>NC_072740.1:60090237-60776487 GCF_026930045.1 Uloborus diversus
GCATGTCAAGCGAAAGTACAAGTTGCGTAGAATATTAAACGCGTGGTCAAAAACCATGTAAGTTACAAATTGCATCTGCTATTACAAGAAACGAAATAAGTAGCGTTGCTGATTTATAATGATTATCAAAAGTCAAATAAAAAAACACACTTCAAATACTAAAAGTAATCCTTATGCAGATTCCCTATAAACAGTACATGTGGTGACACTTGGGCACAGAAACTCGGAAAAAATCTCAAAGTCAAAAAACATATCACAATCCGAATCGGATGAAAAGTTTAATTTTTTTAATTATGGCAGATTCGGTATTTTAAAATTGTGTTCAGTTATACAGATACTGTTTTAAGCTACAAGTTTTAAAAGGAGGGGATAAAAAGATCAAAAGAAAAATCAAAAATAAATATATTAGCAGTCATAGAATTCAAATTCCGGGTTGGAAATTACAAGTCGAGACAGAAGCTAGTATTTTAACTTCAACCTCCAATTAGAATAACGTAAATCATTAACTAAAACATGTTATACACTGGAAAATTCTTAAAAGTATAATATGGTATACTTAAAATTAATATTCAAAACTAAGCGTCTTCCATATTGTAATAAATTGGTGATACATAACACAGCATGTCTCTCTCGTTAAAACTACTGGAAAATAGCATTAGAAGCTGTAATATTTTCAGCTTAGTAGCAGAATGGTTCTCATAACTTTATTGTAAAAGTACAGTTTTAAAACTTTTTATTTAAGTGCTAAAATAACTGGATTTAGTTCCGTGATTACTTTTATATCGCTCATGCTAAAATGAATTTACGAATGTTTCGATAACCGAAAAACAAGTTTTGGAAGCATAGAGCAACAAAGGCAAAATTTACTTAATAAAACGGAGTATACACTTAAAATGAAGTAATTTATGTTGAAAAAAACAACTAAGATTTAATAAATTTTGACAATCTAATAGGAATACATTATTCTTCTGGTTTTTTAACCCGGGAGAACTCGCATCGGGCCTCTCAAGCCCGGTCATTACAAAACTACGCTGCCAAAAATCACCCTTTCAACGGAAATGAATGAGGTCCACAGTAGCTGCGTTCGAGGTGACTTACATACTGACCACATGCTTTTCAGGAATGTACATTTCCCCTTTTTCCCAGAAAATTCCGATTCGGGCCTCAGAGGCCCGGAGCGAGCGCTCACACTTTTTATTTCAGATTGTGAAAGTAAAGGAAGAGGTTGTGAAATGCATCGCTATTTAAGCTACAAAGATGAAATGAAGAGGTAGCAGACCTTGTTGGTTGAGGTTTCAACTGATGAGAACTCCCTTAATGAAGATGATGAAGAAGAAGTTGACACAGAACAGTAAAGCGATCATCAGTAATGCTTAGAAAAAGATTTAGATTCATGTATCATAAAACTTTCTTAAACCTTACTTTTTAAAACATATTTTAGAAGCTATTTATCTATTTATAACTCAGTGTTGAAAACACATTTTTTTTCTATTTTGCAAACTTAATTTACTGAAATAACCACTCCGGGCCTACGGAGCCCCCCGCGAGCGTTCGTGTGACGAAAAGTACCGCGAGTTCTCTCGGGTTAATTGTCTAATGAAACGGGATGTCCAAATTGATTCATTTTAGTAAATATTAAGTACTTAAAAAGCATTAAATTTCCCCTTAGGTTATCAGGTTAGGTTTATCAGGTCAATATTGTTAGGATTTAATTTTAAAATTAAGAGTTAACAGTTAGCGAGGATACCTAATGCTTTTTAAGGAAGCCTGTCTAAAGTTAAATATATCAGGCAGTAAATTAGATCTCGATACTATGCCCGGTATACAATTCTTGCGCGCCAGAATTGCTACCGAAGCTAGTGCCAAGAAAGGCCTTTTTCTCATAGACCTGACGATATTTTCCTCAGTGTAACGATAAGAAAAATTTACGGCTATTCTAGTACGTTGACGTATTTTCAACTCGATGGAGCTAACGCCTAAAATTGCCTACTCTTCAAAAAACCAGATAGGACATTCTAGTAACTTATTTTAGTTTTTACATACTTCATACTGGTTTTGATCAATATTAATTTGTTTGAAATATTGACGATTTCATACCTCTTACGCATTTTATTTCTTAAGTTTAATTCGCACTCCCCCCCCCCCACTATCAAATTTTGGTATAAAAATTAAGCCGGTTGCATCGATTTTCTGCACCACTAAGCTGAAAACTATTCCACCGACTGGTCAGCCCAGGTCGGAACCTTCCACAGGCATAGAAGGCCAGCGCCTATATCACGCCACCAGCCGGCCATTTCATCAAAATAAACCTGTGCAATAAGCACCAAAATAAAGAAAGGTTGCCCGATTAATTTTATGCCGAGAATATAGTAGAAGGTTCACAGCTGGTCGGTACTAGCCGCTCGACGATCCCACGTGCACGCTAATAGTGATTTTTTTTTTTTTTGCCGCACGTTTAATGTGTCAGAATTACAAAATCTTCTACGTTTCTACCCCAAATCAATACTTCTTGGGGTGCTGCATCAGGGGATTTCCGGCTTCTGGTCTGGATCTAAATTATTTGAATGTTGCTAGAGATTGTACTGCCATCTATGTTGTCTAAGTTTAGTTGGACTTCTACCCTTGTGGTACTCATGTTCTTGCGGAAGCTGCACTGTTTATCTTAAATCGAGCAGATTTTTTCCTCTCTTGCTCAATTTCCCATGTGGCGTAAAGAACAAAAAAAAAAAAAAAAAAGAAAAAAAAGAAAACTTTAAATTTAGCAGAACATTGCCTCATCCACTTAATTTTATGATTAAAAGAAGACTCCTCTTATTAACAAAAAATCAGCGATTTACGCCAGAAGTGCTGCACAGTTTAGCTGGGAAAAAAAAAAAAAAAACATTACCACAAAAAGAAAGCAATAAAAACTATTCCTGCGTTTTTTATCGCCAGTATACGCGAAAAGCAACGGAACGTATGTGGAAAAATGCATGCGGTACACGAACATCCTCCTGGTGTATTTATGGTTTACTCTCCCAGTTTGAATTATACGACAATTAAGAAGCGAACGCGAGATAATAAAGTCATTAGAAGAAAGCCTAAAGAGGAGGACTGCTTTCTCCAAATGACAGAGGAGAACGGCGGCTGCGCACCAATTACGACGCTGATTAGACTTGCCTTTCCATTGTCTCGAAGCGACAACCAACTCGTGCAAGTGTCATTAGTACACACGATGGCAGTTGAAGATATTTTCTTTGAATCGGAGCTTTTGTGGATCTGGGGGTTCTTTTCCAAATCTACAAAAATATAAGAAAAGCAAGAAACACTAACACACAATTACAGGGATGCAGACTTAGAGGGGGGTCATGGCGCAGACTTCGGCATTGAAATTCTTAGGGGAGTTTTTGAGGGGTATATCTCTCATTTAGGTTAGGTCGTCGCGATATTGAGAGGGTGCGCCCTTGCCCTTGGGGGGTGGCACCCCTATTAAGTATTTCAAGACGAATTAATTCATATTTTGCCGCTGTTCTAAAATGCGCGAAAGTAAACTATTTTTTGTTAGCATACCATCGGTGCTACAACCAGGGCAGTGGAGTCGAAGTCGAACTGAGTCGGAGTTGGAGTAAGGAGACGAAGGTTTAAAGTCCCAAGAGTCAGATTCGATTATTTTCACTCGAAGCCTGCAATTCTGACAGTGCTTGCGGAATTCGATGTCGTAGGTTTTAAAATTTCCGGAATCAGAGCCGGAATTGGTCAATTTCCTTCCGACTCTGCAGCCTTAACTACAACTAGGTACACTAGAATCTCGATTATCCACCCTTCCGCGTTATCTGCCATGACAGTACAGTGGCGACGCTAGGCGTCGGCGACTTCGGCGACTGCCGACGGCCTCGCGCAGATAGGACCTCGCAAAATTCTCAGAAGTAAATTCTCAGAAGTCTTAAGAAATTCTCATGTTTTCAATTGAAGTTCTTATTAAATACAACAGACACAAAAGTAATCAAAATAGTGCGTGCAGGGGAGACTGCACAGAGCCAGCCTTAGCAAATGCGGGGCCCAATTCTGTCGGGGCCTGAATTAAAAATGTTCAATAGCTACAGCTTATTGATCAGCTAACTTTATTCCCCCCCACCCCCGTCCTATTTCTTTTCTTTTTCTTTTGTTTCCTCCGTTTGTTTAAAAATAAGAAAATATTCAAAATACTGCTCCTCCGAACTCCCCCCCCCCTCCACACACACACCGAAAGCATTACGGAGCATCTGAAATTTCGTTTCCAGGTCTTAGATTTCGCGATATTTCCAGCTTAAAGTTCCCAAATTCTTAGCAACATCGAAAATCGCTTAAAATTGCGTTTTTGTTGCTTGAATTTCAAAAATTACCGAGCCTAATATTGCAAACTATGACCTTACAATCGCATTTTGAAGGCTTGAATTTCAGAAAATATTCGGGCAAGGGTCCCCATATCGCCTTTCTTTTATATCATAAGCAATTGGGTTTTTAAAACTACATTAACAAAAAATTTAAGTGGAATGGCTCCTTAATATAAAATATTGCTAAAGTTTTTAGGGCCATAATTTTCATAATTTTTCAAGGGAAGAGCTCCCCTTCCTTGTCTAAAATTCTGTTTTTGAAACTTCAATTTCGAGAATTTGCAGGGGATTGATTTGGACCTTTAAAAAATCGATCTGGGACAGTCTCTGACTCTTAAGTCAATAATTATTACCTATAATTGCGTTTTTAAGGCTTCAATTTCTAGAAATCTCCATCGATACCTCTGTACCTTTTTTCCTCTAACATCAGCAAAGAAAGCTTTAAACGGCGTTTTTAGACAACAAATTTCAAAATTCTTCCGGGGGAGAACCCCCGGACCCCCCTTCCTATCAAGTCATTTCCCCGCTTCAATGTGCCGCCCCTCCCCACACCACCAAAGAAACTTCTTTTTGATTGCGTTACTAGTCACGAAATGTTTTTGACCAAGCAATTAAGTGAATTGAGAACTCTAAGTGCCAATAATTAGTACAAAAATTGATTCCATGAATTCAATTATTTGTCTGAGAATATTTTATGATTAAAAGGGTCTCGCAAAACTGCATCCCCGACGTCTGTTTTTGCTCTCGCGCCGCCACTGTGGCAGTGGTATTTACATTTTTGAAGTAAAACGTTGTATGCCAGGGCTATGAAGTTCTGATCGGTAAACTTTAGCTTGCCGAAAAGTCGCACATGAGCTCTTCTTGCTTTCTTTCTTTTTCGTTGTCTGTGGTTGCGTGTACTGCGTTACTGCTGTTGATTGTCAACAGAGCATCCTGTAAAACCGAGGCCTTCGAGATAAAAAGGCCATCCAACTAGCAAATGACGTCATCGTTTGTCGATCCACAATGATATTGGGAAGGGAGCACTTCGATTAATATTTTGGTTAAATAAAACTATTTGGTTTATTTATTATTGACTTCTGTTATTCAAGTAGCATTACAAGTTCTACTTTTTCATTTGAAAACATAAAAAGGAACCGATAATCATACATTAAAAAATACACTGAGCTTAATTCATAGTCTTACAAAGTATTCAAATAACTAAACACGATTTTATTTTACAATCATGTTAAAACAAAGTGATAAATAAACACAGTTTTATTTTTCATTAGAAATTGTTTTTTAACTAATCGCATTTTAAGTACTCGTATATTGTATTGAAACATTAAGTCTTAAGAAGTATTCAAATAAATAAATGAACTTTCATTTTACAATTACATCAAAACAAAAAATAATATTACTATTGTATTTGAATAAGAATTAAATGAAATTTTAAAAAATAAATAAACATTTTTACTTAAGTAAACGGGAAACAGGACTGCAATATGTTTCAAAGACATAACATCAAATTAAAGTACATAATACCAGATTATTAATGTTAACTTAGCTGAGCAAATTTATGCTTTTAAAAAGACGTGAATGCTTGGGTGCCATCCCCAAAGTAGACGGTGCCCTACCCCCTTCAATTATGAAACCTTCAAAAAAAAAAAAAAAAAAAAAAAAACCAAAACATCTCCATCTCCCTTAAAATTTCAAGGGCACAGTTATTTATAACTATAGCCGTTGAAAAGCTATCATTACTATGAGACTATGATTCCGACCCCCCCCCCTTCGGTGGGCACTCTCGAAAAATTACACAGGAATTCAACTTGAAAAACGTTAATTAAAGAATGAATGATACATCATGAATACTGTATGTTGTATATCAAAAAATGTATTCAATATCTAAACAGCCTTTTTTTTGGAATTCGGCTACTTTCCCATTTTTAGCTTTTTCTGCTGCTAATGATTCTTGTGTGTGGGGGGGGGGGGCTTTAATTGTTCATCATTTTAGGCTTTTGAAAAATTATTTTAAAAAGCATTAATTGATGACAAAGTAATATTTTTCAAAAAACTTTTCATAGAATGACCATTTTAGCAACTTTCTTTAATACTTAAAACCTCATATATGTTAAATTTAGATCAACATTTTGCTAAGTATGCTCTTTTAGGAAATCAATGTGACAGTTTTGTGACAGGGGGAAGGGAGGGGATAACAAGAAGTGTGACATCACGCGTTGTTTATAACAATATGCTCATGTTGAACAGCGTTACATGTAACAAGGAGGAGGGGGGGGGGATTTGTTCAAAAGTTTGTAACATACTTTATAGACAGCCCTTTAATTCAATTTATGTTACAGTTTCAGAGTTCCTGAAAGCTTATTAACAGAAAACCCAAGGAGTTCAAAAAATATGTAGTTCAAGACATTTTGCCCTTTTTAAGCATAAACAAACAAGCATAGAGCATTTGGCAAGAACACGTTGTGTATCCACTGCTCAAAATTAATCTTTCGCAAGCCCAGAAATTATGAATACCGTTAACTTAACCACAATGTGTGCATAAATATCATAAAACCTAAAGACAACAGTGAAAAAAAAACCATATATATGTTTTTTAATTTACGCACAGAACCAGCTTGTTTGAATAACATTGCAGGGGCGTAGTTGGGGGGAAATGTTTAAAGTATCGAACCCACGACCTCCGGCGTTCAAATCTAATCTTTTATCTCAGAACTACGGAAACCCATCAAGGAATGTTTTTTGATCAAAATAACACATGCTAGCGTATAAAACAATTTAATCGAAACCGAAAATATAAGATTAGTTCAGTTAAAAGCCTGTTTCAATAAACTTGTTTACATTTTTACTGAATATCAACACCAAGTTAGCAACAAGTATATTCGCAGAAAATTTTGACATATGTATATTGTTAGTTTGGAAAATCCATTTCGAATAAATGCGTGTTCAAAGTTGAAAAAATAAAGAAATAAAAAGTTGCAAGTTAACCGTGTCAAATATTAAAGCAGTATGCTGAAATTACAAATTACAGACAAAGATATCGGAAAGGAAACTGACAATTGTTTGTGTAATGGAGGAAAACTTAAGAAATCTTAACTGCATAAAATGTAAATTTGTTTATCTGAGAAAAGAGTACTTACCTCCGAACTTTAAAATTTATTCCATGAGGCGTCCAGCTTTTTGCTTTACATGCAGGTTGTTCGGCAGCGGAACTCGCTGACTCACTTTTTTAAGACTTATATTATACATATATTTTTTAATTGCCTCTACATTCCGGTACGTGGGAAGGAAGAGATAAATCCAACAGAATTGTATTCAAAAATGTGCATCCGAAGTTACATATTTCCTATTTCATCTATATCAACCAGAGCAAGCAACACTACTGGTAAACTGCACTGTTTTTAAGTTTCGCGCCAAGTTCAAAGATCGACTACTGGTGGCGTAACGAAGCGGGGGGGGGAGGGGAGTTGTCTGGCCTGTTATCACGTGGGTCTCGGTAAAACACGCGCGTATAACCAACGCTTTTCGAAAAGCCGGAAGATGGCGCTAGTGATTACATATTAAATAGCATTTTCTTGCGTACGTGCAGTGTAATCTGCGTCATTCTAAAATAAGTGGTTCTCGTGGAAACGCGCATTAAAATGTAGCTCTCAACTAACTGTCGTCGAAGTGAAAATGGAGCAAAGAATTAGCACTAAATTTTGCTTTAAATTAAACAAGGCAGCTTCAGAAACATACAAAATGTTGAAACAAGTTTACTTGAACTTTTCAATGGTTTAAGCATTTTCGGAACGGACGCAAAAGCGTCAATGATGATCCACACACACGTCAGCCGCAGTCTGTACGCACGCAAAAGCAATTGAAAACTTCGCATTATGGTGACAATAGGAGTTGAAGAGTTACGTTTTAATGCGTCTTTCTACAAGAACCACTTGCTTCAGAATGGCGCATATTACACTGCGCATGCGCAAGAAAACGCTCTTCAATATGCAATCATTAGCGCCATCTTCCGGCTTTTCATTCTCTTAGTTACGCCAGTTCTGGAAATTAATAGCCAGACCTTGTAGTTAGTCGTATTTAGTAGTAGTCCCTTCACGTTTTACTACGTGTCATTTGATTTTTTGAAACGAAATGGCGGCTGAACGAAATTTTTATTTGTTCCCTTTGACTTTGCTATAAACGATGGTATAAACTGTTATAAATTTCTCGTTGGCTGAATACTGATTGAGTTCTAATAAAAACGAAACTGCAGTCTCTGAATGTGATAACCGGGCTGTCTGGTATATGACATGTAATTCTGCCTTTGCCCTAGCTTAGGGGCGCTGGTTACTTACTGTTAAAAATTGTTATTTAACGATACAAGATTACGCTGTTAGTCGACCTACACTGTTAAAAAAATTTCCTGAAAATAACGGATAAAGTACCGGCAGCAAAGTTGCCGTAAATATTACGTTTCCGTTAAATTATTTTCCGTGACTTAACAGAAGTTCCATTTCTCATTTCTCCGTTTAGTTCTGTTCTTCCATTTATAAATTTTCCGTGATTTAACGAAAATTCCATTTCTCTTCTTTCCGTTGATCTATTTTTCCGTTTTTAAATTTTCCGTTCATCTATTTTTCCGTTTTAAAACTTTCTGTGTCTTTACAGAACTTTCGGTTCTTGATTTTTCGTTGCGCTATTTCATCGTTTCTCATTTTCACATATTTTACTAAAATTTCATTTTCGTTTTTCTATCCTATGTTTAAAATGATATATAATAGAAA
Source organism: Uloborus diversus (assembly GCF_026930045.1). Lineage (NCBI taxonomy): Eukaryota > Metazoa > Arthropoda > Arachnida > Araneae > Uloboridae > Uloborus > Uloborus diversus. Next base: position 60,099,350 of record NC_072740.1, read on the forward strand.
AATAGTTTAACTATTCAAAAGCTATTTTTTTTTAATTTGTATTTATTACTAAAATATATTTTTAGTGAAATTTTTGCTTGATAACTTACCTTTCAAGCATCTCGAAATTCGAATCTTCAGATGAATGAAAATAATCGAAAAGTACCAACAAGGAAATTAGTGGATTTAAATATAACACCAATTTTTGATGCTGATACTGCTCGATATTTCCTTCGACTTCTTCTCGTACATATTCTGGCGTGGCATGGAAAAGCATACATGAAAAGTCAAATAAAATGAGTCAAATAAAATACCATTAAAAACCGGTTGACTTTATCATGGAATAATATACCTGATGGAGAGTACCGCATACCAATTTACTGTGTTTAAAAACAGAATCATTGACATACACGTGAAGAATTTTTTGCTCAGATGATGTATACCCCCCCCCCCCCCACCCGGTGATTTCCGCATTTTTCTCTCATTGGAATAGCAACATAGATTTTTAGTGCATAAGCATTATACTTAGGCTAAACATATCAATCAGTTCGTTTTACCCGAAATGTTTTAACAAGAAACTTGCAATAATCTCAAATACGTTATTGGATGAGATCCTAAGGAAATAAATTAAATAATTTATATTTTTTTTTTATAAATGAAATCCCGAAAGGAGTAATGAATGTTTCCAGATTTCTAAGTAGTCAAGAAAACTTATTCTTGTCAAAATTGTAATTGTATTTTCAAAGATTAACAATCTGCTATGCCTTTTCGCAAAAAATATAACAGCAAGACATACTTTTATTTAGAGATTCAAAATGTTTACTTTCAATCTGTCAAAAAAAAAAAAAAAAAAAAAAAACTGAGTGACTTTTTTCTGTCTTGCTCGCACACCACGATAATCTCCGGTTGATACGAAATGTTGGCATTTAACGTTTTAATGACTTTCAAGAATACAACGCGTTAGAGCAAAAACAGTAACTTTATAATAGTTCTATAAATTCCAAATCAGCTACCATCGGAATTCTATCAAATGCATATTAACAAGAAAAATACATTTGTATATTAACATGTACAAAGATATTCTACAATACTTACATGTGACCAGCGGTGCTAAGTTTAAGTGTCTCCATTGCGTCTGTACACAAGTAATCCAATAGCCTTTATTTTAAATGGATAACACGAGATTCTAAAGCTATTCTCACCGCTAGAACACACAATATGACTAACGAGCAGAATTGTTCGAAGTATTGAGCAAAATAATACACCGCAATAATATTCTAATACTGACTCAGTAAAACTCACATCAAATCACCAGGGCGATCAAAACACTGCTGCCTGTCTGAAAATGGCGCAAACATTTTTCCAAACTTACAAAGTCCAAAGGCGTAAAAACAATTTCGACATACGAGTATATTACTTTCCAGACATGAAATAGCAAGCTATCTATTTTGTCTTCGACATCTGAGTTGTTATTCTAAATAAGCTTTTAATTAAAAAATGTAACAGTGCGATTTAATAAGCACTATCAAAAAGCGATGTTTATCATAACTTGAAGGCTAATCAGGATACTAACAAAGTACAGCACAGCGGCAACCCTAGAAATGGAAAAATTCTGTTTTCGTTACTTCTTTTCGTGATATTTCTGTTTTTGGAAGGAAAAAATACGTTTTGAAGCATTACGGAAATATTCTGTTAAAATCAGTCAGAAAACTACCTGAACTTTCAGGTTTTTTTTAACAGTGTATAGTGCGGCTCTGGTAAGTTCAGCTACGCCAACTTTACCTAGCTATGCCAATGTTTACACCTCTTTTTCGGTTAATAGGGAAGAGTAATTGAGGCTAAATTGAGTTGGGTTGCTATCGTAGTAGTTTTGCAAATGTAGTCCAACTCAAATCCGTGGCAATAAATCGTCCTTTTTTCATTAAAAGCTCAACTAACCAGAGCCACACTATACTTTTTTTTCAAGCCGAATAACAAGTGACTGAGCATAACACAGCGAGTTAGCGTTGAATTCAGTCGATTATTTTGCCGTCTGGGGTGTAATAAGCCCCACCTCAATAAAAATCTTGAAAAATTCCTCAGTGTAATTTTTATTTCTATGGATTTTTTTTTTTTTGTTATTGCTATTTTATATTTAAAACAGTTATTCTCTATGTATATAAAGTAGTTAATTTGTAATTATGTTTTTGAATAATTTTATGAAATAGAAATTGCATGATTACTATACTTGCATAATGCATACAAAAATTTCATAATATTTACATCTTAAGGTATGTATTTGTGAGTATACTATACTTACGGGTCTTGTTTCGGTTGTACTTATGCAAATAAACAATGCCAAATCATTTTAAATATGCCCACTGTCTGTCGTTCACGAAAAAACTCTCGCTAGAATGAGCAACTTGTTTAGGTAAAAATGAAGCAGTTAAGTTGATTCAAAATGTGCAAAAATGGCCCACTTTTTGTTCCATTCCTTTTTACTTACCTTTTAAAACTAGGATTCAACTCATTGCAACAGTGGCAGACTGACACAGATATTTATGTTGGAATTTTTCTCCTCAACGTCAGGTAGTAGTTCAATTAGCTTAATAAAAGTATATTAGAAATATTATTTTGATGTTACATACACCCTCCCGCCCCACCTCGTTGCAAAACGTCACCTCACTAGTTAAGGTGAATGTCATGAGTGAAAAGTCCTCTGAGAATGAAACACTAGGACGGAAGCACCTGTTAATTGAGTTCCGTCCAGGAACCTTTGCGGAAGTAATTGCCAAGGAAGAAGTGACGGCCATTTCCAATTAAAAATCTCCACAACAATTTCCTATCAGATTAGTATAAGGACGGTTTTAAAATTCTGTGAAATCCAAGTCTAGAAAAATACAATAGCTTTCTTCAGCCGTGTGGAATAATAGTTTCACAGAACCAAATTTTTTCTCTTTTCTAAGAGTAATAGAGTGAAGAAAGGAACAAGCACTTTCACATAAATTGGACCGCGGCTCGCTATCCAGATAAATATAACCTGACAAGCTTTTGTCAAATATTCTTACCTCGCGAAGCAGCAATTTTCGCATGTTTTCGTTTGGGCCAACTAGCAATTTAAGAGGCGATATCTCTCGTCGAGCCTTTGTGTTCTCAAAGAGCCTTTCTCGAACTGTAATCCAGTTTTCTTGTTTTTCATTTGCTTTTATCTTTTTTTAAAAAAGCGGCATTATTTATATCCTAACTAAAGACGGAGGAAAAAAAGTTCAGGGGATGGAGAAAAAGATTCGAACAGCAGGGAGGAAGTAGACTAATAAATTTAACGGATGAGTCTAGTTGAACCACAGGCGTTTCCCCTCTTCAACTCAAGGGGGATGGGGCAGACGACGACGTGAAGGAAAAAAAAATCTTGAAAAATGCGGCCCCGGTGTTTTCTGGGAAGCTCCGGAGAAAACGCTGGTAGGAACGGTCATCGTAAGTAGGCTTTATAAGACAAGAAAAATATGCGCTTACGACGTACGATCAGCTTTTACGAGCCTATAAATAACAACCCATGCCCTCGCGTCTGATTGTGTGGGTCACGATTTAATGAAGATATTAAAACATTCATAGAGAGAGCACGCAAAAAGCGCTTAGCTCCAGGGGCTGTCTTCTAATTGCATACTAAGGTTTAATAAGGGAGGAGGAGTTACGGAGAGGCGCATCCCGTCACACGATCATTGCTCATTTTTTACGCCTCTTTCATTGCTCTAGTCTCTTCATTGCTGTAGTCGCTTCTTTTCCTCCAAGCGGCGGGGAATTTACTAAATGTTCAATTGCGATCGTATATTACCTGCGAGTTTTTTTGCCACAGATTTACTATTCGAGAGACTTTTAAGAGCTATCTAATTAAATCATTATGTAAGAGTATTATGTTGCGAAAGATGACTCTTCAGATTTTTTCCTTGTAGCTGTGAATTTATCGTTAGACTGTTGCATTCTCTGGAAACATGTTTTTCTGTTAAGTTGTTTTTTTGTTCCTTCTGTAATTTTTGATAGAATTTGGTCGGAGTCATTAAACACGGAAGAACGCTCGCTGCTTCTGAATATGCAGAATTCGCTCGCTTTTTTATTTTTTGTTGTATTTGCATAGGCTATTCGCATTGTGAGGGATCAAGCGATATTTTTAAACCGGTAAGTTGTCGAGCTAATAAACAAAAATATCCATATGTTGGTTTGATTTTTGGATCAACTTTTTTTTTTTTCACACAGAACAGAAGTGGAGAAGGCAATATATTGTGTTGGGGCTTTTTTATATTTAAAAAAATGTATGCTAAAAGAAAATGCATAAGAAAGGATTTTGAAACACAAGATATGTATTGTTCTCAAGTTGTTTTTCGACCGATAAGTCTCTTACGCTGAAAAACCCACCATTATTAGCTTTCATACACTACCTTTCTTTGCATATTTATTGTTCATTTGTTTACTTTTCACTAACATTATTTCTTTTTTCGGCAATCTCTACACGATTGAAAAACTTTTCACTTCCACTTCATCGTTTTTTTTTATAAATCTTTAGGATATGGTAGGAATATTTTTCTCTCCAACTCCCTACCTCTTAGCACGAAGCAATAGAGCCACTGTGTGTTGCTGCATAGCTCGGGACATGGACCATGTTTGTCATAATGCTTTAAAGGTTCTTTTTTTAAATTTTTTTTTGTCTTTAAACGCCCTTCCGCACAATCTCCATATTGCTCATTAAAAATTGAGGAATGTGAGACGGTTTTGTTAATACTGAAAGAAGACTCTGACTGTAATTTAAAAAATACTCAGGCAGCTAAACGTGGAGTCTGTAAGACTCTACGTTTCAGACATTTTCAGAGCAGTTTTAGTGAAACTAACAGCTCCTACTTGCATCTTGATGACTTTTGAAGTTATTGACCTCCGAAAGGAATATAAAACTACATCGCAAGTTTTTATACATATAATACATATTAGGGTGTCCTAAAAAAACGGAAGTCGATTTTTCAAGTCGCAGACCCTCTTATATTTTTCTTTTAAGTCAAAACAATTGTAAAAAAAAATTGCTTATAATTTGAACATCGGTAACTCGTACCGGCTTGCGCCAGAAAGTGTAAACCAGCCCTGCGCACTAGGCCGAATCAAAAACAATTTTTCTCGTGAGGTAAGAGCTTCACGTTGATAAAACGTTTCCCCCATAGCTCCACATGTACTAAAAAACTATTTATGAAAATTAAAAAATATTTAGGTGTCCAGCAGGAGGCCTAAAAATTGTAGTTTTCTTAAAAGAATTGATTTTTTCGATTTATCTTTCAAAAAATTACATATACATTTAAATAAAATATCAAGTTCAAAAATTATTAGCAAACGCATTTTCAGCTAAAAAGTTTCAAGTGAATAATAAAAAATAAAAATTTAACTTAAAATTTTAAAAATCCATATTTTGAGTACTATGTGGGAGACTTAAATACTGCAAGAGAGCAAAAAATTTTATTTAACGCTAATTATCGACTTTACTGTTTTTACTTTTCAGCTTGATTGCTCCTTAAAATTTACTTTACATTTTTTAAAAAAAATGTATGGAAAAAAATCGTTTTTTTTTTTTTTTTTTTGAAGAAAATTATAAATTTTAAGCCTCCTGCTGGACACCTAAATATTTTTTTATTGATAAATATTTTTGTGGTACATATGGGACTGCCCCTATGGGCAGCGTATAATCAATTTAAAATTTCGAACAATTTTTTTTTCTTCGATTCGGTCTTAGCACAGGTTGCCGTTGTTCAAATAAAAAGAAACTTTTTTTTTACAATTGTTTTGACGTAAAAAGAAAACTATAAGCATTAAGTATTATTTTTCTGTCCGTTAAAACGCAGAACTGAACCGCTCGTTTTAATATTATAACGTTCACACTTTTAGTTTCAGGTAAATTCTTGATTGCACATGAATCAGTGGAAATTAAAAGAACCGCACTGAATTGATAGATTTTTCTTTCTTTCTTTCTTTTTTTTTACGAGAAGAAAAAGCGGATAGAGCTTCTTTGTACCTCCATCCTCCAAGCATTATTTTTCAATTTATTTGGTCCTGAAAAATATTATTTTAATGTTGTGCTTAGTTTGTCTATAGTGTTACAAGAGTGATTTAAAAATTCCTTGGTATTTAATATTTCGATAGTTTCATTTAAAAAAAAAAGATTAAGCTTGACTTGTTGTTTCTAATGGTGCTGTGCTATATTGCTACTTGCTATTCGCTACATTTCCTAGGGATCGCAAACATTGCTTCATGTGTCACAAATATCGGCGGACGTCCTTACCACTTGAGAGTTTTGACTTCCAGTGTCCCACCAGTTGGAGCAACCACGGATCTCACGGTGCGCATTGCTTTAATGATCCATTTTAGCCGAAATTATCTAAATGTAATAAACACGCAAGGGATTTTTCAACATGCAGCGTTTTCATACAACATGGACGCTTACAATTTTCTGTACCAGGAAAATCATGGGCTGGTTCCGAGTTTGAACCTTAAACTTGGACGGAAGATGCCAACGCCTTATTACTACATTCAAACTTTAATTTTACTTTATTAAAACCATTCCAATATTTTTGATGATTAATTTTTTTTTGGATGACGGCACATATGTTTAATACTATGTATGCGTCAATGATTGTAATTCTGTTAAAATTTAAAATTGTGTGATCTATGCTGTTTTTGTCTCATTTTAAATTCTGACCTTTTTTTTACATATTTTATGCTTATGCTTCCTCTATAATTCTACTATTCAACAAAAAACAAAAAAGTAGTTTTTAATGCATCAAAAATAAGTTTTTGCAGTGAAGTTTAATTCACGTGTCATGCCTCATAGACCCCCCACCCCCCTCCCGTTCCTCTACTTTCATCATGTTCTAAAGAATTTAGACACGAAATGAATCGCGATTTCATCTCCATATAATTTTTTTATTAAAGACTTTTTCTGTACTTGCTTTCTCCGTCATAATTTTCACACTTTGCTTCCAATTGCCGGGTTAAATTTTGCCCAGTGAAACGTAACACATTTCAGCTTTTTAATTGTTGCCAGAAACAATGAAATAATAGTAATAACATATAACTAAAGTTTTGTTAATAAATTTCGCACATAAGTTTCAAGGCTAAACGAGAGACGAAGATATTGGGGGGTGGCAAGCGGAAAAAAAGGGGAGTGTGTTATGGATTTTGGCCATTAAATTATTATATAAGCTAAATGTAAGCCTTTCATACAAATGTATGCTTTTTCGTTTTAACTTTTTCGTACAAAAGTTTTTTCGTTTTAAATAATAAAACAAAAAAATTTTGAAATAAAATATTAAAAAAAAATATTAAAATCTAAAGACTTTTTCATCAGCTTGATTCGCACTAAAAAGTATGAAATAAAATAAGTATTTAATTTCTTGATTATAATGCTCAAAAATTACAGTTCATCTTAATATATTTATATTTACGTTAATGCTAAAACAGCCAGTGAAGTTTAAATTAAAAATTTGATAGAAGAAACAGGCGGCATATTGTTTAGTACGAACAGCTTTTACTATACCGAAAATTTCTTCTATCAAATTTTTAATTTAAACTTTACTGGCTGCTTTAACATTAACGTAAATATAAATATATTAAGATGAACTGTAATTTTTGAGCATTATAATCAAGAAATTAAATACTTATTTTATTTCAGACTTTTTAGTGCGAATCAAGCTGATGAAACAGTCTTTAGATTAAAAATTTTTTAAATATTTTATCTACCATTGAATATATGTAAAAAACAATAATCACAAAAAAAATTAAAGAATATGAAAATATAATCTCAGATACTGATATTAAAAAAAAATTCCCATGGACTATCACTTATCACATGTCTTAAAAGCAACTTTTTTCTGTAGGAGATTTTTTTCAAATAATAACAAAACTTTCAAAAACCAGGCATGTTATTTCTTTTTCGTGGAATATTGCTTATGTGTAACTTTATTTTCCCATTTAAGAGTTCTAAATCCCGGTCATAAACGTGACAATTAAAAAGCAAATAAAATGTAAATGCGTATAAATTGTGATACTATGTCGTGATAAACATTTCAAAAGTAAGTTTTTGATAGAAATAAGCCAACAAAGCTTCACACACAGGGATAAGAATCACTGATAATAATAATAATGATAGCGTGCATTTTAGCATCTCTACATGCCCATTCTGTTACTGTGCCACTTTCATTGAAACGTATGATAAAGGTACGGCTTTTTCCATGCAGATGCTATATCTTCGTCTGACATTCTTTTTCAGTGATGAATTATCGTAAATGAGGAAAAAATGATCCAATGATAATTATCTATAATACTTAAATACATTTCTCCTTCAATTTACTTTTTAATTAATCATTTATGGACTTTATTCGCAACGTGTAAAAAGAGTCGTTACATTTATCGATATATCATTACACTCTATTGACTGAAAATTGCTGTTATAATCGGGGGAGCATGGAGATGCATGCATGGGAGCTCTTGGTAGTTTAGCTCCTGCACTTTTTTTTATCAATGATTTTTTGAAATTGAATGGTAAGCAACGCAGCTCATCGATACTACGAGGGGCAAAAAAAAAAAAAAAAAAACGGATCCCAGGTGCAATTGAACCTGTATACAGGGCTGACGAGAGGCTCTGTCAGCCTAGTTGGAAACTAGAGGCCCGTTCCTTGAGGGAGGCCGGCTTGGAATCGGAGTCCTATAAATTTAACAAGTTTTATGGGGGGGGGGGGAGAGTTGAACTTTGATTAAACTGACAAACTTGACTCTCCGTGGCCCTGTCTGCATACCACACTTAATGTTTCTTGACCATTTTGCTTTCCCTGGATACGCGCCACAAACACAGATGTAAAACAGATATACAATAACGAAAAACCTCAGTTAAAGCTTGACCGCGAAGAGAAGGCGGTTGACCTTGAAGCAAACACATCATTTGTATCGTTTGTAATAGGTTGATTGTTATTGTTTTGTGATAGATAGGATCAGTGAGAACGACTCTCACTTTTAGGTGCTTTCTGGTTGATTCTACCTATTACAAATGATACAAAATGAGGTTTCGCTTCAAGGTCATCCGCCTTCTCTTCGCGGTCAAGCTATAACAGACAGCGCTCAAAATATAAACACCTGATGTGAGATGTTTTTAATTCATTGTCAGTAAAGCATTGAGCCTGCTGTATTAGGAACTTATCTTCAACTGACACCTTCCAGAACGGATCTGGGTACCATTTCGGGGAACAAATGGCATGCAGAGAAACTTGATTGTGGATATTATTTCTGAAACAAAAAATAAATTAACAAATGAATTTAAGAATTAAATAATCAAACATCAGGAAGTTTGATATTTTTAAACAAAAAGTTATTTAAGTAAGCTAATTTTCATATTACTTAATAATTTTACTTTACATCATATAAATGTAATAAGTTTTAGGTTTTCAACGAAATGAGTACTTTTAAGCAGTTTATCCAACCTTTTAATTAATTGATTTATTTTTCGGTGGCGGGCTATGGCCTTATTTGTGGCTTCAGAGGACTGAAAAAAATATTCACTCTTGTAATGGATATTTTCAATAGGGTAAAAGCCATTACAATGTTTGATTTAACAGCAAAACTTTTTAGTATTTCAATTATTTTTAGAATGGCTTCCTGGTTTGTGTTAAACTCTTTGATCCAAAAGTAAGTTTAAAGTCGCTGATTTTGGGGCGTTGGCACCCAAAAACCTTCAAAAAATCAATTTTTTAACGTTTATGTAACCAAAATATTCTAATCAATAGCATTCGAACGACACCAAGTTCATGTTTCTTTTCTACGGAAATTAGAAGTAGCTCAATTTAATTATTAAAAAATATGACTTGTGATCAGCTGACTGACCACGCCCCCTCCCCTTTGACAGATGAAAAAGTAAACAAACCCCTTTTTTGAAGAGATTATCCATGTTGTGCTCCCGGAAAGCCTTGTTTTTCTTTTTCTTTTCTGCTTAACCGAAGATCCTGGGCCGTGGTAGCCCGATCGGTAGAGTGTCGGATTCGGGGCCGAAGGGTCCTGAGTTCGAACCTCGATGGTCGAAGATCTACCGTCGTCATTAAAGGGGACTGGGCGACGTTAAATATGCTCGTGGTCTCAATGTCCTCCAATTGAAACGATACCTCTGGGGATGCTAGCGCCAGGTAGCTATTAGCTCCTGGACTAGTTCTAAATTCTCATTAACTGTTCGATCCGGTGATGGTGCTGTCATCTATCGGTATAAAAAAATAATGGAGGCAAGGCACTTAGTATGCAGTCCTCGACATAAATACAGTTGTAGTCAGTTGTGACTCGGAATCGGAACCGAAGCTCCTGCATTAACTGTAACTATGTTTAGAATGGTTGTTTACATCTAGCCGATTTCTAACACGTTTTGTTTGTTTTTTTTCGCTTGATTTACTGCTATTCATTTGCTCTTATTAGGGTAGTGACACACGAGCGGGAAAACACGCAGGTCTGCCCGTGCGGGAGTTTTAATTATGATATTGATTTCCTGTTTTTCTCAGTATCGAAGTTTGTGACGATTGACTGGTTAGTATATGAAATTATATTTTGTATGCTACAAATTATGCCTTGAACAAAACGAGTTTGTAAAAAAACGTAAGGGAACATATTTTAAGGGGAAATCTGCAGCTGCAAAGGAATCTGATGCGTTTCAAGATGTTCCTTCTTCTGATCAAGGAAATATAAATTAAAACACTGCAAGAGAAAAGAAAATACCGAATCTAGATGTAAGTTTTTTTGGAACAAATCTGATATACCCCCCTCTTGGCGACTTTTTCCTGTTGGCGCCAAAAAAGCGTCGCCAAGAAAACTATGTATGACGTCATATGTCATACATCGTTCTTAGCGATGCTTTTTTAGCGCCAACAGGAAAAATTCAAATTATGTCATTAATTATTTAATGAAATTAATGCATTAATTTTTTTCCGTTGTTTCTCCGGGATACGAGCCCTCGGTCTCATAGTACTTTCGTAATGAGACCTCGGCTCGCCGGCCCTGCCTCGGTCTCATTACGAAAGTACTATGAGACCTCGGGCTCGCCAGGACCTCGCTGCCGCTCGGTCCGTTATCCCTCCGACTTTTAATATACATCACAGTCGGATATAAGTCACAGATCTCCTCCGTTCAGTATACAATAAAGTCACAGATTTTATGTGAAATTAACACCATTTTTGTGCTACAAAAATGCCAACCAGACCAAAATACAAACTACCAGAAACACACTAAAAACACAATAATTCAAAATATGTTCACTTACCTTTTTTACTTTTCTTTTACTTCCTCACGTGAGGCAGTGCACATATGTTCCGCTCTTAGGGAAATTATCCCATTTTTTATTATCATTACTTTACAAAAATATTTAAATTATGTTTGTTTTGACAAAAAAAATTCCAAAAAAACAACAACCTTATTTTACTTGTATTTTGTACTCCACCCAATTAATTTCGCGAATTATTTCCAAAAACTTTACAAACATATCCTCATTTTTGTATTCACAATTTTTTTTGTATAAATAATAAGCTAAATAAAATTTAAAATCCCCTAATCTATTATATGTTGGTAGAGTACTTTTAACGTGTCTCCATGTGGATTCAATTGTGTTAGTGTGACATTTAGTTTCTGGATCTACAAAATTAAGTTTATGGTTGACTGTTAAATGCTCATACCCCTCCTCCCCCAATGTATCATATGCCCTCCAACAATCGGAGTGCACCGTCGTGCCTGGTAGTATCCACTGCTTAATTGCCAAAAATAGAGTTTCCCTACCCCTATCCCCAACAGCAACCAAAAAAGTTTTCCCCGAACCCCGTTCAACCCCCCCAAAAACCCATTGTCCCTCAACTGCATGTCCCCGATTATATTTTCTTTTCCCAAATTTAGATTCATCAACTTCAATAACTTTCCCAACCCCCCCTATTTGTTCGGATTTTAATTCAATGTAATTTAATATTTCTTCATTAATATAATTTCGCCAATCGGCTAAAGTTTGTGATGAAAAAAAATATTGACTTTCAATATCAGCAGTTTTGGTCCCAATTAAAATCTCATATGTTATCAAAAAAATCTCCTCTATTTTCAACTTGCTAGAACTAAACCATGACCCACTCCTGATCGTTGCTTCTTTTCCACAAACAACACCCCCAATAACCTTTCTACAAAAAAAAATTAACCCATCTGAACATTTTTTAGTTTTTTTAATTTTCATAACAGAATTACATCTAGAACATAACATTTCATTCTTAAGTAAACCAATTTCCCTTAAAAATTCTAAAAAACCTCTTTATTTTCAATTAGTTTAAATATAAAAAATCTATTTAGGACTCCGGTACGTCCAAACGTTGGACGACCTGACGAAAAAGAAAAAGAAGATTCATTCAAAAATTTCAATTGATACTTTTGGACAACATCACAAACCAAACTCATAATTAAAATAGAAAATTCAACTAAATTAACATTAAAAAACAACAAGAAAAAGAATACTCTAAAAGCGGAACATATGAGCACCTACCTCCTACCACACAGACACGTGCAAAAAGACAGACTTCGAGAAACTACTTTCCAGCGTTCAAGTTGCAAAACCAGGGTTGCCAAGTTATCGCCTTATTGGCGATTTTCGTATCGAGCGAAAAATTAAAATCTCGCCAAGAGGGGGGCATATCAGAGGAGAGCCGTTTTTTTTTTTCATTTAAAATTAAAAAAAGGACTCTTCAGCGTAATCATGGATTTTAGGACAAGTTTTTGAACACCATGTAAGATGTAAAATAAGACAGAAAATGGACTTTATTTGACAGTGAAAAGATGGTTTGAAAGTGTGTTTAGTTCTAAAATGTACTCAGAGTGAATATATTACCGAATTTAGCTCTTCTGATTTTCCTGAAAATACTAAAACTGCTGTTGTAAACACACGCTTTGTGTATGTTCTGAGGGCGATTGGTAAAGGAGCAGAAGCTGGTAGAATATTTTGCGGTCTAATGAATTTTGCAAACCCTTCAACCCGATTTTCTTCATATAATAATCGTATTTTGTGTGCTACTAAGGAAGTATGTGCAGAATACATGTCGCATGCAGTCGAAGAAGCTGTGAAAAAAAAAAAAAAAATTGTAATCGAAATCTTAATTTAGCCGTCGACGGGTCCTGGCAAAAGCGAGGCTTGATGGCGTAGCCACTGTAACCAGTATCGATATAGGCAAAGTGCTTGATGCGGAAGTCCTTTCGAAACGCTATCTCTGTGAAAACAGAAAAAAAAAAGTTACAAGAGAAATTTCAAAGGCGCTAGTGGGGTGATGGAAGTAGAAGCTGCCCTTCGAATATTTCATCGGTTACATGCTTTGCATAACTCTCGGTATACAACATATTTGGGAAATGGAGACTCGAAAGCTTTTGAAAACATTGCCAAGAGAAATGCCTATGGAACTGAATTTCCAATTCAAAAATTAGAATGCATAGGGCATGTTATGAAGTGTATAGGGGCACGTTTGCGGCGATTGAAAGCCGGCATGAAAGGGAAACTTGGCAAACCTTTGTTGCTGGAAAACCGCCTTACAATGGAAAAAATCGACTTATTACAAAAATATTATGGCCTTGCCGTTAAAAGAAACTTTAAGAGTGTAGAGGATATGTGACAAGCAATATGGGCAATTTTTTCGCATAAACTTTGTACCGATGAACACCCTCAGCATGACTTTTGACCATCCACGGTAGATGCCTGGCGTGGGTACAAAAGACCAGAACAGAAAAGGGAGACCTATAAACAGAAAAAGTCATCCGGAACGCGTATTTGAAGCAATGAGGCCTATTTTAAGGGATTTATCTCATCCGGAACTATTTAAATAGTGATTGAACGGTAAGATACAAAATCCCAATGAAAGTTCGAACAGTGGGATCTGGTCTCGTGTACCAAAGGCCACTTTTGTATATACAGAGGCACTCTGCCTTGGTGTGTATGATGCCATGTGTTCCTTCAATGAAGGTAAAATTCTTATAGACTAAAATACTTCAGAACTTAAACATTGAGACTGGAGAAATCTATCGAAGACATGAAATGCATCGACAATGAAAGGCTAATTAAAGCCAAATATGCTTTTATGAGTCAAACAAAAAGAGAAAAAAAAGCAAAGAAGGCTCCAAAATAATCGAGAGCAAGGTTATGCTGATTTTAAAAAAAAAGGAAACTGAAGGGTATGCAGCTGGAATGTATTGATGTAAGTACAATTTAACTTTTAAACTCAATTTTCTCAAAACGTCATTTTTTTCAATTTGTATCCCTTTTTCTAGAAACTACTTTTCATATTGCTATGATATTTGTACCACATGTTACATAGATGTTCATGAGTATCCTGAAGTGAAATTTTTAAGTTAAGTAGTTTATCTCAAAAAGCTGTTTTCGTGGTCAAAAACACGGTTTAAAAGAGGTTTTTAGTAAAAGTGCAATAAATTAGCAAATAAACGAAATTGCCTAAAGTTTTTTCTTCAGTAGACTCTTGAATATCTATTTGTACACAGTGAAAATTTTGTACTTCTATCATAAAAAACTTCCTGAGAAAGGCATATAAAAATTAGCAATTTAACATTGCGCGCATACACGGTACTGACTCCCCTTAGCAAAAAAATTAAAACAGGTGTGCTAAGAATTGTTGATGAATTTGGAGCTGGCCAAAGAAATATTCATTACATCTTGAAACAAACCTATTTTGGTTTTACTCTAATATGTTTGCGGACGTAAATTAATGTTGTTCATGCAGTGACGAATCTGGGGGAAGGCATATGGGGCTGCAGATTGCCCTCCCCCTCCTCCAGTGGCGTAAATAGCACTGTCATGGGAACAGGAATCGCACGAGGTTTGAGGGTGCATTATACAGAAAAAAATAGTGCAATGAGTACAAATTTCCCCCCCCCCCCCATTAATTTCATAATTTCCACTAAATCCTCTTTTTACGCTTTCTGATTAAATTTTCTAATGCGTTACATGCATATTTCACTTTCTCACCCACCCTTTTCCTCTCCTATGCCTGCATATTTATTGTTTTCCCAAAGTAGTTTTAGGAAAACAAACTCTGCCTTCTTTTTTGTATGTCTCGGTGCCTCTTTCCAGTTTATCAACACAGCATTACGGTGGCAAATCTAATTTCTCGAAACTCAAAAATTTACACAACAATCCTGCCTTTAACCCGGAACAGGGGAGGTCAGTCTCACACACCGCTCAAAAGTTCATCCCATAAACCCATATTTCATTTTCAGTCCGATTGAATGGTTTTTCCCAATAGCTTTTTGTTTTGTAACCTTGAAACACCTCTTTTGCTTATCAGCATCTTTTGGCGAGTTTATCTGGTTTAAATTTCATTGCATTCATTTGAAGCAGTCTGTGAGACTTAGAGATGTAAAATTTCCGGAAATTTTGAAGTGGTGGAAAAAAAACCGTTTTTTACCGGTTTTTTTCGGGAAAATTTGGAAAAAATGGAAATTTTGATTTCTTTATGAATAAAATTAGGGTTTCTTAATAGCTCTGTGTTTCTTGGAACATATAAAGGGTTAGGCATTAAAAAATATATGCTATCCACACATCTTTTTCTGCTTGACAGAAATACACATAAAGGTAAGATTAATTAGAAAAAAACCCTTTTTGTTTTATAACTGAGAGCTTTCATGGTTCAAGCACCAGAAATAAGTCCAGTCGTCATTCAATCATTGATATTGGGTAATGTGTGTCTAATCATAAAAATTACATTTTATATTTTAGATTGCCTTTGAAACTTGAAATATTAATTGAAAATTTCGACTTTCAAACATATTTTTTTCTTTTTGAAGGAAAAAAAATACAATGTTACTGTCTGAAAATAAAAGCTATTGTATTTTATTTTTTCCAACCCAGTCTAAGTCCAAATCAAAACTGAATTGGTTTTTCTTAAGCTGAACCAAAACTTCAACTGCAGTTTCAGTTTATTCATTTGGCCATGCTAAGCACAGTAGTAAAAGTAGTCATACCAGCACTTTTGAACGAAACTGATTTATTAGAACAAAGTTGTTCTCTGTTTCGTATTTTACATAATAAATAAAATGTTTTAGGGTCATTTGATCAAGAACTTAAAAAAAAGAAGAAAAAGAAAAGAAATTTGAATCAAATATATGGAAGAGCCAAACTTTAAAGCACTATCTCAGCTTGAGCACAACTTCAAATTCCACTTTTTTGCTTAGCACAGCAGTGTACAGGCGCGGCAAAAAAAAAAAAAAATCGGACGAAAATTGTGCCATTGAATGGAAGAAAGGTAGTTTCATTTTAATAAGTGCCTAATTTATTTTTGTCTCTCATTTTATTAGAAAGTAGTTTACAATATATTTCCTAGTTTATGTAGCCCTAGTTATTTTTTCGGTTTTCTTACAATTTTAAATAAAATACCTGCTATTTTAAGTTGTTTAACTAAGTAGAACGACAGTTCGTTTGCTTGTTGTGCCCCGGCAAACAGTATTTGAAACGGTATGTCGTTTTGAGTGGCTTGGAAATGATCGTCGATGTCCGGAAAGTCGAAAAAATGAACAATGAACATTTGAGTTAATCGTCAGGTCATCCAAAAGTGAGTTCAATGAAATCCTTGGGTTTCCACGAGAGCAGTCGTTCGTAAGATGGGAATTTGTAACCGATAAGTGCGACTAAGGGAAAAAAAACAGCTCAAACCGAAGTTTTACGAGTTCCAAAAAGTTCAGGCATTTGTATGACTCCAAAGATGCCAAAAACGTTTGAGACGGGCCGCAAGGCCACGCTGAAAGAGATAGTATTCAACCAGCTCATATCCCCGAGAGCAATAAGAATTGGTCTGTAGCCAAACACCTTAAAAAATGTTAACTATCGTCAAAATCCGAAGTCAGGCTTGGTCTGTGAAGGAATCAGCACAAACGAAAAAATATCTCTAGTTTTTTGTGGAGAGAGCCGTAAAATGAATCAAAAAGTGAACCAGAAGGACATTTTAGAAGTTATTGTACTTCTGTGGGACTAAGAGCACTTCAGCAATATGAACTGGACATTTTCCTTGAACTCCACACCGATTGATATGGGCAAAAAGACAAGAGTGGTGCAAGGCACATTTTTTTTTTGACATGATATTATCTTTTGAGTGGACGCTCTACTCGCTAGACCTCAATCCCATTTATTACACTGTAGGGCCTATTTAGGTGTCGAAGGTCTACCCTAAACTACACGTACTATCTAAACCAATTGCTTTATAGGGAATAGGATTGATTAAAGGACTTGTGGTCCTTGAATGAAAAAATTCAATAAGCAGTTGCATCTCTGTATTACTGCAAAAGGCTGCTAGCTTAAAACCAATTAAATTTATTGATTGCTAAAGGTCTACTCATATTATTATTTTTTGTGTTTTGTTAATTTACTCATTTTTAATAAGTTTCATGGAAAATTGCTTGCCCGGGTATTTTTGCCGCACCCTGCTACATTTGGTTCGCACAGTCAGCAGAAACATAGTTTTGTGGTTGATGTTATGCTTGTTTGTTTTATGAAGAAGGAAAATAAATTCTTCACTAAGGTTATTGGTTTAAGCTTTTTTGCAAAAAATATTATTAAACGTTTTTTGATCTATATGCAAATTATATTATCATACAAAAACTTGCATTAATGTTAGACAGTATTTTAACACAAAACGGGGGGGGGGGGGAGTAAATTGCATCAGAATTTAAGTGGGAAAATTTTTTAATCACTTTTTGCTGAAAATTTCAATTAAAACCCTGAAAAGTTTTAAAAATATTTTTTTTTTTTTTTTTCAAATTTTCCAAAGTGGAAATATACTCCTTCGGAAAAAAACGGTTTCTTCCCGTTTTTTTTCGGAAATTTTCCGGTTTTTTCCGACTGTTTTCATCTTTAGTGAGACTGCACCTCACCTTCAGTGTTACAATTTTTGTCGGTAGTAGACATAGCGAACCGTTGAAATAGGGATCCCTTCATCTTACCCGCGTTATGCAGAAGAGATGCAAACTATTCTAGTTGAAGTTGAGAGTTGTTTGATATGGTCACAAAAAATACGCAATGTTGTTTTAGGGACAATAAGGGCAGAAGTTTTCCTGTAAATACTACGCGAAATACTTATAGTTAAAGGACTGTCAACATTTTCTTGTAACGTGATATAATGAATTTTCTGGTATTAAAATGTTCTGTATATATTAAACTTTTAAAACAAAATCATTAATAAATAATAGATTAATTTTATTACGAGTAGTAAATTATTTACTGAAGCACATGAATTTTCTTGGAAAAATCTTAAGGCTCTAGTAAAATTTCCTCGGAAAAGGTATATTTTAATTCAGAATCCAAAAACATTTTTTTCCCGTGCTAATAAAAGTACAAAGAGCACTTAAGGGAAGTTGCAGGAATGTATCTTAATTACACGATTTTTAAAACATTTGAAAATAGAGCGGTCTCTCAGACCTCACGTTCCCTGTTATGTCCTACTTTTTCACCTCTCCTGTTACGGGTTAAACAGTCTCTATTGCTCTAATACTTTTCTCTTTCAGTATGAACAACAGAAAGTATTCGATAAATAGTTGAGTGTTGCCACTCCTTATCTTTAGTTAGTTTTTATGCTTTTTCAATTGGGAGATTAAATAAGTCATCTCTGGAGTACCAACAATGATCTGCAGGATTTTTTTTTTTTTTTTTTTTTTTTTTTGTAGCATATTCAGATCATTCTCTTGCTATGTGGAAAAAAAATAGAAGTTTGCTTTTTGTTATTTTGAAATGAAAAAAATAATTTTTTTTGATGAAAATACAAGTTTTCTATTTCTTTAAATCCTTTTTGAGCTTAAAAAAGCCCAAAAACTTTTCAGAACAATTTATACTGTAATGTCAATACAGGATAAAAATTGATTTGTATCACTAGCTAATCACTACAAAGTTGTTCACTTTGGAAACGAATTGTGCAAAAACCTCCGTTTCAGACTTGACAAAAGAAAAAAAAGAAAAAAGGGAAAAAAAAAACTTTTGATTGAAAATATACTAAGTATTAAAAATAATAATAAGATAGTGCAAAAATACATTTCTAATGGCATTATTTTGCATATTTTTTTGACATCAAGAAAAAAAAAATGGTACAGATGTGATATACCCCCCCCCCCCCCATTTGGCGACATCCGATTTTTTGCACAAAATTGAAATATTTTTCTCGCCAATGAGGCGATAAATTTTTAAGCATGGCATCCCTGGTGAAACTAACCTGTGGTTGGCAACGCGAAGGCAAACTTGTTCGAACTTGTTTACTTGGGTTCTTTACTTGGTTTTACGCAGGAGAGATACGTGTTGTTTTGTGCAATATACCTTACAGGAATGCTTATTTTGTGTTAGTTTAGATTCAGTAGTTGTGTTTTGAAGTAAAAACATTAGAAAATGCCAGTTTCTTCAAACTTGAAGGTTAATTAAAAGTTAACTCCAACGTGGTGTGTATCTGTAACGTGCCATTGTCATATGATGTATTGTTTTAGACTGAGTGTGAATATTTATACCATATAAAAAGGTAAGTTCTTTATTTTAGAATTCAATAAAAAACCTCTCACTTCCAAAATTTTTTGTTTTTACAAATCCTTGAGGGGTTCTTGTAGTTTTTAACTTTATTTTTACTGTATGTAAATTAATTTTACAGAAATAGTACGGTTATTTTGTTCTAAAAGTTAATTCTTATCGATGCCACGAATTATTTAGACATTCTATTAACGTGCCTCCTTTAGGTACTGAATTTTATGTTAACAATTGAAAGTTCTTTCGGTTGTACTCTTAAAAGTGCTGAATTTTATTAATAAATCTGCACAATAATGGTGCATATTTCACACTTAAAACTGTGTCATTATTGTACACTGAACGGAAGGAGCCACCCTTGGGTGTCTCCATGAAAATATACATAACTGTGACCATACTCCGACTGTAATGTATATTAACAGTCGGAGGGATAACGGACCGAGCGGAGCGAGGTCCTGGCGAGCCAGAGGTCTCATAGTACTTTCGTAATAAGACCGAGGCAGGGCCGGCGAGCCGAGAAATTTTACTTTTTATTGAAATAACCTCTTTGACTGAAAAATAACTCTTAAAAGTTCATTCTTAATTCTGCCAATGTTTCAGAATCTTGCTGATCATTTGAATTGTGCTCCTTGCTGTAATATCATTCACATTTGTTATAAAAGCAATTTACATTTATTAAAACAATTTTTTTTGGAGTGGGGGGAGGGGTATAATTGAATCCGATGTTTTCAGTCTTTCATGGAAAAAAAAGATCTTAGAAACAAATAACCCCAATTTTTCAAACGCAAATCTTAAAAAAATACCGCACTTTGGCAGCAGAAGTAACTAAAAAACCATCAATGCCAACAAATCACAAATACGAATAAAAGTCTAATGAATTAGTATTGAGAATATTGTAACCTATTTTAAATTATGCCCCTAACATGTTTGCTCCATTGCATCAGTGTTTTCAGAACGATATTTTCCTTGTTTCGAAAATTAAAATTATTTTTGGTCACTTGAAGTAGATTTCCACTTCATAATTGATTAAACTTTGAAAAAAAAAGTTATACTGTGATACTTTATACGAAGTAATTTCAAGTAGAAGTCCATCAAACAAAATATCTCTTCACTTCATAGGGTCTGGTGGGGTAAAGTGGTCATAAAATCCTGGTTTTTCAACTTAGGTAAATAATAACAACGAGAATTTCTTTTAAAACTTCAAACTGTTTCGAATACTAAATATTAAGAATAATAGTTTAAAGAATAATGCGAAAAAATATCTGTAATGGCATTATTTTGCATTTTTTCGAAATTAAAATATTTATATATAAAAAAAAAGAATCACTATTGAAAAGTTTTTATAGCATAAACTTTTGTTTGGATTACGTAACACCTGGCAATGATCCTCGACTCCTACAATACTCATGCAGCGCAACTCTAGATTTCTCTGAAAAAAATTATTTTTGCTGATGGAAGTATATTTTAAAATCTCTTTGAAACCTTTTGTTAGAAATTCTGATTTTCTCATCTTTTGATACAAAGGAAATGTGTTCCCTCTGCCATCCTTTTAAAGAGATCAAACAGAAGGTATTGAAGGAAATTTTATAAGTTGTTGTGCAATAAGGAAAAAAAAAGAGTGAGATAATTTTGAATTGAATTATGAAGTAGAGTAAAGTTTTAAAATAAATGCAGTGCGCATAAGCATCTCTTTTATTTAACATTTTATAATCGAGTAAAGCTATGTATCGATTCACTTTCAAAGCATTAGAGGAATGATATGTACTATGACCCTCAAACGTTTTCAAACAAGAAAATTTTTTTCTTGTATTATGAAAGGAATCCAAACAGCCGCTTGTACTAGTACCAGGTACAAACCTGGTCATATTTTAACTATAGTGGCGAAATCATGATTAGTTCAGAGGTTTCATTCAGTTTTGCAATGTTTTCGTTGTTATCTAAATAATCTGATTCATACTCACTGTCTTAAAAATTGATTTATTATGACTACTTTAAGGAAAAATTGAAAAACAATTCTTTTCGGTAAGATGTACGTAATTTTTGTTACTTAGCACGAGTACAAGCAATTGTTTACGTTATGTTCATAATGCAAAAAATGCTACTGTACTGTGCACACATTATACAAACATCGTCGCACATCATTCTTCTTGCGCTTTGAAAGTGAATCAACTTTCGTTGATTATGGAATCTGATTTATAGAATGTTGATTTGACCTTCGTTGATTATAGAATGTGAAATGAAAGGCATGCTTGTACGGACTGCATTTATTTTAAAATTTTACTCTTTTTCTTAATTCAATTAAAAGTTATCTCAACTTTTTATATTCTTTATTGAAGAACCAATTACAAAATTTCCTTCAATATCTTATGTTTGATCTCTTTAAAAAGATAGCAGATGGAACACATTTCCTTTGTGTCAAAGAATGAGAAAATCAGAATGTCTATCAATTTTTAAAGTTTCAAATGTATTTTAAAATATACTATATTCAGAAAAAATAGTTAATCTTCTTCAGAAAAATTTAGAGCTGTGCTGCATGAGGACTGTAAGAGTAGAGGATCACTGTCAGGTGTTACGTAATCCAAACAAGTTCATGCTATAAAAACTTTTCAATAGTAATTGATTTTTTTGGAACTGATGTGATATACCCCACCCTTGGCGACTTTTTCCTGTTGGCGCCAAGAAAGCGTCGCCAAGAAAACGATGTATGACGACATTGTCATACATCGTTCTTAGCGATGCTTTTTTAGCGCCAACAGGAAAAAATCAGATAAAAAAACATGATCAAAGCACTTCAGAACACAATATATATAAAAACAACATAAAAGCACAACAAAAAACATGACGAATATATGCTTCAAAAATGTACAGGGCCGGGGTTTTTTGTAAACATATTAAAATACAATGAAATAAATTATTGTATTAATTACAAGTCGAAATTAATGCATTAATTTTTTTTCATCATTTCTCCGGGATACGAGCCCTCGGTCTCATAGTACTTTCGATAAGAAATAAATTTCTTTGTTGAATATATTTGAACTTATACTTGAACAGCTGTCATAAATAGAACCAATGTCAAATGCTTTGTTTTCACGTAATTCGTACGGTCGTATTTACAAGCCGACTTGAGCCGCCGCACAGTGTGGCATAGTGGGCAAAAATCCACTGAACTCGCGGGTTTTGAGCTAGAATCTTTTATTATGGCTTAAAATGCGGCAAAATTCTTCGACCATTTCGTAGTGGTGCTACAATTTTGAATTTCTTAACCCCCTAAGCCCCGCAGAGTTCAGAATGAACCCAAGTCGCAATTTTGAAAACTAAAAAGTATGACCATATTTTTTCCCTAATATGTGGCTCAATGCTTAGTATAAATCGAGGAATAGGATTATAAAACACAACTTTTGATCACTGCCGGGTGTTAATAAATGCTTTTTTCCACCGTATAAGTCATTAAAAACATGATTTTTCAGGTTTTTCCGTTGAAAAAATGGGTTTTAAACGGTTTTCACACATCTCCCGCGCAAGAAGAAATATTTATTTAAACTCTAATCTACACGTTTTCAATCATTTTCCAAAGTTCAAAAGGTAAAAACACCCTAAAACACCGATAAATTGTTCAAAGTTCGAATTTCAGCTCGAGATCCTACCATTGTCTTTGGGAATACATCTGAGCAATAGCGTCAAACAGCTTATTTTATATGTACACATTTATATGTAAAAAATTTTGGGAATAAATCGTCTGCGTTCGAATTAAGACTTTTACATTTAGAATTTCCGAATGCTTTTGATGTTTTTAAGAAAATTTAATGTATCAAAGTTACAGTTGAACAAATGTGTATTCGCAATATTAGTATGTTTGTCAGTTTCCTTGGATTAATCGTAATATTCGAATTCTAACAGGTATGTTCACTCTCTTACATAAGTAAACAAAATAGAAACCTTTGTCCTCTGTTACATAAGTAAGTATTTAAACAAATTATGTAAATTACATTTTTTTAAAAATTAGTTTCTGTGTGTAAGACCAACAAAACAACATAAATTTTAATATAATATCAATAAAACTTTATTATAAAGTTAAAATAAAGTGGCTTTACTGTTTTTCATACTTCTAAAGTGAAATTTAATGGACATATATTTGTAAATATTTGTTTTTTAAATTAAATAGAGTGAAGTAAAATCATATAATTTCATTAATATTTTCAGCCCTACCTTAAATTTAGCTGTATTATAACTATAAATGATGTTGTTAGGAACAAAACTGGGGCTAAAAGGGTTCATCTGAGCATTAATTGTTTAGTTTAAAACACATTAAAATTTTAACATGTGTTTTTACATTTTAAGTTAGAATTCCAACAAAAACACTTACGTAACCTGTTACAATTCAAATATTACGATTATTCCGAGGAAACAGAAAAACAGAGTAATTTTGCATCTACACATTTGCTCAACTCTTACAAATATACTAAATTACTTAATACATTAAATTTTCCTAAAAACATCAAAAGCATTCGGTAATTTTAAATGTAAAATTTTTTATTCAAACGCAGACGATTTATTATTGAAATGTATACATATAAATGTATACATATAAAATAAGCTGTTTGCCGCTATTGCAGAGTTGTATTCTATTCTCGTGGACAATGGTAGGATCTCGAGCTGAAATTCGGACTTTGAGCGATTTTTCGGTGTTTTAGGGAGGTTTTTACCTTTTGAACTTTGGAAAATGATTAAAGTGTTCTAGTTTAGAATTTTTTTTCTTGCGTGGGAGATGTGACCCATTTTTCAATGGAAAATCCTGAAAAATCATGTTTTTAATGACTTATACGTTGAAAAAAGCATTTCTAAACACCCGGCAGCGACCAAAAGTTGTGTTTTATCATCCAATTCCTTGATTTATACTAAGCATTGAGCCACATTTCAGGGAAAAAATATGGTCATGCTTTTTAGTTTTCAAAATCGCGACTTGGATCCATTCTGAACTCTGCGGGGCTTAGGGGGTTAAGAAATTCAAAATTGTAGCACCACTAAGAAATAGTCGAAGAATTTTGCTGCATTTTGAGCCATAATAGAAGATCCTAGCTAAAAACCCGCGAGTTCGGTGGATTTCTGCCCACTATGCCACACTGTGCGCCGTCAGGCACCCGACCCACCAAATGAAGTCTTATTAGTTGAAAAGAAATTCGATCAGGGATTTCAGTCTCTAACGGAAGTTCGAATCTTCTTAATATAAGGGCTGTCAATAATTCGCAACTAAGCACAAGGTTTTCAAGTTTTCTTACCATCTTTTTTTATGACGTTATCTACTACTACTACACACCAGTTTTTACCACTTCATTGTATAACTACCAAAGTTATTCCTTTGTTCTATTTCCTCCAGAATTTTTTTCCTATTTATAAAGCTTCCCTTTCAACTATTTCATGTTCTCAACTACGGGCTAAGCACAAATGATGAACCTGATCAAAAAAAAAAAAAAAGAAAAAAAAAATCATATTTTCAAAATTACTGCTCAGGTTACAATGGGCAATACATAAATTTAAAAAGACTGAATGCAAGTTTTTCTTACAATGGAGTTCAATTATGCAAATTTGCAATGTGATGATTTACAAATGCTCAATGCGGAGCCTTTTGTTTCATGACAACATCCAATTTGGAACACAGTTCATCCCGCATAATTTGGAATTAGTATCGTTGTCAATAGTGCGTAATGCTTCGCATATGCATTACTGTGAGCTTTTTTAGCGTTTTCGGCATTTGGGTTTGAATAATTGTGTATTTGACGAACCCGTAAAAAAAATCACATGGCCAGTGGAATGAACAGGTTTAAAGGTTAGATGTTTGTCGTGTTACAATAGGCTCTCATATCGAAATTTTAACGGAAAAAGCACTGAATATCGTATAAATCACTCTTTACGGTCATGTATTACTTATTTTAATATGTGCAGTTGTTTCGAGACATTTTTGAAAAATAGTAGGGGAAGCTGCTGTACCCACGGACAAAATTTACTTTTCAATTTTTGCTGATCTCCGGGAATGGATAATCGATCGGAAATATTTTCTGGCAGAATCTACAATTTATCATCTAATTTGGCAATTTTTGTCAGGTGAAAATTTCAAAGCTTTCAATCTCAAATTTTTTTTCTAAAAAACCATCTTTTTTGTCTGTGGGTACAACAACCTGTTCACCACGCGGACAGGTGCCTTTGTACCCATAGACATAAAAAAATAATATATAACTAGGCTGAGGAACTCAATTATACTCAATACATTTTCTTAAGCCATTTTATGTTGAAATACTTCAAACATCCATTGAAAATAACTTTAAATACAAAATGCAACAGAAAAGTTATTAGTCTTAAGAGAGTTAATGATGTTATGAATAATTAATATGTTTTTAAACAAAACAAAGAAATAATAACTAGATTCATGATAGTATGGCTCTCTATGTACCTACATAATAACTTCAATTTATATGCAAATTGAAACCTTTAACTAAAATTAACCCATCACAAAAAAACGCAGTTTAGATTAAATCAACAAAAATCTAGAAAAGTCAACTTCAAATGAGAACAGATGGGATTGACGGTCTGAAGATCCTACAACAGGTGGGGGTTACTTCAACACTATTTCTTCAAGCCTTACTTCAAATTCATCATTATTGTTAAAAGCAAATTTCGAACGTTGATAACAAGGCACCTTTTTGAGGTACTTCACATCGTAAGAAGACTCAAGTGTGACCCAAGGAGACTAAAAATTGCTGTCCATTGGTACACATGGTTGTGTATCCTTGGGTACAAAGGTATGCCATTTGGTTTGGCAAGGCAGTCACATCGACAGGACCACAGTTTCACAACATTAAAAATCAGAAACAAAACCTTCAAAATATAGGGAATCATGATACCTACAACAAAAATGAATAATACAATACACGACGGACGAAAAAAAAAAAAAAGAAATTGCTCATGTTATTTTTTACTTAGATCCTACTAAAACCGAAAAAATGTGATAGAATCTTAAATGTTTGTTTGATAGGGTTGAAACTTTCTGGGGTATTGGAGAGGACTGTCACACACACGTTGAACTCCAATTAGGATTCCTCTCGACGATACCCGGAATTTTCCGACCAACGTCCGTAGGTACAAACGTCCGAGGGGACAGCAGCTTCCTTTACATCATTTAATCTCATCCTGTATTTGAAATCTATTCAAACTTAAAATAGTTGACAGAGTAAGTTATTAATCTAGGTATTGTCTTATTAAAACTCTGCTGCCAAATGGAATTTTATATCTGATTAAATAAACTAAAAAACACACAAAAAATCAGCTAAATATTCTTGCTGATTTTTAATAACTGGATTCGATGCATTAAAGCTTTGCTCGTTTGCAATTTAGATATTTGATTTAGAGATACTTGTGCGAGCGGAGTCACCCGTTGAGCGTCATTATGCTACTTTCGCTTAGTGCATATATATATTTTTTTTTTTAGTGCAGTTATCTCCGTAATTCTACTTTTGGCACTTACCCTCTTTTGCCAATTGTTTTACATTTTGAATAAAAATTATGTAAGTGCATTTTAATGTGGGACGGCAACACGAATTGCTAAGACAAATCAAAAGAAATAAACTTCTCTGACAATAGGGGAGAGGAGGGAGGAATGGGACAGTGGGAGGAGTGGGACAGCTAAAATTATGGCAAAATAAATCACTTTATTTTATTGTCAGTTTGACCACTGGAGGGCCTGTTTATAGCTTCTTTTTGTTTCATACTTGCAGTTTCTCCAGCAAGAAGTTTCAGTTAATAGTTGGAAAAAGTTAAATTTCTCACCTCCAAAGTAAGTTTCTAATCTATTTTTAGTTTTATTTCTTTATTTATGTAATTTAAAAAACTAACATAATATATTATCATTGTAATCTTAAGTATATAATGTATGCTTATCTGCAATTTAATTAAGCCTAAAAACCAGCATGGTTTATGTGACAAGTTATTTTTTAGAAGCAATGTGTAGAGGGAGGAATGGGACACTCCGAAGAGGGAGGAATGGGACATGCCCCATAAATATGTCCCTTCTGTAAAGGGGCTGTTCAAATATTACGTAAGCATGTTTTTATCAATTTCTGACCTCTCCTCCCCCTTGTCAGCAGAAATAAGCAAATCGCAAACCCCCCTTAATAATAAACTGAAAGCTACAATGCAAAATTTATGAGAAAGGACATGAAAGGAAATTTAAATTTTGCTCAACAGGATGACTGTGGCATTATAGATAAAACAGATATTATCATGAAATTACCGCCACCACAATTGGTTGGTGGGACTAATAGAGCACAGTCTTGTTTTTCTTTTAATGTGGGCCTTTCTAATTATGACATTCGCTAATTTTTCTGTAATTTTCAAATGTGTCCCACTCCTCCCATACTCATGTCCCACTCCTCCTACCCAGGAGGGAGGAATGGGACAAAATTCTTGAAATTTGTAATTAGTCAAGTGTGAAAGTAATAAAATGTTTAAACATTGTGTATATTTTTAAAGTGTAGTTATAATATGAAAGTTTATTGTGTGAGCTTTTGTATTTATGAATAAGTAGAGGATTATGAATAAGAATCATTTATGTGAAAAGTGTCCCAATCCTCCCTCCTCTCCCCTACCAATCTACTAAAACTGGAATTTATACAGCAATGTCTCCTTTAAGGGACACCTCTATTTGAGAGACTTTTTTTTCTGGTTCCAGTTCCTTTGCATAGGGACCTCTATGTATTTACCTCTGATTAAGATACACTCTACCTAAGCGACAGTCACACAGAAAAGAATCAGTAATTAATATATAAATCTGTACCTCAAAGCCAGAAGAACCTAAGTCACATCTTGATAATCATTCTGATAATTTTACAGGAGAGAGGAAAAACTTCTTTTTGAAGCATTCAAAGGATGGGACACGCGTTTTTTTAACCCTGGTAAAAAATTGAAGAGTTTTTTTTTTTGAAGAATTACGCTCACATGACTCGATGCGGAACAGGCGTCTACATAACAATGCACTAATAATCGGAAAATCGCAATTTTTGGACTTACGTCGGTCGGCTCTGATGTACAGAAATGAATTTGTCGAAATAAGAGTTCTTTTTCTGTCTAAAAAATAACTTGTAAAAGTTTGCCTTCACATTAATATGCAAAGCAGCAAATATGTAATTTGAAATTCTTGCCGAGATTTACGCTCATGCTTTTCCTTTTAGCATTTTATTCATATGGGTTCAGTTCTGACGGAAAGTTCACCGTCAATGGCTATATTTTTATAGAAAGCTTGAAATGCGATCACACTGTTATTTACATTATATTCCATTGTAAAGCATTTGACATGAAGCAAAGCCCTGAAACTAATTACTTCAAAATTATTTCCATAAATTAGTAAACTTTGGTTCTACTAAATTTTTGATTGATTTTAATTTTCAAAATTTTATTTATTTATTCATTTTTTTCAATTTGAACAGCTTTGAATTCAGAAATAAAATATTTTCAATATTTAATCTTAAACGTGAATAGATGATGTTTATTATAATATTTTACCAAGCACATAACATGCATCAATTCATATACCTCAAAACAAGGGACATCTCTATTTAAGGGTGAAAAAAGTCCAGTCTCCTTAGTGTCCCTTATTGAGAGGTCCTACTGTATTAATATACACTGCTCAAAACAATTAAAGGATATTGTAAATCTTGTACAAAAAATTATATTAGCAAATATTTTTTTGCATAGAATCGAAGAAGGGAGTCACAAATACAAAATTTTCTCAATTTCAAACATGGTAGTATGCAAATTTTGAGTTTGACGTCAAAGACCGTTATTTAGATTTAACGACTCGGAGGCGCCGAAGTATGAATGCCACTCCACTACAACGACACCTTCGCTCGGGTACTGGCACCATAATTTTGACATGTCCGAAATTGCCTTCACGTTGTAGATCTGTATGCTCGTCGACCAATGGTGTGTGTCACATTAGCTGCGAGGCATTGTTGTGTTGCAGGGAGTGGGTAACAGAGTATGTGAATTGGAGAAGAAATGAATGGAGCAATATTCCGTTCTCTGACGAGTCCCGTTCTTCTCTTCATCCTGATAATCGCGTATTTTCATCTGGAGGAAAAGTGGCATTAGAAATAATCCAGCGTTAGTGCACGAAAGTGTCAGATTTGGTGGTGGTGGTGCGATGGTATATGCTGGCATCTCCATTGATGGGCGCACCGATCTGCATGTCATTCCAAATGAAACTCTGACCGGTCTTCGAAGTAGGAATGAGATCCTCAGACCTAGTGTAGTCCTTTACTCTGCAGCAGTTGGAGATGACTTCATGTTAATGTACGACAATTGCAGACCACATCGTTCTAACTTGGTGAATGATTTCCTTTGGAGGAAGGAATCATACGAATGGAATGGCCAGCCCTAGATATGAACCCAATAGAGCATGTTTGGGCATTCTAGGCAACGAGTTTCTGGACACCTATCACCTCCACAAACTCTCCAAGAACTGAAAAGAGCTAGCTCTTCAGGAGGAGTGGAGAAGAATACCCTAGCCCCTCATTAATAACCTCATTGATTCTATGCCTCAGAGGCGTTTTGCATTGCTGGTCGTCCTGGGTTACCATTACCCCTACTAAAAGCGATTTTCTTTCACGGAAACGCTTTTTTTATATGTTTTTCTCATATGCATAAAGTGCGTTTTTTTTCCTTTTGTACCCAGAAGTATACAAAAAAAAAAAAAAATGTCAAACATTTTTTTTTTTGTCTCACATAGTTTATTAAGTCTATCGATAATTTATCAATCATCTAAAAAGTTCTCCAGGTATAATTGAAACGTATAGCTGCAAAAGTAGGTATCTCCAAAAATATTTTACTTAGAAAAACTCACATATCTGCCGCTGTAAAAATCTAAATTACAATAACTTTTCGTTCTTTGTTTCAAACAGTTAGAACATTAATTAGGGAATTTTCCAGCGGTAGCTGTAAGGGGAGGAGAGAGTAAATCCAAATTTTTTAGTGTGGAGTTATATAAGTTTGCAGCTCTTTAGGGATTAAGCTGATTTTGCAGCTACCATTTCTACAAAAATACCGAAAATAATAATAAAAATGACTATTTGGAGGAATAACAATGCAGTTAAACGATAAATGCAATATCGAAATTAAACACGGGTCATCTCTGTCATCACCATTTCTTCCTTCTGAGTGCTGAAATGTATCATTCCCAGCTGTTTCAAAGTCTGCCTCGTTAAAGGTAAGGGTTTCGTTGCTCTTCCATTTACTCCAATAATGTTTTGTTGACATCATGTAACTTCAATGCCTGCAACCACATTTCAGAATGGAAAGGTAAGCTGCATTTTTCATATTGCGAAATTTCTTTATCACATGATTTTTTATTCGATTTAGGACTTACAAAAAAAAAAAAAAAATCCCCCATAGATCGTAATCTTGTTGGCTGTTTTAGAAATTAAAAATCTTAGTCGAGCAAAAGGCCATTAAAATGGCGGTTTCATAAATTGGCCATTCATTTTTTTTTCAGTTTCAGTCTGGAAAATATATTCTAAAGGGGAAAAACTGTTTCCTTTTCCCTGAGAATGATTTTGTGCCGTGAGATTACACAATAGAGGTCTAGTTTGTAAGGAAATCGAGGCGCTATTTTTGAGATTTAGAAATATCTGCTTTTGATGCCTACCTAATAGGGTGGGCCGAAAAAGGGATATTTTCGAGAAGCAACTTCTAATAGCAAAAAAAAAAAAAACGTTTTGTATAGACATCCTAAACATCCGAAAAATAATGAAAGAAATTAATATTTATGTCTTCAGATCGCGCATTGGCTGCAAAGTTCGAAAAAAAAAGTTAAAAATAGTCAATTTTCAAATATTTTTATAAAAATCCCAAT
The DNA here is from genome assembly GCF_026930045.1 of Uloborus diversus. Classification (NCBI taxonomy): domain Eukaryota; kingdom Metazoa; phylum Arthropoda; class Arachnida; order Araneae; family Uloboridae; genus Uloborus; species Uloborus diversus. The sequence continues at coordinate 60,130,768 of NC_072740.1, forward strand.
GCTCAAAATTTTTGTTCTAATAGCATTTAATGCTTTCTTTTAACATTCTTTTCATATTTCTTTGAAAATATTTGCGTTCCATTACTGTTCTTAGGTCACACTTACGCCACAAAATTGCGTGAAATTAACCAAAAATTGTCGTTTTTAGTTTTCTTTTTCGGCACATTGCAGAATTTCATCTTTTAGATCCCTGCAATATTTTTTTTTAATTAAATGTGCATTTCATTGCTCTTTTGGAAATGCAATTATATTTTATTGCTTTAACAACCAAGAATCCATTGCAGGTGGTTGCACTTTGTGTTCCAATGCAATTCTCAAAGAAAAGTAGTTATTTACAGGACTTATGTTTTTGTAAAAGGACTTACATTCACTATAACTATATTATTTTAAACGAGTTTGCATGTTTCAATCAAGGTTAGAAGTTTGACTTACGACACAGTTTTAGTATTGATTTTCGCGTGTCTAAAGTTTTTCTTATAAATCCATATCTTGCGTATAATACCTCAAACGAATTTCTACAGATTCACTGTACAATTCCACAATCCTTTCAACTTCCCGAGTATAATATGGGAATTTTAAGAATACATACTTAAGAGAAAGTTAAGTTTTTAGAAATGATAAAATATCCTTGTTTTTCACATGATCACTAAAGTGGAGGGAAGTGATTAATAAATCAACTGTTATAGTTCGAAGCTTCAAAACTAAATATTGGAGGAAGAAATTCTCTTATAGAAGTGTTTCTTGATGGGTAATCTTTTGCCTTGTATACCCTACCGTACTCCAATTGCTTTGTATTTCGCCTCTAGTCCTCTGCCATGACCAATAACAATGTCTCAAAATTATGAAAGTATGCATTTCTTTGAATTACTGGATTCACGATGTTAAGAAGATCATCAGACACCCGATTTGTAGATTTTGTACCTTGAAATAAGTGTACAGATCCATGTTTCACGGAAGTTTGTTCTGTTCTTAAAATTTTATTTGTATCGAACCATAGAAGCATAATTTTAAAAGATATAATTTACCAGTGTCTTCATTCCATTAGTAGTTTAGTTTGAAAAATATACAGCCCCAGTTCTCCATTAGCACGCGTTAAAGAATGCAAATGACTGAAAGGTCTTGGTATTAGGAGAATTAGATCAATATCACATTTTCCTTTCTGTACTATATTGACAATATGAATCAAATACTTTAGCTCGCTTTTTAAGTCAGTTTTTAAAACTGACTATAGCTATACGAGAATTTCTTCCACCAATATTACGATTTGAAGCTTCGAATCATAACAGTTAATTGATTGGTCAACGTGTTTACTTTCCTCCACTTCAGTGATCACGTGAAAAACAAGGATATTTTATCATTTCTAGAAACTACATTTGCTTATACATTCTTAAAGTTCCCATACGATACTCGGCCAGTTGAAAGGGTTGTGGAACTGATCAGGCAATCTTCAGAAATTCATCTGAGGTGTAAGACACAAGAGATGGATTAATATAAAAAACTTTATGCTAGCGGTCATTAATGCAAAAATTGAGTCACAAGTCACACTTCAAACTTTTATCCAAACGTAGAAACTTTTTAAAAATAATATAGTTATTGTGAATGTAATTATTTTTTACAAATACATAAGTTCCGTAAAAACTATTCTTTGGAATTGCAGGGTGCAACTGCCTACTTGTGGTGGGTTCTGGATTATTACTGCAAGAAAACATAATTGAGTTTTTCAACAAAGAGTTGTTTAGTGCATATTTATTGTTAAAAAAATTATAACTAGAATTTAAAAGAAGAAATACTGCAATGTGCAAAGTAAGCTAAAAACGTCGGTTTTTGGTTAATTTCACGAAACTTGGCGGCTTATGCGCGAACTGAAAACTGTAAAGAATGTAAATATTTTCAAAGATATATGAAAAGAGTGTTAGAAAGAAGCACTTAAATGGTATTAGAACCAAAATTTTCATAAAAATTCATTGCATTTGGATTTTCATAAAAATGTTTGAAAATTCACCATTTTGGGCCTTTTTTTCAAAATTTGCAGCCAATGCGCGATCTGAAGACATAAATATTAATTTTTTTCATTATTTTTCCCATGTTTAGGATGGCAATACACAACTTTTTTTTGCTATTAGATGTAGCTTCTCGAAAATATCATTTTGTCGGCTCACCTAAGTATTGCAATATCTGAAAATAAATAAATAAACGCTGTAGTTTTCATAAAATACAATAATTATATTTCTGAGAATTTGAACAAGTAAATGAAAAAAAAGAGAGCTGTATGTTTCGTTTAAACATTTAGAATAGGAGAATTAAAACGTATTGAAGCAAAGGGGTGTAAGTGCAAATGCAAACATGTGGGCAAACCTGTACAAATTGCAGAAAAGCTTCTCATATGTTTGGGCCAATAGATGGTACTGGTAGAAGAAAGATACTGTTATACAGCATGGTTCAGAAAAAAAAAATCAGTGAAGCCTACCTATACTTTAAATTCGTTTACATTCCTTTGCATTTCACTGTTTTAATTCATAAAATGTTGACATTGAAAAAAAAGCTAACTGTTTCTTCCTTCCAAAAAATTGTTCTCCCCATCACTTGTTGCTTGAAGGAAAGTTACTCATCAGCTTAGCCATTAGAATTCGGCCCTTGTTTGAATTTGTGGCACACAATATGGAAACTGAGGGTTCTATATGACACCTTTAAGCGTGGTACGCATGTAGTATCAGTGGCACCCCTTAAGAGTGCCATTTCGGTTCCCTATGGCAGCCTTAAAGTGTCCCTTTAGCTCATAAGGTGCCATAGGGGACACAATGGCCTCCATAAGGGAGTGCCACTGCTACTACAAGCATTTCACCCTAAAAGTGCCATCCAAATGCAATCTGCCTTTTTTAAGGGTGTATGAAGTTAATTTGTAAAGCGTCCCTTTTAGATATTAATGATGATCGAAGTGACCCGACGTGTTTCTACAACAGTAGTTTAGAATGCACAAGTTTGATGTGAAATCTGGTTAGAATAAAAGATGAATTTATATTGTTGGGAACGATCTGATCACGTCCAGTTTTGCATCAATCACGAAAGCACCAGAGAAGTCTCTTATCGCTTCAGGCCAAGAACAGGAAACAAATCGGAAGTTTGAACAAGTATGCATTCGATACGATAATAATGCCGTGTAATTGAGAGAGCTTCATGTTCATCCATAAATTATTCAGTAAGTTTTGAACACCGTAAGACTCCTTGGAATAAGGTCTGAAATTATGCAAAAGTCAAGTTTCGGAAATATTACGTGCGTAAGAAATGAATAGAAAAAGGCCTTTTTTCATCGGAAAGTCAAGAATTTATCATTTTCTGAAGGGTTTTTATGTAGAAGAAAACATTCTGTTAAAGAACTAGTTACGTTGCGGATATTGTTGGGTGGCTTTGGTTAGCCTTGAGAATGCTTACTTCGCATTGGGAAGAAGACCTGTCTGGTTTTGGAGACTTTTTTATGGACAACAATATATTTGAATATGAAGACGCTCTGTAATTGGAAAAAAAGAAGCATATAGTTATCTAGAGTATTTCAAATGATTTTTTTTTCACTTTATATATTCATTATTGCTATTATTTTCCCCCTTGGGACGGAACTAAGGTCCCGTGACGCAAACCTAAAATTTTCTCCTGAATAAATAGGAAATATAGCTTAAATTGTGACATTAAAATAAATACAACTGTCTTTAAATATTTTCAACAAAACCTACGCATCTTCATTCGAAAGTGGGAAAACAGTTACCAATAAAGGGGATTCATTGCTAAACCAACATCGAACGATTTTGACGAATGCCAGTAATGACTTAGGAGATCAAATAGAGAAAAAGAGAGGTGAATAGTAGCTTCATTAGTAAAGCGTCACTTCTCGATAAACGATTTTTTGGCCTATACTATCATTGGAATGTAACTTATATTCTATTAAATAAACTTTCACCATTTTTCAGGAATTAAATGCCAGAAAACTACGCTGTGAAGCAAAAATTGCGAAATAAATTGCATGCATGTGTTTGGAACCGTTCATGAGGATGAACCACGAATCACTTTTCAATACGAAACGCTGTGAAGCTTCATTGTGACACATCTAAAGAGGAATAAATATAGCCAAATAAATTGAAATCTGTTTCGGTCGAACAGATGTGAATAAAATCATTTAAGTTACGTCTCTTCTTATAACACGATTCTCTACAGTCGATTATTTTCCCGTAATTTTAAAAAATTGAGTGGCTTAGCCAACTGTATTGCAACTTAGAAGTTCGTCTATGCACCTTAGTGAATAAAAGGAAAGAATGTCTACAAAATGGCAATCAGGTCTAGTTCAACTTTAATTACGTTTCATGTCATAAGAGTAGATGGGTCATTCTCCAGAAAATGTAACTTTTGAAAGCAAATATTTTTCAATTTCGAAACCTTTGGCTTCCTTTTTTTTTCATTCTTAAATGAAAGTGTTACCAACTGGAAGCAACCATAAATAATGGTCCAGCTAAGTTCCAATTATTTTACTCATAAATAAAAAAAAAGAAAAAATGCCTTGTTCACGGAAATTTAAAAAAAAAAAAAAAATAATAATAAATAAAAAAAAATTTAATGTTTAAAAATCGAGGTCAATTTAATATCAAAGTAGTAATTTTGTTAATTGTGCAAACAATGAGCTATTTTAATGATAAGTGGAATCTAATATTAAGCTCTCGTAATTAAAGTACGGCTTAATTTTTAGTTATCCTTTTACTTCAAATGTGGGTTAAAAATAGTATTTAGAGTATAAATTTCACAATATACTGGCAATTTATAATTTTGATAGAATGCCTAATATGGACGTATTTCTTCTTCATCATTTATTTTCACCTCAGAAATATTGTTATTGATAAGGTATGTCACAGAGGTGAAGAATTTTCCATTAATATAGGCCCAATGGATACATTTTTCAGGGAAATATTTTTTTTTCTTCGTTGCTACAATCTGCACATGTTAAACGTGTGAAAACATGTTCACTTCTTTTTTTACATTAATTTACATCCTTGAAATTCAAATTCACGAAGGTGGGAAATCACAATAGCCGCACTTAGTTTTTCCAAACAAAATCTATCTTCTGCTTTTTCCACAAAAATCTCACAACTTCTTTATGGCTAAGAATAAACAAAGGCTCCCTTGTATCGTGGAAAATAAAATGTGATGTCACTATTGCCACGTGAGAAATGGCGTTTTGTGTTTAGGTAACGGAGGTGAGAATTTATTGTGTGACATGATTCCTTATCCAATTAAAACAAACTAAAACACAATATTAAACAATTAAATAGACTTAAACAGTTAGTATTTGAGACACTTGTGAAGGGAATAATAAATAAATAAATATATAGTTTTAATTAAACAAGTTCTTAAGCAGCATAAACAGTCACACCATATATGTGACATGCCACGGAGGTGAGAATTCGCATGTTGTGAACCAATAATTTATTAAAATAAAAATTATTATTAAAAAATTGTTGGCAGGTTCAAATAGATATATTTTTGATGAAATTAAAAAGCATTGTTAAATGAACTGTTCCTTAACCGTGTGACAAAAAAGTTACAATTTTTGTAGAATGACCCAGATACGACTGCCTATTTTCTTAATTACTTTTTCATCAAACAGACTGGCAGATTCCTACTCGGGACCTTCTGACTAAAACTAAACGTACCGCTGCTGAATCATCGTTTCGATTCAAAAAGAAGACGCAACTGTTTAATCACCTGTATACCCTCAAAGGTATAATTACATAGCCCGAGTCTTTAGTAGGGTTCTATCTCTGTTAACCTGTAGAAGTAGAGAAAAATCTATTGCAAGAGACTTCAAATATGTTAACTTTGCTTTGTTGATGTCTTTTAAAACCCACTTTTCTCATATAAATGTTTCAAACATCAAAATGACCATCTAAGTCACACCATTTTCAACACATTGTATCGCTTTTTAATCTCAAAACCTTGATGGTGGTGCTTCATCCCTTCAGTGATGCTATTCTCCTACTCCTAACAACGGATTCTTCAACCATCTTACAACTTAAGGAAAGTTCCATCATGCATATTAGTAAATGAAATAACACAATATTTACTCCGGTTTCAAGTTCATTATACTTCCTGTCTTAATAGTCATTGCGCATGCCAATTTTCTAAAATGCTATTTATGCAAATCGACTGATGAATGACACAGAATCTTCGAATGTAGAGCTAAACGCGTTACTACCGAATCATCGTTTAAATACACATACAACTGTTAATCCTTTTGATACTCTAAAAGGCTTAATTATGTAGCTTGACTCCCGAGTAGGGTACATGATTATATTTGCCTGCAGAACTGGAGTACAATCTATGGCGATGTTGTTGTTGTCTTTTGCCGTCTAGGCTGGAAATTCGGGGTGTATAAAGTGTCTCGTTATTTGGTGCGAAGTCCGACTTTCGCTGCATACACTACACATGCCATAAGTGCCCGTTTGTAGAATAGACAACCATTCACAGCACTATACGACATTCACACAAAGAAAGGACAAGGCCAGGAGATAGAGTACATCCATACCCGAGCCGGGATTCGAACTCAGAAACTCCCCATCGCAGTCAGACTACGCTGACCACTAGACAAGGCGGGCGGCAATGTATGGCGATCAAGACTTTACATGAGTTAATTTTGCTTTGCAGATATGTTAAAAAAACAAAACAAAAAAAAAGAGAAATTAATTTGAATTTTGACATCTTGAATTCAAATTATGTTTTTCGCAATCACGAGTGTGTGTATGTAGACGTATGTGTTTGTAGGTGTGTGTGTATGTGTGTGTTTGTGTGCATGCATGATTGTGTGGGTGCGTATGTGTGTGTATGTATGTGTGTGTTTGTGTCTGTGTGCAGGCATGATTGTGTGGGTATGTGTGTGTAGGTGTGTGTAGGATATGGATGCAATCTGTAGACGGTTTTCGTTAGAGGAGCAGTAGGGGCTGGTTGACGGTGGTGCTGCAGAGGGAGACGGGGGGAAAATAAAATCAAAGGAACGCCATTCAAATGGCCAAATGAAAACAATAAGCAATGTGATTGCTCAAAAAAAAAAAAAAAAACACTTTTCTCACACTAATATTTTTGGCATGAAAATGACTATCAAAGTCACAGTATATCAAACAAATTGTATCGATTTTTAATCTTAGTACCGTGACCGGGGCGCTTGAGGCCGAACTTCGTGCAGGAGGAAACTCGTGACCATGGAACACTGTATAATTCGCAACTTGTTGAGCAGATATTCTTGGAGTAGCGCGAGGTCTATTTGTGTCTCATCCCCAAATGTGGCAGTTCGGGTCTCGGGGGTTCCATTACTCATTTCTGTAATCATAGGCTGGCCACTGCGCTCGTCCGGGAACACGGGGAGAGAGCACACCTGGGGGGCCTCTATCACCGCTGACCTCGTCGGGTCAAAGAGGCCGCGCGCAAGGGTTGCCACCACAGGTACGAGGAGTCGACCGAAACGGGCGCTCGTCCACACTAAGCGAAATAGATCCGTCATACTGCCATACACTGTGTATATGAATTCCAGCTCCTTCGGGGGGGGGGGGGGGAAACGATACGGTGGACGCCGGTTAGTTGAATCAGTGGTTAATTGAATCAACCGCTTTAATGAATCAAATCATCAAAATCAGAAAAAAAATCCAGCCTTATTAAATTCGCCGCTATATGGAATCAAAGCAATTTAGAGCAAATGTGATTCATATAAGCGGCAACCACTGTATAAGCAAAAATATAAAAACCAATGCCTCTGGAGGGTGTTTTACCTCCAAACCCCGTTTCTCTGTGCCGCTGATACATGGGTATATACTGCTGTGGACAGGTAAAGAGCAGTATCTGCGCATTTTTTTTTTTTTTTTTTTTTCATTTTTGTCAAATATTGTTCGTTAGCTTTATTGTACAAGCTTGCTTGTTTGGATTCCGCTGAAAAGAGGCGCAAAAAAGAGGTCTATGATTCCAACATTTCTCTACTGTTAGCATTGAATGCAAAATACGTTTCTTCAAAATCTTGAAAACTCATTTCTGCAAATACTGCCGTCTACCTGCCCACTGTAGGATATTTGTCATTAGGCTGTCTTCAATTTTTTTTCTTGAATTTAATTTTTTAAATGTAATTTTAGGCTATGTATTAAGACGTTCGAGAAGCAAAAGGTTGCCGAAATTAAAGGTCTAAAAATACTTTCTTCGATCTTTGGTGATGTTATAGAAAGGAAGAGAGTTCAAAGGGGGGGGGGGGGATACTTCTCGGAAACTATTTGGAATCGAGGCTCTAAAATCGCCTTTTTAAAGTATCCTTTATGAGAGAACAGGTGAGATGCTCTGGAATTCCCCCGCATAAAAACACATTTTAAATTTATCTTCGGTGATATTACACAAGGGTTGGTGGGAAAAGTTTCCTACTGGAAACTGTTTGAAATAAGAGTAAAAAACACGTCATTTGAATACAAGTTTAAATTATGTTTTGGTGACACTAGAAAGGAATTTGGGAACTAGAAATTTTCCGCCAGATATATTCTAAAATTAAAGGCATAAAAAACATTTTTTTAATTTTCATTGGTCTCATAACCAGCCCCCCCCCCCCCCTTTGGATTCATGCTTTGTCACCACGTATGAATTTACCGCCTTCAGAAGTTACCACCCGGGATATCTTGCTCACTCTAGATTCGGCACTGAGCAAAATCAATCTTCCCGGAATTGAGAACAGTGCTGGTGCATCCCCTTTGAAAAAATTTCTTTAAAATGTAAAACTTCAGGATTAATTGGGCAAATGCTGAGCTGGAATAGTTTGAGCAAACAATAAACTTGCATTGAAAGTTTATATGGGCAGCTGATTACAAGAGGGTAATAAATAATTACCATTATTTAATAATATAATTACGGACATAGATTCAATAAATAAACCATATCATTCTTAATTTTTAAGAAAGCAAGCATTGTTTTGCAAGCAGCTTTGAAGATTTCTTTGCTTAAAAATTAAAGGGGTAAAGCATGAACATATTACCCAACCTTGCCCTTCTAAAACTGCGCTCATAGTTTAGCATGAACATAAATACGGGGTGTTTCGTTTTAACCTGCAAAAAAACCTCTATTTTCGCAACCGTTAGTCCTAGATGCATACGTTCAATTGCAAACATGTTCAAAATCAGAAGCAAAGTTAAGGTATAGAAAATTTGAAGTGAAAATTAAAATGAGTCAAAAAATACAAAATGTAACTTTTTCGACGGGCCTCAGGTCCCCTAATTTAAATTTAGGGAAATAATCTCCATTCGAAAACAATTTCAACACAAAAAGTTTGAACTTAGTACGACCAATATTCTTCGAGACATGAAACGCAGCGTTTTGTGACTTACACCACTTTACACTCGCCGTAAATAACACCTTTTGGAGGATAATAGAGCAGTTAACAAGTGTTTAAAAATATATGTGCAGAGTGGTTTTTCAAATTGTTCGAGGTCTTGCAGTGTGTTTTTGCGTATCAAGGAATAACATTTGCATGAATTTTTGAATACCAATTAAAAATATAAATACCTTGTTCTTTTTTTCTTTGATAATCTGTCATTCTTCTGAACGGGCGATAAGTTCTAATTTTACCTTCTGTATGGTCCCTTAAAACTTTGAACTGGAATATCTCCTTGAATTTTGGTTGCACAAATGTCAAGTTTTTTGTGTCAGTAATAGTTTTCAATGGAAATTATTTCTCTAAATATGAGTTAGGGGACCTAGGGCACGTATAAAAAGTTAAATTTTGTATTTTTTGATTTATTTTAATTTTTGCTTCAAACTTTTAATATCTTAACTCTGCATCTGATTTTGAACATTTTTGCAACTGGAAGTATGAACGGTTGCGAAAATAAAGATCTTGCAGGTTAAAACGGAACACTCTGCCTAAATGGAATTCTAAGCAGTTACATCTCAGTAACTGAACAACAGAACGCGAATGCGTCACATTGTTACCCTCGGGCGCATTCGTTAGATTGTCATCATCACCCTGTTTTTGTCCCGTTTTGAAGATCAAACGGATAATTCGCTGTCATAAATTATTTAATATATCTCATGATGATACAGAAGGATATGTCAAGGTTTGTTCGTTATAGCAAATTAAAAAAAAAAAAAAAAATGCAATGATTAAAAATTACCCTTTATTTATACAATTCTTCACCACCATTTTTGTCTTATAACAATTCTCTGCTATAGTAAAAATTCTACTGCTGAACCGATTTCTGCCTTCAAAATATAGAATGGGTGAAAATAATTTAATTAGCTCCAGTTATTAATATTTTTGAGGAGTTTTTTGTAGGACAAGTTTCTCTTTTTACTTCAGTAGATTGTTTCATTGGGTTAATTAAAGTAATTTTTCTTTCTTCATTTTTTTCTCACACATTTTTCAAAATATTTTGTTTCTATTTTGTCTCTTAAGGCCTTTTTTAGAATTTATTTTTACAATGCGATTAATCTAATATGGATAGGGTTTCAGTTTCAAGGATTTCTTTTTTTTATTTATTTATTTATTTATATATTTGTTTTGTAAAATACGGAAGAAAATCAAGAAAAGTGAAAAAAATAATTTAAGTCTGCAAATTTAATTCTGCAGAATTGCTCAAACGCTGCATCATTAGTTTCAGACGCTAAAAACGTCGCCATTTTTTTTTTTTTTTTTCAGTTTTGGAAATTTATCAATATGACCGTTTTTGTGCACTTTCATGAAGAGTTTTTGAACTCTTTGATTTAGTTTTACAGATGCAAATTTCCCAACTTTTAACTCTATTTCGAAGTGAACGAACGATCATGCGTCCTCAATAAACTTTCTTCCGATTGTAATACAGAGAGAATTTTGATCTCAGTTTGACTTTAGGGATTTACAAATTCACCACATGTTTTAAAAATTGGATACCTGTCTTATAATTTTTAAGTTTAAACCCCGTAATCTATATACATAAATGGCTTCTTCTGTATGTGTCCGAGGTAAACTTCAAATATACTGGACGGATTTTAACCATTTTTTCACCATAGATAGCTACATTATCAGGAAACAACTTATGCTATAATTTATTCCTAAAAAATTTAGTTTCAAAAAGTTATGATGGAAAACAGTAAATTTCATGTAATTTCCATATTAAATGATTAAATGTAAAACCTTTTGTTACAAAAATTCGCTACCTTACAACATCAATATTAATAGTAATCATATTGAAAGTTCAAGACTTCTCCGGAACAAATATAAGTTTAAAGCCATTTAAACATTTGGAAACTCGACTTTTTGAACACTTAGGGAAACATGGTAGAGAGCTTTTTTTTTTTCTTTTTGTGTGTGTGTGCTATTTAATTAAAGCGCACGGTGTTTTTTAGTGATCTTTGTTTTTGTTAGTTCATATTTTGGAAATTTTTCAAATGTTTATATGCTTCAATTCGTGCTTTCGTTTCTTAATGAATACTCGTTTGTTCTTTATACTTATTGCTATTTTACTTTTATGGGTAAGGAAGAAGCTCAATTTAAATCACGTCAAAGCGGTGTGTTTTGAGTTCTTTCAGTTAAAACAAAACGAAAGAAAGTAGCGATTGTTTCTCACAATTATTACTGAACCAGGCAACGCCGGGTATTTTTTCTCGTATTCAATAAATCGAAAGTTCTGCTCAGCAATTTCCATTCTACGTTTTCTTACTTAAAACATATTTCTGTTAATATGTTACATGAATAAATGAAACATTTCTATGAATAATTGATTAATGTATTCATCATTTTTGTTTAATATGTGGTTGTATTTGCTACATATGGTAATATGTGTAATTTCTATGTACACACACACACACACACACACACACATACGTACATTTTGGTGATTTTATTTTTTATTTCCTTATAAGTTCGAATCACGTAAATAAAAATCCTTATATATTATTTCTGTAGCCTGTTTTTGGTTTCTACGCCAAATTTCCCTCAATTCTTGATCGATTTCTTTGATTTACGGCTAATTTTATAGCTTATGGTGCTGGCTACTGACGAAAAATAGACCCAAGGTCTAAAAATTGTTTCTTTTAGCCGAAAAACCTGTTTTAAAGAACCAGAATAAGGTTTTTGGTCAAACTTATAACTTTAATTTGCGCTATGACCGACAGAGCTGAGTAGCTTGATTGGCAGAGCGTTCTCTTCGTAACCAGGAGATTACGTGTTCGGGCCCACGTCCGGACAATCTGCAACAAAAAAAAATTAGAGAAATATCGCGCATTACATGAACACTGAATTAAATGAATAACAACTATGAGGGAATAGAATAAATGAGAAGGAAATGCTCCTTGCTGATATGAAAATATTCAGTGATTGTGTGCTAAATTACTTCGAAATTGCACGTGGTTTTTTTTTTTTTTTTGAAGCTTTGGCTCTGGAAAGAAAATTAAAGCATAATGTAAGCGAAAATATAAGTAACAGGTTTAAGATTTCAGACTACAATAGAATTGTTTTTTGTTCAGAAAAAAAATAATAAATCGTATATTGAAATATATATTCTTCTAATGAGTTTTTGACTCTTTGTACAAATAAATAAAATACTACCTCAATTTGAAGGGTAAAATATATATTTTTCTTCTTTTTGCTAAAAAACAAATAGCTTATCACATTTTTACTACATTCGAAAAGCTACGCTTAAAAAGAGCATAGTTCAATTTATTTTGTATTTTAACTGTGCTGTTAAATGATGAACACGTGCTGTCATCTAAGTTATAACAGTTTAAGCAGCCTGCGATAAAAAATTGTAAAAAATTTCAAAAATAAAAACATTTTTCTTCAATATATTAATCCCCTCTCATTTTAAAACTTATCAGGCTGTCCAATGAGGAAAAAAAGACTTACGGTCGAAAATTCAAGTTTTAGAAATCGCCTCTTGCTGTTTCAAAACCTTGATGCTGCCTGTTGTTCTTATGCAATTTTTAAAGCAAAGTTCTAATGCAGTTTTCCATTTTTTACGTCGCTTTCGGCAAAAAAAAAAAATAGCCTTTGTGTGTGTTCATATTTTAATAAAGCTTAACAGCACTAGACTTAGTTGTTCGGTTTAATTGATAACTTTTTTTCGGTAGAGCGTTCGGCTATAAACTATCTGAACTTCGGGCAAGCTTGGGCTGTCCGACATAATATCAAATTTATATTAGTATTACGCATTACATGTGCTCATAACATAGACACCTAATAAAATAAATGCAGTGGGAATGCTACTTGGTGTTTCGACTCCTTTATGCAGGCTACAGTTATCATTCGGATAAGTTGATTGTTAATCGAACTGTGTTCTTTGACTACATCCAGACCACTCAACATATGTAAGCATAAAAAAGTATTAGATTTACCTAAAGAAATCCTTTTTGTGCAGAAAAACATTTTTATTGTATGCTAAAATGTAGATGTTTCTAATAGCAGTGTTTGACCTTTTGTACAAATGAAAAAATACTACGCCCGATTAAAACTACGAGTTTCACTCAGTAAACCTTTAATTTTTTATTCGCGCGAATACGATATAAAGCATTAAAAGTATTATCAACTTCATTAGCAAGAAATTATTTTCTACTCCTCTGCTTTCTGCTGAAAAAAAAAATACATTTTGTCTACCTTCGAAAAATTACACTTAAGAACGGACTCAGTTCAACTGGTTTTGGTTTTGAATTTTAAGTGTTCGATTAAAAGAGAAACATGTGAGGGCATTTAAGCCGTAACGGTTAAAGCAACCTTCTATGTGAAATAGTTCAATATTCAAAGATAAAAACACTTATTTTCAATCAAATTTATTACTTCTCTAGAATGTTTGTTTCAATCGCTACGTGAGATTTTCGTCATTCTTTAATCAAATTCCATGCTTTGCGAATAATTTTAAATCGTATCATGCTGGTTAATGACAAAACACAATATGCATGATCTTATTATTTTTTTTGGCAAAAAGCTTTTTTGCTGTTTTTTACTACGCATTCCTTTAATGAATAGCTTTCGAAAAGGAAGGCGCAATTGCTAGGTTTGTTGGGGTGTCGGGCTGTTAGTCAGAATGGCGCCAATTCGAATACGTGCCAATAAATATCTCTTTAATGTTTCTTTTTTTCCCGTCAGATGCTGACATGTGCAGGACTGTATTTGCCACAACCTGTTTTTTCACATGCACAATTATTGCTTTTTCACGAGTCACCACTCAGCCACACTTTTAATGACATTTATGTTTGCATTGAAAATATGTACGATTAAAAGGGGAGCTATGATCAAATTATCACAACGTTGTATTTAACGAGGTTTTGTTACTGATGTCTTTAAATTACATGCCTTCTCTTCTGCGCTTACTTTTTTTTCGGTTCTTCTTCATAACGTTCTTCCTTTGAAATTCTTAAAGATCGAAATGCCTTATGAAACGATTTGAAGCACAGTGCGGAGTTCCGCACGGGTCGACTAGTTAATATTATTAGCAGTAGATATAACTTCTGGAGTCCTTAAGAAGTCACTAATCACTGTCGACATGTTACGTTTATTTAATGTGTGTTGATGATACTGAATGGCAACATTTTTTTTCTGGGCAGTTACTTTTAAAAATTATTTAAAAAAAAAGAAGTCCTTTACTTTTAAATTTTTTGGTCCCTTCAGATACCATCCTGAAACCACTGTGATAGAATTCTATCACCGTAATGACAATTTTTTATTGCGACCACTTCTTTATCATCGGGTTGGTATTTCGCAGCTTCTACGTGTTCATTTTTAGTAAAGAATTTCGAGTTATAATTTTTGTAAAATATGGTTTTTGAAAGTTTTCCAGTAAAAAGTTTGAATATTATTAAAATTAAGTCACTTTTCTTTTTATTTAAGTCTTATATTTTCCCCCTTGCTATAGTTATGAAAATATTTTATGGTTAAATTGCCGTTAAATGAGTCAATTAATTCACTGGCAAAGCAGATTTGACTGGGAGGTAAAGGCGTATTTTAGCCGTATGATTTACAGTAGTTTTTATCCTTCATGGGGAAGCGCTAAAACTCACCAATACGAATTTTAAACTCCAATCCTATGAGTGAAAAATGCAGCCCGCAAAGAGAATCATTAGATGAAAATATTAAGTAAGTATATGCATTATGTGCAGGGCCGCCGAGAGCCAAAGCGGGTCCCTTGTCAGTTTGGACGTCGGGCCAAACAACCGGGTCCTTCCGACATAAAATTTATAAAATGCATACTACTGCAATTTCGAATCAAGCCCCCACAATGCCTAGGCTTCTATTTTCCGACTAGGCAGACATGGCCTCTTGTCGGCCCTGATTATGTGAGATACAACATCTAAAAAATAAGTTCACCAAAAAACAAGTTAAGAAAAAGTTCTTACATCGCCAAAGTGTGAGATAGCACTTTTGAAATAGCAACCCTGTAATTGCGTATATGCCGTTCAGCTTTAGATGGTGGCTGTCAGCAGTGACGTCACAAAGAAGATGGCTTAATCAAAGCCAGCGTGCGTGCCGGCTATTCAGTATGCGAAGCAGAGTCGTCTATTTGATTATAGACACGACTTGGAAAGTTGATGATGCAACTTCTGCCTCGCCCCCTTGCCCTTTCAAAGAGGAGTAAGACATTTCAGAAAAGTGGAAGGAAACCGCAGGGATTTTTTCTCAAACAATACCTGGATTATGCTTTTGACGCGACAGTAAAATTTAAAAACTGAAACTTTAGTGTCATAAATTTTAATTTTTTTTAAATTTTTATCTTGTGAAATGTCAGTAAATAGCCAAGATGCACAAATTGATTGCTCGGCTGCATCTGAACACGAAGTCCATACGCCGCTAGGTTGAAAGATTAACTGAATTCGAAATTGAAAGTTCACTACAAAAAATGCTGATCATAAAATTGAAGGAAAATGTTAGCCTCAGAAGAGAGTACTTATGTAGAAGATCAATGAGCGATCGGTTTGCCTAGTAGTGTATACAGGGGCAGTGGCGTAGGCAGGATTTTATTTCGGAGGAGGTCCAATCAGTGGCGTAGCCCGAAAGTTATTTTTTTTTGGGAGGGGGGGGGGTGGTAAGGAAATTTGATAAATTGATATGGAGATCTTTTTAAAGATAAGCAAAATAAATTTTAGAGATGAAAATTTTATTCAACTGTTATTAATGACAAGTAATAATTTTGAATGCATTTGAATTTAAAACAAACAGCAAAATTTAATGCAAAATAGATTACTCACTTCCCCAGAAAGCCCACACAGTAATATTCTCAGAATCTGTATCTACTTCAATGATACGAGGGAAGCCAATATTTTAGAGATCTCAGAGAGGAATATTTTCGCAAACTATAGGGAAAAATTGAGAATCATTGCAATGAAGCTCTACGCTTAACAGCTTCCCCTCATTTCGTCCCCCCTCCCCCGCGCATTTTACTTTATGAATTTTCCCTTATTATTTTTTTTTTTGTATTTTATATACATTGTACAAGAGAAATGTATAGGATGCCTTTTTTTCTTGTTCCATTTTTTTTTTTTTACTTGAGTAAAACGCTTGCTTTCAACACAATACATTTTTTTTCCTCTATCATATATTTACACTTAGTCATTTCGGAGGGGTCCGGACCCCCCTGGACCCCACCTTGGCTACGCCACTATAGAGGGGCGCCCCGATAGGAGGTCACGGGAGGTCACTCCCCCACCCCCCAATTCTTATTCGGCCAATTTTTTCTGTTCGGTAAAAATATCATCATTTGGAAAAAGTTGGAAATCAATTCGGCAAAACTATGATCATTCGGCGAATTCCCAAAGTTCGGAGCGCCCCTGAGCGTAAAAAGCATAAAAACATTTTCTGCAGAAACTCTAAAGAAGCTCTACATAATTCGGCTCAAAGCTCGTTATTTTGACTCAAAAAGAAAAAAAAATGATGCGAGATCGAGTTCTTTGAACCTATCTCAATAATTTTTACACTGTTAATGTTTTTATTTTCATTTATGTCTTACAAATTGCCCTTATTGTCCTACAAATCTTATAACAAAATAACATGGTACAGTTATATTGAACAAAATTTATTTCACAAACAAGGTTCATTGCTATTTTTTCAGTGCCGAGTAATTTTCATAAGTCTACATCTTTATTTCTTTAAATGGTTTTAATGAAGAATCGAGTAACAAATTGACTCCTCTCTTAAAGTAAGTTCTCTTAGGTCATAAGTGTTGTTGTTTCTTAATTTTTTATAATAAAGAAAAACATATGAAAGCTTTTCTTCAGACCGAAAACGCGGGGTACGTAGGTCCACTTTTAGAAAATGAAAACTTTTAAACGAATTTTAAGAGCGAAAATGATAACAACAGAGAAGTTGGCCAAGACCCAAATAAGTTGTGCTGATTCTTGAGAAAATCGATGGTTCTAGCATAAATAGTGCAAAATTCGAAGTTGATCAAATTAATATTTTATCATTCTACATTGATCTTTAAACTTATTTTTTTTCCGTGCTAATCACAAACGAACATAAGTAAGTTACAACATTGGGTAATATTTATAATTAAAATTCTT
Organism: Uloborus diversus; assembly: GCF_026930045.1. Taxonomy (NCBI): domain Eukaryota; kingdom Metazoa; phylum Arthropoda; class Arachnida; order Araneae; family Uloboridae; genus Uloborus; species Uloborus diversus. Next base: position 60,148,285 of record NC_072740.1, read on the forward strand.
ATAGAAGTTGTATTCGTAATGCGGAGCAACGTGCCTCGCGCTTGACATGTTGGTTCACTACACAGAGTTACGTTAAAGATTTTATATAAGAAAAGTTAATGCATTAAACATTTTCAAAAAAATCTGGGACTGCGAGAAGTATTTAATGAACCTAATGGTGCAAAAATTCAACTGCTCATTTAAATTTTTGATAAGATAAAAAATGATAAGTCGGAATGCAAACAAACGCACCCCATCTCCCCATATATAGAAAAATATCTCGGTAGAGGTAAACGTTAGTTGACTGGTGTAAGATACGTGTAATATACTAGTTATGTTAAACATTTTTTAACCTATTAATAGAAGTCATTACGAAGACAATAATCGCTGGCACAGCCAAAAGTTTTGGGATCGTATTCCGGTTAAATCACGGATGCGGTCGACATTATTTTCATCACTCCATCTTAACATATCAAGATGTTTGGGGTATTTTTTAACCCAGCTGGAGCCGCTTGTTATCCAAATTAACTCCGTTCTTGGCTTTTTTAGTTAAATGTTAGCCCTCAAGATTTTCGATCATTTAAGTAGTAACCGAAATGACAAATAGTTTTTAGGGACTTGAGTGTTACTCATAGTTTGATTTTACAGAACTGTTTTTCTTATTCTAATGGATATTTTAAGAACTGTTGATACTGTTTAAAAACCAGTGGTCTCAGTATAATGAAATGTTTAGGCGCCGGTGCCCCCTCCCCAAAATATAAATACCTGTTGCCCTTGTTTTAGTAGAGATTTTTGACTAATTTCCCCTATTCATATGGAATCGAATGTGATACACACAAACTAAGAACTGGCTCCAAAAAAGAAAAAAAAAAGAAAAAAGAAAAGTTATAAGATACATTTACAATTTTTACATGAAGAAAGACAGAGAGAGCATAAATTGGCAGGCATTTATCGCTCGGTCCGCCAGGGCTGGTAAGAGACAAGGGCACTTTGGAATATTTTAAACTGTGCCATATTCTCTTTCTCCCATCCCCCTTCTCGTCATGGGTATTTCTGATTAAAATCACGCAATCTAATCTCCGAACAAAATACTACAGTGAATTCTTCCCAAAATTGAATTTCGTCACTGGAATATACAATCAAACAGAAATTCGTGTTAGTGTTTCTTTTAAGAAGTGATACACATAAGAATCTAACTTCCAACCACAAACTGTATTTTTAACTTTTTCGGAGTCCTTCTAAATTTAAATTGTAAACAATCAAATCGTAACAGTTAAACAAATTACTATTGTAAACACGGTTTTTTCGCCATCGTTAATATACGCCTTAGCTTCTTATTTCAATCGCTTTTTAGAATTCCCCCCCTGTCAAAAATTCAACTGGTTCCCAAAGTTCATCGTCCTATTTGTTCCGGGATGTGATTGATTGCAGATTTTAAAGACCGTTATTTTTTCTCGAAACAACAAAAAACGTTTAATTCACACTTTTTATTTATTTATAAATTTATTTCAGCATTCAAATCTTTTCGATATTTTCAAGCAGGAAATCACTGAGTGTATATTTAAAGAATGTAAATAAACAAATAAATTACAATAAGTTTGAAAGAAAGAACTTGAGATTCACGCTTCAGCGATATCATACAAACATGAAAACGAAAGAGGGTGAGAGCAAGAAACTCAAGCAGTATCAGCTTCCCTTATTTATTAGAATCTTGCATCAGTACCAATGTACTAAAAGTTCACGGTCATTAAAATTCATTCAATGTATATGTGACAAAATTGTGGAATTAACGGGTTATTTGTTTGGGCTAAGAGTTAACTAATCTTGAGTCAATCCAAAAGATGTCATTTTTAATATTTTTTTTTTCTTTACAAATAAGTTTCTTAATCATTTTTTATTCTTTTGGTTCTTATATGCCTTATATCAGTTCATATAATACAAATTGGATGCATTTTGTTTATAAAAATGAGCTTCTAATTCATTTTTTACTATTTTGGTTCTCCAATGACGTACCTAGGATGGGTGACACCTGGGTGCTGTAATTTGTGGTGTCATAACAAACACATTTACACAAATACATTTTGACCCAAATCAATGGGACTTGAACGAATAGTTTCTAATTTTGCTTCTTAGTTTGTATGAAAGTACACATGTAATGATGTCACTTGCTAAGTTATACTGATGGAATTTCATTATTAAAGTTAATGACAACTGACGAAAGTTTAAGTTCAAATGTCAAATTTTTACTGATTTCTGTAGTTGATAACTCTTCTAGGATATACAGAATCACTAATCAAAGTATCACAAAAATTATTTATAGAGCATTAATGATAAAATATAAGTGATTGCGTACTTAACCCATTTCAATTTTGAAGCCACTCGAAACATTATTTGTTTATTGAGCAATCTTGAATTGTTTATTGTTTTCATTTGACCGTTGAATGTTGTATAATGCAGGCGTCCATGTACCTCGGAATCGAATTATTTACAAACGACCGTCTTGACTTGACACATCCCTTTTTACGCAAAAACAGTATAAAACACGCAACATCCAACATACAGCACAGAACATCAAGCATCCGACACATAACAACCAGCATCCAGCCCCTGGCATTCATTTGAATTTAGACGTCTTGAATTCAAATTCAATATAGCGTTAAAAGTCATTAAAAGAAACAAGAAACCCAACAAGTAGGGTCCTATCGCAGTTCGTGATTTCAAAATCTCAAAATTCGAACTATTTTTTAAATATTTATTTTGAATTTATATGTGAGGAAATTTCAGTGGCGGATTTACAGCTTTGGGGGCCGTCGCAATGTATTTTGGAGGCCCCTTAGAGATAAACAGAATTATTAAAAAAAAAAAAAAAAAAACCTCATGAGCCTTTTTGAATTCCTCTTTGGAGCCAATATATTGTGAATTTTTTTTTTAAGAGATCAAATCTGCCTTTATGAAGGGGAGGGGACCTGTGTTGAGAACGCCACTATATAAAGTAAATCAACCATTCAGAAGGGAGGGGGGATGGGAATTTGAAGATACTGTGAGCATGGAAACTTGCAAGTCGGGACATGTGCTGGGCACAAACAGCAATAGGGGCCACTTCCGAAAAGATATCAACGATTTTTATCAAAAGGGTCAATCCCATACAGATTTGACGTACGTAATTTAAGAAGGTGCAATAATGTGTTCACACCTTTTTTTTCCTGTTTTAATGTGTGCGTTAACTAGCAAAATTACTTAATTTTAAATAACTGTATCCTTAGTACAAACCAAATATACAAAACCATATATACAACATGCATAGTACTTGAATGGAATATTCAATTCTCTAGGAAATTTTATTTTTAATTCCATCCCCTTTTGGTTTACAGGGAGCTGAAAATATCATTTTTTTCAGTTTTCTGATATTTGAGGAGTTGTAATCTATAAAGAGTAAACAAACACACAACAGTTACATTTTCTTATTATACGTACTTTAACATTAAAAAGTAAAATTAACTGTCACAAATGTGTTTTTAATAGATTTTGGCCAAAACTTCAAGCTCTAAAAGTACCATTTTTAACTACGAAAACGACTTTTGATGACCTCTTGAAACTAAAAGGTAAAGTTTAGAGAAGAAATAAAAGTGGTTTTAAACATCTTTCTTATGCAGCTTTTAAGGGGATATGAGTTTCAAAAAAAATTAAATATGGTCGAGCGCAATCATCCGTCGAATCTGTATGCGTTGACCCAAAAGTAATTCATGTTTCGATGGTTGCCGAGCCCATATACCCTTGGTTTACCTTCCCGATTGACTAGCAGACACCTCAAAATAGCTCCTTAGCACCCGCTATATTATTTGAGCACTAAACCGGGATTTTGTTAGTAAATACCAAGGCTGTGGAGTCGAAGGAAAAATGACAGACTCCGGTAATTTCGGATCCTTCGGATTTTGTTAGTAAATACAGGGCTGTGGAGTTCGAGGGAAAATGACCAACTCCGGTAATTTGGGAGCCTTCGACTACCACCAGGCCCGGCTTCTGGGGTAGGCGACCTATGCCACCGCCTAGTATGGCTGATTTTAGGCGCAGCAAACTTCACGATGGCAAAATGTAAGGGGGCAAAAAATAAAATAAAAATTAATTAATTAATTAATTAAACACTCGAGTTTGTTCCTTAGTTTTTTGAAGAGAAAACTTCTTTAGGCACGTTGAGCATTTCTGAAATGGGGAAAAACCATCCATTTCCCGACACCGTCACTTCACCGATAGGAATATCGCGTATGCGCGGCCCTTCTCTCAGTTCCTTTAGTATGTTACTTCCGTTGGGAACTGCGGATCTCTGTCGCGCTGTTAACAATGCGTGAGTCTCATAATCCAATCCCTGAGTGAGCGTGATCCTCACCCGGGTCAGTGCATTTCTTCTCCAGATAAAAACATTTTCAAGCTTATATAAGTATTTTTGGAGTAAAAACTTCTTTTGACGCTTTGGGCATTTTTTGAGATGGAAAAAACAGTAATGTTTCTGATATCGGTGATACATATGTTTGTTGCTGCCAGTCTGCAAATGAACAGCTAATTGCTGTTTATATTTCACCGGTGAAGTCTATGAACGCAACACCAGAATTTTTGAATGAAAATTTATTTTTTCTAAAAACGCTTCTGCATTACTAAAAAATAAAAAGTTAAGAGCTTTGATGATTTGCCAATGATTTGGAGTGGGAATTTCAACATCAACTTTGCAGATGATAAAAATCTACTATTAATTAAGCTTTTAAATAGAGAACTTATAGTTTAACGATGTTCAATAATTGCAATCCTGGCATGACGAGATATAAAACTACAATTGATGCAGTCTTTACAAGATATTTAAATAGATTCGAATCAAAGTTTTTTATTTCTATTTTTTTTTGTTACCATAAACCTATTGTACCAGTTTTAGAATATAATGATAATAATGATGATGATCAAGGCGTAAAAAATCATGATATTTTTGGAAAAAAATCGTAAAATTTTGAATTAAATCAGATTTTTTTAAATTTAAATCTAATTTATTTATTTTATGTTTTTTTTTTCGAAATGAACCCCGAATTATCTGGCATGCCTAAAACTTCGAAATTCCCGACTTGCTGGTCAATCTCAAGGCATGTCGGCTAAAGAGGGGCCATGCAGTAAATGAATTACGTGGAAAGTTCAGTATGTGTATTGTTTATCATTTCTATCCATGGAAAATTGAATAACACAAGCTAAGAATTTATTTTCGAATATTTCCTATATTTGTATTAATATTTACTTTCTAAACGAACTGAATCAAACCATACCAAAATGTATATAATTGATGATTGGTATCTCAGTAATTTACTTACTGATAAACGTAAAAAAGAGACTGTACCTGTTGTTTTGAATTTGCAAATAATAAAATTTTAATTTTTGAAACTGCAAGTAATTTTAAATAAAAATTAAACGCACAACCACACACACACGTGCGCTCGCGCACAAACACACAAAATTTATTTTGTAGTTTTAAGTTTTCACTTCTGTCGGCAGTCCCATAACTGCCTTTTTTTTTTCTTTGCAGCTCAAATTGCAGCAATACGTGAGAAAATGCTTGATGATTTAAATATATATGTAAATTTAAACATATATATATATATATATACATATATTATTATTAAGAATAGGAGGCAGCACTTGTCAACATCGTCTGGGGCCGCAAACTACCCCATTTTTAACTCCAAAATCAGTATGCAGTCGACTCTTTCAAACTCGAAGCCTTATAACTCGAATGTTCCTTTATCTCGAAGTTTTTATTCGGTCCAAAAATAATTTAGTGTTTTCATTACAAAGTTGTCTGTATTCATTATGCTTTAATTTTCTTGAATATACAAATTTGAATTTCCAAATAATAAAATTTTAATTTTTAATTTAGTGTTTTCATTACAAAGTTGTCTGTATTCATTATGCTTTAATTTTCTTGAATTTACAAATTTGAATTTACAAATAATAAAATTTTAATTTTTGAAACTGCAAGTAATTTTAAATAAAAATTAAACGCACAACCACACACACACGTGCGCTCGCGCACAAACACACAAAATTTATTTTGTAGTTTTAAGTTTTCACTTCTGTCGGCAGTCCCATAACTGCCTTTTTTTTTTTCTTTACTGCTCAAATTGCAGCAATACGTGAGAAAATGCTTGATGATTTAAATATATATGTAAATTTAAACATATATATATATATACATATATTATTATTAAGAATAGGAGGCAGCACTTGTCAACATCGTCTGGGGCCGCAAACTACCCCATTTTTAACTCCAAAATCAGTATGCAGTCGACTCTTTCAAACTCGAAGCCTTATAACTCGAATGTTCCTTTATCTCGAAGTTTTTATTCGGTCCAAAAATAATTTAGTGTTTTCATTACAAAGTTGTCTGTATTCATTATGCTTTAATTTTCTTGAATATACAAATTTGAATTTTCAAATAATAAAATTTTAATTTTTAATTTAGTGTTTTCATTACAAAGTTGTCTGTATTCATTATGCTTTAATTTTCTTGAATTTACAAATTTGAATTTACAAATAATAAAATTTTAATTTTTGAAACTGCAAGTAATTTTAAATAAAAATTAAACGCACAACCACACACACACGTGCGCTCGCGCACAAACACACAAAATTTATTTTGTAGTTTTAAGTTTTCACTTCTGTCGGCAGTCCCATAACTGCCTTTTTTTTTCTTTACAACTCAAATTGCAGCAATACGTGAGAAAATGCTTGATGATTTAAATATATATGTAAATTTAAACATATACACTGTTATAACCAGAGGTGCCAGCTGGGTGCGATTTTCCGCCGTAGGGTGCAAAGACGGAGCCACAGGGTGCCACAGATGCTAGGAAATATTGTTCCGATATCTTTTAGCACCTCAGTGGATGAAAGAAGGTAATGAAGGGCCATCAGCCCACGCAGTAGCCAATAGCGACTCTTTTCCTCCGCAAGGGTGCCTCGCTCGCACATGCGCTGTGCACTCCGGCATAAGTTCAATTCAGCCACTTTAATGGCGGACGACGATGCTGCAACGTAGTTGTTGGTACATTTAATTTTCACATTGAATAGATAATTATACTGGATTAAAATTCCATATTCCTGGGACAAACCTTCAAAACCTTGCGTAAGTACAAGCATTTAATCATGGTATAACATTTAAGGCTTTCCAACAGGCTTTTAGTGTTTTCAGAGTTGTGTTTCAACAAAACTGAGTACTGCTTATTGTTTATAGTTAACCGTTTTAACATAGTGATGTATGGCTTTTTTTTTATTTGTATAATATATAACTAATATATGGTGTTCATTGCTTGTCAGGTCTGCGGTCTCACGGATTTTCCCCAAAATTGTTTATTGTTAGCAATACGAAATAATTAATAAGTAACCGGGATGAAAATTCAATGATGTAACTAACTGCTACAGCAGATACACTAAATGTCTTTATCTTCTCAATAAAATATCTGTGTAGACGTAGCAAAGAAAAAAAAAAAGCTTTGAAAAGAAATCTCTCTGTGTGTTTCATGCCATGACTCATTACGTGAAAATATTTCGTTGGTGTTATTTCAAAAACCGAATGCAGTGTCTAGACGCGTTGATTTTTTTTTTCTCTCTCTAATTTCTGTTTCCAATGCTTTTCATTATGTAGGATGCTAAAAATTTGTTTTGATTTTTAATGTCGAAAAAGTTTCTATTCAACAAAGAAAAAAAAAGTGCTTTTTTTAGATTACTTATGTTCAGATAGGATATTCAAATGTCGAACTATATAATACGTATCAATATGTTACTCTTGATTAAAATATTTTGAACATTTATGAAACGCCTGCATTTTATGAAACGATTTGATTTTTCCATGATTGTAATATAACTGAATATTTTTGGCTGTGCTTGTAAATTATCCATAAATGCCTACACTCTTATTTTTTAGTATCATGCTATAGTAAATGTCAATATCATTTAAAACTACTGAGCAATCCAAAGGTTTTTATGAGAGTTAGAACTCAGATAAAGGAATTAAAGTCATAAACACTTCTATATTATGTTGGAAAGTCTGAAATGTGATCAAATGCCTTAAATGACAAGTTTTAATCCAAAATGAATTCAATGTGAAAAAAAGTACCAAGACTTAGGCTATCATAAACCCAAACAATAAATAGAACACAGTAATATTCAAAAACGCACACAAAAGGGGGGAGGGGGAAGAGGATCTACTGTAGAAATCAGTGAGGGTGCCATTTTTCTCTCCGAAGGTTCCTTCTTTTCCCCCGCGCTGCCTGTCTTTTAAAAGGTGCCAATTTTTCGCCTAAGAGGAGCCATTCCGGCTCCGTATTGGGTGTCGCTGGTGAACAAGCGTTTCAACCCTGAAAGGTGCCAAACGCAACCTGTAGTTTTAACAGTGTATATATATATATACATATATTATTATTAAGAATAGGAGGCAGCACTTGTCAACATCGTCTGGGGCCGCAAACTACCCCATTTTTAACTCCAAAATCAGTATGCAGTCGACTCTTTCAAACTCGAAGCCTTATAACTCGAATGTTCCTTTATCTCGAAGTTTTTATTCGGTCCAAAAATAATTTAGTGTTTTCATTACAAAGTTGTCTGTATATCTCGATTGCACTCTTTTTAAGCCGAAATGCTTACGAAATTTCGTTTCCACTTTATGCATAAAGATGTAGCTAAAATAAGAAAAAAAAGTTTTTGTTCCCTTTAACACATTGCTCTGCTTATCCGCTTGTGTGATGGGGATAATTTATTTACAATAGGGATCATTAATGCACAAATTGTTGCAAGATTATATGAGCAGTAGCCAATTCTGCTACTCTGCCGTAGATGACGACCTAAAATTTTATAGCTGGCTAATCTTTGAGAGACTTTAAATTTTGGCAAAACTATAAAAAAGAAGCCTTTATTTTTTTTCTGGATGACTCAAATAACTTGCTTTTAGGACAGAAAGACGTCTTAAAGAAATACGAACTGAAATCCAGATAAAAGAGATGGGGCGCACGACAATATGACGTTTTAAGGTGCGATAAAAAATGCAAGAAGTCAAAAATAAGTTCCTTTTTCGAACTATCTTGATTTCTTTTAATCTCTGTCAAATATTTTTACGGAGTAGTAGTACTACTATTTGATTAAATCCCAGGGGTGCCCACCAGGGGGGGGGGGCAATCGTGGCGCATTTTGCGCCATGATTGCCCCCCATTGAAATTTTTAAGGGTGTGTTTTGAGGGGTATTTTCCCCCTTATTTTGGGAGTGGGATTCTTGCTCTTGGGGAGTCTTCGCAATACTTAGGGGGGTGCGCCCTTGCTCGTAAGGGGGGGGGGGACCCATGCACATCCAAACTATAAGTGTTATAGTCTATCTACTATGCACTATTTCACAAAAAGAAAAAAAAATATTCTTCAAAAGGCTGGGAAAGGAACTTCCGATAACTTGAGCTACATTTCTCTTGAAGGTTTTAGCCGGTCCCTTGGGACTTCGATTTATCGAGAGTTGATTGTTATTCCGACTTCGACCCCGCAAGCACTGGCAGAGTTGCGGACTCTGTTTGAAAACGACCGACTCTGACTTCGATTCATGAAATTTTAAACCTTCCCACCCCCGACTCCGATCCGACTTCTTTATCCCAAAATTTGCCAGACTCCGACTCCGCAGCCCTGGTAAATACTTGCCTGCCCCACCATGTTCTGCTACTGAATGTTTTGTGTCGCCATCTTTCGAGCATAAAAATAAAGAATTCTCCTTTGATAAAAACAAAAATGTGGGGTATGTATCTTGGAAGGTTGATTTCAAGGTGTTATTTTATGTTATGTCTCTCAAAATATTGACGAAACAGAAAAATATTGTTCACTTTCCATATTTGCTTCTCAAGTTTCAGAATTATGCATTTAAATTTATTTTTTAGAGTTTTTTAATGACTACTTCTTTTTTGTCATTTGATAACTTTCTTTTTTACTGACTTAATTAAATCGACTGATTAATTTGTATTTAAAAAGAGTATCTTGACATTGTTAAATTTCTTATTCTATTTAAAAGTAGATTAAAATAGCAAAGTCAACCAGGTAATAAGGTAATCCTTAGTTCCCAAAAGCGCTATACCGCTACTGTACACCCATTCTGTGTGTGTGTGTGTGTGTGGTCCCTAGTCAACTGTTTTCCCTAAAAAGGTCACATTACTCGACTTCTTAACTCAAACTCTCGGGACATGAAATTACAGGATCAGAAAAGAGAGAATCTTTAGTTTATAGTCACTACTGGATTAGTTTAAATGCTTTATATACTTTTTTTCGTATTTTCATTTTGGTTTGTGGAAGTGATTGGTTCCGCAGACATTTATAGACCATCTACACTGTCCTTATACGCATGCATATGAGAACATAAAAACAAAATCTGCCTCAGATTGAAAACAATCCGCTCATTTCTTCCGCTATCATTATATTTGAATAAGTTGTGGTCTTGCAGTTGCTCATCTCTGCAGCCAATAATCTTGCAACCAGGAAAATGAACCAGTTTAGATTTGACTTCCCAAACTCTAACACGAAACAATTGTCGTTGAAATTAAGAAAAAAAATTACCTTTCATCAGCGATGGAAAGCATTTTGTATTAAATTTCCCACAGTTCATCTGAAATTGAAAAAACTTAGCAAATTTAATGTGATGTGTTGAAACGTCTCATCCACTGTCCTTTTCGCAAAAATGGCCGTTTTTTCTTTGAAATTTCTAATGATACCCATGAACTTTGGCTTCTTCCTGTGCTGAATACGTAAAGAAATCTTGTTCTTTTAAATTGGTGTTTGGATTTCGTGGGTGGTCTAATCAATCGGCAATACTGGCAGACGAGCAGTCGAGCGTTCTGTTTTGTAAAAGTTGGAATTAATTTCTCAGCGTGTTTTACACGGCTGACTTTTGAAAAGTTTAATCAAAATCGTTGTTGTTTCATCTCTTGGTTCTCATGGTGATTTTTGAGAATGCGTCAACTTTGAAACACAGTACTAGCACACCAAGATAAAAAGGTGCAATAAGGATGTTCTGCTTTGCAGATATTCCTAAATTGAAAACAAAAATCAGTTGTTTTTATGCACTTTCTAGCAGTTTCATTAGCGGCTGGTTGTGCAGTCCCAAATAGAGATGTAAAATTATTGAAAATTTTGAGAATGGTTTAATAAACCAATTTTTTGTTTTCCGGAGATGCGGGCTTCCTGTAAAAAAAAAAAATGAAAAATTGATTTTTTATTGATAAAATATAGTTTTTGATAAAAGTATAGTTATATTTTCTTAGGAAACTAAGTGTTTTGTTTTCCTTCTTAACAGGAATACACATGAAACTTTTACTTTAAAAGAAAATAGAACATAATCCATAACCCCCAGAACGTTTCTTGTTCAATACGCCAACAAGCATAAATAAGTATGTCGGTACATATTTATACATATTTGCACACACTTAGTGGCGGACCTAGAACTCGAACAATCTAACCTAGGTCCAATGAAGAGTAACTGTTTAAGAGGATCTTCTTTTTCTTCGTTTTTCCGGGTACACTGTAAAAACGATTCAGAAACGTTCCTGAAGTTAATGGGCAGCTGATGTGCCCAATTTCTGCCAGTAACATATCTTGAAAAAACCAGCACCGTTTCCCGCTAAAAATCAGTAACCTTCCTGAAATTAGCCTTGAATCTGTCTGAAGAATATGGAGATCTCAGCAGTTAAAGCCAGTCTAGAGCTTTCAAAGGAACTTCGGCAGATTTAATACAACTGATTAGAACCTTACTAAAAAAGCTCCAGAAGTATCAATGCAACCATGGCCAGAAGGCTGAGGCAGAATTGCAAATTAGAACCAAGCAACTCCGTTGCCTGCAAGGCTGCAGAGCCATAGACTATTCGCTCGCAGTAGGGGCTTATTCAACTTGGACAGCTCATGATGGATCTAAAGACGATACACTAAATAAACACACTCAGTTAATCTTTAAACTGGCGGCTAAAAATATTTTTCGCACCAATGAGGAGTGCAACTTGATGCAGTTCAGGAAACGTTTTTGCAAATATACTTGATTTTACGGGGTAATAGGTGAAAACCCGTGAAATTCCGCAACGTTCCATGGAAATAATAGGTAACTTTTCAGGTTTGTTCTACAGTGTAGGCTTAAAACTTCAAAAGACTTGAAATAACATAGACAATCAATCCTTTTCAGAAAAATAGCGTCAACTAAAAGCGAAATAGCATGAGGCATGTTTTCCGGTCTCAGTCGTGTCCACTGGCACGTTGTCTGCGGTTGAATCAGACGGGGGGTACATAAATTGTCTTAACGCAAAGACAAATGATTGTCTTTTGCACATCTTGTGGGGCAATCTTTTACCTGATACTTCGAATAAGAAAAGCAATGTGCTGCCTTTGATGGTTTAGTTTTCCCCAAGACATCAAAAAATGCAACAACTCTTCACATACATTTCATTCGGAAATAAACCATGAAATGTCTTTCTAGAAGGTGTCGTGAGGTTACTAAAAAATAAAAACCAATCCGTCTTGGTAGTCGTCTTGGACACAGTTACATTATTTTCAGATTAATTCAAAATCATCCTCAATGGTCCAAAAGCTAAACGGATAGTCCACTGAACAGGAAATTAAGAATTCAGTCGTTGTTATCAATGTACGTTAATTTTCTGGCGGTGTTTTTCAAATGAAGGTATCAAGTGTTAGGTAGAATCATTTTGCAAATTTTTGTAAGCGTTCAGCAAGCACATTCGACGGAAAAAGTTTGCTTAGTATAAATAATTTTACCAAATGTGTCTGCTTGCCCTTTCCATGGCGATTTAATACCATGCCATGGATTAAAATTGAATAAGGGTAACTTGCCTCAATAAAAACGCACGTCAGCTACATTTTATTTTCCTATATTTATGTCAAATTTATATTTTTGTAGGTAAAAAAGGACAGTTAAACACTAATATAACTGTCGGTTAACGATTTGGAATTTGTCTAGATTTAAATTCGATTTCGGATTTTTAAAACCTGATACTTGCCGTAAATGTTGTACATGATATCTCACGCTGATCGAGGTATTGAGAGCACTTTTTTGAAGTAGTTACTCTACGGTATTATTTTGAGACCATCGAAATTTTCATTTCTAGAGGCACATTCGTCACAAGGGGTGGGAATGGGCAAGGGCCAGCACCGAAATTTTGGGGCTCGTCATAAATCACTCCCTCCTCTTATATTGTTTACCCCTACGTCAATACATATATTTGACCCTCATTTAAAAAATTTCGGGTCCCCTTCAGGCTCAGGCCTGGGCTAACAGATATCCTTTATCTCCCCTCTACACGCCTCTCGGAATAGGCCCACTGAATATTAGTTGCCATAGATAGTTACATTTATTATTTCAATTTACGTAAAGCATTAAAAATTGAAATAGGTGGACGCATTTATGAAACGAACTTTTAGAAAACCGCCAATTGAACTGTATTATAGAGAAAGATGTTAGCGTGTACATTTTGTTCAGTATCCGCGTTCATTTTTTTTCTAAATTGTTTGTAGGCCATTAAATAAAAAAAGTCCTGTTTGTACTTACAACCGTATATTATATAAATCTTTTGTTTATATTTTACAAAAGATTGTTGCACATTTTGTTGCCCTTATCCACAGCTTAAAAGCGAAGGAAATGTATTTCCACGTTTTGAAACGTAGTCTAAAAATTAAACGAGCTGATGTGTGCCTCACATGACTTCCTTTTACTCCATTTTAATGTCATTTTCCCATTATTGGCAATTTTAATGTGATTCAATAGTTTAATCTCTAAATATTAAAAACGATGGCCAAATTAAAACCAGATAAAAAAAAATCGCCAAATTTTCCGCCAAGTTGGCGACAAAACTTGGCGACCAAAAGACTGGCGATATATCGCCAAGTGTCCGCCAAATTGTAACACCACTTAAGTTTGCATTGATATTAACAATGATTTCCCCTCAAAAAGGTGCAAAAGACCCCCTTAGGAACATCCGAAAGCAACCAAAAGGGGAGGTGCACAACTAGACCCCACTACGAGTCTATGTACCAAATTTCAACTTTCTAGGACATACCATTTTTGAGTTATGCGAGATACATACGCACATACGCACATACACACATACGCACATACATACAGACGTCACGAGAAAAGTCGTTGTAATTACCTCGGTGATGGTCAAAATGGATATTTCGCGTGTCTATACATTCTTAGGCACTTTTCCGCATGTGGTCGAATCGAAAAAAAAACTCAACATTCATTTGGGGGTGAGCAAAATGGAAATTAAGGGCGATTTTTGAGTGAAAATTTTTTCGCGAATACAATACTTCCTTTTTTGTAAAAGGAAGTAAAAAATGAATGATTCAAAATTTTCTACTAAGTAAATTTAACTCAAAACTTGAGCATAAACACTGTTCTTAGTCTCCCTCTCAGCAGCAAGAAGAAATAATATATTTTTGAGTGAACCCAACCCTGAGTAAGTAACATAAAGCAGTTCATATGTGAAGCAGGTAGATATCTAATGCAAGTAAGAAGTACTTAATCGACTGCCCTCATGACTTGTTTATCGTGATAGAAAATGAAAGTCTCACTGGAAATTGTAATCTCTTGAAGTTTAAAGAAAGATCCATTGGGATTAGACGCTGTTCATACAATTTCACCTTCTCCCATCTCTGTTAAGAAATGTGTTTCTATTACAATGGTAAATAATTCTGCTAAACTTAGTTGAACTGAATTATGTGAAGACTTGACGTAAATCATGGAATAGTATAAAGAACATACACTTATTGCATATCGGTTTCTATAAGATCATACAAAGTTAAGTTAAACTTCTGTTGCAAGCAGTGGCGGCACAAGAGCAAAAGTAGACGTCGGTGATGCAGTTTTGCGAGGCCCTTTTAATCATAAAATATTTTCAGATAAATCATTAAATTCATGGAACTAATTTTTGTAGTAGCACTTAGAATTCCCAATTCACTTCACTTAATTGCTTGGAAAAAAACTACTAGTAGCAATAAAAAAGTTTTTTGATTGGGGGGGGGGGAGGGGACGGCACATTGAAGGAGAAAAAATGACCTGATAGAAAGGGGGGTCCGGGAGTCCTCCCCCGGGAAAATTTTAGAATTTGTAGTTTAAAAACGCCATTTTAGGCTTTCTTTGCTGATGTTAGGGGTCAAAATTTAAAGAGGTCACGCTGGAGATTTCTAGAAATTGAATACTTAAAAACGCAATTATAGACCATATTTATTGACTTTAGGCTCAGAGACTGTCCCAGATCGATTCTTTTGTTAAAAAATAGGTCAAAATCAATCCCCTGCAAATTCCCGAAATTGAAGTTTCAAAAACAGAATTTTAAACAAACTCTGGAGATTTTACGGGAAGAAAGGGAGTTCTTCCCTCGAAAAATTTTGAAAATTATGATCCTAAAAACTTTAGCAATATTATATATTCATTAGCCAGTCCACTTAAACTTTTTGTTAATGTAGTTTAAAAAACCTAATTGCTAATGATATAAAAGTTAGGCGATGTAAGGGCCCTTGGCCGAATTTTTCCTGAAATTCAAGCCTTAAAAAATGCGATTGTAAGGCCATATTTTGTAATATTAGGCTCGGTAATTTTTGAAATTCAGGCTACAAAAACACAATTTTAAGCGATTTTCGATGTTGTTTACTATTTAGGGGCTTTAAGCTGGAAATATCGCGAAATTTAAGATCTGGAAACGAAATTCCAGATGCTCCATAATGCTTTCGGTGTGCGTGTGTATGGAGGGGTGTGTAAGGAGATGGGGGAGGGGTGTGGGTTCGGAGGAGCAGCATTTTGAATATTTTCTTATTTTTAGACGTTCTTGGGAAACAAGAGAAAAAGAAAAGAAATAGGACGGGGGGGGGGAATAGAGTTAGCTGATTAATAAGCTGTAGCTACTGAATATTTTAAATTCATCCTCAACAGAATTGGACCCTGCATTTGCTAAGGTTGGCTTTGTGCAGTCTCCGGTGCACGAACTATTTTGATTTACTTTTGTGTCTGTTGCATTTAATAAGAGCTTCAATTGAAAACATGGAAATTTCTTAAAACTTTTGAGAATTTACTTCTGAGAATTTTGCGAGGCCCTATCAGCGCGAGGCCGCACATTGGCTCAAGGGCGGAAAAAATAGCCATCTTTAAGTTTTAAGATAAAAAATATTTCATGCCATAATCACTTAGCCCTTGAGTTGTAGTAACTTACTCCACAAGAGTTTTTTGAAAAAAAAATTCATTTTTACAAAAAAAAAGCCGAGATTGTTGAACAATTATGTTTTTACTTTTTTCGGACATACGACTTCGATTCGATTCGATTCAGAGTCACAACTGACTTCAACTGCATTTATGTCGAGGGCTGCATACTAAGTGCCTTGCCTCCATTATTTTATATACCGATAGATGGCAGCACCATCACCGGATCGAGCAGTTAATGAGAATTTAGAACTAGTTCAAGAGCTAATAGCTACCTGGTGCTAGCACCCCCAGAGGTATCGTTTCACTTGGAGGACATTGAGACCACGAGCATATTTAACGTCGCCCAGTCCCCTTTAATGACGACGGTGGGTCTTCGACCAGCAAGGATCGAACCCGAGGCCCTCCGGCCCCGAGTCCAATGCCTTACCGATCAGGCTACCACGGCCCCGACATACGACTTATGATTCAGTTTTAATTCATTCGTTCAATATGGAGGACTAAAATTTAATAAAATTCGTTTCTGATTGGTTTTTTACACTTGTAGGATGCATATTACATCGTAATTAAAAATTAAAAAATCATCAACATTGAAAATTATTTAAAATAAAAAAACATTATTTTCCTAAAAATATAATGAAAAGTATTGTGGAATATACTTTTATCGGCGGCTTCCGGTGGGTTAAAATTTACATATATCAATAGTTTAATCCTTCCTGTAAATAAACAACAACATTTTAGCTGCGACCACCTGCGACTGCAGTCGCGGCAGATGTTTTTGTTTGATCTTCGCTATTTACGAATACCAATTTAGTAAGTTATAGAAAATAACTCGTAACGGTATGACGGGGGTAAATTGCTTTTTTATCAAAGAAATTGGTCATCAAATTTGACATGCTCCAGACTAACGTATGTCACAGTTTCACTACTTTGCAGGAGAACCTAAAAACGTTTGTTTACTAACGAACGTTTGTTTCCGAAAGTTGGGGCTTTTGAAACATTCATCAATAAATACAGAGGATTTTTTTAAAAACAGATTTACGTTGTTATGGCTTAATGCGGCGCATTATTCTACATGCAACGCAGTAGTAACCTGAAAATAACAATTTCGGAACCTTTTGACTTTAAAGAAGATACATATGAGAAAGAAATTTTTAAAACTCATATAGAATTCTATATAAAAGTTAAATAACCATTCTGTTCATAAAACAATGAAGTTAGAAAATCATTAAACGTTTGAAGTTTCTGATTTTTTTTCGAAATAATTCTAGTATAAAGCTGTTCTCAGTTTGTCAACATTGCCAGAAAATATTGTTCGAATGCATCAATTGCAATAAATAAACCTTGCGTATGGCATACGACAGATTTAATTTATATTTTTCACTAAAAACAGAAATGAATTTGAACTAAAGAGAAACCCCGATTTCACGTTTCTCAGAGTCCTGAATCAAACATATAATACATAAAATTGGGAAAACGTCAATTCAAATCCAAAAACATAAAATAATGGAAAACGTAAGATACGAGAAATGTATAAAAAGCAAAAATCAGATAAGAAAACAAAAATAGTGTTGCTACACTGTAAAAAATCTCGGAAAACTCTCTGAATTTATAAAAAAGTTTTCCGTAATACACAGATTCGTACGCCCTCCGCAGTTTTCTGCTATAATCAAAAACGTTTCCCGTATAGCAAGAAAGTAAGAGTCGACGCATGCGCAGCTCGCAATTTTATAGTCCAGCAGCAAATCTAAACTGAAACTTTCGAAAGCACGCAATGAAAACAAGTGCTGACTCATGTATGCGAAGTAACACTCATCAAGGGGATTAGTAGAAGTTTTGTTCCTCGCATGAATTCACTGAAAATAATTCTAAAGTCTTATATTTTCTTGCATATGTATCGTCATAAGATTGAATTTGAAGCTATGTCACTTATTTTTAAGTACGAAGTGCAAATTCTCGACGCATGCTCGCGGAAGGAATACAAACTGAAATTGAAAACCAAATAACTACCGAGAGGACGCCATGTAAATTCATTGCGTCGCATAACTTGTGTAGGTAATTTACTTTTTTCTTGGATACTTTTCTTCTTTCTACCAAATGGGTAATTTTTGTTGGCAGAATTTTATTCTGTCATAAAAATCACCTTTTTGGTGACCAAAGCCTGCAAAAGACCACCACCGACGAATAGGTAAGTCGCTTTGCAACTCTATTACTTTAAAGAGATTTAGTTCATATAAATCTCGTTAAAAAAAACTATTTTCTTCAGTATTATTTTTCCGTTGTGAACTATTGCAATTTGAAAATATTTTACATTACATAGAACACATATTTAAAGTGCAAGTGTGTCTAGTTTTATTCTGTAAAATTTATGAATTGAAGATTATAAAAAAATTTAAATATGTGTTATTGTGTACTTTGTTTTTATGTGTCAATCTCAGTTAATATTTGGCTATGTATCAAGCATTATGAATTAAATGTTATAATATGCAAATTGTCAGGTTTGATAGTTCGTCTTTAAGGTTGCATGTTTTCATTCTCTTGTAAACAGTGTAGCTAGATTGTATGAAGTAAAAAAAAAAAAACTATCTCTTGTAATTAGGAACATAGTGCTTCAGTATTATCTAAATGACGATATCTCTTTAAATATTTGCATTAACGAAACGCTTTAAATTAGTTAAATGTGTATTAATTTATTTAACAAATAGATACATATATGTATTTAAAAGTGTCTTCATTTTTTTCGTTTTACGAGCCTCAATTTTACCAAAAGCAAAAAAAAAAAAAAAAAAAAAGCAAAAAAAAAGACTTAATAAAATAATTTTGTATTTTTACACCATATTAAAGTATTTGACTTATAATTTATATGATACTTTGATTTATAATGTATGTGATACTTTGATTTATAATGTATATGATGTTGCTTTTTCACGGGGGGGTGGGCGCTTCATAGCATTTTATGGGTGCACCATCACTTTTATGGTGGGGGAGGGGTTATTC
Source organism: Uloborus diversus (assembly GCF_026930045.1). Taxonomy (NCBI): domain Eukaryota; kingdom Metazoa; phylum Arthropoda; class Arachnida; order Araneae; family Uloboridae; genus Uloborus; species Uloborus diversus. The sequence continues at coordinate 60,167,504 of NC_072740.1, forward strand.
TCGTATATATGAAATGGAATAATCATGTAATAGAGTTCAATGTTTTAATAAATAAAATATATAATGCATTTTGCGCACACTGTAAAAATAAAATCAGTAACCTATTTTGAATAAGTATTTATATTTGTGATGAGCTGGAAAAGGGCAAGAACAGAAGAATCAACCCGAATGGTTCCAGCAGGGGGACTTGGTGTCATATTTAAATACATCAATTTCTCTGTTGGTACTTTTCGGTACACTTTGTTCGTCAGAGAAATTGACTTGAGGTGAACGAATTCCGGAACGCGAAGGGTAGGTAAGTCCTGTCAAATTTTATCCGAAGATAAAAGCTATCAAGTTTGATACAAGATATGTTTTTAAGTTCTGCATTAAAAATACAATATGTTGATAGTTTTGTCTTGAAAATATTGAGAGAAAAACTGAAGTTTAAGATTGTTTAACAAACAATCCCCACTTTTCAGAAGGTACCCCCACTCCAATTCCCCGACGATTTTGTGATTAGGAATGAAACTACTAGATTATTTCAGAATTTTTCAAAAATTTATAACTGTGCATATGTTATGCTGTTAACCATGCTATTTGTCATTAGAAATTCCAAAAAAAAAAAAAAAAATCCACGAATAATTCTAAAATTGCTTGTATTATTGCTCTTAGATATGAAAGAATTGAAACTGATATGGTATGCAATACTATAATAAAGAATTATGTTTTAGAAAAAATCACGGAAAAAGGATTCCGAAATTCTCGGAAACGTTTTTGAAAATTGTTTGCAGAATTCCGAAATACTCGGAAACGTTTTCGAAACTTTCATGAACCACAGCTGCACAGAATACTCAGAAACATTTCTGGAAATTACGGAAAGAGGATTCCGAAATACTCAGAAACGTTTCTGAAAATTACAGAAAGAGGATTCCGAAATACTCAGACACGTTTCTGGACATTACAGAAAGAGGATTCCGAAATACTCAGACACGTTTCTGGACATTACAGAAAGAGGATTCCGAAATACTCAGAAACGTTTTTGAAACTTTCATGAACCACAGCTGCACGATATACTCAGAAACGTTTCCGGATTTTTTTTTACAGTGTACGATGACGCTTATAAAATGTAAACATGCGATATTTTACGAAAAGAACATTTTTGTACACACCAGTTTAGATCATTCTAACACATTAAGTAACGAACCTGGGCGTTTAGGTTGAAAATAGTCAGTAATAATGAATCATTGAATCCAAAGTAAATACGGCATCTTCCAGAATTGGAACACTTTGCAAAGTTTTCTCCTGGTCTTTATGATAAAGAAAATAGTCTTTCACTATTATTAAGCTCTTAAATGCAGTATTGAAAGAAGAGACAAGTTGTGTTTCCTCTTCTTCTTGTTCATCTTCAGTCCATAAGGTCAGCTACGGATGGAGCAGAAGCGTTTCTGTTTCCATGGATTAACTTTCAACAGAGTGGATTATGTTTAAAAATGCACAGAGGGAAACACTTTTCTTAATTTAAAAACATTTTTTCTCATTTTTTTTAACTGGGGAGGGAAACCGTAAAATGCGGAAAATTCATACATAACAAACTTTTCATCCGGGTTAAATTAATATTATTAGTGTACGGAAAAACTGGGACCTGATGATAAAAAACGTAAAATATGGGGAAAACGTAGATTCGAAAGACGTAAAATCGGGGTTTCGCAGTGAATACGATCAGCAAGCATGAAGATAAATATTACCATGCAACAATTTTAACAATTTTCCAAAGCATTTTTTGAGAATATTCAAAGTTATTGAATTTTTTCCGCTTTTTTGTCGTTTTGAACCACTGTGGGCCGTAGGCAATCGCCGACGCCTAGCGCGCCACTGGTTGCAAGGTTGAACCAGAAGTCGTTTTAATAAAAGTCAAGTATTCTAATGCAGAAACAGTCTAAGATAGTACATATATAGTGAATGTCTTATTACTACCGAACTCATTTTGGTATTTTCCGTGCCGTTAATTCGGACAATACTGATGAAAATTTATACACAACCTTTAGTGTTACGGTCTTCTTACTTGAAAAGTTAATATTAAAAGGAAGTATGCAACTTGCGCAGAACCCTCAGTGACTTCACTGCATCCCTGCGGCTCCGCAAGGGGCAATTTAAGAAATTTTGAATAGCAACAGATCCTAATTATTCGGCTTTCTTGCCAAACATGCTCTAAGCTTTTCGCTAATAAACAGTAACATCCTTTGTTTAAAATACTTTTTGTGTTCACTGTATTTAAAATATTTCCTGGTGGTTATAAGTTGCTAACCATTTTCATTTGCTTGAAATCAAGGGTCTTGAATTTAACGCCGATAGTTTATCTTTGAAAAGACTTCATTTGGGCCAGTTTTTTACAGGCTTTTCATTCAGACCAAATTCATAATGATACGAAAATTCGTTCGTGTGGAAAAGTACAATTTTATGGCTCAGAATATGAATTTAAACCCTTTTGAATCTTTTTAAAATTCTAAAAACCCCTCTATATGAATTCCTGAGCATGAATTTACCTCTGTACCAAATTTGGAAGAAATCCGAGAAAAATTGTGGATTTGTATCAGGAACATACACACACAGACACAAACACACCCACAAACATACATCCATATATATATATATATATATATATATATATATATATATATATATATATATATATATATATATATATATATATATATATATATATATATATATAACAAAATATGTAGGTACACTTAACTATCACTCGGTGCAATTGTTCCTAAACCTGTAGATACAAAAATAAAGCGAAAATATTTCAACAAGTTAAAAATTTCACGAGTCACAATTTCAACCCTGCAGTCACAAAGTAACACCCATCTTATGGTAATAATTCTATTTCATTTTAAATTCTTTTGAAGAATTTAAAATAAAATAGCTTTTTTTTAAGGGCTGCTGCACATTTTTTTAAGACAAAAATCAAATTTTATAACTAAAATAATAATAGTAATAAAAAAAAGTATTTCGATCTAAGCTATCTTTGTAAAGTATCAAACTGCTCAAAAGATGCAACCGTAAAAGTTTAAGAATTAAAGGGTGCTAAAACAAACATCAAAACGACGATTGAAACTAAAATTTAACTTTTTAAAATCCCCTTTTTTGAAAATTTATTGTCATTTAGAAACGCAGAATAGATCAAGGACTTAAAAAAAGAATAATAAAAACAATACAGACTGTTAGACATAACATTTTTACTTAAAATTTTATTAATAAGTTTCTTTTGCAATGTAGTGAACGTAATTTTTCTCGACGTTATTCATAAAATAAATATTTAAACAAATAAATCGCTCCTGGAATTTTTTCGAAATTGGTATTCAAACAATGCAATTTCAGACAATATTCATTGATGCTAGTGCAGTTAGGGGGCTCTCCCTTGGAAATTTTTCGAAATTATGTAGAAGAGTTCCTTCATTGTGACGTAAGTTTTTGAATTGAGCTTAAGTAAATTTCACAAAAAAATAAGTTAAAGGCATATATTTGTTTTGCCCTAAAAAATCAAATTTCAGGCTGCTAAAAAAGGCAACCCATACGCCATTTCTCACAATACTGTTGTATCTCCCTGATGATTTCTTACATTTTTTACGGATTCTTTTCTATTTTAAGGTTAATAAATTTTCTTTAAAGACTTGTGCACTGAAAAAAAAATATTTTAAAATTTGCTTTTTAACTTTTTTTTTTAAACGCCAATTTTAAAACCAGTAACACATTCCCTGAAAAGGAGATCTTACACTTTTCAATGCAACATTTTTTAGATGCATTTGAAAAAATGAGGATTTATTAGGAACTCTATATGTAAAGGTAGACTTAAAAATTCAAAATTCCATTTAGTAGCCAGTTGCCTGTAAACAATAACAATTTTGTTATATAGCTACATTTTCATTTTTAGTTATCGCTTTATCCAGGAATTTAATTTTTGTGAAAACAAGAAGGCCAACTTTTGGCACTACCCTAAAAAGCGTGCCGAGAAAAGTACAGGCACTAAGATTTGGCCGGCAAATTGGCGAATGAAATAAAATATGAAAATGTGGCTGTGTAACAAAATTAAAAGTGCCTATTGGTCACTTGCTACAAAAGAAACAAATTTCGAATTTTCAAATCTGCCAACTCCTTTTAACGAGATGCACTAGAGTCGTTACTTTTGTCATTACCTCGAGAAATTTGACATCCAGTTTCCACACCAGGTAGAGACCTGAGCGCTATAAGTTGTAGAAATGCACTAGGAGTTTAATTTTGCCAATAGTACTCAAAGCCAAACGAGTACTTGAAGGATCTTTTCAAGTCACGTAATCATACAAAACAGACACAGTCGATTTTATGCATCTTGAAAATCCACCGACTGGAGCGAGGTTCGAACATGCGTCTTCGGGCGCAAGAAACCAACGCCTAACCACTCTGTTGGTTCAAGTCTACCTTTGTATAAACAGTTTCTCAAAACATTCGTTTTTTGAAATGTTTGAAAAACCTGTTGAACTTAAAAGCGGAAACTCTCCTTTTCAGAGAATGTTGTTCTCGATAATACTAGCCAAGTAAAAGAAACTTCAAATAGGCTTTTTTGTAAAAGAAATGAAAATTGATTTAAAAAATATCTTTGTAAAACGCTGTATCAAAAAAAAAAAAAAATTAATTTCAATTTTGTCATCTTGAATTCAAATTATGTTTTTCGCAATCACGAGTGTGTGTGTATATGTAAGCGTGTGTGTTTGTGTGTGGAGGGTATGTGTGTGTGTAGGCATGTGTGTTTGTGTCTGTGTGCAGGCATGAGTGTGTGGGTAGTTGTGTGTATGTGTGTGTGGGGCTATGTGTATGTGTGTGTAGGCATATGTGTTTGTGTCTGTGTGCAGGCATGAGTGTGTGGGTAGTTGTGTGTATGTGTGTGTTTGTGTGTGTATGTGTTTGTGTATGTGTGTAGGTGTATATATGTATATGTGTGTAGGTGCGTGTATGTATGCGTGTAAGTGTAGGATATTGACGAAATCTGGAGACGGTTTTCGCTAGAGGTGCAGCATCGTGAGGACCCGGTCGACGGTGATGCTGTGGAGGGTGGCGGTGGGAAAAAAAATGATAGGACATCAAAAACAGTCAAATGAAAGCAATAAGCAATCGTGATTGCTCAAAAAAAGAATTGCTTGTTTCCAACTGGTGCATGTCGTTTTAAATCAAAAATTTATTATCTTTAAAACAAAAATTACCGCTACAAAATATCGTGAACCCCATCCCGGAGGTAAAAGCAAGATTTTTTTTTTTTTGTTGTCGAAAAACGAAAGCAAGAAGGAGAAATGGTGCCTAGGTTGCCATCTTTGACGAGCTGTGTCTCAGGCCAAGTATTTTTTTGTGCAAAGAAAATATATCTATAGCTTACTTTTTTGAAGTGAAAACTTCTTTAGGTTTGCGTTGAGCATTTTTGAGGTGGGAAAAAACCATCCATTTCAGGACACCGAAATTCGTCACCTTACCAACACACCGGAATACAGCACATGCGTGGCTTCTCTCTGCTCCTTGCAAAACGCATCAGTCTGAAGAATCGAATAAGCTGCTCATCGTGCGTTCGGTCCTCACCCTCATATAATATTTCTGAAGTGAAAACTTCTTCAGGCTCTGGGTATTTTTTGAGATGAGAAAAAACAATGTTTCTGATATCGGTGAGACATTGTGCTTGCCGTTGCCACTCCGAAAATGGATAGCTAATTGTTATGGTTGCGGTTTATATTTCACCGGATAAGTCTTCAAGCGCAGTACGAGAATTTCTGAATGAAAATTTATTTATTTATCCTAAAGACGTTTTTGCATTACTTCAAGATAAAATTGGGAAGAGCTTTGATGATTTGCCACTGATTTTGACTGGGGATTTCAACATCAAGTTTGCAGATGATAAAAATCTACCATTAATTGAATTTTTAAATGCAGAATTTAATTTAACGATGATTGATGATTGCAATCTTAGCATAACGAGTTATAAAAGTGCAGTTGATGCAGTCTTTAAACGATATTTAAACAGATTCGAATCAAAGTTTTTTTATTTCCTATTTTAATTACTATAAATCTCTTATATCAGTTTTGAAATATAATAATAATGATGATGATGATGATGATGATCATGGCGTAAAAAATCATGATATTGAATACGAATGATATGCAGGGTGTTCCGTTTTAACCGACAAGACCTTTATTTTCGAAACCGTTAGTCCTAGATGTATACTTCCAATTGCAAAAATGTTCAAAATCAGATGCAGAGTTAAGATATTGAAAGCTTGAAATGAAAATAAAAATTTGGCAAAAAGTACAAAATTTAACTTTTTATTCGGTCCCCAGGTCCCCTAACTTATATTTAGGGAAATAACCTCCAATGGAAAATAATTCCAACACAAAAAGTTTGAAATTTGTACGACAAATATTCACCAGGATATGAAATGCAGCGTTTTGTGACTTACACCAATTTTCACTCGCCGTCAATAGCAACTTTTGGGGGGAAATATAGCAGTAACAAGTGTTAAAAATTATATGTGTGCATAGAGTGTGGTTTTTCAAATTGTTCGAGACTTTGTAGAATGTTTTTGCGATTCACGGCATAACATTTGCATTTCTTTTGAGTAGCAATGAAAAATATGAATACCTTGTTTTTCTTACTTTGACGACCTGTCATTCTTCTAAAAGGGCGATAAGTTCCAATCTCATCTTCTACATGGACCTTTAAAACTTTGAACTGAAATATCTCCTTGAGTTTTGGTCGCACAAATGTCAAGCTTTTTGTGTCAGTAATAGTTTTCAATGGAGATTATTTCTATAAATATTAGTTAGTGGACCTGGGGCCCGTATAAAAAGTTAAATATTGTATTTTTTGACTCATTTTTATTTTTGCTTCAAACTTTCAATATCTTAACTGTGCATCTGATTTTGAACATTTTCACAATTGGAAGTATGCATCTAGGACTAACGGTTGTGAAAATAAAGATCTTGCAGGTTAAAACGGAACACCCTGTAGATAAATTGGAAAAAATAAAATGATTAGAATTTTTTTATTTAAATCATATTTTTTAAAATTTAAAACCGTTTTTTTTTTGAAATGAAACCCGAATTATCTGGCATGCCTCAAAATTCGAATTTCCCGGCATGCTGGTCAATCTCACGGCATATCGGCTTTTCCGCCAAATCAGCTTAAGAGGGCTAATGCAGTAAATTGATTGCGTGGAAAGTTCAGTATGTGTAGTGTTTGTTATTTTTATGCATGAATAACTGAATAACGCAAACTACTAATTTATTTTCTATTTCCTATTTTTGCATCAATATTTACTTTGCAAACGAACAGAAATAGACAAACCAAAATGTATACAGGGTGTATCAGTACAGCGTTTACAGACTTTGAGGACAGATAGAGTATACACCTAGACGATGGGAAATCACATAGCAATGCATGGTCGGAAACACTTTCCTTACGCGATAGTGACGGCTCAAAGCACAAGAAAGGCAGGACAAATAAAAGAAGAAAATATGTTTATTTTTTTTAATACAGCAAAAATGCTGGTAAGTTTTTGTCTGGTGTACACGATAGATGTCGTTACGTAAACCGAAGCATCAGATGATGGTGAAGGTGCACACGCGATTTTTGTTGCCGCGCTCGCTTTGACGTTCGATCTTCAATGCGCCGGAGAAGTGAGGCACGCATCAGAGCTCGGGTCGTAATTTCAAACACCTTACTTTGATGACGATCGTTGGCCCCTTCCTGTTCTTTTTTCTTAGTTTTTTGCTGTACTAAGGATAATAAACAAGATTTCTTCTCTTATTCGTGTTTTGTCTTTTTGGTGATTTGTGTCGTCACTGCCGCGCCAGGAAAGCGTTTCCGACCATACAATGCTATGTGGTTTCCCATCGTCTAGGTGTACTCTATCTCCCCAAAAAGTCTGTAGACGCTGTACGGGTACATTGCTGATAAACGTTCAAACTAGATTGTAGCTGATATTTTGAATCTCCAAATTATAAAACTTTAATTTTTGAAACTACAATTAGTTTTAAATGAAAGTTTAACACACACCACACACACGCACGTACATACAAACATACCAAATTTCTTTTGCATTATTTATTAAGTTTTCACTTTTGTCGGCAATCCCATGACAGCCTATTTTTTTTTTTTTATTTTTTTTAATGAACTTCAACATACGTTAAATTCAAAAAGTTCCGAAACTATGAAGATTAGATTTCTTCCTTCCTTGCCTGAATTGACATGAACTATGCTGCCGTGGGCAGGTAAACGGCTGTGTCCGCTTGTTCATAGAAATGAGTTTTCTAGATATTTGAAGAAACGTGTTTTGGAATCAAATGCTAACAATAGGAAAATCTTGGAATTAGAGGCTTTTTTCACTTTTTTTTCAGAGGAAACTAAATAAGCAAATAAAAGCAAGAAGAAATAAAATCACAAGCCCAAATAAGCTAGCTTGTACAATAAAGCTAACGTGCATTAGATGACAAAAAGGCAAAAAAAAAAAAGAGAGAGAGATTTGCAGTTGCTGCACCTTTGCCTGCCCGTGGCAGAATGCCTATCGAAATTTTGAATTATTTTAATTCGAGTAGACATGCTCTAAAATGGTTTCATTATCTATCAACTGTCAAAGGGACTTCTTGGCCCTCAAACTATGAAGGACTGCGTGCCAGGCGCCTTGCCTTCAGCAGAGAACACAATAGATGGTGGTGCCATCTATGGACAGTTCGAGAATTTAGAACCAGGCCAGAAGCCGAATATCTTTCTGGTCTGGCACCCCCAGAGGTATCGTTTCACTTGGAGGACATTGTGACCACGAACATATTTAACGTCTCCCAGTCACCATTAATGACGACGGTGGATCTTCGAAAAGCGAGGATCGAACCCGAGACCCTCCGGCCCCAAGTCCATTGCCTTACCGATCAGGCCACCACGGCCTGGTTTCATTACAATTAATTTTTTGATAGGGTGAATTCGCATACCTCGACTGGTCGACCTGGGACTAACCGCAGCGTTCTATGATTTAAGTTGGTTGATTGGTTGATTGAACCACGTGACACTTTTGACCAATGATAGTACTTTTTCACCTAAGTATTATTCGTCTGACGTCATTAGCTGTCATGTGATCAGTTGACCGGTAGCTACCGGTCGAGGTATGCGAACGTAGCCAGGCTTATCATGCATGCGAAAAGAATTATCATTTTTTTTTTCTGCAACATGGGCGAAATTTATCCTGTATTACTTACAGAATCAGTGCCATTTCCGGCTTATTCATACCGTTGCCTTAAAACTCATATTATCGTCAAGTCATGTAATTAACTTTGCACGAAAAATACCAAACAAATGACGCAATCACGAATAGATGTCATAGGTCTCAACGCTAGGGGCCTCAGTGGCCGAGCGGTCTGAGTGACTGCTTGACATTGGCACACTTGAGGCGGTGGGTTCCACTACCGCTCCGGTTGTATTGTCCGTTTTTCAGAAGTTGAGACTTGGCCACGCCCCCAACACGTGGTATCGGAAGATTCTATATGCGTCTTTTGGGGATGAGGCTTCAGACCAACACTGAGAAAGGTTGCCAGTTGGCCATCGTTATCGCAATGGAAGAAGACAAGTGTTCTATAATTTTCTAAGAAATCACCTCCCACCTTCTCTCTCGAAGAAAAGGTGTGCTACATTTGTTAAGATTTGCAGTGTATTTCTATACGTTTCGGATTAATTTATCATTGATTTTGCAAAGGAAATCCTAAACTTTCTGTTTTTCGCACTAACTAAACATTTTCTGCAAACACGGTCAAGAGTTACAGGTGAAATTGGAACGAAAATGTTTCATTCATTTATGCTGAAACTTTCACAGAACTCAAACGTGGGTTTTAACGCATTTTCTAATTATAAATCTCTGATCGCATTTTGTTAACTTTGCTGGTCAACCATTTCTCACCTTATTTTCGATTCAATTTTCTTCTTTAAAGCGTTTTTTTAAGTATTACACAGTAGTATGGGATAAATGAACTACTTTTGCAATGTTTCGAACTGTTTTACTTCGCATATAATGAAGAATTAATACATTTTCGAATTGCATTTGTTGTTACTTTGCGAATTCGACCCATTTTGAAAATAATTCGTGGAATTTCTGAAGTAAACAAGCAAAAATTAATACCAAACTATCTTTTGACCACTGCATTGAAAAAATAATAAAAAAAAAGAAAACGACAGACGACAACTTTAATTTCGAATTTTTCTGAAAATATTTCTATGTCACCTCGTTTTTGGCCCATTTCAAACAGTGAATATTTTGTAAAAAATGTCGGGTTGATGTAATATAGAGACAGTATAAAAAAGTATTGAACTACTATTTCAATTTCTAGGCACTTCATTTTTAACCACACACATTTAAAGCGTACGAATAATTTTGGAAGCCACAGTAGGTAAGTTGCACTCTGTGTGACACATTTCAGTACTTTAGTACTATTTTTTTTTCCAATATCACTTTTATTCTTCAGAAATGAAAAAAGGAACAAAACAAAAGTTAAAGCTTTTCACATGCCAATATGGTTATCTACAGAATAATTGAATGAGTGCCTGAAACAACGTTTTATGTTACTGTTTTGACCTATTTATTTTTGTAAATACGAAAAAATATATGCTCTTTTTTTTTTTTTTTAATTTTTGCGATTACTCTAAAAGTAATTCAGTTCCTGTAGTATTTTTACGGAACAGCGTTACGTGTGGGGATCATAAAATAGGCAAAAATTTGTTGCCCGTATTCTAATACAGCTCTGAACAAGGACGGATATAAGGAAGGGGCGCTAAGGGCGATCGCCCCTTCCTTGAGTCGAGATGCAGAACTCTTCCACGGCATATTTTTGATACTGAAATTGAAAATTGTTTTAGCAAATCTTCAATAGTTTTACGAAGCTTGAGCTGTCTGGAAAATGAAATTGTTTCACATATCTTAAAACTTAAGATATAGGGATCCGAACTTTATATAGGAAGTATTTCAAAGTTCCAAAAACTCAATTTTAGACGATTTTAGTGATATTCAATAGGGTTATAGGGTGCAAGGGCTCTTCTCAGGAATGTTTCGAAAATTGAAGTCCCCTCCCCCCGCCCCCCCCCCCCCAAAGAAAAGAGAAACTATTATGGGACACCTTTGATGGCGTTAAGGTAAGGGATGTGGTTTGGTACACTCCTCTGCAATTTTGTAGAAAAAAAGTCCCCCCCCCCCCTCTCAAGATAACTGAAATGAGACGATCTTTCATGGTGTTTGGAAGGGGGGGGGGAGCGGTTGTTTGCGAATTTATAAAAGGGAAAAAGTGTGAAATCAATCGCCCCCTCCTTGAATAGTCTCTGGATCCGTCCTTGACTCTGAATGTAAAAGGCGTAATTTTTAGCAAGAAACGTTGCTATAGTCAACCTATTCAGTTGTTCAACGTATCGCACATTGCTCCCCCCCCTCTCCGCACCATTGAGGTGAGCTAACTTTGAGATTTCTGTGTCGAGAAAGAGCATTAAATTTAGAATTTAAATCAGTAGCCGGTGCGGTTTTCCAAATTTTGAATTGTGTCACTTTCCTTGCCGGGGTGCAAAATGATTCTTTGTTAAAAACGTACATGATCTTGAAAATATTGTGACTTGCGATCCAGGGGGAGGGGGGAGCCGGTCTTTTCCCTTAAAACAATTGTTAGTGCGATTTTGGTGACTTAGAGCAAATCTAAGGAGCCGTTCACAAATGATGTTACGCTTGAAAGGGGTAGGGAGGGAGGGTTCGGTTTTCATGAACTTCTGACAGTTAGTCTCAAGGGGGGAGGAGGGAATTACAAGAAATGTGACTTCACACATTTTGGTTCAAATAAAAGCGTTCGTTATAGCAAGTGGACGTTAAGCTACTGTTGTACTGAAGTGTTATAACTAACTTCGTTTCTGCCCCCTTCTGTTCATAGAAACGAAGTTAATTAGCCCCCCCCCCTCCCGCGCTGGCAAATACTCGCCCTGGGAGTACTCGTCATCTTTTAAAACGGCCCTACCGATGAACCTATAATTTTAAAACAGTATTCCAATCAAAGTCACTTTTTATAACGCACCGAAAATTATTACATATTTCTAAACATTAACATTCATGCTATACATAGAGAAATAATCTTGATTTTAATAATCAATTGCATTAATATATTTCAGATTGATTTTTTTTTATCATTTACTTTTATATCTCACTTGTAAATCCTTTCTGGAACAACTGGCCAGTCCCCGTCTTTGGTTCATCCAGGTTTTTTTTTTGTGTTTGGGGGGGGGGGGGGGACAACTTTTAATCGAATAATGTTTTCAGCATTTTTTAAAAATAACTGCTACTATAGATCTACTGATTGTATATTCACTCTAATTGGTCTGAAATTTTGTACAATCTATACAGAAGCATCAAAGACCCAGCCCCTGAGAGCTTCTGAGTCATCTCTCCCCCCCCCTCAAGAAAAGAGAGAGGGAGATGGAGAGAGATGTACTAAGTCTTCAAAAAGAACGCAACCCTTAAGCATTTCAATGCCACAGTCTGTGTGGCAATGAATTTTTTCTGCCCCCCCCTTTTTTTTATCAGCGCACTTGCAATTTCGAATATAGGACGTAAGTGTTTAAAAGGATATCGTTCAAAATTCAGAAAGCCTATCCTTAATAGCAATGTTTCATTTGGAAAACAAAATACCTTTTTTTTTTTTTTTTGTAAATACAATTTTTATAGTTCTGAAATTTTCAGTTTAAAAGGCAAAGATTCCCCGTAGACGACAATTACGCGAAGCTAGAAACGAAAGGAAAGAACACAAAGAAATTTTCGCAAATTTAAGTGCCCGCCAAAGTTAGGGTTGTCTCAATCGCAAGCGGTAGCGATCACCCCCGCGCTAAAATTAGCTCTGCTTTCGGGAAGGCGTGCCGAAGTGTCTTCTCCTCATGAATGCACAATACCCTCCCTTCTTTGGCTGCGTTCGGAAACGATCCACCGGTTACACCGCGTGGTTAGTCCGGTGTGGTTATGACGTATTTGGAATTTCTCTAGGAATTCCGGAAGAACAGCTGTGTTTCCGAACGCTCGTGGATAAACCGCGGTAGTTCTAGTTCAGCAGCAAACGATACTCCAATCAACGCGTAACTTTCATAATAGGCAAGTCACGTGTGTTACGATCAAAACATGAAACACGACTGGATTGGCCAACACAGACTTTGTGACGTTTGTGATCTCGCTAACCGCTTCCAGACAGCGGTGCCACAGGTTGCTACCAAGTCGACCGCCAGAAACAACCGCAGTGTTTCCGAACGCGGTTAAGTGACGTCAGCGGTTCCACCGCAAGCGTTTCCGAACGCTTGCGGTTGCACCGAGGCGACCGATCTGCGTTTCCGAATGCACCCTTTGTGATGTAAATTCTTTCATGTGTTGTTTATATGTGTAATAAAAATATATATCATGCGTAAGGGAGGCAAGGCACACAGATTGTAGTCCTCATCAAAATATACCTGTGCAAACATGAACCAAAAAAAGAAGGTGGTCTCAACGCTCTCATTACAATGCGCAAATAGTGTAGAAGGGGTCTCAGTGGCTGAGCGGTCTGAGTGACTGCTTGATATTGGCACACTTGAGGCGGTGGGTTCGACTCCCACCCTCGCTCCGGTTGTACCTTCCATTCTTTGTGATGTAAATTCTTTCATGTGTTGTTTATATGTGTAATAAAAATATATCATGCGTAAGGGAGGCAAGGCACTCAGATTGTAGTCCTCATCAAAATAAATCTGTGCAATTAAGCACCAGAAGAAAGAAAGAAGAAATAGTGTAGAATGTGGCGATGGCCGTGGTAGCCTGATCGGTAGGGCATTGGACTCGGGGCCGGAGGGGCTCGGGTTCGATCCCCGCTGGTCGAAGACCCACCGTCGTCATTAAAGGGGACTGGGCGACGTTAAATATGCTCGTGGTCTCAATGTCCTCCAAGTGAAACGATACCTCTGGGGGTGCTAGTACCAGGTAGCTATTAGCTCTTGGACTAGTTCTAAATTCTCATTAACTGTTCGATCCGGTGATGGTGCTGCCATCTATCGATATATAAAATAATGGAGGCAAGGCACTTAGTATGCAGTCCTCGACATAAATACAGTTGTAGTCAGTTGTGACTCTTGAATAGAATAGAATAGAATGTGGCGCCTCCCCCCCCCTCCCAACAGTTTTTATTACTTTCAGCGATTGTTTCGGTCGGAACGAGATCGAGGGATGACATGTTTTTTCTTTTATTGTAGTAACAGGTAGTAATTCGAAGTTGATTTGCAAGTGGATTTTGAAGTTTTGTGACAAAGTAAAACATTAAGTACAATTTTCTGAATTTAAACGAACCAAGTGCTAAACATTTCTTTCATTATCGTGCATGATATTGACATCGTGAGCGATGACGGAAGATACTTTCGCTCGTACAACAATGACTGAAGGCGTTACGTATTTCTCGTGGGAAATAGAAAATTTCTTGGCGGTACTAGGTTCGCAAGGGAACTCTTTGAGTGGCCCTATTGTTAACATGCCGACGCAACCAAAAACAAAATGGAGAACATTTATTGATTATTCAATCTCTGCGCAATATCACACATACTACTTTAATGCAAAACCATTGGAATACACAGAGTTTGAAAAGAAGTGCCAACTTAGAATCAAATTATCACTTCAAGATACAAAAGGTAAATTTCTTTACGAAGGACCGGAGTCCATATGCTGCTTGAATAGACCAGCATACAGTATTTGTTACAATTTAGCTTCTTACAACTACTGTAAGTCATCAAACCCGATCTTTGATTTATTATCTGACGGAAATTTGATTTTGAGATGCTGTTTCAGAGTTATTGGATGCTCGACTACGTGCTCCGTAATTCCAGAAGTACTATCTGAAGACGATTTCAAGTGCTTATCGGACAGCTTCAGAGCACTACATTCATCTGGAACATTTAGTGATTTCAGTATAGTCGTTGGGGACAAGACAATTCCAGTACATAAGGCGATTCTATCATCTCGATCGCCTGTTTTTGCGGCTTTATTTAAGAGCCAAACATCAGAAACCGTAAAGAATAAACTCGTTATTGAAGATTTCGATTTCAAAACAATGGAAACGTTTATTTTGTACGTCTACACTGGCCAACTATGCAAACTTTCCGCCGAAGAATATTTACAGTTGTATTATGTTTCCGATAAGTACGGGTTAGAACCTTTGACTAAAACGTGTTCACGTAAATTGATCAAGTGCATTAGTGTAGATAACGTATGTGATGTGTATATTTCAGGATATTATCATAATGACGCTGCTCTCAAGAACGCTGCAAAAGCTTTTTTGAGAACAAATTTTGTGTCTATTCTAACAAGCGAAAGTTGGAAAAAAATGATTGAACAAAATAGTCAATTTGCAGCCGAAATGCTAAAAGAAGCTGGAATGCCCTAACGTAAATATAATGATGTTTTTTTGACAAGTTTACTTTGAAATGTAATATTATTTGTTCTGATGATCAGTTGATGAACCGATTCTGAAGGTGTCTTTGCATTTTTAATTGACATTTTTAGGATAATTGAGAGAATTTGAAAAAAAAAAAAAGACAATTCTGATATGTACTGATACTGATGATCATTTACTGAATCGGTTCTGGTCTTTGTGTTTTTGAAATTGTATTTTTTAAGGGAATTAAGTGAGTTCATTAATTTCATGTAAAGTAAGGTAACTTTTCACAAAAGATTTTTTTTTAGTTATGTGTTTCTCTGATTTTGATTCCATTGACAGATTTTTTTTAAAGCGCGTTCCTAGTATAATCAAATTGATTAATTTTCATACAGTAGTCTTTGCTAAATAGTGTTGCAATGTATTTTCTTTTGTAAAATAAGCCAGAATTTAAAATTACCTTTTTTCTTTATCCACGTATTCGTATGATCGTGTCTTAAAATATTTTAGAGTTTTTTAGATAAGTTTATGCAGTTTTGTTAATCATATTACGTTTATGTTGATGAATTAAAGCTGAAAATATGAATATTAGTATGGACCTGATACATTTATTAATCGATTTGTTTATTTAAACATATTTTTTTTTCATTTTTTGATTTTCGTGTTGTGATATATATTGTTACTATCATACACCGTTCGAAATAATGCAATACAGTCTCGTCCCTCGTATAACACTGTTAATTCGTTCTGTATAGTATCAAAACCGTGTTATACGAAACTTTTTTTTAAAAATAACATTTTTACTTTTTTTAATGCTAATTATGTATGTCCATGAGAAAAATCAAGTTAAGATGCATTATGTTATATCGAAACCGTGTTATACGAGACTTATAAATAGTGTAAATCAAGGGTTTTTTGTTTTTATGAAACATGGTTTTGATGTAATACAGGTGTACCGTGTTATATCGAAACCATGTTTCATAAAAACAAAGTAAAAATGTATTAGAGTTATCAACCATTAACAGAATGTATTAAACAAAAATTAAATTCCATCTTTTTTAAATTTAACACTCGAGTTATATTACAAGGAGTCTGTCATCGCAGAGTCGATCCAGAATCCAGAGCCGGCCTTAGCAGATGCGGGGCCCGATTTGAGAGATCTGACGGGGCCCTAAACAGAACGGTGATACAAATTCGAGGTGCCGACCGATTTTTCTGATTCTTGCAAGGATTCGAAACTGCCCCAATTGTCCGTCTTCCTTCAAATTTCCACATCACATTTCATTTTTTTTTTTTGAATTTTTTTATTATTATTATTAAAGAAAAGAATGAATGAATGACCACAAAAATAAGTGTAAATTTTAAGAACGTAAGAAAAATAGCTCTGAGAATATTTATGCTCAATCATATGCGTTTGGTACATGAGAAAAGGGGGGTGAAAAGAAGTGTGGGGGTTAGGGAATGGCGCCTCGGCTGCCGATTTCTTGTTTTTTTTTTTTTTTTTTTTTTTTGGAAAATTGGACGATATTGTGGGATTTTAACATGATTGATTAAATTAATTCCAAAAAATGGAATATGGCCTCCAAAACCGGGACGGATGGCCACTGTAGACTTTCTTCTTTCAATTCAAAGTTCGTTTATCGTGAAATAACACTAGAAAAGTCCATTTAGTTAGAATTTTATTTTCGTGGAATAAATCAATTCACCCATAAAAAATCATTTTATGTATCGATCATTATTGTGCAACTTTGAGAATATGAAAAGTGAGGGGGCAATTCCCTTCACCATTGGCAGTGAGCGGGCGGTTGCTCCCCCCGCCCGAGGAGGGGAGTTTGGTCCTCTCGTACGGGGGGAGCCGCCTACGCAATTTACAGCTTAGACGGAAAAAGAAAATGCACCAAAATTTATCAGTTCTAAAAAAGGAATTTTAGACTACATGCAAAAAATCAGCCGTCTTTGGGATATCAGAAGTGGAACGGATTTGCAGGGAACGGGGGAGCTCTTCTTGGGTAATTTTTCGAAATTGAAGTATAAAAACAGCAGTTTTGGTATGGAGACAAGGGTTTGGGGGGGGGGGGGGTTTGGCGTTAGAGGTCAGATAAACTACTAACGGTCCCCGGAAGGGTCTTCAAAGCCGACGTCTAAAATCGCAAATTTGGGCAATTCTGTGTAAAATGAAGGGAAAGGAGTAAGGCGGAGGTTCCCTGCCTACCGAATTATTTTTAAAATTTAAAATAACTTTAGATTATTTTTGGTAATGATAGGAAATTAAGGGTTCCTCTAAAAAAAATTTCCGGAATTCTAGTCCCAAGGTGATGTTGATGAAAATGGAGATGAAAGGAATTTGATGATCTCCTATCGAGGGCTTTAAGGCGCAATTTTAGACTATCGTTGGTGACGTTAGGGCATTCAGTGACTCTTCGAAAAATTTTCCATATTAAAGTGCTAAAAACTCAATTTTAGGCTCTGTTTGGAAACGATGGAGGAAAAGGGAAGAGATTCTTCCCTTATTTTTTTTCGAAATTGAAATCAGTTTTATGCTATCCAAGAGAAAGAAGGGTTCGAGGGTTCTTTCGTAGTAGTATTTTCTAAAACGAAAATTTTAAGCTATTGTGCTGATTCTAAAGAAAGGGGTCATTAGTTAGGAAAAAGGTTTCAGATAACTTTATCCGAAAATGTTTTGAAATTTAAATCTTAAAAGCACTATTTTAGGCTGTCTTTGCGGCAGGGGCGTGCACGGGGGGGGGGGGGGGCAAGAGATGGGGGTATCTGTTGTCCCGGGCACGAGCCTGAAGGAGATCCAATATTTTTTAAACTAGGGGTGAAATATAGGGGTAAACAATATAAAAGGGAGGCCGGGAAAAGTCATTTGTGACGGCCCAAAATTTCTGTGCTTTGGAGACGTTAGAGGAGAAGAAAGGGAGGAGGGTGGTGAAACTTATGAATTTTCCTTCCTCGGAAATCCTTTAAAATTGAAACTGAATGATGTACTTTTAGTCAGTTTTTTTGTGATAAAGTTGAGGTAATGAGTAGCCTCCTCCTGAATTTTTTGAAATTGAATTTTTAAAACGCATCTTCAGTCACGTTAGGAGATATGTCAGGATTTGGTGGATGCCCCAAGAAATTTTTTGGGCTTGAAGGCTTAAAAACCTATTTCCAGGCAATATGTAGAAACGTTAGAAGATTAATGGCAATTTGCTTTATAGAATTGTTATGGAGACGTTTTACGCTAATAAATGCACGCAGTATTTGAAGTATCTTTTGTTTGCTTATTTTTCAGAATTGCACCTACGTTAGTGTTAATTGTGTATTAAAAAAATTGTCATTACTGCTGAGTTTTAAGATTTTTTATCAACACAAATGAAGAAAGTAAAAAAATAATAAAAGTAAATATATAAATGAAATAAATTAAAAAGATTGCTTTGGAGATTCCTGAAATTTCGGAATCTCGGGGGTAAATTTCCGCATTGCCAATGTGATAGTAAGATCCTGGGATAGGGGCCCGTATTAATTGCTGATAATCATTAAAAATTTGTACTTTGGTTCCCCACTACCTAGTTCCTTTCTCTTGACCGAAAGTTATAGGGTACAGCGGGCATGGCCTTAGATATGGATTGAAAAATGTTCAATTGGCCATATGTTTTTTTTTTCTTCTGGAAATTTATTTGATACTACTAGTTTCAGATAGGTTTCTAGGGACAGATATTTGCTTACTTTAATAGGGATGCTAAAAGTCTCAGGGAATCCCCCCTACTCCCTTAATCACACTGAAAGTAGCTCCATACCCCCAGCTTAAATATCAGTTAAGTATATTATAATTATTATCAGTTAAGTTCATTTGAACTTTTTATTTTCTTTATTTTCTTGTTTTTTTGTGACGGGAAAATTTTTTTTAGAGCGGGGCCCCTGCTGGCGCGGGGCCCCATTGGGCTCTTTTGCTCTAATCGGCTTAAGGCCGGCTCTGCCAGAATCCAGGATCGGGCGATGCAGGAATTTCTACATTGTGACACATCGCCAGCCTTACATCACAATGTAACTCAGTAGTTTTTTTTTTTTTTTTTGAAAGCTTTTCTCAAACTTGCTTGTTTTAATTTTACAAAACATGTACAAGATTAAAAAATATTCTATGATGGGAGGTACTTACTAGCACCAGCAAGAAATTGTCAAAAAAAAAAAAAGAAAAAAAAAGAAACCTTGAAGTGCAAGATAACAATAAATATTGCAAACATGTGTTTTGAGATTACAATGAGGCTGTCTTTTCAATGCAAAAAAATGTGAGCTCAATGGAAGGAAAGTCATTCCTTCCATCCGTAAGCTTGCATTTAAAAAGGATTCCTGGTACAGTCATAGAAAAAAAAAACGAAACACTTTTAATTATTCAGCCATTATACATGCTAGAAAGAAAAGAAAGGTGTCATCCAACTTGTTTTAAAGTATTCTTCAAAACTACGTAGGTTAAATTTTGATAAGGGACCATATACAAAGCAAAATGAACACGATCTCTTGATTTTCAAATAGGAACCCCCATTTTTTGCTACATAATTATGTTTAGACAGCAAAATTCAGCCAGGGTACGAAATTTCACTGCATTCCGTGCAGTAGAACAAGAGTTATTAACAAAAAACGTTTTAGGGACCGTCACCACATTGAAACCGCTTCTTTCAAGGTCACGACTTATCAAGTAACGGAATGTAAACAAAAAAAAAAAGAATATTTTCATTTAATTTGAATTTTGACATCTTGAATTCAAATTATGTTTTTCGCAATCACGAGTGTGTGTATGTAGGCGTGTGTGTTTGTGTATGGGGGGGGGGGTATGTGTGTTTGTGTGTAGGGGGTATGTGTATGTGTGTGTAGGCATATGTGTTTGGGTCTGTGTGCAGGCATGAATGTGTAGGTAGCTGTGTGTATGTGAGTGTGTATGTGTAGGAATCTGTAGGTGTATGTGTGTGTCTGTGTGTGTGTGTGTATGTGTTTGTGTGTGTGTGTAGTTGTGTATGCATGCGCGTGTGTGTAGGAAAGGGATGCAACCTGGAGACGGCTTTCGCTATAGGAACAGCATCGTGAGGAGTCGGTCGACGGTGATGGTACGGAGGGTGGCGGTGGGAAAATAAAATGATAGGACGCCAAAAACAGTCAAATGAAAGCAATAAGCAATCGTGATTGCTCAAAAAAAAAAAATCGAGATTATTCAGCTCAATTCATGATTTTTTTAAGTTCTCTTTTTTCCGTAATTCGATACTTTTTGGCCGATAATGTTGCGCCACAAAGCGATTTACGATCGCAAACTTTTTTTTTTTTTGAAAAAAGGTTAAAATAATTACTGATTTTTGTCTGTCTGGATTAACCTTAGAAACACGGATGGGGTTTGGCTGGTCCATCGCATATATCGTTGCTTAATAAATCGAGTAATCACAAATTGAAAGTAATGGAACTTTTTGCTTTTTGTAATATAAACCTATTGGATTGCTTATATAATCATTCAGCAAATTAGCCTCATAGAAATGAAAATATCCAACTTATACCTAGAATCATGATGTGAATATGTTTAATAAATGTATTGCACCTATGTTACAGGTTTATTTTCGAATGAATAGAAAGTCTTTGATGTAAAATGGAATTGCGCGTTTTTAATTTCGCAAAACATTGAAAGAAGTTTGAGTCATCGCATACAAAAATATAAAAAAATATACCGCACAACGTGGGAAGACGCAGCATTAAATGATTGGAGACTCAAGCGAAGCAAGGTTCATTTATTCCGTGAAAATTTGCTCTAAATACATAAAATGAACCGAAGTAATAATCCAAAAAATAAAACAGAAACAGGATAATATAAATACCCGTTAGTGAGCAAACCGTTCATACTTGAACTTCATTTGGGAAAAATTTGGTTATTTGAATTTACACAGTGGACAAACACAATCATTGTTCCAGCGGCTTTTTTGTAATCAAAAAACGAGAATTTGTTTCGAATTCAAATTTGATGCGGAAGATCATAATGCGTGGTATTATTAAAAAAACATAACACAATTGGCGATATTAGTTAAACATGTAAGGGCTCTTAAAAGCAATTTAGGAAAAGAATTTCCCAATGCTGTTTCTAGCAACGAGATTCGAGATGGTCCAACCCGTAATTTAAAGAGACAAAGTTATTTTAGCTTAAACCAAGGTGAACCAAAATCAGACGTCTTGTCATTTTTCTGATTTTGTAACTTTGCACTAGCAAACAAAGCTCAGAATTATTTAATTTTGTATTGCGAACCACATACTTGCAAACGAACACTTTCTATAGTACAGCATACCCGTCAGGCGATTTTATCGAGCCTTAGGTTACAATTCCGTCCTTGCTGTGGATTTGGCAGACTGGAATCGGAACCAACTCGTGTTGGATGCAGAAGTCAGGTCATTGAAGCTGAGAGCGCGAACAAACTGGTAGGTAAAGTAAAGTCTGCTGTATATTTACGGCGTCTTTACTGGTGAGATAAATTTTCTTCATCCACCAGTTTGTAGGCACTCTCAGCTTCAATGACATGACATCTGCTTCATTGCTCGGTTAAACCTAGTTCAGGGCTGTTATGCTCATTATTCGGATTAAAGAGCCGCCTTCGTATGGGATAACCAAACCGTAATGTTATCGTGGTGAAGACGCGGGCCACATTCGAAGCTGCTCTAAATGGCACGTTGCGTGCTTGTAGCATAAGATCAGAATTAGAATTCCAGTGTCATAATGTTGGAGCAAATATTCAGATATTTTTTTCAAAAAATATTAAAATAATTCATAAAAAAAATTAAATTTACATTTTTGGTGTTGTAAATGATGTTTTTATAATTGGGTCGGTTCATATTTTGATATAAAAAAGCAATCTTTGCTGTGCCTAATCTAGTTTTTTTGTTATGAGCAAAAATATCAAAATACGTTTTAACATTACGAGAGGAATTTTTCAAAACTCGATTCTGAAGTAACGGCTGGATCGAATTAAACGAAATTTTGTATACGAAGTTAAAAAAAGGATGCTGATCACAAATATGTGATAAAAAAGGGGGGTTCTCATTGAAAAATTTGAAGTTGATGCTCGTTTTAATATGAAGACGACCCCTTAACAACAACTTTTTAACATAATTATGTAGAACTTTTTACTCCTGAAACAATAACACCTTACACGTGTCTCTAGTGTCAATAGCTTTGAATACGATCGAGTGTCTCGTTTTTTTTTTCTATGACTGTACATCAGAACACGTATCTGCAATTTTCGTTGCTACTTTGCTGTTTGAACTTCCCTTTTTTCTTTTTCTTTTTTTGGTGTGTGATTTTACGTTACGCTTTGTTTAATATATTCTCCGGACAGAATTTTAAAATGTTTATTTTTTCTGCAAGTTTCGGAATGAGTGAAGGTTTTTGTTTGTTTATGATATTTCCAGCAGGAGGGTTGCTGAAAAAGTTTCTTATAATTCTTCGTACCATCGTTGCTAAGCCAGATCGACTTGACACACTGTTAATTTAATTGGTAACATTGGTATTAAAAAAAGTAAAGATTCAAACGGCAGCGATCGTAGACCGGTGTCTGTACGTTGGTGCTTAGATTTTTAATCTGTGCAGTGTCGATGCATCGGTTTAGCGATCAATTCTAAAGCAGTTTAATGATGAATGTACATCGGTTAATTGCGATACGTGGATGCATCGCCCAGCTCTACGAATCCACTGAACAATGTCATTATTTTCTTGAGTGGGCGTGTCAGCGTGTGCATCAATGACTAAAGAGTTTAAGCAAATTTAAGCTCCTGATTTGGAAAAAGATTACTATATTGGCAAAAATGCAAAGAGGGCAAGAGCATGACACTTTTCAGACAAAAGATAATCCGATCGCTAACAAAGAACTGCCTGGAGGCCCAGATTTACCCACCCGTGACCCATTGCCCAGTCCAGTGAGTGGTAAGAGGCATTGGGGATTTTTTGCAGGGAGGGGGTGGCAAAATTTGTAGATCCGGGCCTAATTGACTGGTCTTAGAGGACTTTTAATATTGAATCTATAGGAGAAAATTCGGTGCCCACTAGTGATGGGCATAATCGAGTTCTCATAATCGAATCACTCGATTATTCAAGATCATTCGAGAACTCGATTACGACGAGTTCTTGATTATCGTATCTCGAGTTCTCGATTACCACTTTTCGAGTTCTCGAGCGATGAACTTCTCGAGTTCTCAAATACCACTTTTCGAGTTCTCGAGCGATGAACTTCTCGAGTTCTCGATTATCATTTTCCGAGTACTCGAGCGATGGACTGCTCGAGTTCTCGAATATCACTTTCCGAGTAATCGAGCGATCAACTGCTCGAGTTCTCGATTGCCACTTTCCGAGTGCTCGAGCGATCAACTGCTCGAGTTCTCGCTTTAAACTTCTCGAGATCTTGAGTTCTCGAGATGTTGAGTTTTCGAGATGTTGAGTTCTCGAGATGTCAATCACTCGAGCAATGTATTTTTCGACCGATTTGATAATCGAATGAACCTCTCAATATAGTTGACTTCTGATAGGGGTGCCCACCTAGAAAGGGAGGGGGGGGGGGGAGGTCATGGCGTAGCCTGTGCCACTGACATTTTTAGGGGCGGTGTTTTAAGGGGTATTTTTCATTTTTTGATGGGCTCTGCGATATTGAGGGGGGTGCGTCTTTGACCTCAAGGAGGTACCCCTGCTTCTGAAGTGATTCAGTTGCAGGGGCGGATCCGTCATTTAGGGGGTCAGAGGGCTGGCTTTGAAAAGTTAATGCTTTTACTTATGAATGCGCATGGTTTTTGTTGTCTTCCGAAAAAATTTGCATTGAACCCTTCCCCCAGAAAAATTTGGAGTGACTGACGGGCTGCGCTGCGGTGCCCACAGGGGAGGTGGGTCATGGCACAGACTACGCCATTGAAATTCTTAGTGGATGTTAGTCTTTTTTAGGGAGTATCCTTCTTGAGGGGGGGGGGGGGTGTCCTGATTTTAAAAGGTGTGCCAGCACACATGAGGAATAGATACCCTTGCGATCTAAATGGTGTTATTATCAAATAATTGTCTCTCGAATGTTTCATTCGAATATTGTTATAATTGAATGTATGCTGTCGAATGCTTGTTTATTTAAAGATCCTTTGGGATGCTTTGGTAGTCTAATGATATGTTTGTTGGAAGTGAAGGTTGGGGGCGCTAATAAGGTTCTAACTTGAGAGGCATTAAAATTAAAATTGTATTTCAGGTAGTCAGTAAAAAGCGGAATACTTAAGTTGAAAACCTGAGGGGACGTCTTCCCCCTTACGTCCACCTTCGACTATACCATTTGGTAATGATACAAGTGTAACAGGTGTTAACAAACGTTTTAGAGTCCAACTATACACATTACTGCAGACACGTGTTTCGGAGTGTCAAGGAACCCTTTTTTTTTCAACGCAAAATGAGATTGTGGATGTAGGGACATTACTGGATGTCTTTAGGGACCATTCATTAATTACGTAAGGGTCTTGAGGGGGAGGGGATTGGAAAAATGTCTATAATTGGGGGGGGGGGGGGGGGGGTTCAAACCCATTCTTTTGCAATATTTTACAAGTCGATGTTTTACATTTGAAATTGCGCGGTCAAGTGATTTATTTGACAGGGATTATATATTTCATTTGCGTCTGGAAAATAAATAACGTATTAGTATAAGCTGTTTTTAATTTGTTTTACAAAGAATGAATAATGTTAAACATAATAAAAGAATCGCACTATGCATGGCATGTTTTATTTTTAATTAGTATCGCATCATATACAAAAAAATGTCGAAAAAACATTCAGTCTAAATTCCTACTTTCTAGTAAATATTTAATTACACAAAAAAGTTTAATTTAATAATAGTAAATTTAATTTCGATTCCAGTGATGTTAGATTCGTTATTTTATTATTTTGAAAAACGAAATGGAATCTTACGTAAGAATAGAGGGAGGGGTTTGAAAAATCTTCCGTACCCTTACATGGGGGGAGGAGGGTCAAAAATTGCCAAAATCATCCTTACGTAACTAATGAATGGCCCCTTACATGCAAAAGCTTACTATTTTGTTGAAAAAAGAGCACCTTAAAACTTCAAAACAATGTTTCTGCAGTACTCTGTATATTTGGGATACAAAACGTTTGTTATTTTATGTTACTTCTCGGCACAAAGGTATTTATTTATTTCTTAATAAAACAAGTTTTACTTCTGTAGTTTCTAACTGTAATTCCTTCTTATGGGTGCAAATAAGTTTTGACACAAACAGTGGGATTGTAATTTTTAGGAGATTTTGTCTCTTTTGGGGGTATTGCTCTTGGGGAAGAGCTTCATAGGTGTCGCGCCTTCGCTCTTGGGATGGATAGATTTGGAATGATTTTAAAATCGAATGATTGCTTTTCGCTTGCTTTATTCGAATGGGGTTATAGTTGAATGTTTGTCGTCAAATTTTCGATAATTGAGAGATTTCATAATAATCGAACGATATTTTTCGAAAGAAAATTGTTAATTATCATATGAGCGGATTTATGGAGGGGCATGCGTTGTATGAGTGGCGGATACAACGGGAGGGTCATGGGGGTCATGACCCCCTCCCTCCCACCCTAAACCTACAGTATCCGTACGCATTGTGTTCAAACACTTCATGCATAAAATGCAAACGATGACAGTATCTTTTCATTTCATTAATTATTTTTTAAAGTAAATATTTGAACTACTACTTCGTTTCATTGCTCATGAAATTAATTTGCAACGTTTATCTCCAATTAGGTGCCTTATTTCTAATCGATTTGATGCTTTTTATTGACTCCCAAACACGTTCAGACATTTTTCGTATCAAAAATGGGAATTTCGTTCATGGGGGTGGGGGGGGGGCTTTCTTCAACACGACCCCCCCCCCATAATGGTTTTCTGTATCTGCCCCTGGTGTGATTCGGCGGTGAAACGCTTTCCATACTGTTTTGAACTTGACAGTTATTAAGATTAAATATGTACAATTTTTATTAAAAAGTGAGTGATAATGATAATATGGGCGGGTCTTTGGGCGACACTAGCAGGTTTAAACTTGAGAGTTGTTAAACTTAAAAATATATTGAACTAGTATTGCACAAACTGTGTAATTGAGAATTTAAGGTGGTCTTAGCTCGTTTTCGGATCATTGTTTCTTAGGGGGAGGGGGAGGTGGAATTGTCATAAGAGGCGTGCCATTGCTCACAGGAACAGACGAACACCTCTGTCATTCTATAAGGTTTCAGAATCAAATAATTGCTTCTGAAGTGCTTTTTTTTCGGATGGGGTTACTCAGAGAGCACACTTCGTTGAGATAAAGGTTTTAAAACGATTGTTAACGCTGTGACAACCATGTCAAAACGTTTGTAAAACGTTTTAACGCAATGTGTTTATAATGCAGTGGTGCCCATCACCCCCCCCCCCCCCCACCTGGCGATGACAATCATCCCTCAAATGCGACGAAGAACCCCCAGAACGAGAGCCCCCTAAAATAAGACGAAAAGCCCTCTTATAAGTTACCCTCTCTCTTCAAAACTTCAATGGCGCGGTCTGCGCCATGGCTCTTCCCCCCCCCCCGCCCTCTCTCTCGTGGGAACCCTTGTATAATATATTGCTTGGTGCGAATGTTCGGTTATCGAGCGTGTCGGATAATTTGAAAATCCAATACGTAATCTGCTTTTCAGAGAAACTTTGTAATCAATTTGTCCTTTTTGAGGACCAGCGCACGGAAAATGAAGCGCAGCTACGAAACCTTAAATTCCAAAATGGACCGTCGCGAACCAAAGCATTTTCAGCAGTTTTGCCTCAACACACTTTACAAAAAAAAAAAAAAAAAAAAACTCATAAAATCAGCACATCAATTGACTCCAAATTTTTAAGTTGAGTAAATAATATACTAATCAACATTTATGAAAATATAAGGAATATGACATTAAAAATATAAGGAATATGACATAACCAGAAGCGAGTAAAACGAGAAAAACATTTAAATTCAACTACGCACGCAAAAATAAATGCTACGCACACAAGAAGTCACAAATATCTTGCGCATGGAATTTAAAAAAAAAAAATAATCTGTATAAAATATAATTTTTATTAAAAAAAGGGGTCAAAGAGTGGAAACTAAAACTAATCCCACACGACAATCTTCAATATTTCTTTTTAATGCATTCAGAAACATTTCAACTTCACTCCCTGCGCTTTTAATTACATATTTAAGTCAGCGAATGAAAAATAAAAATAAAAAAGAGCGAATCAAGAAAAAAAAAAAATCATGAACTTCAATGCACTTCAAGCCACACTTGTAACTTTCAATGCGCCGGGAATCCCAATCTTCTGGAAAACGCAGCCAGAAATATTTTACCCTCCCACCTCATGTATCAGTCAGATTAATATAATTCTACTAACAAGAACACACTCACACACACACACACACAAAAAAAGCAAAAGCAATAAACAAGAATAAATGAGTCCTTTTGCGCAGAGCAACGATTCCCCTACTTGTTTACATAATTAACTTCATGTTTGAGAGATCGAAACCGTTCGAAATAATAACGTGATATCTGAGAATCATTACTTTAAATGCATAGCCGTTCGAATAAATCACTCAAAATGATTGTAAAAAAATAAAAATCGAGAAATCAACCCGTTACACAAATTGAGATCGAAGGGAGAGGGGGTGATAGCGTATCATTTCAATCACTTGGGGAATCCCCCTGAGGGCCACCAAGAGTCAAGGGACCGTTGCCAGGTTTTTAGCCGCCGCCCATAAACTTATAAAAGTTTATACTACTCCAAGCCAGGTCGTCCAAATGCCGGGCTCCTAGTTTCTGATAAGCTAACAGTAGTGTTGACAAGCAATGAATACAATAACTTCTAAAAGCCAGGAGGGTTCGCCCCTTATTATACCCCTAAATGATAGGCTTAATGGCACATTCCTATTTTGAGCGTACCCCTGCCAAAACAACTCGTGAATTCAACTGTTCCAAAAGTTAAGGGTATCCCCCCACCCCCTTTCGCTGGGCGATATGGCGCACCCTATCAAATGTTACGGGGCATCCGTCTAGAAAGAGCTCCCCCCAACTCCCGAAATGAGATTTAAAAATCTCTCAAAAAATCACTTCTAAAAATTTCAGTTTCGCAGGCTGCGCTATGGACCCCTCCCCCCTCCCGAAAATGAGATTTAAAGAACCCTCTCAAAAAACTAGACCTCAAAATTTTAGTGGCACTGGCTGCGCCATGCCCCCACCCCTTCCGAAAATGAAATTAAAAACACTGAAAAAACCGGTCAATGGCGCAAGTTGCACCATGCCCCCTCCCCCTTTTTAGTAAGCACCCCTGTAGCAGTAAACTCAATTCTGGAAAAGCTCAGAAAATGAACTACTTGAGTACTCGATTCAAACGTCTCGAGATCTCGATTTGAAACATCTCGAGATCTCGATTAAAAACATCTCGACATCTCGATTCAAAAGATCTCGAGAAGTCAATCGCTCGAGTACTCGATTATAAAGATCTCGAGAAGTCAATCGCTCGAGTACTCGATTATAAAGATCTCGAGAAGTCAATCGCTCGAGTACTCGATTATAAAGATCTCGAGAAGTCAATCGCTCGAGTACTCGATTCCAAAGATCTCGAGAAGTCAATCGCTCGAGAACTCGATTCCAAAGATCTCGAGAAGCAAATCGCTCGAGTTCTCGATTATCAAAAGATCTCGATTATGCCCATCACTAGTGCCCACACACACACACATGAGTGCCCCGAAGAGAGGTCTCGGTAAGTCACTGTGAGTTCCCAAAATTTTACTTATTCGGAAAATTTTGTCTGACGGTGCGACAAATTCTATGAGATTGCAACTTTTTTTTTTCTTTTAATTCCTAATGTCTATTTTCATTTGATGTAGGTAGGTATGCAGGGCCGCGCCAAGCCTGATCGGCGCCGTCGTGCAAATGTCTTGTGAGCGCCTGTATGCTCTGGCGTTCAGGGAAAATATAGTTAACACCTGAAGGGAGGTTTTGTAGACAAATATGAAATGGGAAAAAAATACGTTTGGCATTTAATTTATATAAAAAATAGTGTGTGAATATTAGTTTTGGAAAATGGCGTACGTTTTTACTTCGTACCTCGAAATCTTTTTGAGTTCAGCAGCTCCTCTAGTATACTGTTAATGCGTTTTGGAAAAGGAAAATATTTTAAATATCAAAGTGTTAACGCCACTTTGAATATCTATCTAATCTCTGAGTAATGCATAATTGATAAAACTTTTATGTCTGTCAAAACATCACAACAGGACAGGAGCAGTGCGCAACTAGAAAATAGTATTAGACGCGCATTGAAAAAACATTCTCTTTTAAAAATAGGGGTCCAGGAGTTCTCCCCGGAAAAATTTTGAAACTTGTAGTTTTAATATCGCAATTTTTAAACGGTCTTTGGTGGTGTTATGGGGGAAAAAAGTACAAGGGGCTCCGCGGAAATTTGTAGAAGTAAAAGCCTTAAAACACGATTACAGGGCATATTTATTGACATTAAAACAAGGAAGGAAACTCTTGGATTCCACCCGATGGTTTTTATTTGAAAATGAAATAGAAATTAATTAATCCTCCCCCTCCAATTTTTCGAAATTGAACTCCATAAACGCAATTGTAGACAACTTTGAAGATTTTTACAGGAATGGTATTCTGTAGCTCCCTCCTGGAAAAATTTTCAAACTTAAGCTATACTTTATGCTATAAACAACTTAAGCTATACTTTATGCTATAAACAACTTAAGCTATATTTTATGATATTAGTGGAAGATGTTCAGAGCCTATTCCACTTAAATTTCTCGTAAGTCACGTTTAAAAAACCTAGTTTTTGATGATATTAAAGGAAAGCGGTTCGGAGCCCCTTGCCCGAATATTTTCTGAAATTAAAATCTTAAAAACACAATTGTAAGACAATATTTGGTAACATTAGGGCCGGGAATCTTTCAAATTGAAGCTCCAAAAACGCAATTTTCGAATCAGCGATTTTCGAACGCAATTCAGTGTTTGGTATTCAGGGTCTTTCTTTGGAATTTTTGCGATATTGAAGATCTGGAAACAAAACTTGAGATAATCCGTAATGCTTTTGGTGGTGGTGGGGGGTGGAGATTAGGAGGAATAGCATTTTAAGACTTTCTTATATTCAGACGAACTAGGAAAAAGAAAAATAATAAAGAAAAAAGAAAAGAAATAGGACGGAGGGGACGAATAGCTGACCAATTAGCTGTAACTATTGAAAACTTTATTTTCAGAGATTTCTTTTGAAAACAAATTAAAGTTTTACCTTAACATCATTATTTTTTTTCTTATTAAAATCACTTTGTTTTCCAAAGACGCGTTTTTTTCCCCTTCAGTAATAAAGTATATTTTGGAAAAACATTTAACTCGGCATTCTGGAGGGGAGGTGGCATGGTGTGGGGCAACTAGATGGGTGCCCTGTGTATCCCCCCCTCCCTCTGGTTACGCCACGTAACAAGAGGGTGCTGATTATATCTCTAAATTGAAGGATAGTATTAGTATTATAGTGGATATTCCACCTTAACATCTGAAACTTAAACTTGCCGGTAAAACGAAAAATTCTAAATTATGGAATCGTTAAAAAAGCATTTAATTTAATATCTGAAACAAACATTGTCCAAAAACTCTTTCCTTAACCTAATACACAAAAAGTTGAAGAAAAAGGGTGTGGGGGAATCAAATAATTATGTTTAAGTCGTTACTTTCGGAACTAAGAAAATTAACCTAAATTTTTTGTCTACAATTTATGGTGTATTATTGCACAAGTAAATTATATGCAAATGTGCTTGCCGTATTTTTTTATGCATGATAACATAACAAAATGCAGTACAGTGGAATTACCTCGAAGAATAGTTAAAAAACACCAAAAGAAGTATTGCACAGATTATAATACATACAATATATTCTCCTTAAGAAGCAAAATTGGAAATAGCAAATTTCTTGCGCTTCGTAAGCTCAAACTTGTGAAATTCTATACATACCGAAATAGCAATCACGTTTCCAAATGGGAAGAAATATGCAAAAGTATGCATTAATTAGCATCACGTGTTTTCACTGTAAATGATTGCGCTTTTGAATAGCATGCTTAGACACAACATGTGAGCAGTATAATTTCACCGCCACTGTTAGATAAATGAAAAGTTAAATTTTATTTTTCCGATTGGAGATTTTTTCCTCCGATTTGGAGCATTTTTGATTGGTAGAGCTCGGCG
The DNA here is from genome assembly GCF_026930045.1 of Uloborus diversus. Taxonomy (NCBI): domain Eukaryota; kingdom Metazoa; phylum Arthropoda; class Arachnida; order Araneae; family Uloboridae; genus Uloborus; species Uloborus diversus. The sequence goes on from NC_072740.1 coordinate 60,199,199, forward strand.
CCTTTTTGACTCTCCGCACGATCTTGCACATAGGGAAGGCACGGCCCTGTAGGTATGTGTACTTGTTCATATTTCATCATTCGGCAAAAATTGGAATTCATTTGGTAAATTAAAAATGTTCCCATAACAAAAATTTATTTTTATGGTTTCCCCATCGAGTGCCCTTTGGAAAATTGTTGTCAAAGAAAGTGGTCGCTGTATATAGATGAAGGCTCTCATAATAGTTTAACTGTACCCTAAAGCAGACTACTTTGTGATGTTCTGCAACGTAAAATCATTCGACCAAAGTTGCTCTGCAAATACTTCTAGGATTGTAGACATAGAAACATTATAAAATTAGTTGATCATGAAAACTATAAAACCCCCAAAACTTGAACAGACTGTAAAACCTAAATCGTGTAAGATTTTCCAAATTAAATGCATAGAAAAGCAAACATGTAAAATTTTATTAAAATCCTAGTCAAGGTGTCAAACCAGTGGCCGATCTAGCCGACCATTTTGGGAGTTTTGTTAAAAAATTCGAAATTTTTTAACAAACTTGCTTGCGATGTTTGTCCTAAAGGTCACCTCTCAAACAGTGCCGGATTTGAAATCGTTCCGAAAAACCACCACCTCTACCAGGGGCGGATTTATAGTTGATTCAAGGGGGTGGCGGTTGAAAACCGTGAAATCATTCCCCACCCGTGTTGTCAGGCTGTCGGGGAGTCAATTGCCTACCCCCCCCCCGGTTTTGGAAAAGTAAGTTTTGTTATTTTCCGGTAAAATTTGTAATGACTGGAACACTGGAATAATTCGAAATGACGAGCCTTTCCCCCATTCTACCCCAACATCGCTATCTCGATGATCTGCTATGTCGACCAGTTGGTTCGTCTGTCGATAGGAAATTTAATTTTCTCTTATTCCTATTCCTATTCAGAGTCACAACTGACTACAACTGTATTTATGTCGAGGACTGCATACCAAGTGCCTTGCCTCCATTATTTTATATACCGATAGATGGCAGCACCATCACCGGATCGAACAGTTAATGAGAATTTAGAACTAATCCAGGAGCTAATAGCTACCTGGTGCTAGCACCCCCAGAGGTATCGTTTCACTTGGAGGACTTTGCCCCGAATCCGACACTCTACCGATCGGGCTACCAAAGCCCCAATTTTCTCTTATAAAAATATAAATACGCACAATCAGTAATTACACTGTCATTTTCTGTGGGAAAACTTGCAACAAACTTTAAACATTTATATTTTTTAATAAAATTTAAAATGAACAAGCAGAAATCAATAGTTAAAACATTAAAAAATCATCTAAAAATCACCAAAACACATAGCTTTATTTTCTGTCACAAAATATTTTTAAAGGATGAAATTATGTATATTTTTCTTCCTTATTTGAATAATAAATAAAAGTATTAGCTTGCTCCTCGTTTCGAAGCAAGTAGGATCACCATTCCAGTGATACTGCGCTTCGAAATAAGCCTCATTTGTTCATAAATACAGGTTTAAAGTTATTTGCAGCAATTGGTGCATTTGTATCAAGTGTCCGACGTGCGAGGAAATAAACGAATTCATTTGTTAAAACAGGGGTGAGGAAAACAGAGTTACTTTCAAAATAATCTTTATTTACGTAGTGCCAAAAAAAAAAAAAAAAAATCGCTTTCAGCTCAAACATGAACTCATACAAGGTCAAGGAGGTCATAACAGAGTGCAATCTTATTCAGCATCATCACATTTTTTGTTACATTATGAACATATAGACGACTATGGGGCGCTAAGTTGATAGAATTATCCATCTAGTTCAAGCTACGATTTCACATGAAGTGGGAAACTTAACGGTACAGCAGCAACTTTCCTACAAAAATTTTCTTACAACGATATAAAAAAAATAATAATAAATAAAAAAAGTGACTCTATATATATATATATATATATATATATATATATATATATATATATATATATATATATATATTAGTTACATCCGGGGGGCTAAATAGTTGGGTGTCGTATGAGAATTTCAAATGCTTCCACAACTAATGCGCTAGAAAAATCATCCAGTATTGTGCATCTGGATCTAAGTTTTGAACTGGAATGTGTACTCATATTACATTCTAAATCGGTGGTTCTTAACCCTTTTAAGCCCATCGTCTCACCCTAGATATTGACGAATACCAACACTGTTAAAACTACAGGATGCATTCGGCACCTTTCAGGGGAGAAACGCTTGTTCAGCAGCGACATCCAATACGGAACCGAAATCGCACCTCTAAATAGGGTGAAAAACAGGCACCTTTTAAAAAATAGACAGCCGGAGTGAAAAAAAAGGAACCTTTGGAGAGAGAAATGGCACCCTTACTATAGATCCTCTTCCCCCCCTCCCCCGTATTGTGTGCGTTTTTGAATACAGTTGTGGTTTTTTTTTTTAAGTTTTGCTTTGATTTATGATATTCTTCGTTTTGAACATTTTTCACATTGAACTCGATACTGGAAATGATTAAAACATGTAATTACAGCATTTGATCATATTTCAGAGTTTTCAACATAGTTAAGAAGTGCTCATTGCTCTAACTCAGTGTTTCTCAACCTCTTTTGACTCACGGGCGCGGTAAAAGCAAATGAAAAATTTTGCGGACCAGTGAAATCTTTATCGTTTTCTTAAAAATTCATAAAATAAATAATATTAATAATAACTCTGGGGCCGTTAAAAACATGTGAAAAATTCAGAGCTGAAGAGTTTTTTTTTTTTTTTACAAAAAGTAATGTTAAGAATTAATAAAACAATAAATATCTACCCCTTTACTTGATATCAAAGATCTGTCACAAATCGTTATAATTTAAAGACGACTAATTATTTAAATAATGTGAGAAATTATCCATTTACTAAAACCTTGACGCATTCCGAAAATGAAGCATAGCTGTACTTATGGATTATTTACATGAAGAGCCAAAAATATTCAGGGATATTACAGTTACGGAAAAACAAAATCGTTTCATAAACGTTAATCAAGAGTAACAAAATAAAATGCACATGAAGTTTTTCGATAGTTAAAAAACCAAAAGAAATTTATAACGCTATCCAGGCATTAACCGCTAACAGGAAATGATTCCAACACTTGAATGAAAAAGCCAAAAAAAAAAAAAAAAAAAAAGCTAGACTGAGAGAGATTTTTTTTCGCTAGCTTTCTGTTATAATCTACGTAGCACAAGAATCATTTTTATTAAGATTCTCACTTGTTGATTATTGATGTCTTATAGCTTTTTTTTTGGTGATTAATAAAAGCTGCTTATCGAGTACTAAAGAAAATAATGACAGATATTTTTAGTAGCGTTTTGAATGATGGAAATTTCACGATAGTAACGGTTAACGGAAACTAAAAGACAGTAACGGTAACTGAAAAGCAATAAATGTACTTTTAACCACTTAACTATGTTTGAAAGCCCTAAAAGCCTCAAAAGCTGTACTTACTTGTAATTTCGGATAATTAATCCAAGAAAAATTGTGTTTAAATCCAATAGTGTACTTCATTCAATGTGAAAGACACACAAACGCAATCATCATTTGTCCGCCATATTGAGGTGGTTGAATGTATGTCTAATGCAAAAGCGCATGCGCAATGAGTCTTTTTTGTGATTGCATGCTGTTTCGGCTCCTCTGCTCTATTTTCTAGCTTGCATTGTACCTTCAGGCACTATGCTTTCACCTTAGAGGTAATATTTTCACTCGTCTGGAACCCCTGGTTATAACAGTGTATAGTCCCCCCTCCCTTCCTCGAAAAGACAATAACTTGAAGCTGGTGAACACCCATATTATTAAACATAAATGCCTAATTTATACAGGGTGTCTCAGCTAAAAGTTTTAGAACTCCTAATAGTAGCACGATGCATTCTGACAACTCGAAATCATGTAGCAATGCATTGCAGGGTCGGAAATGCTTTCCCAACCCGAGAATTCTAGATTGTTCGGAGTTCCATGCGCTGAAGATGTGAGGTCTGCATTGTAGCCGGTTGAAAAAATTTCGAACACTTACTCTCTCTCTCTCTCGGATCCATGTACCTTTTGCTTTCTTACATGTATTATGAAAAAGATTTTTCACTTATGGTCTCTTTTCTTTATGGTGTTTCTGTGTTCATCACCGCTTTAGGAAAGTATTTTCGACTTCACATTGCTATATGATTTCAAGTTGTCAGGGCGCAACCTACCTCTCTTAGAAGTTCTGAAACGTTTAATTGAGACACCCATATAATAAAACAATTTCATCCGCTCTTAAACTAAAAAATAATAAGAATAAGACGAAGAATTAAGTAAAAGTGCCTTTCTATACGCTTTTTTAAAAAACGTTTTCTTTTCAAAAACGGAACTGACAGGTATTTGAAGGGGAATACTTATCTAAGAAAATGACAAACTTTTTAAAAACAGAAATACATTTTTTGTGAAGTTATTTTCTTTTTAAATTGGGATCTGGGCGAATTAGAAACACTGAAGCTCCTGAACTTTTACTTCGCTTCTTTTAAAATTGTGATTCTTTGGCTGAACTCTTTAACAATCAGTTTCGCATACGTTTTTAATTTCGATATTATTTTGCTTTTTATTATTATCTTGTCTCTTAAATACTAATCCCCCCCTATTGCCTCCCACGAATTTATCACCCCTTGAAGTGCCGAATTGCCTTTTTGAAGGCAATCACCCCCCCAAGTTTGGGAGCCACTGTTCCAAATCAACGTCTTATCATGCCAGTGTAACGCAGTATTGGTTGAAAAAGGTAAAAAGATAAATATATAAATATAAAAATATTAAAGTTCAAAAAAAAAAAAAAAAAAGAAAAAAAGAGGGGGGATGGGGCGAACTTATTTAAGATTAAAAAGTGGGTAACGCTGTCCATCCTTGACAAACTCTCTAAAATCAATTAAAAGCAAATTTGTGGAATTTACTGGATTAAAAATAGTAGTGATTGCTAGTAATTTCCTCAATTCCATATTATGGGTTTCGGAAAATGACTGTCATGGGGAGGGTGGTCGCCCCCCCCCCCAGTAAATCCTTAGAGAGTAAATCCGCCACTGGTTTCGTCCAAAAAAATTCCATGCCTGAGATACAGCCCGCCAAAAAGAGCAACCCATACGAAATTTCTCACTTGCGATTTTCGAGAAAAATTTTAATTTGCTGTGTTTCCGGGATGCTTCTTTACTGATTTTTCTTTTCTTTTTAAGACAATAAATTGTCTTGAATGAGATGTGTACTATTTGGAAATAATTCTTTCTTGCTGCAGCGTTTTGAAAAAAATATTTTAAAACTTTCTTTTTAAGTTTTTTTTAAGTGACAATTTCAAAACTTTTGATTTTTTTACTGTTGATTAGCAATACTGTTGATTAGCCGATGAGTAATACATTCCCTGAAAAGGAGAGCTTTTATGTTGAGTTTAACAGGTTTTAGAGGCATTTGATAAAATAAGGGTTTTTCGGAAACTATACGTAAAGGTAGTCTGTAAAATTTAAAATTTTATTTAGTAGCCAACCAAGTTGGCAGTAGACACTTTCAATTTTGTTATATAGCTTTCCACTTTATCCAGTTTTTAATTTTTCTGAAAAAAAAAAAAAAAAAAAAAAACAAAAAGCAAACGTTTCGCACCACCCTAAAAAAATCCCTTACGGAGAAAAGTAACCTGGCCATCCAGGTTTTGGCTGGCAAATCGGCAAATGACTGCTTTCTTGTTTTCATAAAAAATGAAACTGGATTAAGGGGCATTAAAAATGAAAATATAGCTATGTAATTAAATTAAAAGTGCCTATTGGTCACTTGATACAAAAAAAAAAAAAAAAAAAGATCGTTTAAGTTTATCAACTTCTTTTAATCTAGAAATATTTTTCTTTTTTTCCCTGTTGATTTTTGCTTTTCTTTTACAGTTATGAGATTTACAATTATTAATTTTTTACAATTATGAGATTCAACAAAGTGTGAGACGAAAAAACTTTTTTACTGCCCCTGCTCTAGAAATTGATGATTTTATAGGAAACGTTATGATCCCCCCCCCCCCTTTGGACACCCTGACATACGTAACAATCTAAAGATGCATGAGTGCTTGTATTGTAAGACTCTGATTAAAATATGTATGACCTTAAGATAATTCATTTCAGACGAGCGGGGGGGGGGGGGGGGAATGACCTTGTGCAGACAACAATGAAATTTTTAGGAGGTAGTTAAAAAATTTTATTTGATATCACGCACATGATTTAATCTCATTGACTGTCTTCACCAGGACTCCCCCGCCTTGCTTTGAGTTTCCCTGTCTGCTTTGTTTCATACTGGAAGGAATTCTCTCTAGGTCATACATCTTTTTATCAGAGCCATAAAATACAAGCACTTGCTTATGCTTTTTCAGATAGTTATTTCAGACAGGGATGCCAATGAGGAGACGGGGGGGGGGGGGGGGGTACAGCACAGAGTGTAACATTGAAAATTTCAGGGGGGAGCAATTGAAGACTGTTTTTGATCTCGTTTAAGGCAGTTTCAATTGGGGGGGGGGGACACCGTGCAATGGAAGGGGTGCTTCACCGTTCTTGGGTTGATGGGCAACGTATCGCCTCGTCGAGCACTATGGAGAGCCCCCTAATGACAAGACTCCCGAAAATGAAATCTAAAAAAACCTTCTAAAATTACCCCCTATCGATTTCAGAGAAAAAAACTGCCCTTGTATCCCAGTGCGCACCTAAACTAAACTAGAAATCCCCCCCCCCAGTTACTCCCCGTTAACGAGAACCCCCCCCACCAAATGAGATTTTAAAAACTCCTGAATTCCCCCCCCCTATTTTTTAATGGCGCAGTCTCTGCCAGGAGTTCCCATCGCGGCACTCCTTTCCACACAGAAATGAACTCTCTCAAGGACATGCATCTTTTTATCAGAATCCATCTCTTCAAGTTTTTAGTTATACTTTTTATATAGTGTGGGATATGTTAGTAGTGTCCATTGGGGGAAGGAGTTCATAGCTGCGATTGCACTATTAAAAGCCCTAAAAAATTATCCACCTCCCTCCTCCGAAAAAAAAAAATAAAAAAAGATGAGGCAATCTGCGCTAATAACCGCCTCGCTTTAAGAGGGTCACTTCAGAGAATTTGATGAGCTTTGTTTTTTTGGAGTGTTCCATAGCAATTAAGAGGTCCGTATTAGGCGGATGGATTTGCAGTAACAGTAAAATTTGATTGAAAACCTTCTAAAATCCCCCTCCCCCCCTCAAAAAATAGAAACAACGGTGCGGTCTGTGCCAGGAGAGAACTCATGTCTTCTTTTTTTAACACAGCTTTCTTAAGATCATAGTATTTTTATTAGAGCCATGCTTTAAAGCAATCATGGCTTTTTTTTTTCAGATGAGTAGTTGCGGCGGGAGTGCGTCTGAAGGGGTGCTCATGGTGCCAATTTCACCATTGTAATTTTAAAGGAGGATAATTTTAGAGGGCCGACGTAATTTCATCGTTCCTGTCGGAGAGGGGGGGATTCCTGTGGTCATGTGTATATGTACTGTATAAAATTGCTAAATAACCTCACATCTAATGCTTTGGTAGAGGCTTTCCTTTAAGCTCCAAAAGAGGTGTATGAATTCAAAATAAAAAATCTATTTGTGCACCACTTTAAAAACATTTATTTTTTATTTACTTATTTATTTATTTTTAATTATTATTATTATTACTTTATTTGAAAAGTTCTGTGCTAAACCAATGACATACCACATACACACTAGAGGTGGGCAATGCCGTTCTTTTTAATGATCCATTCATCAGAGGATCGTTCATTCTTTTGATCCGTTCATTTAATTCGTTCATTTGAACGACTTCGTTCATTCAAAAAAAGTTGCAGGTGATCTCTCTGTACGACTGCATACGTACATTCGAAATGTTTCATTGGATCAATAACATTCTTTTAATGAAAATACACAGTTTAAATTATCTATAAGCGCTTTACTCCTAAAGAAAAAATTTACACTTCAAAAATCAGATCACTAGAGCCAAATTATCAGCAAATTGAGAAATTAAAACAAACATCTTCTTTATTTTTTGAAATTTCATCAGGGGTGCCCATCCCCCCCAAGCTCAATGGCGCAAATTCCCCCTCCCCCCAAAAAATTTTTCTCACTTTCGAATCGCGTTAAATATAACAGTTTTTAGAGGGTAATTTCCAGTCAAAATCATGTGGGGGGGGAGGGGTAGCACTAACAAATAGCATTTGACTGAAATATTGTTGGATTGTTGACCAGCCTTGCCTTCCCAAAAGTTACAACGAACACAATTGAGTCAACAAGTTTTGGGTACCCCTGAATTTTGCTACACCTTATTATTATTATATCTTTTTTTTTCCAAACGTATGAACAATTACGGGAAGAGTGGATTTAATTTTCTGGCTTGGGGTGGAGTCATTACTAGATGTATACAATATGAATCTTATTTTATTGTCACTTAGAAGGTCCGGGGGTTTCTCCTCCGGAAAATTTTCGAAATTGTAGTTTTAAAACCAGTTTTAGACGATCTCTGGTGATGTTTGGGGGATAAAAGGTTTGGTGTGCCCTTCCCGGTAATTCTTCAATATTGAAACTTGAAAAGCGCAATTATAGATAGTTTAACGTCGTGTGAAAGAGGTTTTTTCTTTTTTAACATTGTGTGAAAGAGGGCTTTTCTTTGTTTTCAAAATTGTAGTTTTAAAAACGCAGTTTTATACTATCTGTGGTAATGTTAGGGAAAGAAGAGATCCTAGGGCTTGCCACAGGAAAATTTTCAAAGTTAAAGTCTTAAAAACGCTGTCTATGGTTGCGGGAAAAGCAGTTTTCTGAAATTGAAGCTCTAAAATCGCAATTGTAGTCGACCTTTGTGAAGTTAAGAAAACGAGTTTTCAGAAGCTCTCCCGGAATTTTCTCGAAATTGCAGCCCTGAAAACCAAATTTAACACGATTTTTTATTAATGTTGACAAGAGTGGGGAAGGGAGGGAGAGGGGCGCTCCACTTAAATTTTTGAACTTGTAGCTTTAAAAACGCAGTGATAGATCTGGATAATGTTAGTAGGAGGTGAATTTTGGTGCCATTCCCCCGAAAATTGTTTGAAATTGATACTCCAAAAACGCAATTCTAGGCTTGTCTTTGATCGCGTTAAGGAAAGAGGGGGGAATCAGGGGCTCTCTCCTATAAATTATTCAAAATTGCAGTTCGACAAACGCAATTTTAGATGACTCTTGATGATAAAGAGAGTGTTATTCTGGCGCTACAGTGGGGGACGCTCTCCCAGAAGTTTTCCAAAATTAAAGTTGCATATCAAAAAAGAAAAAAAAATGGATCAGACACACCGTGACATATGTTTCAGAAATCCTCAAAAATGGATTCAGCTATTTAGCACACATCGAAAATCAAAACTCGAGAATTTTAACGAATCAAATATCCTTCTATACCTATCAGATATAGAAGAAAGTAAATATGATTTACCTCTTCTATATCATTACCATAATTTAAACACCTTAAGAACAGACTGTTCTACCCCCATCAGCAAAAACCAATATCACTGAGAAGTTTTAATAAAAATCATCTAATGATAAATTGAAACAATCAGTTTGAAAATGGTAAAGAAGCTGGGAGTAAAGTGAAATGAGAAAAATTCTTCACAAGCTTAAGCTCTTTAATGAAGAAAATATATTAATTGTCAATTGGAGGGATAAGAAATATGTTATTAGCAAACTTCAAAACTAGTTCTTAGCGATTGTCGAGGTGTAAATGAATCAATGGAAGACAAGAGCATACTGGTCAAAACTTTTACAAACAATAAAACATTTTTGACCTCTCTCCCTCTCATTATTTTTACACACTCATTCATCATGCAGAATTGTGCTACTTCCAGTAAATTTATAAAAAAATGAAAAGAAATCCAATCGTCTGATCCAGCTTTGAAACGGACACCAACTTTAAGCCATCTGTGATGTTTCCTTCATTGAAAAAGAGACACGGTCATTAAATTTTGGAAATAGTACCAGGGCCGTCGAGAAATCAAAAAACTGGGGAGGGGGGGCGGTACGTTTTTGGCGGCCCGTTAATTGTTTCAAACGCATGTTCAAATATGCAGGGAGAGAGAGAGAGAGAGAGAGAGAGAGAGAATTGTCTTTTGGTTTAGCAAAGGATAGTCATATTATTAGACCTTAGTACTAGCAATATAAAGTTAATCGTAAGGATAATATTCAATCAGAGTTAGGGGGTGTCGGAGGGACTTCTTGTATTATTTCGAAATTGAAGACATAAAAACGCAGTTTTGGACTATATTTTAAGTTTGGGAGGAAGGGGGAGAGGAGGTCCAGGATTGCCTCTCCCAATAATTTTTCCAAATTTAAGTTCTCAACACAATCGTACGTTATATTTAATTATGTTCAGAAGAGGGGGTCCGGGGCTCACCCCCGGGAATTTTCAAGATTGTTATTTGGAAACAGTTTTAGACGACCTACGGTGATGTTAAGGGAGGAAGAGACTCGGGGACATCGTTCTATAATTTTTCAAAATGCAAACTTTGCTTCAAGCACGCATTCCCAATTGTGAATTATTTGTGATTGTGATACGTAAAGGGGGTCTGAGGGCTCTCCCCCGGGAAAAATCTGAAAAATGTAGTTTGAAAAATGCAGTTTTAGATGATCTATGGTGATATTAAGGGGAAGAGAGATCCCCCCCCCCGAATTTTTTTAAAATTTTGGCGCCTTAAAAACGCGATTGTGGAATTTTTTTTTGTTAAAATTTAGTGCACCGCCAGTTTCTTGAAATTAAAGCTCCGAAAACGTAATTTAAGCCAACCTTCGATGAAAGGGGGAAAGGGGAGTTTTGAAGGGGCTCGAGACCAGAAATGTTTCGTAATTGAAGCACTAAAAGCGAGATTTAAGACATTTTTCGATGATGTTGGCGAGAGAAAGAGAGACGGGGGGGGGGGGGGGGGCATTCTCTCGAAAAAGTTTCGATCTGTTGAAACCGCTGTTTTAGAGGATTTTTGTTAATGAGTGGAGAGATTCGGAGTCCTCCTCTGGCAAGTTTTCAAAATTGAAATTCAACTAACGCAATCGTAGACGATTTTAATTACTGTTAGAGGAGTAGAAGGTTTTGGGGATCTCCCCGAAAAATTTTCTGAATTGAAGCCTTAACAATGAAATTTTTGAGGATCTTCGGTAATATTTAGAGAGCTACAGTTTCGAACAGTTTACAAAACCTAAGTTTTAAAAAGTCACTCACAGGCCAGTTTTGGGGACGTAAAAATAAGGGTTTGGAGTTCCCCACTCTTCCTTTTAGTTTGGCTAAGTCCATCCTATCTTCACTGTAAATTTCAATAAACATATTGTGGTAATATTTTTTTTTAATTTTCCTTTGCCAAACACGATTATTTGCTTGGATTTATCATAGTAAATTTTTCAATTTCCCGCCTAATATTTTTGTTTTCTTGCAATAGCGTTTGCGGCCTTAGAAAAAGGACTTTTATCATTTTGAACGAGTGTGGTAATTTTCTGCGATACCTTAGGTCTCTATATTACACTTCATTTTATTTTAAATATGCCACCTGCATCTCTTGATCTAACTTTGACTTTCTTACGATTTTTTCATTCAAATATTTAGAACTTTTGGTGTGAGTATTCATTATAATACTTTGAATCTCTCTTTGCATTTAACTGTTTTTTTCCTCTTTTTCAAATAATTTCGGCGACCAATACATTTTTCTCCACTTAGCAATGCTTTTCAGGACATCATTTTTCATCAAAGAAAAAAAAAAAAAAAAAAAAAAAAAAAAAAAAAAAAAGATATACGTATGGGAATGTTTCGGCGACCCCTATCCTATGGGCTGTCCCATTTATTTATGTATTTTTATTTTATTTGTAATTTTTTAAAACTGCAGAACCATGAAGCATGGTTTTTTATAACCAGGGCCACCGAGAGACAAGGCATGCAACATGTTAGTTTGGTCGCCTGTCCTCCCTCCTATTATTCAAATTTTACTCTTAGCACAATACTTTAATTCTAGCCGAGCCCATAGTTTCTGACTTTGTAGACATACGTACTCTGTGGCCTAGTGAAAAGTGTACTGTACTGAATACTTTTTTTTAAGTTTTAATAAGAAGTGTTAATAAAAATGTTTGAAGTGTACATTTCCGTGGCCCTTACTTAGATACTCTTGATAAAAGAGAATCATGGATGTTCCTAAATTGTATTTTAAGATTACATTTTCTATTCAAATTTGTCAAAAAAAAAAAAAAAAATGTCACTATTATTTCTTTTGTTCATTTATAATTACTATTTTATTTTTTTAAAACAACGTTCTTTTCCTTTTTCTTCGTTAGTTGCATCGCTAAAATGAAATTGGCGGCCGCACTTCTGAAAAACAGGGAGGGGGGGGGGGACTGGTGATGGACCTGAAAAGCACGCGGAAAAAGTATTATTAATGCATTTATTTCTTGTTGTATGAGTTTAAATATTTTTTCTTTTCAGAATTCAAAAATTTCATGTTCTAAATAAAAAAAAGAAACCTTCTGGAAAAAATCCCCCCCCCCCAATTTTTATGGCGCAACTTGCGCCATAATCCCCCCCCTGTGGGCACCCCTGAATTTCATGGTTTTTTTAAAAAATATATTTTCCAATTTAAAGGTGCAGCTGCCCTCCCATGCCGCCCTCTGAATACGCCCATGGTAATAACGCAGTTCGATTTAAAATACGTTTTTTATTCTACGTAATTAAAAATGTCAGACAGGGTTGGGTTCGATAGAACATTTTCTTTAAAAAAACTATTTGAAACTTATTATATACATAATTTTGCGGGACATTTTTTCATTGAAGTACTTTCAAAGTTAAACTTTAAAGTTTCCAACAATATTTCCTTTCAGCTTCAATTTTATCAATTATTTGTTATTCAGAAGAAAAGGAAAACCGCATTTTGACACGTAAACAAATGTAATCGTGCGGTTTGTTTCCCGCGCTAAAAGCTCTTATCTGTCAGCTCAAACTGAACTATATTTCTGGGCCCGTTTCAGCTTCGGAAATCGGTCTAAAATTACTGATTAACTCAAATGCAGTTGTAATGCTGGCGCCATCTAGATTTTTATTTTACAACTAATAATCATTGTAAGGAAGCTAACTCATCATTCCGTCGCCAGTGCCGGATGTGTGTGTGGGGGAGGGGGGTTCCTTGTTTCATAGCTTTTTTCGTTGGGCAGTTTCAAGTTTTTCTAATATGCATCAATGCAGTAATTTGAATCAATTTTCTTCGAAATTATTTTATGCAATACACTCAAAATCAACTTTGGTAGAAATGACGCCTAGAAAAAGGACTTTTGGTTGCATACTGGGGCGGATACAGAAATAATTTTTGAAGGGCGCCCAAGAAACTGAAAAGCTCACCCCCCCCCCCCCTATTTCAATTTTTCATAGCGAAGTTTTCATGTCTTTATTCACAAATGTGTTTTTTTTCTTTCTTTTTTTCGGTATCCGTTAAGGTTAATTAATGTACTTTTGAATTCATAAATACTATGCACATTTCTGCTTTGAATGCAGAAAAATGAGCCGTTTTAATCATGAACATTTTCATAATAATTATGACCCGAGGACAAGGTTATTAAATAAATCAATACCTCATTCGAGTTTTTTAAATGAATTTATATTTTAACTATAAAATATTATGTAAATAAGAAAATTATATCTGTATAATATTCAGGTTTAATTGAAGAATTCAGGCGCTACTTCTTTGCGAATTTCAAAGCAGTTGCTGATTTGTAATTAAAAATTTAAACATTACATGCCATTTTAATTAATATTATAGTTTTGCCAAGAAACTATCATGCGATTTACTTCATTTTGCGATTTTTATAAGCTGAAAAAATAAATTATCATTTCGCAAATAGCTTCTTGAATTAAAATGACTTTTCTACGAGGGTGCTCACTTAGTGGAGGGGGTGGGGGGTTCATGGCGCAGACTGCACCATTGACATTTTTAGGGGGGTTTGAGGGGTATTTTTCTTATTGGGGGGGGGGCTTTTGCTTTTTTGGAGGGTCGAGATCTTTAGGGGAGGGGAGTACGCACTTGGTCTTAGGGAGGGTGGGCACCACTGTTTTCTAGGCACCTTTTCACACATTTTTTTTTTTAAAATGCCAATTACTGATTACATGAAAGAAGAATTAATAGACGAATGGCGGTGTTACGTTCCTCTGAGTTCCGAACCAGTAAGTTAAATCGCCGCTCTGGTCTCTGACACCAGTATTACTTCTTTAGCAAAAAAAAAAAAAAAGCTTTTATTCGAATAAGATTTGTGTCTTTTGTGTTCTTTTAAGTAACTGTAAACGTTTCATCATGTTAAATAATAGCGAAGTCAGCATAGAAAAAAAGTGAAACAGTTAAATTATTTTTTTCTTTATTTTTTCGGGGAAGGGGTGCCCGGGTCCCCTGGGGCCCTCCTAAATTCGCTACTGATTGCACAGCATATACATTTTGCTATAGAGAACTACGATTATTGTTTTAATTCCCCCGTAAGTATTAAAGCAATCATAACAGAATTTATGTTGCTATTGTGGTTATTGCTGTTTTCCTGGGGACCTGTTTAACCGTGCTAATGGAAAGCAGCTCTATATGCCCCTTCTTAACTTAATCACAATATGTTTTGGCTACATTATGAAGAGTAAAATCATTTAAAAACGTTTGTTCCATGTTAAGGATGCCCGAGACACAAAAAACGTCACATTTTGTATTTTTTTTATCAATTAAAAAGCAAAATTCCGCCTTAAATGACGTTTGAATCTTGTATCTATCTTAATAAGTATAAATAGTATATTTTGGTTGCATGCATTTAATAAAGATTATTCTTAACTTTAAAACTTTAAACGCGTTTTTTTAAAGATGTACTTTTCTCGATTTTTTGCATTCAAATTTTTATAAGAACTGATAAAGTAATGAAATATGAAACATATCTTTTTTGAAACAGTTTACTTTAATTTTCATTCGGCAAATTTGAAATAAAACGTTTACTGCAAAAATATGATTAAAAAAAAAAAAATAAATAAAACCAAAAAAAAAAAAAAACAATAAAAAATGTATTTTAGAATTAATTGAAATAAAAAAAAATATTTTTTTTTATTGAATTAATATTTTATAAATTGCCGAATAAAAAGTTAAACTTATATATTTGTTCACAATTTTTTGAAAAAAAATTGAAAATTGTTCAGAATATTTTGAGTTTTAGCGATTAAAACATTATTGTTTTTAAAAATATATTAAATTATAAAAACATTTATGTTATGGTTTTGCTTGTTAAATGGATGGTGATTCAGTGCAAATAATTTAAAAACTCTAAACTGTTAAATAAAATTTTTTTCGAAATGTGTCCCGGACCCCCTTAAATAATGCCCAAGCGAAAAACAGAATAATTCAAATGAAGCGTATTGAAAAGTTTCAAAAATGCACTGAAGAAGCAAAACGAGACTCAAAAATTAAAAGAACTAAAGAAACAAAAAATATAAAAACAAAACGTCATCAAAATCCTGGCATAGTTATGATTAAACGATTAAGTAATGGCCCCATAGCCCATACTTTATGTGCTAACTCAGTTGATGTGAATTCATGGTTCATGCGCATACAGATATTGAAACAAAATTAGCAAGTCTTTATAACTGTATTGTTGTTGCCGTACTTTAAATGTTATTTTTGTAGAATTTTCTTAAGAGTGTAAAATTCAGAAAAGTTAAATTATCTTATTTTCTACGACCTAGATGGCGCTCTAACCGTATTAAATTTTGATGAATTTTAAGAGAAAACTTTTTGATGGAAAAGTAGGTTTTCGGTTAGCAACTTTGTTTGCGTATGTGTGTGAAATTTAGTATAATACAAGTTTCAGTTTGCACCACAAAAGCCTTACTTGGAACATGGAAATAAAATTATTTTTACAAGAGAAGAGCCTATTACCTCAAACGCTACGGTGTATCCCCCATTATGAGATACACCCCAAAAAGAGAAAAATATAAAAGCAGGAACAAAAAATATGAAACATATTGAATTTCGAATTTAGATAATATAAGGGAATAGTGGGTGCAATTAGAAACAGAAATTCAATTACATTTCTTGTTAATAAAAAACACAGAAATCGATTTCTTTCAAAGTGTACAATACTTGTCGCTGTTAGAGATGTTATAAAAATGGATCTAGATCAAATATGAATTCCCTCAAAGGATCAAACGAAAAAATAAATAAATAAATAAGGAAATGCAATTTTGTCTCTCTGTTCAATCCAATAAGTGGGAACAGTGAGACACTTTTTTTTTTTTTGAATTAACAAACTTTGAAAGAATCTAAATTTACCTGGAAAAATATGAATGATACTTGCTGTTTCGTTTTGGTACAAGCTATTGCTTTTGGAAAGGTAAATTTCATGTCGTCTTAACACACCTTAGTGACTTCTACTGTGTATTTGTTTGGGACTGAGATTAGGAAGATTTAAATAATTCTGGATTAATAAATTGGCTGAAAAGTGTCATCTAGTGAACTTGTGATCTAGCATTTGATAAGAAAGAAATGCTTTCACTGTAGTCTTTGTCAATCACTAGTGCAGAAGCTTGTTTCTTGCCTGTTTAAGAAAATTTTCAAAAATAGCTTATTTGACGTCCTTTTTCTAGACATGTTAAAATTTTGAAATGTGGATCAATATTACCACATTTAGCATATTGCAATGAACCAAGTAAAGTCCATTATATTGACTTTGACAAGTTCGATGATATAAAGCTGATGTTAAGTTCTCAAATTTTTTGTGTTTATTGTCTACACTTCTCTTCATGGTGACGTCAGAGCATTAGTCGATCAGTGATATACGCTATTCTATTTGTGAAGTTAACTTTTTACTTGAATGGTCTTTAGAACATTGTAGCTTTCAGAAAATATTTCGTACAGAAGAGGCAAATGGTCTAGAAAGGTTTGGGCCTTTCTGCCTGCTGATTATTTCGTAGCAGCAGTTAAGATCGTTTGAGCAATGAACAACATCATTTATAAACATACACGTGCAAGTTAAGTTACTTAAAGTAAATCGTGACGACTTTACTTAGTTAAAATAAAATTCTGGAATCTACATAGTAAGGTAAATACAACGTGTATTTTAATTTGAATCAATCAGCTATAAAATAAAAGTATTGTTATTTTCTTTCATAAATAGTATGCATAACCTAACATAACCTAACGAAAAATTGAATGATACAGAAAAATGGTCGTTTTTCAATCAAAAATTTCTTTTATACTTTTCTTTTTAATATATCCGAACATTGAATATGTAAAGCTATTTAAAATAACAATGCAAGAGATAACACAAACAAATTACAGCATATTCAAAAACAAAACACCCATAATAATTTCGATAAAAACATTATAGTTCGTTTGAGAAATGTGCCTGATTTAGTTGCAGTAAAAGCGCATTATCATATTGCTTGTATGCCGATTTTTGTTAACTATTTTAGCGTGTTTTTTGCAATTTCTATGTTCCATGGATTTTCAGTTTATTAATTTAGCAGTTTAACATGGAAACTTACAATTCTTGAGTAATTAAAGCGTAAGTTTTAATAAATAAATTACAATTTTACGTAATGATGTTTTTTTTTTTTCAAATTCGAACTTTTTCGTGTTTTTTCTTTTTCTGCGAAATTTCTCCATACTACTATTGTAAAGTAGTTGTGAACCCCTTTGGTAACTTTTTATACGTACATTTTTATAAAAATATCTATTCAAATATTTTTTGATTTTTAGTGAACAGATGCATAGATGTGCATTCTTTGATACAAAAATATTTGCAAGTGAATATTTTTTTCTAAGTAATGAAAACAGAGGTAAGTTTAAGGAAAAACTCTTAAAGTGCCAATTACTGGGGTCGCTACCCTACATGTTTAAATATGTGTATTATACATATATTTAAACATGTAAATGTTAAAAAATGTACATAACTAAAAAAGTGCTAAACAGATGGCTCTGCAAAGTGATCAAAACATTTTACCATTTCACTTTGTACCGTTATTTAACTTTTAAGTGAATATTTTTAAATTATTACAGTCAAACCTGTGTATAATAATACTATCTACAACAATAAACCTGTCTATAACAATATTCCCTTTGGTCTGGACAAAACTCTTATTTACCTAATGTATTTTCAATCTGTCTACAGCGGTAATGACATATCATCTGCACCTGTCTAGAACGACAAAAATACCTGTATTTAAAAACACAAGAGCTAATTTATCTAATTATCACCGCTTTTTATTATTAAAAACTATGTCCAGAATATGAAATGGACGTCCAGAATAATGGAAGCACACTGATAAAAAATGATGTCAGGGCATTTCGGAAAAAAGCTCAACTATACTGGCATTCAATTGGTAAAGGATCAAAACAAGCAAATACAGATGAAAAATAGGGTCAACCATAGGTAAGTACTCTTTTTTTTTAAAAAAAGGAAAAATAGTAGTATGAAAAAGTTTACGAAAGCGACTGACGGTGCCACTAGTGAGGATGTTGATCTAATTTTTTTGCGTAAATAATGTTCCTAATGCTGATAGTAAGAAAAATATCTTTGCGTAGTAAGAAAATACGTTTTCAAATGTTATTCATGAAAATTATGAAAGCTAAAATTACTAAAAGAATAATTTTTATTTAAATAAAACTCAATATATTATTTTCACACGGCATACAGGGGTAAGAATATCTAAACTGTCTAAAACAACAACCTGTCTACAATAATATTGTTTTAGGTCCCATCAGTATCGAACAGTGTCGTTGTAGACAATTTTTACTACCTTGTAAATAAATTTTACTATCACAAAAATTACGCTATCATATTTATCGTATTTTTATCAATATTACATAAGTTATAGATAAGAAAAATATTAACAAACAATTCATCATTCACAATCTGTAATGAAATTCAATTTTAGTCATGTACTTGCAATGAGCAGTGCACCAACTTTAACAAAGGAGGAATTATTTAAGATGGAAACTGCAACACTCATACATAAACACATGCATGCGTCATCAAGTATGCAGTCTTTGATGTCAACATAAGCATTACAAGTAAAAGTTAGAAATTAATTCTTTAGAAAGGAGTATGAGAGAACGGCAACATGCTAAGTGATTTGTAATGCATATCGATTAAGCTAATTAAGTGTGCTTCCAAATGAATTATTTAAACATTTCTCCTTCTAAATTAATGCTACATCTTCAGTGCGGCGAAGTCGTCGCTGTTGTAAGAGTAAAGAACTAAGTACCTTTTATAGCATTTATTGTTTCCTCGCAGCGGTTTCGTGTGTGATTAGTGTATTTCATTTAATTAACACAAAATTTTTGTGATTGGAGCAATAATTCTCTGAAGTTGCAATCAGGAAAAATTTTATTTAAAAGGCACGGGGAATTGAAATGACCTTCTTATGGCTTTAAAAGCAGGCTGCATCACATAAATATTAGTAATTTCGAGAAAATTCTGTGATACTAGTAAATAAAATTTGAAAAGGAGCTATAGATACGCGACTGTTAAGTACGATTATCTTTGCTAACTTTCTAGGAGTTTTTAGCGTACTAAAATGAATGCAAAATGTAACTTCCTCTAATCACAGAAAGAATCTGGAGAATTGTTCAATATTCATAACCCAGTCAATATTTATAAACCAGTTCTACGCAATCCAAATTGACATCCAGATCGCATTAAGACAGATACAACAGCTTAGCGGGACTTGCTGGAGCTAGCTGGCAATCAACTTGAAAGTCCGCAAAATGATAACTTCGTCCCAATTAATTCGAACCCTATTGTAGTTAAATGAACTACAATATCTATCTAGGGGATATTCTTGAAAACATCGGGTATGCTCTTCTGACCCTGGCAAAAGTTTCCGCTGCTTTTGGTTTTGGTTTGTAGGAAGATGTAGACAAATTGGTTCGGTAAACAGTTCGCAAAAAAAGAGGAAGATTTTTACCAGCGTGGTATTCACAAATTGCTCGGAATATGGAGAAAATGTGTAAAAAGTCACAAGCCAAGGAGAATATTTTGAACAAAACACTGTTTATCATTCTTCCGAATTTAATCTGATTTTTTTTGAAAAAAAATCTGTATTTCATATTTGTACACCTGGTTGTTTGCAAGTTGCAAGAAAAGATTTAGATTTAAACTAAGGTAGGAAAAAGGAAACAGGATGACAGAAATGTTCGTTGTTTTACTTTCGTAGCCTGGATTATAGTATGTTGGCTGTGCCACTCTTATATCCGGCAGCTCTTACAATATTAAAATAATTATGTTATCTTTTTAAAGAAGAATGCTGATAATTTTTAAGTTGCAAGTTACTGGCTGGAACGGAGCTGTGGTCAATACAGATTCTAAAATTGGAGTTTTAAGAAAAATTGAGCTTTCTATTGTACGTTCTTTGTAATAATTTACTTGATCTGTACATATCAGTGAATTACAATTATGCAATCTACTGCAACATTTGGATGGAAACCAAAGTGCTTCTGTATCATTGCACATGTTCAAAACACTCATAATTAAAAATATACCGTGAAATGGAATTTTCTCTCATATTGTCACTATTTTTATTGACTAACACATATAAGCAGAAGAAACCAGATACTGTACAAATATTTTCATTCTAAGGTAAAAAAAACTAATCTGTAGGCGACAAACAGTAAAAGAATCCGCTTGGGATTTTAGATGTTGTTTGAAACTTTTGAAAAAGTCGTAAACTATGGTAAATCTCGGGCGTTGAACTGCTGTATGCTTTCATTCGGGAAAATGGAAAGCAGTCACGAACGCTTTCTGTTTCGATATCAGTGAGACAGTTTTTATTTGTAGTCTTATCGATGAAAGAAAACCAAAAAATAATGACCAAATACTTCAGAAAGTAAAGCACATATTTTATAATCTTGTCGGAGCTTAGTGACATCCTATTATATATCTAGATGTATAGATTTATATATAATAATCCTACAGTGTCTTTATTTTTAAGATAATGGAATCTTTTGCGGTAACGGAAATTTATGAAATTCTTTGGATCAAGCATACAACACATAAGAATTAATGAGCTTTCATATTTACTGCAGGAATCACCAGAAGAATAAATAAAATATCATAATGAATTTTTTACTGATGACAGAAGCTCGGTGTTTGTTGTTTTTCAGATAGTATTGCACAGGTAAAAATTACATCTTAATTTTCTTATGTCAAGAGAGAAGAAGAGTTTTAAAATGCAAGTTACATACTATATTTTTTTAATCAAAAATTTGAATATTGTTTTGAAATAAGATTTTATTCATCGATAAATATAAATGGATTTTTAAATTAAAATAAATTAGTTAATAAAAAAACCAACATACGCAGTAAAAACAAAATTATTATTATTATTTTTTTGCCATGTCGGTTGTGAACGTAATGCAGGAAACAGCATTCGCATTTTTAATACCATGCTAGATATTAGAAAAATAATGCTTTCCGAGAGAACAAATGTTCAATTCCAATTCAGAAAGTGTTCAGTAGGGTTGGCCGAAAAAATGACTATTTTGGATCAGCGTCTTTTGATAATTAGACGATGTAATGATTTGCCAGCCGAAATATTTATAAAAAAATGAAGGAAAAAAAAACTCAAATCTAAATATAAGATTGAAAAGCTAATACTTTCACGTTTCTTCTGATGCCTTTCAAATCCTTTCTTTAATCACTATTTACGTGTGCAAACTAGTGTTTGCAATTTACCATTCTGAAGTTGCGTACAAGCTGCAAAATGTACCCACTCTTCCTTTACTTTATATCATGATACATAACGGATCCTTATATTCGAATATTTATTACAGTTAAAAGCCAAAATTTAAAATTCAAAGAAAAAAAATGCAAATATTGAGTAAAAAATTTCTCCTTTGTAGAATTGGATTGATCATCTTAAAAATACATTTTCTTCCAAAATATCATTTACTAACCGAACTAATCAGTTTCAATCATTTTAACAAACTGACGTTAACGTTTTTTTTTTTTTTGAATTATTGAAAAATGATTAACGGTCTTTAAAAAATCAACTCTTATTAATTTTAAAATAATTCATCAGGAAGAAAACAAAGTTTCGAAACTTGACTTAAGTATTGATTGAAAGTAAGGAAATGTGGGGCAAAGTGAAATAGCGGGGAAAAGTAAAATGACGAAATATTTACTCTTCGTTTCGTGCCACCTATTTGGGAATATTTTAACTATGTAGTAGCACAGATAATCTATTCCAATCAGGAAAAATTTACCTCTGAAGATCAAAGCCTATGATAATAAAAGCAATTTTCAAAACTTGATACTCAAACTCTAATATTTTTGTTGTAAGTAAAAAATTATTTTTGTTATTATAAAATAATAAAGTTATTGTTATTCACATTTTAAATATTAATTGAGACCTACTTATATTCGGTGCAGTATTTATTTAGTTAATATTAAGCTTATTTGAATTTTAAATATTTTGCATAATTAGTCAAATGCATACTTACGTATTCATTTATTATTTTTTTTTTCATTTAGTAATTCACTTATTTATACTCATTCATTCACTTATTTTCTTATTCATTCACTATTTTATTCACTCATTTATTTTTCATCATGTTTTAATTAACTTATTTTTCTTTTCATTTATTTATTCATCCTTTTGTTCACTCTTCCTTTGATCAAAAATATTTTTTACAATCGAATGGAAAATATTTTGTTAGAAAAACATTTTGTTTTTCATTTTGCCTTATGAAAAAAAAAGTCAAAAATGTCCATCTTTTTTCGGAAGAACGAATTTACTACTAAAAATACAATGCTTTATGCAAGTTTTATTATACAATTAGCTGCATCGCCCGACGTTGTATGGGCTGCCTCAAAAATGAAAGAGATGTCAAGTTGATGTTATCGTCATACTTTGACATCAGTTTCTAAGGCGTTAGGGGAAGATGCTGTACCCACGGACGGTTGTACCTACGGACCTTGGTCGGGAAATTCCGGGTATCGTCGAGAGAGATCCTAATTGGGGTTCAACGTGTGTATCACAGCCCTTTCTAGTGCATCAGGAAGTTTCAACGCCATCAAACGAACATTTAAGATTCTATCACATTTTTTTGGTTTTAGTAGGGTCTAAGTAAAAAAAAAGCATGAGCAATTTCTTTTTTTTTTCATCCGTCGTGGATTGTGTTATTCATTTTTTGTTGTAGGTATCATGATTCCCTATATTTTGAAGATTTTGTTTCTGATTTTTAATGTTGTAAAACTGTGGTCCTGTCGATGTGACTGCCTCGCAAACCAAAATGGCATACCTTTGTAACCAAGGACACACAACCATGTGTACCCACGGACAGCAATTTTTAGTTTCCTTGGGTCACACATGAGTTTTCTTACAATGTGAAGTAGGTACCTCAAAATAGTGCCTTTTCATTAACGAAATTTGCTTTCAACAATGATGATGAATTTGAAGTAGGGCTTAAAGTTATAGTGTTGAAGTAACCCCCACCTGTTGTAGGATCTACAGACCGTCAATCCCACCTGTTTTCATTTGAAGTCAAATTTTTTAGATTTTTGTTTGTTTAATGTAAACTGAGTTTTTTGTGGTGGGTTAATTTTGGTTAAAGGTTTCAATTTGCATATAAATTGAAGTTGTTATGTAGATACATAGAGAGCCATACTATCATGAATCTAGTTATTTTTTGTTTAAAAACATATTAATTATTCATAACGTCCTTAACTCTCTTAAGAGTAATAACGTTTTTAAAGAGTTCACTGATGTTAAAGATTAAGGAAAATTAAAAAAAGGGCAAAAAACCCTTCGATTAATTTTCAAAGTTTAATTTTTGTTGGAGATTTTATTTAATGTTATTTTCAATGGATGTTTGCAAAGTATTTCAATATAAAATGGCTTATGAAAATGTATTGAGTATAATTGAGTTCCTCAGACGTATTTATATATTTTTTTTTTTATATATCCATGGGTAAAAAGGCACCTGTCCGCTGGGTGAACGGGTTGTTGTACCCACGGACAAAAGTGATAGTTTTTAAGAATTTTTTTTTGACGTTGAAAGCTTTGAGATTTTCTTTTGACAAAAATTGCCAAATTAGATGATAAGTTGTAGATTCTGCCAGAATTTTTTTCCGATCGATTATCCATTCCCAGAGATCAGCAAAAATTGAAAAGTAAATTTTGTCCGTGGGTTCAGCAGCTTCCCCTAAAGATTAAATAAATGCGTGTAACGTAGGGTTTGCAAAACACCAGTAAAACATACTTTTGTCAAAAATCTTACTAACGTTAATAATAGTTGTAAATCATGCAAATTATGAGTATTTTCAATTTACACAAAAGATGAAAATATATGCATAATCAACTATAACTTGTGCTCTTGCTTAACTGAATTACACCAAATAGACTATATCCTTAATATTTATGGACAATAACTATGAGTTTTTTACATAAAATGACATTGTGCTCTATTGATTACATGAAATTTAAGCATTAGGACTGATCAAGTATCAGTAATTGCATTCCTTTAATATCAAGTCATCAGATTCCAATTAAGCTTTATTTAAAATCATTAAAAGCAAACTTTTTTTGTTCTGAAACTTCTGTTTCATTTGAAGAAATCTAAAAAATCTTAATTTAATGTGTTTTTTATCTATACAAAATATATTTAAAAAGTTAAAAAAAGTAGGGAAAATGAGAGTTGTTATAATTCGAAAGCTCACCCATGTGAAGGGAAAAAGTCCAAAAAGAAAAAAAAAACATAATTAGTCACACATCCTAAATTTACCAAGATATTAAGCTGGCCATGATAAACTTACACTACAATAATTAAGCGTGACTAAAGAAATAACTTTTATATGCTGAAAAAATTTAAGAACGTTGATCATAAAAAATAAAAAAGACAGACGATAAGCAAAGGTTATGCTCGAATAGAGCAACCGGTTAACTCGATTGGTTATTTTGATGACGTCAGTCCTACTGAAGCAACTATTAAAATATTATTTTTTAACGCACATGCAAAATGACAACATACAGAAATAAAATCATTGCTTAGGTCTTAGAATAAAAGAGAAACGAAACTAATTTAAAAAAAACATTCTAAACTAAAAAATTGCGTCAAAAAGTAGTTTTAGGATTTGTATATCAGAATAAAAGATAAATGAAGATTATTTAAAATAAAATTCTAGACGAAAGAGTTGTTTTAAGATTTGGATAGCAGCCAAAAAACTCCGCTTTTAAAACAGTTATTAGAAATACATTTGCTAACCTATATGCAGAATGGCAGCAGGAAAGAAGCAAAAATTCATAAGAACGTGATGTTAATTGACGTTTTAAGTGATATCTCTGCTAATTAAAGTCTTAAAATTACGAGATTGGTCTTGTTGTTTTCTTTGGAAAATTTCAAATTGATCGGTACCTCGTTCGGCTCTCGACTCGCAGCCGTTATCGAGAACACCTAGCATCAGACTGACAGACAGATGAACAGATCTTAATAGTATAGAAACTAGGTAGTAGTGCACTTTTCAAAACAAATTTCGAGTTAGTTCATTTTGAAAAAGCTACTTGAGCTTAAGTATTTCACTTTGCCCCACACTCCAATACTGGTATTTAATGCGCATTGTCAGTGCAACAGCGTAAAAACATCTGATCCTATTATCGCTGTGAAAATTCCATAATCTTTAAGGTCATTAGCGTTAGTAAACGTAGGATAACCAAGCTTTAATATGGCTCTATATTATTTAAAAAAAAAAAAAAACCTCTTTGAAACTTATTGAAAGTAATGCAATAAGGGTTTCTTCGATTGTTCGATTTAAACGATTTTTAATGACGTGTAGTACGGAAAAGTTGTTATCGGTAAGACAAAAATGCACATAAACAAATTTTTGCTCTGTCATTATTGCATTGCAGTTTCAGTTTTTGATATATATGAATTTTTAAATTGAACTATTGCTGTGAGAAGTCTCGAATATATATATATATATATATATATATATATATATATATATATATATATATATATATATATATATATATATATATATATATATATATATATATAATCATGTTTGAAGATAAGCATCAATTTATTTAACTTGTATTATCTAACGATATGCTGGAGAAAATTTAAGGATTTGTGCAGTTCACATCTTATATATCTAAATCTTCGATATGTTATAAAAACGTGACTTGCCTATTTAATACTTTTCTCTTGTAAGCTGACTATATTGCAGATAGCATAACTTTAATCCGATTAATGTTTTTGAGCATCTTGGAATTTACAACTTTTGCTTTACATCTTTCAATGTTTTATTCAGATTTCCTAAAATAGAAAAGTTATGATAAATGTTAAAAGTAATTCTATTAAAATCACATTATACCTCTTAAGCTTAACTTATTTTAAAATTAAATACATAAATAAATAAATAAATATACACTATGTGACCAAAAGTATTGGGACACTTGCAAAAATTTACATTTTTACGGATTTCTCGAGAAATAAAAGACCAATCGCTCTGTAATTTTTTTCACATAAAAGGCATACTCTAGCTGCCAGTTTCTAAAAAATTAAGTCTATTATTCATTTAGGAACGAGCAACAAATTGAGGACACAAAAAAGGTTTTTGATCATTTTTCTTTGTAAATAGCTGGGAATAAGCGATAAATTTCAGAAATAAGTTAAAATCCTACCTAGAATTTATTTCTATATTTTCGTGAAAGTATATCTTATACCTACGGAGATATAAGCATTTCTTTAAAAATGCAAATTTTTTTGAAGGTTTTCGGCACATATCACGCAGAGTTTTCCGTCAAACGTTACTAAACTTTCCGAATACTTGACAGCATATTAGAAGAACCTAATAACAAAATTTGAAGTTGAAATATTGAAAATTTAGTGAAATATGAAAGTTTAAAGCAATTAATTTTTCACTGCGCATGCGTGAAAGATAGCAATTTGAAACTTTCATTATCGGAAGCCGAGATATATCTTACAACTCGTAAAAAAATTTCACCTTGATATCTTTAAAATGTAAAAACTTATTAGCGATCCAATGAGCCGAATTTTAATGATTCTCGGCGAGACGACGAATCGTGAGGGATCGTTTGCAAATAATCCGCTTCTACCATAAATCACTCTGCAACGATAACTGGAAAGTGTTGTCAGTTTGCGAACGACCCCTTACCATTCGTCGCGTATCCAAGAATTATAGAAATTCGGCTCATTAAACCGCTGATAACTTTTTAAAAATTTAAAGATATTGAGATGGAATTTTTTTATGAATTGTACGATATATCTGAGCTTTGGATCACGAAAGTTATAAATTGCTATCTTTCGCGCATGCACAGTGAAAAATTAATTGCTTTAAATGTTCATATTTCATTAAATTTTCAACATTTTAACTTCAAATTTTATTTTTATGTTTTCGTGATATGCTGTCAAATATTCTGAAAGTTTAGTTACGTTTGACGGAAAACTATGCGTGATATAAGCCGAAAACATTAAAAAAAAATGCATTTTTGAAAGAAATGCTTATACCTCTGTGGGTTTAAAAGATACTTTCACGAAAATATAAAATTAAATTCACGAAAATATAAAATAGTTTTTTTACTTATTTCTGAAAGTTATAGCTTGTTTCTAGCCGTTTACAACGAGAAACTATCAAAAACTTTTTTTTTTTGTTGTATCAATTTGTTGCTGGTCTCCTAAATGAATAGTAGACTTAATTTTTATTGGAAAATGACAGCTGAAGTATACCTTTTATGTGAAAAAAATTACAGAGCAACTAGTGTTTTATTTCTCGAGAAATCCGTAAAAATGTGAGTTTTTGAAAGTGTCCCAATACTTTTGGTCATATAGTGTATATATATGAATGATTAATCTATCTCTATATATATCTAGAGGAAAAGGTTTAAAAACGGGAACAACTGAAAATATAGACACCCCTTCTTAGTGGCTAAGGAAGATATTGAATATTGACACCGAGGACTAGTTGTGACATTTGTTATAATAAGAGAACAGTATGAGAGCAGTTGGAAATATTCTTTTAAGTAGTGTATACAGCGTGAGTTATTGTGCAAATTGGTGCTTTTCCGGACAGTAAACTTTTAAAAGGTATGTGAAATCTCTTTCCTTTCATGGTCTTATGTTTAGTTAAAAGCAATTTTACAGTGATATCTGAAAAGGGGAGACCTTAAGTTTATTTTTGAAGCACGCCTTTAGTCATGCACACTTTTACGTTTCATGTGATAGTGACCATTTTTATAAAGTGCAGTTTATGTAAATATGAGCCCTCATTTAAAGTGTGCCTATAACTGTACCATCTCCTTTTTATAACCAATAAAAATTATTTCTCAAGAGATGCAACTTGCATCTTTCGCGATGAAAACTTTTCTGAAGACACCCGGGGTGAGGTGTTGGCGAAATGTGTTTTGTTCCGAATGTGAGCATATTTAGATTGTACCAGGGCTGAAAGAGAGTCAGTTGTGTTTGCAATTTCTGCAAATGTTTTTTTCCCTGTAATAAATAAAATTCTCTCGTTTTATTTTATTCTGGTTGAAAACTATTTTTGTTGACTTTGTGTATGGTCGTGTAAATGCTGTACGTACATGCATATTTTAATGTTCAGTACGTTATTTGAATGCATGTCAGACTCCGAGAGATTTTTCTCTTGTAAAAAATCTTCACTTTTAGTACAACATAAAGAAAAGTACCGGCTACAAATATTCAGGATCTGTTGTGCATCTAAATGTATTTTTCTTTCGCAAAAGAACATTTTTTTAGAACAGAAGGAAATGCCAATCTTTCGTTTCACAGGACCATTTCCAACAATCAATCTCTGTCAAAGCAAGTTTTATTGAAAGTTTTCTGAAAGTAAAAGCAAAATGGATACAAAATTTGCTTGAAGAATACTGAAAATATGTAACTCTTACAAAAAATAGAATAACACAGCTTACGTTTGGTTATATATTTGTTAACGTAATCCAAAAAATGCTTTACTTGATTTCACGAAACATAATTTTCGAGTGGGAAAATTGGGACATTAAGATTAATAAAACCATTTTTAAATTCAAAATTTTGCTTACTGCTGTTTAATACTATTATGCACTAAATTTTTATACTAAGTTAGGAATAAAGCATTAATTTTCATAATGAAAATAGCCGGAACCTGTTTATATTAAGCACTTTATGTAGAATTTTAAACGCATTCTTGTAGTTTTGATTGAAACTGTGTTGTTAACCGAGTATTTAGGTCTCTAAGTGAAAAAAAAAAGTTTGAAATTTTAAATATAATTTAAAGTTTCAACGCTACCTTCGCTTTCTGTGATTATTAACTACAGTAAGAAATATGCAATATTTCTATATAATTGTTTATTAAAAGTCAGACGAGTCATTTCAACCAGTTACGTTACATAAAAACATGACACATGTAAGAAAGCACATTATATTTTTCCAAAGAAGGGAAATTGTTCCTTTCTGCTAGCCAAAATTACTAAAAGTCGGTTTACTAAAAGTCGTATCACCCATTTTGAAAAATGACAGAAAAAAGTAGAAATGAATTTTGTATTCTTTTCCGAGGATTTATAAGCTCTCAGTGAAAAGTGACTAAAACGGTTAGTCAGTACTTGATTTTTTTTTAAGATTTCCGTTATTAAGTTTGTACTAGAGAGGAAATAGTAATTAAAACTAAAAAGAACCTAATTTTTAATTACAAGAAGCATAAAATGGTGTTGAAGAGTAAGATACTATCTTAATTTGGAAATATGAAGGTGTTACCACATGTAAGGTAGCATAGTATCCATGATAATTCGAAGACGGGGATGATTTTGTATGGGGATTGTGGCGGTGAAGGTGGACACTTTTCTGCATTGTTTTGGTCTGAGGTTGGTCAGACATTTTTGTTTTTAGTGCAGAACCGGTGGCTCTAAACGGTGATACCGACACGTGAATAGTATTTCTACTTTAACAGGTTTATGTCGGCTAAGTTGCAACCGAATGCAAAATTCTCACTGAGTAGATCTCAAAAAACCGAAATTACAAATATGTTCCTCTACAACAATACTCACCGTATCACGCCATTGCAAGTACTGCAAATTGCCCGTATACTGTTCTTGATAGATACCACTTCCACCACCGTATCCTCCCCACAACCCCTCTCCTAACACAGGAGGTTGATATGCCATACCCTGTACTTTTATCCCGTACTTATTCTTAAAAATCTTAAAGAACTTTCCCAGCAACATGAGACATTCTTCCAATGGATTTCATCTCACATTGGTCTCTTTTTCCAATGACACAGCTGACCTCTTCGCCAAGGTGTCACTGAAGATTTCGTGTCGAGAAGAACTTTGACCTTCTCAGAAATTTGTTCTAAAACGAAAACTTAAAACCATAATAATGAAAAGGCTGGGTGGAAAGGGCCACTGGTGGTGCCCTTTACATCACGGCGGATAGTGTCGTCCAAACAACAATTAGTAGGCTTGCAAGTGCGCATATCAAGTGCCTTTCCTTTCAATTAGTCACTTAGATTCGAAAATTTATGAGACTTGTACAAAATGTAAATTAGGGCATCTATATTGTGCAGGACTTGATAGAGAGGACATCTATTCCAATCCTCTCTTAGTGTACGATTTCTTGAGGACTCTTGGGCTCATGGACCTGGTCTAGCCTGTAGCTAGACAAGAGGAATTAATCATCATCAACAACAACAACTTATTTTTACTTACTTCTTCCATCTAAACCTTGCAACATAATTTTTCACCTTTTCGAATTGCATTCTAGTTTTCGCAGTCACTCTTATCACCTGACGCAACAAGGAATCAAATTGTTGCTTGTAGTTCCGATACGTAAAATCTTTGAATGAGCACTAGGGGCTCTACCATCTCACCCACCAGCGCACTACTGACAATTTCTCGACAAATTTCGCGCCGGCTGAATGCAAAGTTATTTATTATTATTATTCTTATTATTTAAAATGAGAAGTAGAATCATCACTGCAAAATATATTTTTTCAAACTACGTATGAAGAAGTGCTTAAATCAAATAGTAATTAAGTAACCAAAAAACATTAACAGAAGTCTTTTTTTTTTTGCATTTGTTTTCAGTCTCACTTTTGCCCCAGTTCTTTGACCAATGGGCCTCAACAAATGCGGGGCTGAAAAATTTTAACAGTTACACTGAAGACCCAAATGAAAAATGACCTAACACTGTCTTAACGGGAGAAAACAAAAAAGGAAAAAGGATGAAAAAAAAAGAAAAACCTCTACGGAAGAAGCCACGTCGACTGAACAAATCGTTCTGTTTTCTGCTCATTTACCCTCATCCCACTTTGCTGGGGATGATTACGCCCCAGGTTCTTTCATCTAGATTCATCAGTCATCTAAGTTGTAAGTTGGTAAGAGCTTTCACCTTCATTTCTGCTGCGAGTTTTTCACACTTGAATGCATTTTGTACTAAACTTAGTTTTTAACTGTTATTAATTTCAAAACATAATTAAGAAATCTTGGCGTTTTGATTTAAACTAAATATTGAAATCCAAGCTAGAAAGTGAATAAAATAAATTTTTAAGTAAATTTTACATTAAACTTCATTGTTTTAAAGAATAAAATAGGAAGGTGGGAAACAGAAAGTATATCTGTTTGAAAAGATGTTCACAGAAGGAATGTATTAACTACTCGATTTATTTTCAGTACTTGTAAATTCCCCGAACATGTGATATTAGATTTCAAACATCACTTACTATTTTTAATCTTGGATTACATGGAAGTCACAGAGCTGTGGGTTAAAGCTACTAAATTCCTGGTCGTTCTTCATACATAAGCGGTTCAACAAATTTTAAAACAGATAAGACTAAACAAATAAGACTAAAAGCCTAAATTATTTTAAAGTATATCTTTGAAAATTACATTTTGAAATGAGCTCACTTTTATTCTTTTAATTATTGTTGCTGGTGCTGCACTGGTTTTAGATGCAGGATGCGGCAAATCAAAATTGTGTACTTTGCAAGAACGCTGTGTAAAGTTTGGAGGAGTAAGTTGGTAAGTGTACTGTGTAAAGTTGGAGATACGATTGTGAAAATGTTATGGATGGATAGCTTTATACGTATCATTTACAGTAGTATCAATGACATTGTACAGTAACCATCTTCATGTGCTGTGGAGGAGATATTAGCTAATGATGTTTTTTTGATAACTACTCAGCAAGATAACTACTGGCGTTTGGTTTCACCTGGGCCGATATGATCCTATTCAACTAGAAAAACTATTCACATTATTATGATTACTGTTATGGATCCTATTCGACATTCCTATCAGAAAACTGCAGGGCAATTGCAAATTTATGTGCTAAACGCTTTGGAGCTCATATGTGGGTTTATAAAAGTAAACATAACGCATACAACAAGAAAAGGTAAACATTGTCAAGGTCATAGCTCAATTTATCAGAGCCACACTAGACCTTACTTTCATCTACTTAGAAAACACTTCTTTTCCTAATTTAATAAAGAAAATGAAAGGGAAAAAATTCTTTCACTCAGTTATCTCTAAGAGTTATGTTTCTCAGATACCCTTTTCAACATCTTTATTACTTTATACAGTGGTGTGCAAAAATTAAGGACGAGACGGTTTTTTCAATATAACTTTGTACAAAAGCTTTCCAAATCAACACATTTAATACCGTAAGATCCCCAATACGTAAGGACATGTGTAATGTAAGCAACACTTACTAAAAGAGAAATCAGAGGGATAAAAAGAAGTTTTATTGAAAAAGTAGCATGGAGCGCAATGCGACTGAAGGCCGAAACATCCCTGTGATTGGTGTCCAGCAAGAAACATCCGGTCTTTAGTAGGGGATATGATCTTCCCCAACTGCTAGGCAGGTTTCACAGCGTCTGCCCATGCCGAGAATGAGGGTGTCAATGAGTTGTTGAGGCATTGCTGCCCATTCGTCTTGCAGCGCCAATCGAAGCTCCCGAAAAGTTACTGGTGGTAAGGTACGAGCTGCCAAGCGTCTGCCTAGAAAATCCCATACATGCTCGATGGGATTGAGATCCGGAGATCGTGCCGGCCAATCCATACGTTCAATATCCTCACTCTCTAAGAGCTGTTCGGCAGCTACTGTGCGATGACATGGTGCGTTTTCGTCCATGAAAAAGAACTGCGGACCCATAATGCCTCTAAAAAGACGCAAATATGGAAGAAGAATCTCGTTACAATAACGGGTCCCGTTGACTGAACCTGCGTCGAAGATGTGAAGGTCTGTACGACTACCAAGCATGAGCATGATGCCTCCCCAAACGAGAACACCGCGCCCTCCATACCTGTCCCTTTCAATGATGTTCAAGGGATGATTGCGGCTTCCCCGCTCTCTCCAGATGAGTATGCGATGAGAATCGCTACTCAGACTGAATCTGCTCTCATCTGTAAAAAGTACTCGTCCCCATTCATTGTCTCTCCAATTCCGATGTTCCCGGCACCACAGAAAACGCCTTCTCCGATGGGTAGGCGTTAGAGGTACACACCGTATAGGGCGTCGTGCAAACAGACCACCACCGTGCAGTCTTCTGGCCACGGTAAAACGCGATTTTGGTCGTCCAGTCGCCTGTGTCTAGCGATTTCTCCCGCTGCCTGCCGCCTGTTTCTTCTGGCCTGTAAGACAATATACCGGTCATCTGCGGGTGTGGTTCCTCGTGGACGACCACTACTGAACCCCCGGATAGCTGTTCCTGTAATTTGAAATTGTCTCCAAAGTCGTGAAACGATGCTGTGAGCAATTCCGAACTCAGCAGCCACACTTGTCACACTGCGGCCTTCCTCCAACTTCCCAATGATTCGACCTCGGGTAAAAGCATCCAGATGTCGTTTAACAGATGGATTATTAGCCAATTCTCGCTGAGACAGCAACTCGGTGTGATTTTAACTGCTATACGGCGTGCAATCTCTTTGCCAGAAATACTGATCTTACACCGACAACATGCTTTATACTACTCAGACACTCCCCCATTACGTCTGCCTGCATATCTGCGCATGTGCTACCGTACATCACCTTACTTAATATCCTGATTGGTCTTTCTGTCCGCTCTGCCTCTTCGTTCAGCTGATATGCTAATTTTTCGACTTCGTCCTTAATTTTTGCACACCAGTGTATATTATTATTTACTTTATTGTCTTATTTAAAATTAAAAATAAATAAATTCTTTAAAAAAAATAAGTATTTTGTCTTATTATTAAAAGAGTTTGATAAATTTAAATTCTTTAAATAATTTCTCTATCTTCTTATTATTAAAAAATTTAACAAAATTAAATTATTTGAGTAATTACTTTATTGTCTTGTTATAATAATAATTTAATAATATTAAATTATTTTAATAATTATTCTATTGTCTTACTATTAAAAAAATAATCAGCTTAAATTATTTGACTAATTACCCTATTATATCATTATTCAAATATTATAATAAAACTCAAAGCAAAAGTGGACCCAGTCCTCTTCCATATTTACGAATGGAATATAATCCAAATAGCATTTTTCATTTAAAAATAAAAGCGGCATATAAAATAAAACCGCAGGGTAAGAAATAAACATTGAATGAAAAAGTGAAAGAAAGCCAACATAAAGCTTCAAATATGTTTTCGATTCCACTCATGACATTTTTTTTTCCAGCGATTGTCTTTCTTCCCACAGGGTGCAACTGAAATTTTATAACCTCTTATTTTTTTCCCTCACTTTTCATCATTTCCATGTGAGATGTTTCTTTTTCTTCGCGTTCAAGTTCATTTACTCTGAGCCGCTCTTTTCAAGGTATTTTTTTAGCTTTTGTATGATATCTCGATCTTGTTCAAATTATACGAGAAAGCAATGGCTTAAATTCAGGAAAAACCCACAATTTACTGCTTTCCGATTTTTTTCACGTCTTTGCTAATCATAACTGTAGATTTGTTTTTTCGCTTACGATACAAAAACGGAAAAGAAAGCATTTTCAGAACTTATTTTAAGAATGCTTCTTCTGTATTTCATTTTACAGTATACAACTGCTAAAAATTTCAGTTTAAAAGCTAATGCTTGCTTTTCATCTTTTAAAAATGCTCCTTTATTATTTTTTTTTTTGCTTTCGCAAAAACGGAAACTGTTTATGTTTTCCTTCAAATTTTATTTGTAAAAACCTAACGGTCTATTGACAACTTTCGTATGCAAATTATTTGTTCCAGAAATTTCATTAAGTATATACAAATTCCATAAAAATGAATCGAAACCTGAAATTAAAAAAAAAAATCTTTTCGAGCAACATAATATGTTGCTCGAAATGTTGGAAGAAAAGGACTTCTATCTAACAATTTTGTTTATTAATGGTCTAGTTTTAAACTTAAAACCACAAGCATAAAGGAGTAAAAATAATAATAAAAAAAATCCATCAAATTATAGTTTCTAAAATGAGCTATTTCTTGGAAACTATGATAAAACGACACGCTTTAATGAATTGATGCTATTTGCATTACGTCCCATTCCTGCCTTACGATGTAAGATGGATAAATATTAAATCAAATATAATTTTTGTCTCATTTTTAACCCTAAACTTTCAGAATTATAATAATGCGGAAATGTTTGTAGTGATCTATTTTGTACTTTCAAAATTTGATTTGAGTCTGACCTAGATTTGGTAGGAACCGAATGTAAACTCCTCAAGTTAACAGATTACGCAATTTAGATTTTATAGTTTATCAAAATATTGATAAAACATTGAGAAAGGTGGCAACTTTTGGATCTTTTGAAACAGTATTATTTTTCATAATTTCTGAAGTAAAATATCTATTAGTGACATAATTAATTCAAATACTTGTAAAAGGATGCACCTAATACTACCGGAATATCTGAATTATTTCAGTATTCGTTCACATAAATTTCAGATTGATTCCTAAAAAACGAAAATGCGTAGTTACTCGCAGACACGATGGAGTTTCTAACTAAAAAAGCTAAAAATAAATTTTGACAACTGATTTTTGAATTTTCTGACAACTTTGATGTCAAAATAAAATATTCGGATGGAAAATCAATATGCTCAAATATATTTCGGGAATTAAATTTCAAGTTGCTTTATAAAATATAATACACTATAATCTCGATTTAACGATTGTCAAGAAACAGGAAAAAGTTATCCTTAAATCAAGAAAATCGTTAAATCGAGGAGCATTGACATTCAATGCAGTCAAATCCAGACCAGTGAAATGTATCCTTAAATTGAGGAACTCGTTAAATCGGATATAGTTAAATCAAAGTTATACTGTATTAGAAATAGAAACTAACTATAGTTTGCGTGCTGTGACATACATATTTATTATTCACTTCCATCGAAAATTAGCCAGGAATTTAAACTGTGAACTATTTTCAATTCTTAGCACCACAAAGTAAGATAATCCTTAATATGAGTTTCGAACTAATTACCAGTGAGTACCTAAATCACTTAAAGAGTTCTTTTGTTGAAAAGCTTCTTGAATGCCAGCAATTTTGATCATCTCTGAGCTGCCTAAGCGAGCTGAGGTCTTCTGTTATTCTGGAATAATGAGTTGTAATAAGAAGAACGTTGAACGAGTCTTCCGACTATAACATTGGCCGAAGGTTACAATTAAAGCAGGAGCTTAAACGGCGCTCTTAACGACGAGATCGTGCTTTCTAAGTTGGGTAGGGAACGTACTTCCAAGTAGAGTTCCAACGTCACATTTATTTTTGCGAAGGGAACGTAACAAAATATTCTGAGAGTTTTCGCAGGTTTTGATTCAACTTGAGGAACTTGGTTGGTTTCCTAAAACATAACATTGCTTTTTTTAATATACCAACCAGTGGTGTAGCGATAGTGGGAATAGGGGGGGGGGGGTGCTATAACCACTTCCAGGAAGAAACCAAAGTTCTTGCAGTTCAGAACCAATCAAAAATTTTCTTCGCTGAAAAATGCAATTTTTATAGATGTATACCGCGCTACCTACATAACTATCAATGTAACAATCAGCCTAATACTTATCTAGATCTGTTTACATCTGTCTATCTACCTACTTATACCTATCTCTTTATATCCTTTTTATTTCTCTCTCTCTCTCTACATATGTATGTATATGTATCTATATGCATGCATTTAATCATCTTTCTGTCTATCTTATATCTAGTTTTCTTTTTATACATCTTTTTACACGTGTTATGGGGTGAGTAGAGATGGTTGATAGAACTAGAATTATATATAAAATGAACATCGTTTTAAATTTCTTACTCTTCTACCAGGTTGAATAATCATATTACTATACTTGTTGCTGTAAATCATTTAGCCTGTAGGGTTCTGCTAATTTATTTCAGAGCAGGGCTGTTCCTCATTATCAAAAGTAAATAACTACAATTTTTTCAATATAAGTTTTCAGTCTTATTCATTAATGTTAACATAATTGCTTTCAATGTTTTATCCAACTAATATTATAACTTCTATGAATCAGCAATTATGTTACGCCTAATATATAGCGTGCTTCTAATAATTGGCCATTACATAGAAACGTTGTATAAAGGGACCGATCCCTCCCTTTATTAACTGAAACAGAATACGTATGCTTGATTATTCTCATTTTTTGATAAAACAGACATTGTTACAAAGCTGCAACCGCCAAAAATAATTGGTGGAATTAGTGTAGGAGATATATCTTTCTCATTTGCTGAGGAGGTATTATTAAAGTTTAATAAAAAGTCCCCAGTATTAAAGTTTAATGTAAAAGAAAATACATTTTATCAATATTCAACAAACTTCATTACATATGTGACTCACTGTCTTGTCATTTTGCATAATGTTTATGAAAAATCTGAGTGTATTTTAAATTTCAAATACAATCATTAAAATTGCTTTTATAGCTGATATTGTAATATTTACCTTCCAGTTTTCATTTTTGAAACATTTAAAATATGGCTTAATCTAATGTCCTGAAATTTTCAGTGTTGTACCAATAAAAAGTAATTTTTAAAAAATGCTTTTCTGAAAGTTGTCCCACCTCTCCCTACTTTCCCTATATAAATCAATTAATATAGATTAATCAGTTGTCTATTTATAGCTATTTATATCCATCAATCTCTTCCTGTTATTAATACATATATATGTCTAACTATCTGCGTGAGCGTAAAAATTAATGAAAACTGTGTCCATAAAAAAATTCTCGCTGTGCCATTGATACCTACGATTTATATGTTTATAAACAAATGATAATTAAAAATGCTTTTTTGGAGAGTAATGACATAGCCAATATGTATATAATATAGAGTTAAGGTACCTTGTTTCGTCCCCATGAAATTTTTTGGTCTCTGATTAGCATATGTTACAATCAATTAACCCCCCCTATATATATATATATATATATATATATATGGCACCACCAAAAAACCTTGTAAATGTTAGTCTTTATAAAAACGTTTCTTGGCACACGCTTTTACTCCAATCTTGGTAATGAACGAAAACAGGAACCTCATATTTTTTTCAATATGGCGACTTCTTGCTCTATGTGAAGTGTACTTAAACTTAGTGAAACGCTCGGATCATTCAATGTGCTGCTTACCCTAAACGAATATGTCAAATACAACTAAATAAACACATTCTAAAAATTAAAAGCACATTTACAAAAATTATTACTATAAATAAAGTTTTCAAAAACCAGAATAAATGCTCAAAAACGGCAACACAGCGAAGTACACCCACGAACTTTCGACAAATAAATAGTGGTCGTAAGTGCAACCAGAAAAAAATATTACCGGTGGCAACACATAGTGTCACACCAGAGAATTTTAGGGGGACGAAATTGGGAACGAATACTGCTTTACCTTATATATCGTTTCCTCAGAGCAACAGTAAGTTATCTTACTATTATTTCGGGGATTAGGTATCTTACTGTTGCTCTGAGGCGATGAAATATATATTCAAACAAATGCTAATTTATTATTGCTCACATTAAAAAAAAAAAGGTTCGAAGCTCTTTACCTTCTTATAAAGTTCAAGCTTACAGAAAAGTTAATTTATAGTTTACAAAAATTAATTTCGTTTATGTACAGGTAAATGACTGAAACCGTTACTTTATCTTAATTTGTAATGATGTATGAATGCTTTGTACAAAGGTCGATGCTTATTCTTATTTTATCAGAAAACATATTCATTTGGTATCTTTTACAAAATAAAAAGGCTTTCAGGCACAACCTATTTTAGGTTTTAGGAAGGTCAAATTTCGTTTTCTAAAACCTACTTTGCATAACAACAGCAAATTATTGAAACAGGGTCTTTCTTGAATTTAACTTTAGTTATACTGTAAGAATATTGACTGTAATTATATCAAAGATTTTATTTTTTATATAGTGAGATACAGAGCATAATTTATATTGAAAGAAGAGTGGTAGCTCTGGATTCTACAGAACTTATGCTCGTACGAGAGACTGATTTTTGTCTTTTAACATGCAAAGTTAACCTAAAGTTGAAGTACAGGAGCTCAGCTCCCTTGAGATCTCATACACTCCTAAGTCCTGATAAGAGCTGCTTCTTTTTATTTATATTAAGTGAATCATTTTGAGGTTTTTACCTTTTTTCTGAAGCTGACTAAGTGAACTCTAAAGCGATTTCACAAAATCTGCTTCAGATGGACGATAAATAGTGTAAAGTGAGTGTGTCAAATAGTATAAACAATTGTTAATTTCTGTAGAAAGCTGAATTCGTGTAGATGAATTCAAAAGAAAAAGTTACGTATCGTCATTTTTTCCTGCGTTTTGTTAACCTTAAAAAAGTAGATTACAGCCCAATGTGGCCTGATTGGCCTTATTAGGGCTCCAGTGTCCTTATTAAGCAAATGAAGGATCGTGTGGAGGATATGCTTCTGTGCTGTATATGTTGTACATAATGTGCACGAAAAGTGCGAAGGAGTGAGCGATTTAACAGTGTTCTGATACGTTCCCTTTGCATTGAAGTAAATATGTACTTTTTCATAATATTTTTGAGTTTAACAATTGCAGTTTAATATGCTTTTACATTCATAAAATGTAGTTTATCAATTTGTTTTTAGTTTAATAGTATTTTTGAGTTTTTTTCAGAGTTGACCTCTTTAGGTACCAGTATTCCTAATAGGGCCAAATTGCCTTCCTTTGTTAAAACTTCTGAGAAACATAACTGAAACTTATTTTTTATGGAATTATTCTGTCTTATTGTTTATGAGTTATGTGATGAATGTGCAAAATTTGGAGCTAATTGAATCATAAATCAGCGAGATACTAAGCCATGAACCTTAGGGTGGCCTTATTTGGCACTTTTTTCTTACTAGTAAAAATAAGTGAATGTTTAATTTAAATCAATTGACCAACGTTTTGATGCAAAAAATTGCAAATCACACTTCTTTGCTCTGAAAATCTTGTTCTTTGTAACACCAAAACACGTGTCTGCAGTAATTTGCAATTTTTGCGCATCAAAACGTTGGTCAATTGATTACATTTAATTTTCAAGCACCAAGTTATTTATTCGTTATTCGATATTAATTAAATGGTTATTTAAAGTGTTGATTGTTCAAAATTTTGCTTCGTCGATATCGAATGATTAGAAATAGTGGTTCATAATTTTCTACATAGAATTTCTTTCTATTTCACTCCA
Source organism: Uloborus diversus (assembly GCF_026930045.1). NCBI lineage: Eukaryota > Metazoa > Arthropoda > Arachnida > Araneae > Uloboridae > Uloborus > Uloborus diversus. The sequence continues at coordinate 60,239,815 of NC_072740.1, forward strand.
CAACATACTTATGCTAATGTTAAGTGTCCAAAGTGGACACTGGCTTTAGAAAACTTGAAATATAATGTGTTATCAGAAACATGTCTCTACAAATGTTTCAGAATTTCTCTTAAAGTGATTTTTGTTTAAGTCGATATATGCATTACCATAGGATCTTTTAAATGATTCTTATGCATTTCAACCTTTTGATCTAAAATTAAAACATGCATAATCGAGCACATGAAAATAATAAACCATTTAGGTTCAGGATGTACTTTTACTATATCAATATAAAAAAACTGCTTGAATAATAAGTGTTGTACATTAAATGTTGTACATGAAGCGAAGGTTAAAACAATACACATAAATATCAATGTTTATTTCAAAAAATAATGATTAATATTATCATCTTAAAGTTTTTTCACTTTTAAGAATGTAAGGTTTCCTTATGTACATTCCAAAAGTCCTTTTTTCAGCTTAATAATTCAGAAATTCCTTTGTTAGTGAGTTATTATTGAGTTATAGAAAGTTCTACTGAGGTAAGTTATTATATAACATATCACGCAGAAAAGGACAGTAAACTTTAAATGTAATATCAGAAAAGCTTTCATGCTCTTTTCTGATGAACTCCTCAGAAAAAACTTTGAAATTTTTTTGGGAAAACCAATATTTAATCAGAAAAAACACCTTTAACGGGGTGAAGTTTAATTATTAGATAATTGGGAATTTGAGGGTACAATATATTCTTTTATTTTAAATTTAAATTACCAAAATTAAAATATTTTTTCAAAATTTGATAAAATTAAAAAAACTAAAGTTGTAAAGAGGGGTAAACCATTCATCGCAATATTACCCCGTCACGGTGAATGACCCTAAAACTAAAATCTATCAGAAAAAACTTATCCTATATCAATAGAAAGCTTTAATTTTTTTAGCTTTGCAATATTTTTTGATTTTTCATTCGACTATAATTAGGTGAGAAGTTACAGTCAATTGGAAGAACACTTTTCGTTTTTTTCGCACATTTTGGGTTTTTTTACTGGCTGGTATTTAAAACAATTTTTAAAATAGAAATCTAAAAATTGGCAGGATCACTTATCTTGTCATATGTGTCCTTCATGCCGAATTTTATTGAAATCGGAAATTGTGAGGTCAAGAAGGTGACATTTCTGACATGGGCTACTAGCCGCCGCACTACGGGGTAAGATTGCGAGGAATGGTTTACCCCTGTGAATACTATTTTCAGAAAAATCCTGAAACGCGTCACCTTGACTTTATTTACTTTTTTCAGGTTTTCAATCATAATTTGAATTTTAGTAAAATTAAAAAAATATATTGTACCCTCTAATTCCCATTTACTCTACAGGTTATTATTCTTATTATTTTATTAGTTATTATTATTATTTATTATTTTATTAGTTATTTGGGGGGGGGGGGTAAACTTTACCCCGTCATGGTGTTCGTTGCCGATAAAAAAATAATAATTAAAAAAAAACACATAGGTTAATATTTTTAAGTGTTCTATCGATGTACAAAGTTTTATTCCAATCGGTGATTCACACTTGGGTAGGGTTACTTGTTAGTTTTACAGTAATGGCATTGCTGAATAGTATTTATGATTAAGAACCAAATTGTGCTCTTGACATTTACTTTGTCGCATGATGGTACTTAGCGTTTAAGAACATTTTACAGTATGTCATATGATTTTCGTACAATCGAGGCCATTACTAGATTTTACATTGCAAAAGAAACTACTAAAAAAATATATCACGATATTTTATGCATGAATTAACTAAACGAATGTGTTAAAAGAGTTCTTCATTTAACTACTAAATTTAAGTAATAGACTTTATATAGTTGATTGTTTCAGGTACGTTCAGGTAAAAATAAAATGCAAAAACAGTTTCTTTTGAATAAAGTCACCCGCAACGATGTGATTAAAATAAATAAAAAAAGAAAATTAAATAAGTAAATTGCATCAGAACAAAAGAACAAAACCATGAAAGTAGGTGAGAAATAAACAGCTTTGAGCCGAGAAGTAAGAAAAAATGACCAACGTTTTGTAGCACAAATATACAAAAACTGAATACACGTGTTTCGGAGTTTTCAGGAACCCCATTTCAACTCAAAGTTGCGAGATTTTGGCTTTGAAATCCTAATAGTTTTTGCGTCGCAGTTGCTTATTGTTATAACTTTCTTAATTCCTTTTTATCTGTCTTTTCGTTTCTATCGTTTGTTTTTTTTTTTTTTTTTTGCACATGTTAAACATGTTTTACATTTTATATTGTTTGTTCAACATTTTTCTGTTTTACCAGAATTATGTTAATTCTTCCTTTCCATAAATGTAACAACTGATTCGTTGCAAATTTTTTTCTAACGAAAAAATGCTGCTAATAATTAATTTGTGGTTTCTTTTTGACAGCAAAATGTATTTTACGGGATTTTTTGGAGAAATGTTTTGCTTAACGGTTTTCTTTTTCTCGAACGGAATTTTTTAATAAATTTTGGCTCTGAGTTCCGTATTGTCTTGCTTGTTGTGTTAATTGCTATTTTTATATTTAATCTGTTGTTAATTTTCGTTGCTTTTACCGGATGTCTTTACATCCAAAAGCTCCCAACTTTGAATTAAAAAAAAAAGGTTCCTGAAAACATCGAAACATGTATAATCGGTAATCTGTATATTTATACTACTAAACGTAGGTTATTTCCTCTTACTATGAAAGTAGATGGATAAAATGCAAACACTGCATTGTTTGTGTGAAATTTTAAATGTGTATGGAATATTATTATTTTTTAATTTAATCCTGAGATTTTGCTTTTGTTCCATATGAACTAAAATGTTTTTGAATTTGTGTCAAACTGCAGTTCATTCATAGCACTATTCTAACTAGGCCATAAAACGAATATGAAGCTACATTTTAAAAGATGCTCAGAATTACTTTAAGAAAATAAGCTTATTATTAGAGCAGTTTCATCCTTGATTTCTATCTTCTACAAACTAAACTGTCTCAAACTCAATATGAAGTAATATTTCTGTATTGAGAAGAATTAATACAAAATTTTTTTAAATGTGATATAATCCTATAGGAAAGCGGTGTACTAGTACTGCAATGTGATTTTGCTTTAAAAAAAAAAAAAAAAAACTTACAAGGAATTGCAACACATTTATCATTGCGATTATTTAACAGTATCCTACTATGAAATTTTTCAGAAAGTCATTAAAATAAAAAATAAATGGAGTTGCTGTCAATACTTGCCACAATCTTTTTCTTAAAAAAATATTTTTATTTTATTCATTTGAAATGTAGTGCACTGTGTAGCTTAAAAAATGAACTAAGCAATACTTTATTCAAAATAAATAACAAAATAAAAGCATACGTAGGGATAAAATGGATGTATGGAATTGGGACCATGGAATTATGGAATCATAGGAATTATGGAATTGCAGTTCATCCGTTTGGATGTTGTTCATTAAAGATAATAAAACTGGATGATGTTTTGGAAAAAAAAAAAAAGAACATAGTAAAGACAATCGACACAAAACAATCCGGTTAATATTGCTACTCGAGCATAAAATTTAACAATGCATTATTTGATTGATATTTACTCAGTCACAACGCTTTCACGTCTATGAGACATATTAATAATTTAATAGCATATTTAGTTACTAAAATTACTGAAAGAGCAGTTCAGACGTCAAGAGTCTTTTCCTCTTTGTTCTCAGTTTCTCGACCGTCCCCATGGGAGATATCAGCACAAACAATCCTCATTCAGAGCTTATGACTCAACAAATGGAACCCTGACTATGGCTGTTACTGAATCATGCACGCGTACCCCAAGCAGTAGTTGCCCTCATTTAAGAAGCTCCCTAATAGGGAAAAATCGAGGGCTTTTGCTGCTGCAACTGAATTGACTTTCTTCGCGCGCATTGACTGCTTAACGATTGAGGCTGTGCTTGTCAAGTGGCGGACGAGAAAGACAAAGAGCACTTAACAAAATCCTAATTGTACGCATTATACTGAAATAGATTACTCATTTTCATTATTCTGCCGGCGCTAGTTGAAGTTGAAGTGATAAAAAAGAAAAAGCTGACTATTCGTTAAAAATGACAGAATTGTTAAACGGGAATAGAGAGTTTGGAGAAAATTATCTAGTGGTTTAAATTCAAAAATTAAAGATTTATAGTTAAAAGAAGATAATTTTTTAATTAGTACGAAAATGTTGTCGCTCTATAACATGATTTAGTAAGAATTATTTCGCATTTTTATGTCGAAAATGTATAAAAGTAATGATAATCTTTAGAAATTACCTCTTAACTTCATAAATATTTTAATCATTTCAACAACTTTTAAGGTTGCAATAAGAGTGAAAGTTACGTTAGCTTCGTGAAAAGGGAGAGGAGTTAATATGGTTTGGTAAAAATTAATGAAGCGTAAGTAATTCAGCTTTACTATATTATTTATGCTTTACTATATTATTTTATGCTTTACTACATTATTTATTAGCTTTACTATATTGTGTATTTTTTGAACTGGGGAGTATTTTAAACTAAAACCATTTTTAGACAGAAAATCTTATTTTTTGAAAACATTCGGAAAGTGTGGCATTTTTTACTTCTTTTTACAAAAAAGGAAGTATTGTATTCGCGAAAAAAATTTCACTCAAAAATCGGCCTTAATTTCCATTTTTCTCACCTCTGAATGAATATTGAATTTTTTTTTCGACTGGACCACACGTGGATAAGTGCCTAAGAACGTATAGACACGCGAAATATCCACAATGACGATTCCCGAGTTAATTACGACGAATTTTCTCGTCACGTCTGTATGTACGTATGTATGTGCGGATGTGCGTATGTGCGTCGCATAACTCAAGAGCGGTAAGCTCTAGAAAGTTGTAATTTGGTACGTAGACTCCTAGTAGCTTAAGTGTTCTGCTGCTTGTTACACAGAACACAGAAGTTTCAGGTTTTTGTGTCAAAACCAATGTTAGAAATTTTTCATTGGCTATTTTAAGGTATATATTGAAAAAATATTACTTTTAGAGAATACAGTTTCTCTCAGAACTGAAAAATTTCCATTTTTGACCGAGTTATAAGTAAAACAAAAAGTACTAGGTGACCATCTTTTGTCCGCCATTTTGGATAGAAGCTCTCATGGGAACTTTGAAGACTTTTCATGATTCGATCTACACATGTTCAGGAACTTATCCTGAAAAATTCAGCTAATTATAAATTTGTGGTGCATCGGCCCTATTTGTCAAAATTTACTGGACTATAAGTGACTTTTATTAAGTTTACTCGTATGATTGCAACAAATTTTGACATCACTCCAAGCGAAGCATTACTTCAGTTGCATATTTTAAATATGACGTTACAATCTCATTGTACCAACTTCAAACACACTGAAAATAAAACAATTTTAACTAATATCTTTTTTGCTACGTACATTATTACCTTCATACAATTGTTCTTTGTACATTTGTTTTAGTCTTTGTAAACGTGCTTTAACTCTTATATAAGTGAATGTAGTTCATTTTATGCAATAATGCATAAAAATGAACTAGTTTTGCAATTTCTGAAAGTTAAAAAACTCCAAAAACAGAATTTTTGTAAATTTCGGGAAAATAATGTAATTTTGTGCATAAACGTGCGGTTCTTATGATGTTCAGGGCAATAATTTCGTTCCTAAAACTTATCAGACTGAGCCATATTTTCCTTTATAACTTCTCTTACTTCATATGAGTATTTATTTATTTAATTTCCATTTATGAAATGAGAACGCTAGCAGTTTTAAGGAATGGAATTTATATTTTCAGTTCTCTTTTTACTCTTACTATTTCAGCTATTTTTCTCAAAATCTTAATTAGTTAAATAATGACCCTTTCCCCTTCGGATGCTGTTTTGGTTATTAAACTTTCAAAGGTATTTATCATCATTATTTCTCTGGCGTATAAATAATAAACTACATTTTTGGCTCGAAATGACAAGCACTCGAATCTAATTTTATATCTGGAACAGTCAAACGTTTTTTAAAGTATTAGTTTTTCCGTTTAATGAGCACTTAAACGCATGTAACTCAACAGTAACCAAAGAAGTTCATTATGAGCAAGAATGTCACCTCCCCGTAACGAATACTACTCATGGACTGTAGCCGAAGATTTTGGTCTTCGCGCTACTCTCATTAGAGATTACTACTTTTCCAGAAATAATAGACAGCATATATCTACGCGGACGCTCTTATCTTACTAATGAAAGCATATCTACATTCTTACCTTTTGGAAACAATGAGATAGTGGGTGCTTTGTGGCAAAGAGGATTCTCCCTGTGAGAACAATAGAGCAGAAAGTCATTCTTGACATTTCTTGTGACATTTTCTGTAGCACCATTTCGCGTCGTAAAAGATACCTACCAATAATGTTGGAAAAGCTGCAGTGTGTCTGAATGCTGAATCTTATTTTTTTCACTCGTGACACTCAATGTTACTTAGATATATTCATATTTATCATACCTCTTATACCTCTTAGGCATTAGTTTTACCTATATATTATTGTTGCTAAATATATATATATACGTATATATATATATATATATATATATATATATATATATATATATATGTGTGTGTGTGTGTGTGTGTGTGTGTGTGTGTGTGTGTATGCATGCTGCATGCGTTTAGACGTGTCATATTTAAATCCAGTGTTAAAAAACGCTATTTTAAACCTCTGAATCGAATGAAACAAAAAGTATATATTTATTCCCATTACTTTTTTGCAATTTGAATTACAATATTTATGCATCAAGCAACTGTTTAAAAAACATACGTACACGCAATCCTAAACATAAATTTTGTAAATTCACCTTTTTTTTAAATCTGTACTGTAACTTTATCATCTTTAAGCAGAGTTTCACTTTCGGGGCATGAAAGTTGCATGTAAATTTAGAATAACTCACATCTAAAAGCACACACACACACACACACACACACAGATATATATATATATATATATATATATAATGTGTGTGCATGTGTGTAAGAAAAACATTAATCTGAAACTTAATCGTCCCGAGCTATTTTCATTTACTTTCGCAACCAATTTTGATATGATTAAAGAAAACAAATTAAGCTCTTCTTTACTAATAAGTTCACCCCTTAATGTATCCTTTACCATCCATAAAAACTTTTTACCGTAACCGAACGAAGAATTAAACAATTTGCCACTGACCCTCTCAGCTGTCATAAAGTTTCTTTGAAATACATTATTTTTTTAGTATTACTCGTATAGTATAGCTGTTTTTAAGCGTGAACATTGTCATAATTATTCTGATTCATCAATTGGACATTCAAGTCCACATGTTGTATTTTTTCTTTAAAAAAAAAAAAAGAATATCACATATTTGTGTAGCATCTGTTATGTAAACCCTGTAATTAGTTGTAAAACTTAACATTCTTGTGATAAGATTGCAAATTTATAGAATTATTAATGTTACTACTGTCTGATGAATCATATTAGAAATTTCAGAATACGCTAAAAAGACAGGTACAGTGAAATCACGTTACAACGTGCTTAGACTTCCACAAACTAGTTATTACTTGAGTTTTTACGAGACATTTATCTCAGAGCTTATGCGAACTCCTTGCCCACGAAGAGATATTTTTCTCACGCTAAACGGTGCTAAGTATTGATCTTGTTATTGGCTACAAATTATTGACTTTGTAAAAGACTTTGTCAACATTTTAGCATCACTAGGCTAAACCTCGCTTTGTTGTTGTGTACGAATAAACACTTCGTATTTTACATTAATATTTTTCCGTCTAAATGTGACAGTTAATTAAATATAATGAAGATTTTTTTCATCGTTACTATTTTATGTTGATTTTTTCAAACTAGTTACAAACAAAATAAGTGTCTTAGTACAATTATAAGAAGTTCAACTTGTCGATGTATCATAGGATGTGTATCTTTGGATTATTTTTTCTTCTACCTAGTATAAAGAGATGTTTGTTGCGATTCATAATGATTATGCAACGTTATTGTTAATCTTATTAATGCTACGTTAATGCTTTTTTTAAAATTAACTTATTCATTCATTCACTGTCTAGCTAGTTGAAACTTCTCCAAGATAAATTATAAACCACTTTTGTTCTTATCATTGAAGATAGTAATACGATATATTTTTAGAATTAAAATGCTAATAAGAAGATTTAATGTCACAATCAAGCTTTGCATAGAAATAGCATTCTCATTAACCAAATGCATTGCTAAACATGGGAAAAGGGAAAGATAAAAGAAAAAATGCGCATGAAATACTGCCACTAATCAAATGCATGCAAAAAAGGTGGGGCCGAGTGTGGACGTAGCCATGTGGAAGAAATTATTCAAGCCTTTTCGCCTCGCTGAATTAATCCCAGTATACAGCAGTACATACATTTTCTCGGCGGGTTTTTTCTGTTTTGTTAGACATGGTAAAATGTATCTATTGTTAATCCCATGTAGAAAAGCTTAAGGGTCAACTGAGGAAAAGCAATCCGGAATTTCACATGAGATTAGTTTAACCACTTTGTAGAAGTACCAAATGTAAATAGGATATTTTCTATTACCGGACTGACTGTATTTTAAAAATTAAAGCGTGACTTGAATAAAAATTGTGAAATTTCTTTCAAAATTTCTTCTGTCAGAACTGAAGCACCATTGATTATCTTTGCTTTTAACTGAAGAAGAATGAAATATCTACACTTTGCATTTTCAAAGTAATAATAATTATGAAAAGATTTTCTGTCCAAAAGAAATACATCAGTTCGGCGCAATCTTATAAAATATAAGTTTTTATATTAAACTATGGTTGTGTGTTTTCAGTATACACTAACATTAATTTTGTGACACGTGTTCTTGGAGTCAATCGACCTAGTGACTCGTGCTCTTTAAGTAATTCGACACCATATTTTCAAAAATTGTGTTTTTCGTCGAGTAGACGAGACCTTTTAATGAAATAAAAGAGTAGTCTAACATCAGGAACGTTCAACTATTAAAATTTTCAGTAAGAAAATCTTATGGCTACTCAACACATTAATTCTGATTATTATTTTTTCATTAAAGTATTATTATCACCATAATAATAATAATAAATATATGTGTGTGTGTGTGTGTTTTTTTTCTATTTTATAAATCAGCGAATATTTAAAATTCTCTTTCGGTGTTTCGTAAAATGAAGTTGTTTAGTTATTCAATGAAAAATACTTCTGTTTTATTTGGTTCATTCCAAAAATGTGTAATTTCAGTAAGAAATAAATGTAACATTTTAGTTAACATCATGCCTAAAACTTTGATGGTTACGTTTCTCCTTAAAAATTTGTGATACAATAAAATTAAAAATGATAAAAAGGTTTAAATTTTTTTCGATTAAGGACCAGTTTTTAATTTTATGATTTTCATGATCTTATAATGTATTTACACTTGCGTTATCACGTAAACATAAGTATTCACGTAATTGCACGTTCTGCCTGATCGTTTAAACACTAATATAGATGCATTTTCGCTCGATAATAAAAATGAAAAATATTTTTACGAGCTGCAATGATAAAAATTAACTGTATAAAATAAAATGATTTTGTTATTCCAATAAAAAAATATCCTAATTATTATTTATTCGAGAGTTGCAGTATTTTTTTCGTATTTAAAATGAAACACGAACTTACGTATTATATCCGTTCCCGTTCTATTTATAAGAGCTGATAGAAATTAAAACAAGATATGAAACTCTTTTAGCGGATGTTCGAAAAAATCTGTAATAATATTTTGCACAAATAAAACAGATGTTGTTTATTCATCAGATTTAAAAATAATTTTCCTGAAATATAATTGCTTAGAAAAGACCATTTTAACCACATTTTCCGAACAAGGAAACTAAGCAACATTTTTGATTAAAAAAATGTTTTAGTTTTAACTTATGATTTAAATAAAAAACTAAATGATTTGAACCAGTATTCATATTAAGGATAAATAACGCAAAATAACCTGTTCAAAAAAAAAAAAAAAAAAAAACACATTTTTTTTACAAAAATCACCATAATGTTTTCCTAAAACAATATTTTTTTAGAGCATCGATTCGTAAGTGTCTTTGAATGTTGAGTGCTTTTTAAAAGTGCAGTCTCAATCGTTTTGTGTAGTTCATATTTTGAAAGTGCAAATGGGATAAAATCTAAAGCACAATGATAAAAAAATCAAAGGAGAGTGCAAGGTTAAAAAACCGTAAAATCGGATATTTTAGCTCGAAACTCTTAAAACTGTGCAAATTGTCGAGCGCCGAAAAACATGGAAACATGCAAGTTTCGTCTGAGTCGTCGAAAGGCACGTGTGAAAGGACGTGTATTTTTGCTAAAAGCAACCAGGGTACCAGGGTACACCTGCCAGGGTAATACCAGGGTTTCATTGCATTCTGAACAGTAGAACGGAAGATATTAACGAAAAGTGATTCAAGAATGCTGCTTTCAAAGTCAAAGTTTATTGATCAACGCATAAGAATCTTGTAAATCAAAGGAAATAACTGAAGCTACTCGGTATATTCCGTTAATTTTATTTAATGAATGAAAATTATTGGGTTTTGTTAAAGTTCTTAAATTTTACAACTTCGGGGGGGGGGAATCCTGGGGTTATAGATTTTAAAAACAAAGTGCAATATTTTAGAGTTTTGAGCAAAACTTACTAGGAAGTTTAATTACATCTACGATCTGCGACTTCTTACATCTAGGATGGTATAGAACCTAGAGGGCTATTTACATTATACCTATCATTTGTTAACTTTCTTCAAGAAACAGAAGCAGCTGTCCAACGTTTATCAGCTTAAAGAAGGAAGCTGAGTTTTCCCCTTTTGTAGTGCCCACATATCTTATATGGGGCGTATCAGTACACCGTTTACAAGCTTTCAGGGCGAAAACGAATGAACATTTTGAGCCAAAATTTTTTATTCTTATATATAAGCTCTTTCAGAGAAATTTTCATTATAATATACAATGGCTCCTGATCATGTTTTTTCAAATAATTATTTCATAAATCATTATAAATAAGCTACATTTTTCCCATTGTAAAAGTTAAATTTATTTTTGGGTTTTTGCAGACTTTGCTATAAAAAAAGTCTTTACGTAACCAAGGTAGTCAATGTAGGTATTACATGTAAAAGTGTCACACAACATTTTAGCATTAAAAGACTGCTTTTTCCAGGGCTGTACTTCTTGCTCATTGTCAGGGGGTGTACTGAGTAGCTTCGGGGAATAACTAAAGACATTTAAATTCATATTTGTCTTCACAGCAAAAATGTCATATCGTTTCGAATAAGATCATACCACGTCTTTCAGTCAGGCTATCTGTTTGGAAAAAATTCTAGTTTGAGGCCTGTGATCTAATCTCAAGAATGGGAGAACAATTGTAATTTCCTATGAATTTGTGAAATAGCTCTTTTTAATGCAGCGAGATGTGCCATTAAAACGCTTGCTTTGTAATTATCTTTGAGCTAATAGTTCTACACTGCAAATGTCATATGATTTGTCAAAACACTCTTTCATGCCAAATTTTATAGTCGTGACTCAACATTCCTTATTTAAATGATTCTTTATTTTGGCACAGAATATATATTTTTTTTTCTGTGTACCCTCATATATATATATATATAATAGTGAATTCACTGATTGAGTAACGCTGACGTCATCAACAATGAAACGTACGCCACGGCATGATAATTTGATAATATTTTTTAGTTTGACACGCAGGTTAATGCTTTATTTTGACAAAGCTGAACTGGATCCTGTTACTTAACTGTTTCAACGGTAAAACTGTTATTTAAGGAGAATGAAGAAACAAAGAACAGGTCAACGATGAACACTATCTACTGGAGTTTAGGGTTAATCCAAAGGCGTTAGGGTTAAAATTTCAACTATCAAAACATTACCAAACAGGCAAATGCTTCATTCAAATGTAGAGAGCAATTTTCACCCGTCATACCATGACGAACGATTTTCTTGTATTTTAAATAATGCTTATTTTCTGGAAAATTCGTATAAGATTTTTAATTAAACGCATTGACCATTAATTATCTTCATCTTTATTTTTACATTTCAAGTGAAATATTAGGATGCTGGAGCGTGCGGAATATGAAAGAAAAATGCAGAGGCCCATTCGAAAATATTTAATCTATTTAAAATCACAATCGTAATTTGATCATTAATGTAAGCTGTGAAGAACTTAATCATAATCATCTTTACTAATAATAAAGCTGAAAGTATGTCAGTCAGGATCTCTCTCTGTCTGGATCTCTCTGACGCGCATAGCGCCTAGACCATTCTGCCGATTTTCATGAAATTTGGCACAAAGTTAGTTTGTAGCATGTGGGTGAGTACCTCGAAGCGATTATTTGAAAATTCGATGATTCGTGTGTGTTCTTTTTCTATTCCAATTTTAAGAACAAAATTATCATAAGAAGGACGAGTAAATTAGGAAATTATCATAACGTGGAACCTTAACGTATGCACAAGGCAATTGGCGAGAAAATTCACCATACAATATTTGTAAATATATAGGCGAACCAAAAGACCTTTTAATTTTCTATTACGGGCAAAGCCGTGCGGGTACCACTAGTAACAAAGTAAAGGTGAAAGCTTCTTATATAGCCTTAACCTTATGCAAAGCATTCTTATGACTATAATCACTTATGAAGATCTAATAAAATAAAGATCCATCGATATACATTACTCACTTACTTTGCTTAAGTAAGCTGTTCATATTTTCCCAAGAAAAATAACAAATAAATGGCATAAAACATCCAAAAGAGTAATAGCTGAAGAAACTTATCGTTTAAAATTCAAGATACGTTCGGTTACAGAAACAATCCTTTTATAAGTTCCATGCAGCATGACTTCACTAAGAAACTTATAAGAGTCTTCGAACCGTTACTTGAAGTATGATGTTCAACCGAAGAATCTTATATCTCTAGTCGCATTAAAGTCACACATGTTGAATTTTGCTGCAAGTTAAGCTTTTGAAAGAAAGCTTATCCTGCTATATTGCGTTTCGTATCAAAGCTATTTTCTTCTTTGAGGTGAAATTTGAAGTCTTATGATATCAATCCCTGCTTTCCATTAAAGTGCGCGCGTTACTTTTAAGAGGGAAAGAAAAATCTTTGAATCTCTCTGAGACTTAAGAAATATATTTCGGTTTTACAATACTTTTCACTAGAATATGTTTTATGTGTGCTAAAAAATATATGTAAAAAATGATGTCAATAAGTTATAAGAGCAGGGTTGTTTCAGAAAGCAATGCGTTAACAGTTTTATAACAATGCCCGTGAAAAATTTAGGACTTATTAAAATTCCTTCCAGAGTTCTGATTGTGATTGCTCATCAATAGTAAAACTTTAATTCAGAAACGGCATATTACAGCCCAAATTCAAAATAATAGAATATTAGAACTTTTTGAGCAAAACTTGTACCTGACTCCGGAAAAATGAATGCATGCAAATTAAAAAGAGTAAAACTCGTTATTAATGATTGGGTAAATCAGTTTAAACAACTTTTCAGATATTATTTTAGCAGCTTGTGGATCATTAACACATTGAGAAAATAGATCGATTTTTTATATTCGTCAAAAAATTAGAAAAGTCTATTCATTTAATGTGAATTTTAAAAAGTAGCAAAAATATTTGCATGCCTGTTGACCGATAGTTTGTCACAAGTATGAAGCTTGGCGCTCAGATAATTTTACGCTCTTTTTAAAGCCTTTTATTTCTCAAAATGGGTCGTCAACGTGACAAATAGGAAAAAAACGAAGTTACATATTGTATCATTTCTTAAAGATAGAAAAAAAAACTAGCCAACTCAATTCAAATGAACGTTTTACAATCTATGGTACGTAAGATTTTAAGGGAATATAAAAGGATTGACCAACTAAAAAGTAACCGAAGTAAACGAGGTAGAAAAATTGTAACACCTGGCAGAGATGAATCCAAATTAAAGTAAATCGTCCAAAATAATAGTTGAAAAATGCTTCTTAAGTTTATATGTGTTAGAACGAATGTAGAGTTATTTTGTCCACGCCAACTACACTTGGACGGTTGTATAAACAGCAGTTTTAATTGCGGAGAAAAACATGAAGCAGAAACGTGCACGACAAAGAAAAGCTCATACAGGGACAACAAGGTTGGAAAAGTATTATATTCAGTGCTGAATCTTTTTTTGAAATATCTATGAGCAAAAAAAGGTGTTCGGGTTTGACGCTTAAAAAGAAAAGCGTATGAGAAATCTTGTGTAAGACGTTCTCTCCAATTTGACACATCCTTTTCGGCTTGTGGGTGCATGAGGGCTGCTGAAATTGGGAAATTATATCTATCTTAAAATGAAACAATGCGTGACTTCCGCTGTTTATCAATAATACTGCATGATACTTCGTCTGAGGCACAGCAGTTACACATTTAGTGGCACATTTTATCTTTCAGTAAGACTCTACTCTGTGTCATGGGTTTAAATCGACTCATAAATTTAAAACAAAAAGAGGAATTCCGGTATTAAACTGGTCAAGTAGCTCTACCAATCTCAATACGATCAAGAACTTGTGGTACCGTCAAATCTAAAGAAAGCGGTACAAGACCTGATGCTCGCCAACAAAATTTGGATCGTTGACACATTGAAGAGGGTATGGAAACTGTCAGAAACGATTAATGTAAACAGGTGGTAGAATCCGTGTGTGAAAGGATTAAAGCATTGAATCCAGCAAAAATGACGCATTCTAGTATTGATATTGCTTCTTTTGAAAGTGTTTTTCCCCCTTTAATTTGAATATTCTATTTTTTTGATTTAATGTAAAACTTCATCACTATAAACTTTTCGATTATTCTGTCTAAGATTATTTTTAATTGAGTATATTTGAAATGAAATGCACACTTTAAGGTCTAAGAAAGGTGGCGCGTTCCTTTAAATACCTAATTTACACTTACATTTGGTTAGAACAAACTTTTTTCCAAAAAGTGAACAGTATTTGAATTTAGGTTGTATTTCTGTGCATAATATTAATGCTTTGTTCTTTGACATAAGAAAAAAAAATTGTTTTCCATTCTTCATTACTGCATTTCTAATCATATAAGGGAAAACAAATGTCAAGAAATGAAGCCGTAAAAGGGTTATTGCTTTGCATACGACTTTTAGTAATTATCACAGGGAATATTCAAAAGATGACCTTGATACATTGCTTAAAAGTAAAAAAAAATAAGCATTAAGTAAATAAATAAAAATTTCGCAAAGGCAAAAAAAAAAGTAACTTGATATGGTCACAAAAGTAGTGTATTCGCTTGTAATGTATTGTGCGTGAAAATTCAACTTGGTTCCAAAAATGTTATTTGAAATGAAAAAAAAAAATGTAAAAATAAAAATCGTTACAAGTAGAAATTTGATACAAGTTGAAACTGATTATATTATTCATGAACTTCGTTAACTTTCAGTGCTTCAAAATACTGAAAAGTATACTTTAGTATTATTTTCAGTGTACAAAACATATGAAGATTTTTCATGACACTGTAATTTTTCAAAGTATAATATCAGATCCTAAAATACCATCTTCCCATACATTTCCCCATCTCAGAACGACTTTCAAAATAATAATTAAAAGCATTTCTCGAATTATTTCTTCTTGCATTTTTATTTATTATTTTTAAATTACATTTTAATAAGTTAAAAACCACGCTTTGATGCTCTTCTTTTTTCATTTTTTAACTTTAACGGGAAAAAGGCTAAAAATGAAGTTCAAAACCTTAATCTACTGAACTGATGAGAATTAAACCCATTGCGTAATACAAGAACACCATAAAATTCCTCTTGTTATAGAAAGCATATGAGATAATTTTGTGTTTTAAAACACATTCACGAAATATACGTGCAGCTTTTGAAATTGTAGTCTTCTATAAATAATCATCAAGTATTGCATAATATTTCTGGTATGAAGCTAATCTATGCATCTAAAAGCATCTTACTGGAAATTTCGTCAGAAAAAAACCACTTTCGTATTTTCTAATACTCCTCATATACGAAGTTTTTATGTATTTATTTCAATCGGCTTACGCGTATATGTAAAACATATTTAAATAAAAAAAGCTTTTCCTTAAAAAAATATAAACATTAAAATTTTGTGAAGAGTTTAATACATTTACTATAAATGCATTGAAAAAATATTCCTTAGCTTTGACTTAGAATCATTTACTGTCGATATATTTATTAAAGTTAGTTCATAAAAACGATAGATAGTCTGAAAATATTTTCCTAACATGGTTTATATAAAAGTTAAATAAATAATTTTGTGCATTAAAACAAAAAAACAACAACAACGTCAAATAGCAGACGTGTTTCGGCGTTACAAGGAACGCCTTTTTCTATGCATTAGAAATGAGCTTAGGGTCAGATAGGGTAAAGGGAAACATAAAGGTATATAGGAACAAACCTATTATCACACTACTGGTAATTCTGCGTGTTTCTAAACAATTGTGTAGGCTTCATCACTGTTTGAAGATGAGACTGAAAACATTGATATAAATTATACCTTTGTGAGTATTTTACACTCATTTAGGGCATTTTCTTTTCTTTCTTTTTGTGTGACTAAATTTTTTTTTTCTTACATTTGGAGGGTTTTGCGGTTCGCATGGTGACCTTCGAGTCACAGATGGAGTATTGTTGAAGAACTCCTTAAGCTTGTAAACTGATTTTGTATATTTCAATTATCTACCTCACGGGGAAATAAATAGGGGTTCCATTACCCCTAGTATTTGGGATAACAAACAGGCTACGGTAAAAGGAAACATGATTTGATTCGCTAACAAACAGTCATAAAGTGAAATTTATCAATCCCAGTTACACTGCAAGAGAGTAATTTTGGACACAATGCTCAAAATTTTCTCTTCTAACCCACCCAAAAGAATGAAAAAAATCTAAGGATCAAAGGTTAAAACATTGGAATTCTATTTCCCTTTTACCTTGTTTCCATCTATATACGAAAAACCGGTTACGTTGAAACTAAATAAAGGCTTCATTGCAACTCTTCGAATGGCAATGCTCGCGAATTGACCAATGATTACCTCTAAAAATGTCACGTGTTAGATTTAGGTGATGTGGCTCGACGCATTCCGCTTTCAAAAACGAAAACTGAAATAACTGACACTTTGTTTAAATGGCGGATGTAGCCATAAAATGTATTTTATATGAATGACGTATTTTAGTTTCAAAAAGTAAATGTATATTTCATAATTTATGCATTTTTCTTAATTTCATAAAATGGTTTAAACAAATAAATTGTAATTCTTGTATTAATGAGTTGAGAAGGGTCATTGGGGCTAGACTAAAATCTTTAGTGACAAGTGAGGAACCGCAACGAGTTAAGATCACGCAGCGTTGCTTATGGGACTGCGTCAGCATTTTTGGAGGTTGGCAAGTGGTAACAAGCAGGGGAGGGAGCCTACTATCGACCCGATGTTTTCGTACCATATGCTTTAAAACTTAAAACTATATTAAAAAAAAAACGATTAATATGATGGTAACGAATTAAAGGCAATATTAAAGGACAAACCCTGAACATGCTTTGCAGATTTTAATAGTCATTGTAATATTTATTTATTTATACTTGCACATACATAGGTTTGTCTTCCGTAAAGAGCAGCTATTTTAATACAGGGTGAGTCAAAATGAATACAGTGATTACAAACGGCTACAACTATTTAATGAGAAAAAATTGATCGTTAAGATTTTCACAGAATGTAGACGGAGCTAAAAGACGCATTTTTAATGCGGTTGCATCGATTACTTAACGAATGCTTCAGAATGTATGGCGTGAAATGGACTACCACTTAGATGTTGTCTGTGTAACCAAAGGAAGTCACATAGAAAATTTCTGACGTATATATACAGAATTTTGAAGTTCCGTCTACATTCTGTAAAAATCTTACTGATCATTTTTTTTTCTCATTAAGTAGTTATAGCTGCTTGTAATCGCTATATTCATTTTGACTTATCCTGTATTATAAACTACTAGCAGTACCCGCATGGTGATGCCCGTGCTAAGAAGTTAAAGAAAGACAGTTGAACAAAAAAAAAAAAAAAAAAAAAAATCCCCGCCCCCTTCTGATGAGAAGTGATAATTTTTCTTCAACTAAAATGCGTATACACTTTTTCAAAAGATCTATTAAAATCTCTTTGGAATTTAAAACTATTCGCCAAAACACATAAAATATTAACAGTAGCTTTAGAACTCAAAATAATCCTTCAACTACATAGCTCATCGCTCTACTCGCCAAGCAACCACGCTACCGTAACCCTGTCCTTTAGTGAGTGAAGCGGCTTTTTCCCCCTGCAATTTAAAGTGTTTCTCCAAATAAACAATGCTATAATAAAAACGTTATAAAGAAAAATCACAATTTAATAATACGACAAAATTAAATTATTTACTTAGATAAGTAACTATCTTCAATTATAAGAACAAAAACAAGTGTTGAAGAAATAAGGAAACCAAAACTGAATAGACAAATCCTACAAAATCAAATTATGTACCTAACTATAAAAAAAAAGCGCATTCAAAAATTTGTTCGTTGATCACAACAGCGTAGCATGGGCATGGTTCCTCGCAACTATCGACACTGTCGGCCAGCGCCTTCTCAAGGAGTTAACTTACCCCACCATCTAATAGGAATTCATGAACTACACAATTAATTAAACATTTAATGTGCAATTACAAATATTTCCGTCAATCTGATTTTAAAAACATAACCTATAGCCTTTCTCAATAATTAGGCTATTCAACACAAAAAGAATTTTTCAATTTGAACCATTAGTTCCTGAAATTAGCGCGTTCAAACAAACTCTTCAGCTTTATAATACAGTGAAACCAGTGTAAGTTGACTACTCGCGGTGCAGTACTTTGGTGGTCAACTTAGACAGGTGGTCAACTTATAAAGGGCGGTAATGATTTTTTTTTTTTTTTTGTCATTTCCAGCACCATGTTTTCATTTTTTGAGTAATTCACCCTTATTCTTTCTGTTTAACTCACTTTCATTGTTTAACATTATTGAAAGTGAAACAATAATTAAAAATACTATTCAAATAATTTTGTTATTTTTTTCCTTGTTTTTAACTATATTAGACACTGTAGTTTTAGAAATTCCATATGTGCCGGCTAATTTTCTCTGGCTTTCTCCATTTTCAATTAATTCTAATATAATATTTCATACTTTTTATCAATCTCAAGTTCAACTAACTTTCTTTTTCAAGCCTTTTTTGTACAATTTGTAGCACAAAGCTCAATAAGCGCGACTCTCCTAGTTCATAAAGTCAAAATTAAAATGTCCTATCTCTTAATCCCTTGCACCAGAAACATGTAACTTTACTCATTAGCAGGACCAGATCTGCGTACCCGCAGAGCGAGGGGCCCGCGTCCTTAAAGGGGCTAACGGCCCTAGAAATTGAAGAAAAAAATAGAAAAAAAAAAAAACTAGCACGAAGATTTATTCACTTTACAAATAGACACTGCTGGCCACTTTGGAGGGGCCCTACATATTTTGTTGCAGGGGGGCCCAAAATGTATAGATCCTGGCCTGCTCATTTTAGCACAATTTCTGTATTGCCACAACATATTGCAACTGAAAGAAAAGACTTTGAACTTTTCTACTGACACCTATTTTCATTGAACAGAGTACAAAAAGCTATCTCAAATAGAACAACAAATGAAAAATAAGTTTGGAGAATAAAGAGCAGCTTTTAAGCTTTATGCTGCTGTTTAGTTAGTAAAATGCTAGTCTTTCATCAAAGCATTAAAAACATTTTTGGAAAGCTATTAAGAAAAAAAAAAAGAAATAATAATAATAATAATAAATAAAAAATAAAATAAAGTAATTTGCTGTAGAAAGTTTTAAAAAATAAACCATGTGGTCAACTTACAAAGGGTTTTTTACAATACTTCAAACCAAATTTGGCGTACATTAGTGGTCAAGATAGAGAGGTGGTCAAGTTACAGAGGTTTTCCTTTATTCTATGAGATAGGACTAATTCCGTTCCTGACAAAAGCGGTCAACATAGACAGGTGGTCAACTTACAAGGGTGGTCAACTTTACAGGTTTTACTGTATTAGTAAAGATTTAAATTTTCCAGTTTTCGTATCAATTTTTATTGCTGCTGCACTCCTATTAGTGATAGCGTGATGTTGTATAGCCTATAGCCTTCCTCAATGAATGGACTATTCAACACAAAAAGAATTTTTCAATTCAAACCAGTAGTTCCTGAGATTAGCTCGTCCAAACAAACAAACTCTACAGCTTTATATTATTAGTATATATTTATCTACTTTTGAGTCAACACATGTTGCTTTTTCAATTAGTTCGTTGAATTGCCTATGCGTCAATATACTTGGAATTGTTTTTATTTCCTATTCTAAGACAATCATATCATTAGTGGGTTTGTAAATACTCCAGTATTAATTATTATTAGGACTTCAGGTTGTAATATAAAACAAAGCATGCTACCCACGAGTAAAGAAGGACATTTTTCGTGCTTTATTTATTTTTTACGTCCTTTTACATTGTAAAGGAAGTATTGTTTTCGCGAATACATTTTCCCTCAAATTTTGACCTAATTTTCCATTTTACTCATCCTCAAATGAATGTTGAGTGGGTTTTTTGGACCTTGCGAACGTGTACTAACGTACGGACTACGCCTAAGAACGTACGGACGCCCGAAATTTCCATTTTGACCATCCCCGAATGAATAACCACGAGTTTTCTAGTGAGGTAGGTTTGTGCGTATGTACGTACGAATCTTGTATAACTCAAAATCGGTATTTCGCAGAAAGTTGAAATTAGGTATGTAGACTCCTAGTGGGGCCTAGTTGTGCACCTTTCCCTTTTGGTTGTATTCGAGTGTTCCAAAAGGTGTCTTTTGCACATTAAAAAAAAAAGTATTGTTAATATCAATGCCAAGTCAAATACTGTTATAATTTACCGAATACTTAGCTTTCATTGCCAAGCTTTTGCTCGCCAAGTTTTGTCCCTAAGTTGGCGATATATCTAAAACTTGGCGACGAATTTGAAAAAAAAAAATATTCGAATTTGGTTTCAATTTGGCACTATTGGCGATATTTAGAGAGTCATCTATTGAATAATATAAAAATAGCGATATTGGGAAAATAAACCCTTTTTTGTATTGGTTCGTGACGAACTAGGGGTGAAAATATTTAAGTGCTTCCTTGCTTACACCAAGGCACTATTATCATTCAATTGGTGTAAAAGGAAGTCATGTGATGCACACATCAGCTCGTTTATACATCATTTTGCAGTTTATTTTTTGGAGGACGTTATTTATTCCAAGTTTGCTTACAGCGCGAGGATTCTATGCAGTTCATATCTCTCGACTGAAAAAAGATAAGGTGCAAAACAAGACATTCCAGCAAAACAAGAAACAGACGCTATCGAAGAAACTTCTGTTTAACTTTAGGGACGATAAATGAATTCGTCTTTCTTGCAGGCTAGAATTATATAATCTTTACGATTCTCTCACTGCTAAAATTAAGCACTAAAATATTTAAAGAGTTGACATAAGAAAAGAAACATTAGCTTTCCACACAAAAAGTTTTTCAGCATAAAAAGTATGTTCTGGAATTTTACTTACAAAAAAAAAAAAAGTTTTTTACAGGTTATACTTTGTAGGCCTATTGTTTTCACCTTTTTTTAAATTGGGAAACGAACAATTATGGAGTTTTATTTTTCAATTCTTATTTAATTTTCCTGAATTTTTGTGTGTACAGTGGTTGTAATTTTCCTTTAAGATGCTGCTGCATGAAAAGATGGTTAATTCCCAACTTTTTAACATTTCTTGTACTATTCATGAAAGTTAAATATTTTCGCTTATTTTTGCTAAATTATATCTAACGTTCATGCCACCGAAAACTGAACAAATGTTTTCACTTAAGTGAACTATGAAGAAGTCTAAAATGATGCATTTGTGCTAAATACAGTTTGCGGAAAGCTATATTAAGCGTATACATTCTAATGAGTAAAGTGGAAACCTCAATTCTAGAAGCCTCATGTTCTTCAGGGAATTAGAAATCCGACAAATGGATGGAATGCCTAGAAGTCACGTTGAGCTTGTGAAATAAATGGGAATAATTATCTCAGGTGTTTTGTCTAGAAACATCAGACCCCCATTGAAACAAGATTCAGGGACGCCTTTGAAATATTTTTGGTGTGAATTTTTTTCTCTAATTTACGAAAGTATATTTTTCCTAGCATTATGTATATTTATGTCACTTAGGCTCCCATTAAATACGAATGAAGAATAATTTTACAACTCGAAATTATTTTATCAAATCTTGGATCGTATGTTCGATTTCAAAATTCAAATTTTCTCTAACGCAATAACAAAATATTTTTCAAAAATTCTGACAGAATGAACAAAGTGAGGTATTTATCTTTTTAATATTAAGCTTGTTTCAATTTCAATTGAGTAGTAAAATTTTTCAAGGACATATCGGGAAAAGAAAATGACGCAAAGTGAAATATTTAATTTAGTTTACTCATTTAGTCCATGAACCCATTTATAGATTTATTCAATTTTACGCATTCATTTATTTTTTCACTCACTCATTTATTCACGTATTTGTTTAATCACTGAATTTTATTTATTAAAATTATCAGTTCATAAAATTTTATTACTCATTACTTACTTAATTTATACGTTTATTCATTTGCTTATTTATTCAATTTCATTCAAAGAAAGATCTTTAAAAATTCTAGCAGAAACTTTCATTAAAACATATTTTATTTATGAGTTTGTCCCCTGCATGGGACAAAGTGATAATTAACTACTTTTATTTGATGGTACAAATTTGCTGCAAACCCCCTAAAGTATTAAAATGGAATTTCTACTATACTGCCGTGGGAAGGCAAATCGCAGTAACTGTAATTTTTCATTTTTGATTCTTTTTTCCATTTTTCTCATCTATTGTACTTCAGATTTATTGTACAAGTGCTTATTTGGTTTCCGCAAAGCATAAAAAGCAAAAAAAAAAAAAAAACTTCAAATTCCAACATTTCCCTATTGTTAGTGTGGAATTCTTCAAAAATTTCAGAGCCTCATTTCTGCAGATACTGTGCTTTACCTTCCCTGCGCTTAGTTTAGAATACATTGTTTTCAATTTATGCGAGGTAATTTAAAACCAATTTGTAATTACTTCACATTAAAAATTACATTTAAATCAACAACTTTTCTTTGGTTCACATCCGTGCTGAAAAACATTTGATGCTTTTTAGACTAGTATAACGTGAAGATACCTATAAGGCAAGTGTTCCAAATAAGGCTAACCTAAGGTTCAGAGCCTAATTTATTGCTCATTTATTGTTCAATTCGCTTCAATCTTTGTACATTCATCAAATAACTCATAAAAAATTAGAAAAGAAATCCTTCTATTTGAAAATTTAAGTTAATATTACCGTTTGCAGCAAATATTGAAAAATGGGAAATTGGCTTTGTTAGGAACAGGGGAGTCTAATGAGGCAAACTATGAAAATACGCCTAAAAGGACTATCAAAAAAAAAAAAAAAAATCTCAGTATAAATAGATATTAAACCGCATTTAATAAACTTAAAAATTTTATCAAAAACTACATACACTGTTCGACATTGAAAATGCAACATCAAGAAGGAGTGTTCAGAAATTTATGCAAATTTTAGAGTAGACGTACATCACTGAGTAATGTAAATGATGTGAAATGCGCAGCTTTTCGAAGCACGTGAAATATTTCTGACTGGAGAATTATCGAAGAAATTTTATTTTTGTTTTGGAGGATACATGTAACACGAGAGAATGCCAGGCCTCCGTCGACAAAGACACTTCCAGCAGATAGACGATTTTACGAGGGGTATGGTGATCGGACTGAGAAGGGGAGGTTGGTCCGTACGTCAAATCGCAGCTGATACCCACATGGATGCGAGCACGGTGCCGAAGATGGTTGAAACAACAAAATGTGGCAAGATTGATGGGTGCAGGGGCAGCCAGAGTGACGTCAGAACACGTGGATCAACGCATCCCCCGACAAACTGTAGTAGCCCACAAGTCACTTGTTTCTCGATTCTGCACCAGGTGCAAGATACCCTGAATGTTCCCGTGTGAACCAGAATCATTTCCCGTCGTTTGGTCGCACGTGGTCTGCAATCACGGCGTCCGCTAAGAAGACTGCCATTGACCCCCACAACATAGACAGCAACGTTTAGTATGGTGCCGGACTAGAGCGACGTGGATGACAGAATGGCGAAATATCGTGTTCTCAGATGAATCCCTCTTCTGTTTATCAGTGGTAGTCGCCGCATACGTGTGTGTCGTCGACGTGGAAACATCTAATCCGGCAGTAACTGTGGAACGTCCCACCGCACGACAACGTGGCATATAGGTTTGGGGCGCAATTGCGTACGATTCCATATCACCTCTAGTTCGTATTCAGGGCACTATGATGGCCCAACGATACTTGGATAATGTGGTGCGGTCGGTGGCAATTTCTTACCTTCAAGGGCTACCTAATACAATTTTTCAGCAGGATAACGCCCGACCACACAGTGCTCGCATCTACCAACATGCTCTCCAAGGCACACACATGCTTCCCTGGCCACCATACTCTCTTGACCTGTCACCAATCGAACATGTGTGGGATGTGTTTGGACGCCGTTTGCAGAATCTGTCCCTGTCTCGTTCAGAAGACGAACTGTGGCAAATCGTTGAAAGGGAATGGAGAGCCATCCCTCTGGACACCATCCGCACCCTTATTGACTCCATGCATAGATGTGTTTCTTCGTGTATCGCTGTCCGCAGTGGTCCTACATCCTACTGAGCAGACGCCGTTCTTGCTCTGTATTCTGCCTATCTTTTAGAAATTAACATCATTTATTATTCCTCAATGTTTCTGTCTTTTTTCCAAATTTCATCACTTTCTGACCACTCCTTCTTAGTGTTGCATTTTCAATGTCGAACAGTGTATTTACTTGAATGGAAGAGCGAAAGATCAATGGTCTTATTCGAGGCACTGATACGTCATTATTTACGGTTTTTTGAACATATGTGCAGCATATGCAGCACTGGTTCATATCCTCCACCCGATCCTTCAGTGTCTTATTCTAGTCACCGAAATCAACAATGCCAATCATGGTCTTACTGTGCTGCAGTATACTTTTCTGGGGTTACCATATCGCAGGAAAAAAATGGCGATACGCAGCGACAGTTTTCTTTCTGAATTCGTATACTACATAAATAAGGATTTCTGAAATTATTCGCACTTTTTTTTACTAGTAAACAACAGTAAACCATAAAGAAGCAAGATTAACTGTAAAATGAGGCGTAATAATATATTGTTGACGAGACTCTTGTAATATTGGTTGCTACTAATTTGCCTGTAGATAACAAACCGCTTGTTGAAAACTCTTTATCAAAAAGTAGTTTGTTAGGCGCTCCGATGACAATAAAACTACGATATAGCGAATTTTTGCTGTTCAACATAAAAAATGAGGTTTGGCCTTATTGGTCTACATGGCCCAATTTGGCCCACCCACCTAACCAGTGGAGTGAATTAACGAAGTTTATTAATATTGAATAGAGCATCTTTCATCGCAATAAATAAAAACCTAATTCGGTATATTTTATTAAGCCATTCCCAAACTGATGTAACTAGATTTCAGTATGGTGAGTTGGGGCAAGTAGGGGGGGGGGGGCGGTAGTGTGCGAATTCGTATACTTGATGCATGCTACATTTTGTTTGATAAAACATGTAACAATTAATGTATAAATTTAGCAAAATGCTAATTTAATGAAATAACTGCATTGGTTATTCTTTGATTGAGCTTACATAATGCTACGGATGCTTAAAAATTGCGTCCCAAAATATTCATTTCTAATAGTAGAGAAAATGTGCGATTTAACTGCATTACAAAAAGAAGAAAAGTAAATGTAAATATATGTAATATCTTTTTTTTTTTATTCTTCAATTTTAGGATTACCAGACTATACCATAGCGTGTGTGTATTCATTTTTCTAGCAAAATAGTTTTGCACTTCACATAATTCAAGCACTCTTTCCTTAAAAAATCCAGGCAGAGAAAGATGCATTAGATAGCTCACACATTTTCCGCTGGAGTTGAGTTAATAATCAAGAAAAATATTCTAAATGTTTTACTGCATCACCGTTGTCATGGGAACAAACACCAAACACAATTATAGCTCTCTTCAGTTGAAACTATCAGGATTTTGAGCACTTGCCATTGCAATTTATTCAGATGCGTTGGATCAAATGCGAAACCTAATGGCTTTCAAGTGTGAATATTCAAGCTGGCACTTTGTTTGTTTCATTGTTTTCCAGAGTAACTGCTAGAGCTGATTAAACTTTGTTGAGAAAGAAGTGATATGTGGGCGCAAGTGGTCTAAAAGAGAAGTGAAACTCTCTCAAAAATATTGAAGCCTTTTTTTCTTTCTTAAGAATTTGTGAACTGTATCGAATTTTAACGCATAGGCGTAATATCTATAAACTAATGTTTTAGTAAAGGATTAATATGACTTTTATTTGAAACATATCTTTTAGTAGGGGAGATAGCGACAGTTTTTAATACATTATTTATATAAGGGCAGAATTGTTTTAAATACAGTCGACGCTCGATATAACGACCATCTCCGTGCCAGAGAAAAAGGTCTTTATAATAAGTGGTCATTATAAGAGATAGAATTTTTTAAAAATATACACATGCATCAGGTATGTTCCGTTGTTCCAATACAATTGGCACTTTTTTAAAGATTCTAGTAAAATGTCCAAATTATTTTTTATCATGGGATTTTTAATTTTTAATTATGGGTGCAAAATATGACAAAATATTTCTAAGTAGAAAATATAGGAAAAATTGTATTACAGTACTTACAAATCATTTTTTTTTTCTGAAGATAAAATTAGAAAGAGTTGCTTTCCTTTTTAGCACATATGATTTTTGCAAAACATAATTTTCCATTCAAAGAAACTAAAAAGTCTCTCGAGCATTTGAAACATTTTTCATACTGGGAACTTTGGTCTCAATTTCTTCTTCTTCGTCTGATCATGATACATTAATTTGTTTTTGTGCACAATATCGAGAGGTACTTCATTTTCTGACAGACACGTGTTTGACACATTCTAAATCATAATTGATTTTAGCATAACACTTAAAGTTTAACACTTCTACCAATTTCATTTTTTTAGAAATTTTATACATAATTTCATCCTTTTCGTCGAAATTTTCATCTTGGATTGCCTGAAAAATCATTTAAGCATTTTTCCTTTGCTTTTTAAAATCAACATGGTGGAGGCAATTCTTGATGGTCTTTTCTGAATTCCGTGCTGATTTAGAAAGATGCAAAGCTGTAAGGATACCCATTTTGTAATCTTCACCTTCTTCCAGTCCGTAGACGGTAATGAAGGTCATTTCAAGTTACATATTAGTAGCATTGGAAAAAACACCAGGAATACTGTGAATCGCTGAATTCGGTCGCTGTATTGGATTAAATGATGCAGAGCGGTCGTTATAGCGGAAGCAAATTAACATAGAGTTCATTGGAACAAAGTTGGGACTATTACCACTGGTCGTTATAATGGATTGGTCTTTATAATGAGTGGTCGTTATAATGAGCGCCGACTGTATTAGATTAGTTCACTTAAATGAAGAAAACGCGAGTCTACCAAAAAGTTATCGTTGCAATAACTAATAAAAAAATTTGCAATATGTTGCAAAAACTTGTGAAATTGTCTTATATATATATATATAAGGCTGAAACTCGGTAATATTATTGATTACGTATAAACATAACGAAAAATATATGTCTACCGCGTCCGAAGCGTTGCCGTGCCGTGTCTACCACCCACGCAAGGTGCGAAAAAAATCAGTCAATTTTGACTTAAATATATAAGCCTAAAATTTTTTTTAATAACTGTTTATAATGTATAAAAAATAAAAACAAAAGTCTACGAGTTGTGTTATGTTGCAAAGGCATGATAGACGCCACGGAATGTCCACCTCGTACCTCTATGTACCGTTTATCGGGCCGCTAGCGCTCGCTCGAAAAAGTTTGCTTGTCGTCGCGAAATTTCAATAAATAAAGCTGATTTATTTTTTAATAAATAGTTTACATCCAGTTTTTATTAAAATTTTTAGTCTACCGTGACTAAGAGGTTGCTTAGTCTTGGGTAGACGTTGCTTAAATTATAAAGTAGTTGGAAAAGTATGATTATTTTCTCTTTTCATTCTTTATAAATGGAAATTTTTCAATTATTATTTTTTTATGATTACAATTTTCTATCATATTTAAATTGATATTCATACTTTTGTTACACACATATATATATATATATATATATATATATATATATATATATATATATATATATATATATATATATATATATATATATATATATATATATATATATATTAACTTCTTCAAAAATATTTTGAATCACCACCTTTTCAAATACATTTCGTAAATGGGGAAGTAAAGCTGTTTATTCATATACTGCGAAGAAAGGAGAGGGGAAGGACACGCTTTTAATAACCTTGGGTCTGGGGCCTGGGCCTGAGTAAGGCCCCTATAGTGAAGGAGCCGACGCATCCGCCATTTTGGAGCAAACTTGATCCAGTGCTTCGCGGCGATAGCATTGCTGCTGATGTTTATATTTCTTTAGCATATGTTAAATTGGATCAACAGATAATAGCCATCTGCAGAACTGAAAATCTGCCTTACTGCATTTACTGGAAAATAACAGATTTTTTTAAAAATAATAAGCACTTTTCATAATGCACTCAAAAGGACAAAATAACTTTTCTGGTCAGAAAGGACAATTTAAGAATTCCTGTAGTTTTAAAAAATTTCCAAGAAAATGACCCCAAAAACAAAGAAAAGTGCGGTTTTAGTCATGTAGAGAATGTTTTACCATTATCTAGCTTTAAATCATAAATTTGAGTGTTGAAACACGCATTTTTTTTTCTTAATGGGAAAGTTTGGTTTAAAATGACTTGAGCGGACTTTTCTTCGTTTGTGAAATATTTTTCTTAAAAGAATTAAAAACTACAGGAACACTTTAACTTTTCTGGGTCAGAAAGGACAATTTTTTTGTCCTTTTGAGTGCATTATGAAAAGTGCTTGTTATTTTTTTTTTTAAAATCTGTTATTTTCAAGTTTTTCGTTTTCAACCAAAATTTTACTTTAGAATTTGGTTTTTTAGCGTTAAGTTGTACCTTAAGGTTAAACAAATCATTTAATAAAATTCTGTAGTCTGTAAGTAGTCTAGTTGCTGAGTATACGCAAAAGAATGGTTCACAACATATGAGTAACTTGGGATAAAGGTCCTAATACGTCTTTTTACTTAGTGCTGTTATCGATTATTGGCATAGATGCATAGATGAGGATAAAAACCCCAAGAAAGCAACGACTGTGAATAAATTTCATTCTTGCTCCAGAGAGGACTTGATTCAAAATTTTCCTTATGATTACTATTAACATTACTTTTGCAAGGCAACAAAATTTGTAACAATGGATTTTATATTTAAACATTTAATGGGGAAATTACCTCAAATTTGCTATTTTCCATCCTAACCGAAATAATGATGTTACTTCAGAATTTTAAATTTTCAGCCTTAAGTTGTACCTTAAGATTAAGCAAATAATTTAGTAAAATCCAGAAGTCTCTTAGTGATCTAGTATCTGAAATATAAGCAAAAGCACGTCTCAGATTACTCCTTGACAATCAGGCAAGGTGTAATAAAAGTGCTTATAAAAACATCAATTCTGAACAACCAAAATTTCTCATCTATGATGTATTCTTTTTATTATATCTAATGAAAGAAATTCCATCATCTTATGCTATGATATTGAGAAAATTATTAAGTATGTTCAGCAGTATTCGTAGTAATTGTTTTCGACACGTACCCCGTTTCCTTCCATAAAAGATAACGAAGATATCGTCGCCTCAGAGCAACAGTAAGATATCTAATCCCAGAAATAACACTAAGATATCTTACTGATGTTCTGAGGCGATGATATATTAAGCGGAACTCACAGAGGTCAAAAAATTCCGATAGGAGACTCTGCAACACGTCCCTCTGACTTTTTGAATCAATTAAAAAATATTACTTTTAAAGAAGATTTGCTAGAATATTTATTAAAAAACTGGGAACGAGATAACAAAGCGACTTATTTTGAAGATAAATTTGTGTACATTAACTACAAACAGTGTTATAGATTTGAATGAAACCATCAACAGAAAAGTTGTAAAAATAGTAGATCATACTCAATCGTGCCCCAGACCGCGAAGAATCCGACACAAAAATAATTTACCATCTTTGTAATTTTTGAAGAGCTGCAGCCTCCATATGACGTCCACCTACGATGTTCAGATACTGATGTATTAGTTATAATATTGGCTAACATGAAGTTTTTGAATTCTTAAATAAAGGTCTGGATGGAAGTTGGCGCTGGAAAATCATTAAGATGTATCAATGTCTCTGAACTTTACAAGAATTTAGGAGAAACCGTTTGCTCCGCCTTGGTTGCTTTACACGCAATGACTGGTTGCGATCAAAATCCGGCTTTTTTCCGAAAAGGAAAATTATGTTCCTTGCTACAATTTTATGGGTTACAAGTGGTAACCGCACGGCTTTGCCCGTAATTGAAAAATTAAAAGGTCTTTTGGTTCGCCTGTATATTTACAAAGAATGTATGGTGAATTTTCTCGCCAATTAGCTTGTACCCATGTTACAGTTCCACGTTATGATAATTTCGTATCTCGCCAATTGGCTTGTGCCCATGTTACGGTTCCACGTTATGATAATTTCGTAATTTACTCGTCCATCTTATGATAATTTTGTTCTTAAAATTGGAATAGAAAAATAATCACATCTAATTTTCGAAAAATCGCTTCGAGGTGCGCATTCCCATGCTACAAACTAACTTTGTGCCAACTTTCATCAAAATCGGCCGAACGGTCTAGGCACTATGCGCGCCACAGAGATCCAGACATCCTACAGACATCCTCCGGACATCCAGACAGAGAGACTTTCAGCTTTATTATTAGTAAAGATTAATTAATATGTAAAGAACTGTTTATTTGATTATTTTTAATTATTTATTGTTATGTAAGATCGATGCAAAAAATTTTATTTCATAAGTACTTGATCATAAAAAATAAATAAATAAAATAGGCATAATTTAAAAGGTCAAGACACTATTAATGAAAAATAAACTTCACTATAATTTTGTACATAATTTTAATTTAATAAAATAGTTTTTAATTTCGTTTCAATGTTAATATTATTTTTTTAATACATATTTAACAGGATGTAAACTATTTATTAAAAAATAAGTCGGCTTTATTTATTGAAATTTCGCGCCGACAAGCAAACTTTTTCGAGCGAGCGCTAGCGGCCCGATAAACGGTACATAGAGGTACGAAGTCAACATTCCGTGGCGTCTATCATGCCTTTGCAGCATAACACAACTGGTAGACTTTTGCTTTTATATTTTATACATTATAAACAGTTATTAAAAAAATTTTTAGGCTTATATATTTAAGTCAAAATTGACTGATTTTTTTCGCACCTTGCGTGGGTGGTAGACACGGCACGGCAACGATTCGGACGCGGTAGACATATATTTTTCGTTATGTTTATACGTAATCAATAATATTACCGAGTTTCAGCCTTATATATATAAGACAATTTCACAAGTTTTTGCAACATATTGGAAAATTTTTTATTAATTATTGCAACGATAACTTTTTGGTAGACTCGCGTTTTCTTCTTTTAAGTAAACTAATCTAATATTTAAAAAAATTCTGGCCTTATATATATTGTCGTAAAACTTCGGTCGCTATCTCCCCTACTATTTGTAAAGGACATTTTGCTTTAATGTTAATGTTGTAAAATATGGTTAATAAATGGAATTCACTGCCTTGCTTGAAACAGAAATGAAAGATGATTAAGTGTATTGTTTGTAAGTCCTATTACTACTACTACTAACTAATTCTACTAAATCATTGCACATATTTACTTTGACCCGATTAGGCTCAAGTTATTTTGATGATTTGGGTACACAAATTGCCATTTTTTTTTGTTTCTAAAATCAAATGATTAGTACAAAACAAAATATTCTTATTAGTTAAGCATTGATGTTTTGAATTACATGCGTTTAAAGTTTTAAAGCCGCAGCATATTCGCTTCAGACAGCTGCTTCTTAGTATAGTAGTGGTTTTTAGTATAGCATTGTTTTTAAAAGATATATATAAAAATATTTTCTAAAAAAATAAATAAAAGAAAATTAAGTACCGTGTTCTTTGAACATAAACCTCTATTCTTTGAAATCTTCAGTAAAGTGTGGCTATCTATTGAATTGAACCCAAATTAAGTCTTTTCGAAATAGATTCGGTTTTGAAAAAGAGATGAAACCGAATAAAATTTCTCCGGATATATGTTCGGGTATAACAATACGATGCGCTGAAAAAAAAAACGAGTAATACCCGGACGTGACATTTTGGAACACCGGTGCTGTGCCCGAGATTATTTTGGTCATGACGGTCCAAAGGTTAAAATTTCTCAAAAGTAAATGCGAAATTCATTCAAAAATGAATCATGCTTCTTCATGTTCCTCTACCTTTCCCTCAAGAACTAGTTTTATAAAGTATTTTCATTGTAACGATATATTTATTTTACGTAAAAGTTTCAATTGACAGACTGAAGTATTTTTCATCAGTATAGCAATAAGACTTGCTGCAAAGATGAGCCCTCTGTAAAATGTTTTTGACGTTCAAAGAAACATGCATAATGAAATCATCATATTCACTCACCGTGTTCCCGAATTTGAAGCCTGTTCACTTTGTTAAGTTTAGGTCAGTAGTGGTTAGAAAACAAATATTCAAAAATGTGGTAGTTTAACAGAAGTTAAAAATATCCGATTAAATACGGAACACAATTATCAAGATTTACATCAATGCTATATATATTTGAAGAATAAATGTTACGCAAAAGACATAAAGTGACTATTTTTATAGAGCTTTTAAGTCCTGATGTCTTTTTGAAGAATTTGCTCTGTAGGAACACCATATGACTAATACTTTTTTCTCAAGTTATCTAGTAAATGTATAATTATACAGAGTGAGCATTGATGATGGACGCGATTTCAAAAAATCATGTTTTTTTAACTACTGTCTATATTACTTTATCCTTTTTTAGTAATCATTTAAAAAGTTCTCTTGAATTATCTGCACAATTCCACATTAAAAAAAAATTACACACCTTTGCTATGTTGAATCAAAACTGTTTAAAAACTAGCTGATATGTGCATCACATGACTTCCTTTTACTCCAATTTAATGTCATTTTCCCATTATTGGCAATTTTAATGTGATTCAATAGTTTACTCTCTAAATATCACCAACAGTGGCCAAATCGAAACCAGATTTTAAAAAAAAGAAGAAGAAAAAAGAAAAGCGCCAAATTTGTCGCCAAGTTGGCGACCAAAAGATACATCGAAATTAACAATGATTTCCCCTCAAAAAGGGGAAAAAAACTCCCTTTGGACCATCCGAATGCAACCAAAATCGAAGGTGCACAAATAGACCCCACTAAACTAGGAGTCCACGTATCAAATTAAAACTTTCTAGGACTTACCGTTTTTGAGTTATGTGAGATAAATACACACATACGTACATACATACATACGTACATACAGACGTCACGAGAAAACTCGTTGTAATTAAGTCGGGGATCGTCAAAATGGATATTTCGGGTGACTGTACGTTTCTAGGCATATACTCACGGGTGGTCGAGTCGAAAAAAAAAAAAAAAACAACATTCATTCGGGGGTGAGCAAAATAGAAATTAAGGCCGATTTTTGAGTGAAATTTTTTTTGCGAATACAATACTTGATTTTTTGTAAAAGGAAGTAAAAATCATTCAAATAAACGGCCGTCATTACTGTTTCGACCCTAGCAAAAAAGCCTCTGAGATCAACTGTTGACCTGGAAGCCTTTCAATCGCAGGATGTCATGACTGCTGCTAATACATCTCTTTCCAGGCAGTTGTCAGAGAGATAAGCTTTTTGTAAACTCATCTGTGTAGCATATCCAAAAGCTTTGTTATTCAGGCTAATGACGAACAAAGTTTTTTTGAAGTTAAAATCGGATGAATAAATCGGTCAAACTGCAAGTATGATTAGTGCGGCCAAAAAAGAAAAAAAAAAGAAATAATTCATCAACAGAGTTGATGTTGTTAAAAAATTTCCACCCATCGCAATGAAATCTAATTGCTCTAGCGTAAGTGGTTACAAAATACACAGTCTCATCGCTATACTATTCAGTAGGGTGGGTCGAAAAAAGGAAACTTTCAAGAAACATATTCTAATAGCAAAACAAAGATGTGTATTGCCATCATAAACAAGGGAAAAATAATGAAAAAAAAATAATATTTATGTCTTCAGATCGCGCATTATCTGCAAAGTTTGAAAAAAAAAGGTAAAAAATAGTTAATTTTCAAATATGTTTATGAAAATCCAACTGTTTAAAATTTTTGCTCTAATTCCGTTTAAATGCTTCATTTTGACACTTTTTTCATAAATCTTTGAAGATATTTACATTTCTTTAGAGTTTTTAGCTCACATATAAGCCACAAAGTATCGTGAAATTACACCAAAAATCGACGTTTTTAGCTCATTTTGTACATTTCAGTATTGCTTCTTTTAGGTAACAGTAATATTTTTTTTTAACAATAAATGCGCAATATATAACTTTTTATTGGAAAAACAATTATATTTTATTACATTAACAACCCAGAACCCAACGCAAGTGAGGGTTGCACTTTGTGTCCCACCCTGTTATTCCCAAGAAGAGTAGTTATTTACAGGACTTACATATTTTCAAGTAACTTACATTCACATTGGTTGAATGATTTTAAACAAGTTTATACGTTTTGATCAAGGTTTGAATTTAAAGTAACGACTCATTTTGCATTGATGTTTGCGAATATAAAGTTTTTCAGATAGATCCATCTCTTGCGTCTAATACTCAAATGAATTTCTACAGATTTATCACTGACAGGGTCTACAATCCTTTCACCTGTCCAAATGTGGTATGGGAATTTTAAAAATGCATACCTAAGCAAATGTATAGTACCTAGAAATGATAAAATAACCTTGTTTTTCACATTATCGCTGAATTCGAGGAAAGTAAACACATTGATCAATTAATTAACTGTTACAGTTCGAAGCTCCAAATCTTAATATTGGTGGAAGAAATTCTCTTACAGCTATAGAAATGTGCTTCTTGATTGGTAATCTTTTGTGTTGTGTATTCTACTATAACACAAGGCCATGACCAATAACAATTTCTTAGAAATAACAAAGTAAGTATTTTTTTGAATCCCCGGATCCATGATGTTTAGAAGATCATCAGACACCTGACTTGCAGACTTTGTAACTTTAAATAAGTGTAGGTCCACGTTTCACGCAAGTTTGTTCTTTTCTTTGAATTTTATTTTTACCGCCCCAGTACTCCGGTATCACGTGTTAACGAATTCTAATAACCGAAAGGTTGGTTCTGGGAGATTGAGATCAATATTACATTTTCATTTCTGTATTACATTGACAATATCCATCAAATATACTTTTGCTCGCTTTTTAAGTCAGCTTTTAAATCTTCAATTTCTTCTGACCGAGTTCTAAGTTAATAATTTATAATTGAACAAAAAAAGTTTAATCTTTATCCATTATTCAGTTAATGTTTATCTTTTACACTCTGGCTGTTGAAAGGGTTATTAAACTGGTTAGTAAACCTGTAGGTTAAGAGTTTTGGGATGATAAATGAAATAAATTAGTGTGAAAAACTTTATACACGTGATCGTCAATGCAAAAATTGACTAACAAATCCAACATCAAACGTTGATCCAAGCGTAGAAACTTCTTTAAAATAAAATTGTAATTGTGAATGTAACATTTTTTAATAAATGTAATTATTCTGTTAATAACTAGTCTCTTGGAAATTGCAGGGTGGAACACAAAGTGCAACCCTCTATTTGTGGTGGGTTCAGGGTTCTTAATGCAATAAAATATAATTACATTTCTGACAAAGAGTTGTACATTGCATATTTATTGTAAAAAAATATTACTGTAATCTAAAAGAAATACTGCAATGTGCAAAACAAGCTCAAAACGTCGATTTTTGTTTAATTTCACGAAACTTTGTGACTTATGTGCGAACTAAAAACTGTAAAGGAATGTAAATATTTTCAAAGATGTATGAAAACAGTGTTAAAATGAATCATCTTAACGGTATTCGAACAAAAGTTTTTAAATATTTGATATTTCATAAAAATACTTGTAAAATTACCTAGTTTTACCGTTTTTTCAATTTTTGCAGTCAATGCACGATCTGAAGGCATAAATATTACTTTTTTTTCATTATTTTTCGCCTGTTTAGGATGGCAATATACAACTTTGTTTTTCATGTTAGAAGTTCCTCCTCGAAAATTTTCTGTTTTCGGCCCACCCTATTATTTAACCGTGAAAATTTTTGCATTCATCAATGAGGATACCCCAGCATGCTAACAATGAACCTCTCACAAGGGACTTTCCTTTGCATAAATTCATGGTTCTTTAAAGTTTCAGCCTTTCTTCTAAGTAAAAATTCATTTATTATCTGGATGAACTGTTAAACTAGATTATTAGTCAGAGCAGATATCAACCATTTTTTTTCCAGCAGTGCATATTTTGAAGTTCCCTGGTCTAATGTATTTTTCCTCAATTAACCACTTGTCAGAATATTCTTAAAGTGCTCGAATGAATATAGTAGTGTAACAACATGCTTCACAATTTTGAAAAATATTTTTCTCCATCAACAATAACTGAATTTTACTTTGTCACACATTAGTATGTTTATGATTCGGCATTCTACTAACTATGGATTAACAGTTACATTATTTCAGCAAATATTAATTTTTAAAACATCTTTGGTTATGCGATATTAATCTTGAAGCATTTCTGCGGTCGTTAGGCTCCTATCACTACTTTGTGTGTTTGTTGCTTATAGTAACGCAGGTTAACATCAGGGTTACTTGAAAGCATATACGGTTATATTAAAGATAATACCGATAACTACCGATTAACGGTATACATGTTTTACTGGAATGATTCGTAATGACGTAATTTTATTTCAAAGCAGCGACGAGTTAGATAAGTAACGTCAACTTCATGAATACAACTCTGCACTTTGTGATTTCATCAGGAAATTGAAAAAAAAAAAAAAAAGATTGAAACACAAAAATACAATGCGTACAAAATTTATCTGGTATAACTCCAAGTAATTGAATTGGTAGTTTGAAGAAGGGAACAAACGCCAAAATATGAAATTTTGAATTTTAGCGGTAAAAAACTGTTTAAAGGTTCGCTCACAATGTAAGGCAGAAGAAGAATACAAAAACTTATATCTTCATGTGTCGAATCGAATTTACAAAATTCATCAGTTAGATCAGGTGACAAAGACCGGACTAGTTTCCTTGTTCCAACTGATGAGTTTTGTGATCTCAATTCTACACATGAAGAGATTGGTTTTTGTATTCTTCTTCTGCCTTACATTGTGAGTCAACCTTCAAACAATTTTTTACCGCTAAAATTCAAATTTTCATATTTTGGCGTTTGTTCCCTTCTTTAAACAACCAATTCAGTTTTATTTTATGGAAGCATTTTGAATTGGATTTGCGTGTCATAATTTTTATAAAATATCAATAGTAATTTTTGTTTCTGTACAAGTATACATATTGTCATTTATGTCTTAATTCAACTTCCATAAATGTGCACGTAATACTGCTTAACTCAGACAAACTATTCATACTCGGATAACACTTTCATATTTTACATTTCGTAATACATTTAAATAATTAAGCAGGACGTAGTATTCCTTCTTGTGCGTGGGGAAAAAAAACTTGCTTCATTATTTAACGTTGCAAATTTCACCTTTAAGATAAAATGTATTTATTTCTATCCCGTCAAGACCGAGCACAGAAGTCCTTTGTACGATGCTTAAGTTGTTTACTTTATCAAACAACCTCTGTCACGCAAATTCTATGTAACATTTTAGAAGGCGAAAGTGCTGTTACGGTAAATGAATGGAGACTTTTGCTCAGGGGTTTCCCATTTAGTTGTGGGTTTTCGTGACATGCTTGCTAGTTTAAAATGATGTTCGCATTTGCAAGCTTAACTGTTATGTCTGCTGAGTTTAAACCTTAAGATTTCAGCAGGTGTTTGTCTAGGAGACTTAAATGATGTAAGGGTAGGGACATTCATAAACTCGTGGAATGTAAAGTAGGATAGCTTGGATTTCCTTTATGAAAGATCTTTATAGTAATCAGGCGATTTCCATGTCATTTGTGGACAATGCATTAAAATAAATTGCTGTTGTATTGTAATAAAATATCTTTTGAGGTTTTCATGCAAATTTAATAATATTAAAAGTTGAAAAGAATTTTAGGGCTTCAATTAAAATGTTCTTTGGCAATTCTTAGTACTTTTCGTCAATGGTAGAGTCGTTTTAAAAAAAAATTTACTTTCGTTTTACGTTTGTACGTTTATACTTTCACCTTAAGAAAAAGTTAGTACGTAATTACATGCAAAAGAATATTCAAATTTAAATTTCTTGAAAAAAATACCTATTAGTGTATAAAATAATGAACTTGTTATTTAAATAAAAAAATAAATGTGTGAACAAGAGGATACGAAGAAAATAAAAAAATCTTGCCAATGAATACATCTGCTGGCCAGATTGACAGAAAACACAACAGAAACAAAAACAAAAAACAATTTACTTTTAATGAACAGCCCTATTTGCGTATAATTGTTTTGCAAAACATTGAAACGATAAAATCAATTGTACATAAAATACTTATTCTGTAAGCTAATAAATTAAAAAAAAAAAAAAAAAACTTTTTTTGCTTTTGTGAATTATTTACTGTAAAAGTAGTTAGTGTTATTAAGTGCGAGTGTGCCCCTGACCTCCCATCAGAGGCGACCCTCAGTTTGATATTGCTATGGATCTACTCTCAAATCTAACGAGCTCCGTAGTGTGCATTAAACTTTGTGTGTTACTTGGTTTCTTAAGCAATGTTGCATTTTCTTAAAATTCTTCCGGTAATTTTGTCAGTGATTGAATAGGAAAAAAAAAATTAATTCATAAGAATCTAATGTGGTTATGTGTACAACGGTGTTTGCGCAAAAGCGTTATAATGTATATAATAATGCATTAAAAGAAACATAATTGTTTTTGATTTTCGATTTTCCAAATACATCTCCTGTAGTCAAAATCCGAGAGCCGTTAACAATATCCAGAAAAGTTTTTAGCAAAATATTTCTATTATTTGCAGTTGAGTTTGATGATCTTCAGGTTTTGCATTTATATATAAAATCATCAAAAAAAAAAAAAGAAAAAGCAGATGTCCCTCAAAAATACGGTCAATTCGTCCCCTGTAGTGTCGAAATCGTGTTGTACAAGATTTTTGTCATAATATTTTTTATCAAAAGTATAATTCAATCTTTTACAGTACGTTTTAAATCAAAACCGTGCAGTACTAAGTTCAAGTTTTGTTTTGTGTAATATCGAATCCGTGTTATGATAGTCCCAAATTTCGTACTGTGTAATATCGTGTTGCATAAGTACCGTGTTATGCGAAGAGACGCCTGTACTGTATCACAAGCAGTTGTTCATAATAATTCTACTATACTGCCATGCTAAACACAGATGTCGTATCAACGAATTTTATCAACATTGTCACCAAGTGGTTCTCTGACACATATTTTATCTAAATAAAATGGTTTATGCCCATTTATGAATGAGCTACAATTTTTTTGAAAATCTGAAAAAGTGGCATCTGAATCAAGTGTATGGAGGCAAAAAACTTTGGAAAAGAAATACTTCATTTTGATCTCAGCTGCAGATATACGATTTTTGTACTTTGCAAGGAAGTATAGTGCTGCTCTGGTTAGTTGAGCTGTGACCTTCACAATTTTCACCTCATTTTCGGGTAATAGGAAGGGTAATTGGCGTGAAGTTATTGTCGCCAAATGGTTCTTCGAATTTACATTTTATCGAAATAAAATGTGTTATGGTCATTTGTGAATGAAAAACGATTTAAAAAAAAAAATCTGAAAAAGGAGCTTCTGAATCATGTATATTGAAGCGAAAAACCGTAAGTAGAAATATATCATTTTGAGCTGAGCTGCAGATATACGAATTTTGCACTTAACACAGAAGTAGAGTGCGGCTCTGGTTAGTTGAGCTGCAACCTTGAAAATGTTTACCAGTTTATCTCTTTTTCGGGTAATAGGAAGGGTGATTGGCGTAGAGTTAAGTTGGGCTTCTTTGGTAGTAGTTTTGCTAAAATATTTAAACACAAATAAACTCAAATAACACGTTCCTTTTTTAATGAAATTTCTAAAAAGAAGTTAACATTGTCTAGATCATAGTTGAACTGAACAGAACTGCACAATACAACTTTGATTATTTACTCGGTTTGTTGGAATTTTCTGCTGCTTGCGTTGAGCGATTTGTTTGCAATTGACTTTCAGTATGATTCAGAGAATCAGCTCAGGTTACAATGCTCATTTTCAAAAAGAAATTATTTTAATATTTTCTAATCTATCAAAAAATAAATTTGTTGCAATAATTTTACATAAGTATTTCATAATTATGCAACAAAATTACGTTTTTTTGGCTGTTTGTGTTGAAAAACACTTTTTTTTTCTTTAAAATAAGATATCTTGCATAATGCATATTTAGCAAACATGAAATCATTTATAAACTAAAAAGTAGCCCCCTTCATATAAAAACAAACAAAATGCTAGGAAACTCAATTTTCTGTTATTCTTTATTTCATTTTGAAAAACGAGCAGAAACTGCATTAAATACAAGCTTTGTAACCCAGATGATTGTGTGTGTGTGTGGGGGGGGGGGGACACTGTTACAGATGAATCCTCATTTTCTCTTTTTTAGCAATCTTATTGAGAAAGCACCGACAAACATTTAAGACTTTTTTTTAGCTTAACTAATTTCTTTGCATTTGTTTAAATATCGTTTTTTGTTTAATTTCAATTTATTCCAGTAGAAGACGGAAAAAAATAGCGAGAGTTTTATCACTGAGAATAGTATATTTTCAATTTTTCACGTATAGAAATAAATGAGGTAGAAATTCAGTGTTTTTTAACATTCATTGTTTGATTGTCCTATTTACTTGATCAGTTACTTGATCATTCAGTTTTATTTCAATTTTTAAGAAACGCTACAGCATCCATGATCGATTTCGATGTGATATCACGGTTTATTTTTACAGACACTTTGTCACTTGATTCGTTTATTCTTATTTGAAAAATCATGTTTATAAGAAATTTTGTAAATGTACAAGTAATGGGTATTTTGATTATTTTATGCAATATACAGGGCCCGACACATTAATCTCCCGTATTTGGAAAAAGTTCTGTGTGAGTTGTGGTTGGGAAAGTTTATTGCAAGTTGTATCGAAGATAACACTATGATATGCTGTATTAGCATTGTCAGGGCGTGGTCAGCATCGCCAAGTGTTGTTGAGGAGCATGTTTGTAATGGCAGTTTTTGTCATTAATACTCAGTTGCGATTCCCGTTCAGCTCCAAATTGTCTTACATGGTTTGTTTCAGATTTAAGAAAAATCATGTGTGGATATCAAACTTTAGTCACAGGCTTTATATGCCAGACCGCTGTATTTGTGTCTAGTAATTTATAATCAGCAGTAGCTGATATTGCATTAGTAATTGACACTTTTACAGAAAAGAAAAACAAGAGAAACAGAGGTGCCAAAAGATTAGCTAAAAGTGATCTGAATGAAATAATGACAAATTTACACACTTTTTTGAGCAATTTTTACAGTTTTATAATTTCTCTCGTCAATTTGCGTTTTTAAGTTTCAACTATTAGTGTAGTATCAACTATTGGTGGTTTTACCTCAACTTGAGCAAACTTTTTCATTCACAACCGAATAACAGCTGAAGTACAAACTTTGCACATAGCAACAATTGTAAAACTACTCCGATTTTTTTCCCTTTAAACCCTTTAAAAGAATTCAGAAATTTTACAGAAATAGCTAGCCCTGTTGAAGATTGATAGAAAAGGAAAAAAAAAGAGAAGCTCTGACAACTTTGAATCGTTCACTGTAACTGTATAGTACTTAATTCTGATTTTTCTCAAAAACAAATAAGTAAATAAATGCAGTTTTATGAGTAAAAAAAGTTTCTGTCTAGCAGAAACAATCCGTAAATGATCCAAAACTACTATGTGGTAGGGGAATTTGGGGCAAAGTGAAATAGTTAAAATGACTGAGCTATTTTAATATAAGCAAATTGAAAGTGTGATTTGAAAATTACAGTACATAAAAAAGAACATTGTTTTTTTCATAATAAAACTTGCATTGAAATAGTATTTTATGTATCTGACAGTAAATTTTCGCTTTCGAAAAACAATTTAAGTGGGAAAGTGAAAAATGAAATAATTTTGTAATGAAATATTTTCTATTCGATAGTAAAAAATATTTCTGATCAAATGAATCAGTAATTAAAAGGTTGAATGAATAAATAGAAAGATACTGAAAAACATTAACAAATAAATAAATAAACTAATGTATGAGGAAAAATAAATGAATGAGTTAAAAAGCAAATGAATAAAAAGATAGGTGAATTACTAAACTAAGGTATGTTAATAAAGTAATTTCTAAGAAATGCGTAAGAAATTGAATAAATAATTGAATGATGAAATGGAATTAACTATTTCACTTTGCTCCATCCACTTTGCCCTGCATGTACTTGTCTAATTGTACAAAATATTTAAAATAAAAAAAGTTCAATATTAACTAAATAAATACTGCACCAAATATTAGAAAGTCTCAATCAGTGGCGGATCACCGCATAGGCGCATGAGGCGCTAGCTGGGGCCTCCAGCTAAGCAGGGAGCCTCTGAGCCGCGATGTGTCACATACTCAAAACCAAAATTTTTTTGTTATCGGATTTGCCATGGAAAGTCATAATTTTTTGTACAAAATGCTCAAAACTCATGGATATTGGCAGTTAGTCATGGATTTTAGGCGCGGGCTGATTGCTCTCAATAGGGCCCCCTAATAGGATTGCTCCCAATAGGGCAGTGTCTATGGGGGCCCCAGGCTTCAAGTACGTTTATTTGGATTTTTCCAGGAGAAAAAAATGTTTGTTTAGAGGATTCGCAATAGAAAGTCATAATTTTGAGTTCAAAATGCTCAAAAGTCATGGAATCGACAGTTAGTCATGGATTTTAGGCGCGGGCTGACTGCCCCCAATAAGCCCCCCCCTCCTGCGTCTAAAGGGGCCCGAGGCTTCAGGTGCCTTTTTTTGGATTTTTTCCAG
The DNA here is from genome assembly GCF_026930045.1 of Uloborus diversus. NCBI lineage: Eukaryota > Metazoa > Arthropoda > Arachnida > Araneae > Uloboridae > Uloborus > Uloborus diversus. The sequence goes on from NC_072740.1 coordinate 60,283,281, forward strand.
GAGAGAAAATTGGGACATTAGAAAAAAAAAAGTATGTTTTTTTGTATTTACAAGGTGCAAATTTCAAAATATATTTGTTTCTTTCCTCCGGAATGCTTCATCAAAACAAGCAGCAGATTTTGTGTTCCACCGTAGCCATCACTTTTTTTCTGAGATCGGAGAGTTCTCGCTTCTTTGTTCAAGGTCGTGTGTCCCCTAAAGAAAGTGGGGTGTTGAATAAGAAGTGACAAAAGGAAAGACATTACTATGGCTCAAGTTTCTCGCTAAATGCAAACAAAAACAGGGGAGTTGATCTTGGGAAAATGACCGGGAGCTTCGTTCTCTTCTGCCCTGTACATTTCAATCCAATTCAGTAGTGCAATGTTATCTTGTCTTGCAACAGTGGTCAGAATCTTGCTAGTTTAATGAAAGAAAAAATGCCTTCTAACTAATAATACAGTCCTGGAATTTAGGTGAGCAATGAAACTTTCTTTTCTCTAATGCCTTAACTTACTTTTTAGTCGCAAGTTTAAAAACGAAATTGTTTCTCAAAAGAGTCGGAAAAGAAGGGAAATGTGGGGCAAAGTGAAATGGTTAAGATCACTTACTTTTTTCAATATGAACAAATTGAAATTTCGCTCTAAAATATACTTAGTCCAGTTGCATACTTAAGGAAAAAGACATTCCGTGGGAAATTTCGTGAGGAAATTGTGAGACCAATTTTAATGCATTCCTTATGGCCTATGTAACTATGCCTCACCGGGTGTTTTGCTTGAATTTGTGTCAGATCGCCTGTGTGACGTCATTAATCCAAGATGGCGGCTGCACTAGATGTTGATGAAAATTTTCGGTTTTAACTCATTTTTGAGGCATATTATGAAATGTTTTCAACTTATATTACATATTTAACACTTTAATACTATTACATTTCAAATTTAAAAAGAAATTGTTTATATAAAAAAAGTTATTTATTTTGCTATTTTTGATTTTTGATACAGATTTTATGAACTTTTTTAGTAACCAATAGCAGTTAAAAAATATTTTGGAAAGCTTGTACGATTAAATCAAATTTATTATTCCAAAGAAACCTGTAAAATTATTTACATACACGTGTTTTGGGGTTATAAGAAGCTTTTTTTTTAATGTAGAAAATATTTACAACTTCCGTTACTTAATATCGGAAGCAATGACAATTTTATTTTTTACATTTTATGTACTCTAAATAATGAATAATTTATTTAAACTCTTAGTTTACTCTTATTTTTAATTATTAAAATATAGATTTAGAAATAAACAAACAGTCCTCACTTAAAGTTCTTCATCTGAAGTGTCATCAATATCGCTTTGCTGGCTGGGGGGGGGGGATGCTTTTCGCATAAGTCCCATCATCTCCACACACATAAAGTTCAGTGCATGAAATGTTTTGAGATTTGCATTTGCATGAAACAATGCATTTGCCTTTTACACAGCTGCATCGAACTAGTTTCAAGATGGATTCAGACGCAGAAGGAAGTATACATATAACTGAAGCATAGAAGTTGTCTTTCTTTTCCCATCCAAAGTCTAACGGTGATGGTGATTTCGGGTGCTGCTGGTTAGCAAGACGCCACTCTAATACCTGATAATGTGCTCTTAAAATGTATGGGGACAAAGATACTCTTGTAGGAGGCAAATTTTCATTTTGAGCATCTTGCTTGGTAAACATGAACCAACGAAGTATTTCAATATCTGAAATCTTGGTCAGCGGCACATACATGGAGCAAATAAATCCTTCAGTAGCAACTTTATTATTTGCACTAAATTCTTCGGTTGATCCCCCAGATGACTCAAAGCATCAAGAGTATTTTTGTCTGCCTTCTTATACATTTTCAAAAAAGATGGTTTCCCTTCTTAGCAAGTGAACCTGTTGTATCACATCCTGATAGAGCATGAAGTCCTAATATTCCTTTAGTTTTTTCTGGTCCTCTAATGCGGTCGTAATTCCATTAATATCTCACTTTCAGTTTTCTTATCTTTTAATCCTTCCCCAAATGTCAGGGACTGAGGTAATGTCAAAAGGGAACGGGCTGCTGATGGTGTGGTAAGAGAAAGTGGAATTTTTCTATCCGAGTCTTTTTTCTGTTGATAAGGTACCATTACAATGCCATGCAAAGTACCCTTCCCATAAGATGTGTCTTCAAGGAAATCAATGTTACCTGCAGCATAAAATAATCTTGCTTTTATCAGATCAGGAGGAGTATAGATTCCGCACTCTCATCCATGCGCCTTTATTACCTCATTCGCTATCTGTGATTCCAAGCGTAGATCTAAGCATAATCAATCGAAACACCTATTTTATGTAAAAAAATCAATTACATATTTGCTTCGGGTAGCAGAGTGCATATTAAGGCCAGCACCAACTTGCAAAGGCATATCTTTGGCTTGTCGATGAACAGTTTCTTTCGAAGCTTGGTATGGAGACAGTATTTTATACATGAATATGTGTGATAGTCTTTTAGCTTTATTCAGCACGATATTGTTCTGCACCTCATAAATAGAATTAATTTCGAATTTTACGCTGCAGTACCATTTAAAAAATGATCAACTTCGGTTGGAACGGCATCAACTATCTGATTCTGTTCAAGAGATCCTGTAAATGTCCATTTCTGATCAGATAAAACTGCTTTGCGTAAAATGTTTGCAGCTTCAAAGATAATTCTCATGTTTTTTCCAATGCCTATAAAATCATCTTCTGCATTAGATAGGGTAATATCTACAGTTGCCTTTAAAGATACGCGTTATGACTCATTTACCCTTTTTGGATTACTAAATATAGCGTCATTAATTTCTTCTTGAATGAGATTTTTAATTTCTTTTCACGTTTTATTTTTTCTTCTATTTTTATTTACAATTGACTGATAACTCATTTCAAGTCTGTGATTGTAATAACATTTCCCTGAACAAGAGAATTATTTAATGCACACAGAAATTCTACGTCTGTTGCTTCATTAGAAACGTCTTGTGAATATGTTACTACATCAGGCTCGCAATTTTTTCGTAAAATATTAAATACATGTTTTGCCCAGCAAGATTTATGGTATAAAATGTTCTTTGCATGACAGTCTCCTGGATCTGAACAGTCATTGAGTTTAATTTTGAAATTGGAAATTTCAATGGCTTTTTTTAATTGCTGACCTGCAGAATGTTTTTTATCACCACCAATGGTTTTCTTACACCGCCTTTTAAGAGGCAGAAAAAACACTTATTTTTGTCACCAACGACAATTTTGGATCCCGTTGTGTGTAGCCTACAACATTTTCTTCATGAATGGAAGTAGAATAAGATGGGTTATTCTTTTACATTTCGTGTAATTTCTTACTTCTGCCCATACTTGCTTTATGAGTGCACTTCTGGTAGCATTCTGTATGCCATGATGCGTTTTCATTTTTCAATTCTTTTACGGTCACATTCGTTAATCTATCAGTAAGTAATGTATATACTCTTTGTCATTTCATTCTACTCTCTTCTTGATATATTCTAATACTTTACCATAACCAATGGGTTTAACTAATGGGCACTTCTTAATCTGACAAAAAAGACATAGTTTATAATTAATTTGTAGCCTTGCTTTTTTTTGAAGATGGAGGCAAAGAAACTTGTAAATGAGTTTCTGGGAGAGAAGACATCGTGAATAAAATAGCAGTGATAAGTTACGGAAAAATAACCGTACTTGTAGATTCGCAGACTATTCACCAACGAACCGGCAAACAATATTTTCTCTACTCAGAAGCTTTATCTTCTACCCTCCCTACAAACACCTTAGGACACCCCTGATGTACGATATTCTCATCCAGTCAAAGAGTTTAGGGGATCAGGGGGTATACAGGTTGTTAGAATTCTGTTAAACGATTATATACTAATGTTTAGTGATCCTAGCCTGAAAATTAAAAGTATTCTTAACCGCGAAATCTCACTCGAGGTACTTTTAAAGCAGCTAATTCTGAGAGTCAAAGTGAAAACAGAAGATTTATCAGAATTTTTTTAAAAAGTAAGTTAATAAACAAATAAATCAATTATTTTGCTTTTAATTTATAGTAAGAAGATGAATTGAATATTAATCAAGTAAATTCACCAGAAAATTATCAGAAAATACCCAAAAATTAACTCATAATTGCAAAAACTCATCAAAACCGCCATCTTGGATTGATGACGTCATACAGGCCGTCTGACACAAATTCAAGCAAAACACCCGGTGAGGCATAGTTACACAGGCCATAAGGAATATAAAAAAATTGGTCTCACAATTTCCTCACGAAATTTCCCACGGAATGTAGTATGCCCCCCTAATAACTGCTCATAAAGTAGGAGCAATATATTTTATAATAAAACTTACGCTTAAACATTATTTTTAATTTTTGGCTACAACTTTGTACAAATTTTTTTCGAATGAAATATTTTTTATTTGATTAAAAGATATCGTTGATCAAATGAATGAGTAAATAAAAGAATGAATGAATAAAAAAAAGAAAAGGAAAAAATAAACAAATAAAAAAATTAATTAATCAATTAATATACGAGAAAAATTAAAGGAGTGAATAAAACAGTGAATGAATATGAAAATGAATGAATCAATAAAAAAGGAATTATTAAATGAAAGAATGTAAATGAGAGAAATAATTAATAAATAAATGCGCAAGTGATTTTATAAAATATTGAAAAAGTAAACGAAATGAGCTATTTCCCTTTGCTCCGCATGCACTTGAATAACTGTACAAACTATTTGAAACAACAAATAAGCTTAATATTAAACAAATAAATACTTCAACGAATATTAAATAATCTCAATTAATATTTAAAACGTTAATAACAGGAACTTTATCATCTAATAATAATAAAAATAATTTTTGACTTACAGCAAAATATTACAATATGAGTATCAATTTTTGAAATTTGCTTTATTATCATATTCTTTGGTTTTCAGAGCTAACTTTATCTGTACTGAAATAGAATTCATGTATTACTATACAGTTAAAATATTAGCAGATAGTTGGCGCTAAAAGCGGAGTAAATGTTTCACCACTTCACTTTGCCCCGCTATTTCACCTCGCCCTACATTCCCCTACTTTTGTTTGACGCAATGCTCCTACGTATCATTCTTTTTTTTTTTACCATGCTGAATTTTTCCTTTCCTGTTACCGAGTTATGACTATTCGACAGCTGTCTTTTTTCATTTGCGAATTATCCGTTTTTTTTTTTTTTTGCGCAAAAAAGTAAGTTTTTATAGTTTGCTTTTAATCGTCGCGTCTCGCATAGGATGCTTAACTAATTATATCAAACCAAGATTTGTGTTTCCCGAATAGAAGGTACGATTTTTCTTAACAAGTTTCTTGTATTCGCAAATGTTTTCCCCCGTTTCTGAGTTAACGTAAGGGCGATGTTTTTGTCAAATCGATACATCGTGCTCAGATTAAGTTAATACCGAGTAATACTTACTCACAAATTTTAAGGGTTACTTTCTTTTTCCGGAAATGCTTAGAATGACCCCCCCCCCCAAAAAAAAAGAAGATCATTCATCAGTCACATTTGAATTTCGACGTCTTGAATCCAAATTATGTTTTTTGAAATCAGGAATTGCAATAAGACCCTACTCGTTGGGTTTCTTGTTTTAAAAATAAAAAGGAATGGAAATGGTCAAGGAATTTGCACTCGTCATATTATGAGTGGTGATTTTCTAGAACTGTAATACGAGGCATATCCACAAAAAAGAAATGGTGATTAAGATGCGGTAATACAAATGAAGAATTTATAGCCGATATCCACCAGTAAGTATACTTATCATGAAGATTTTTTGTAGCGTATAGCGATATGTATTTTAATTTCTTATCAGTCTTAAATGATGGGATAAGGGGACAGAGTACCAATTACGTACCGAGTACTCGGTACCACACAAATTACTGCTATTTGACCACTAGTCTAGAGAAATTGACATAATTATTGTATATTACTGGTTCTCGTTAGCATGTACTATTTAATACATTGTTTTAAGCAGCTTCCCCTCACTCAGATTTCATAAGTCTGCCTTCGGCAATTGCTGGTCATCTGGAAGCGGCTTGCAGCCAGATACCAAAACGATCTTTTTTGGACTGATCAGACATTTGAGATTCTGACAATTTCAAGTTGCTCTTTCACTGTTTGTTTGACAGCGATTTTGAAGGAATCAATTTTTAAATTTTGTTACATTAGAAAGTTTTTTTTTTGCTATTTCAAAAATTGGCAAGATTTACCATTTTCCCCCTCTATTGCTCCTTACAAAGCCAGTCATTAATAAATAATGTTGAAAAGTTCATTTGAATATACTAGAAGCTTATTTTTCATCATCATCGGGGAAAAAAAAAGAAAAGGGGGAAAAAAGAAGAAAAAAAGCATTTCGTAGCCAGGATGTCAGTATATGCTATGCTTGTATTTCTTCGTTTAGTAATTTTCCTTCCTTTTTGCGTTGATATGGGAAAACGCAAAAATTAATGAAAATTACTAAACGAAGAATTACAAGCATAGCATATACTGTCACCCTGGCTGCGAAATGCCTTTTTTCTTCTTCTTCTTTTTCCCCTTTTCATTTTTTTTCGATGCCATAAAAACTCTTGAACGTGTGACGGATTATGGTGCAAACCGCAAATTCATACGACAATTTGTTGGTTTTCTATGAATTTTTAAAATGTTTCAAGGACTTTTCGGACACCCTGTATAACTTCAAAAGTATAATTTGAACTCAACATTTCTCAAGAAAGTTTCAATCATCCTCTGAAGTAAATTTTCTTTACTGTCTCAGTTTTACATTTTAGTTTTAAACATTCCATATCGCTTATTAAATAATTTTTAAAATTATGTTACATTATCTTTTAGCTCCCCATTTAAAAAAGGTTCAATACAGAAATTCCAGAAAAAGAATATATATATTTATTACATACAAACATTTCATGAAGAGTTAACTCAACTCTTAGAAATTAATGTCGCATTTAGAAAATTAATCATAATAAATTGGAGAAAACTTCAACTGTTCATCCTAAGAAAAATCAAGAAATTCAAATTAATGGAACAAAGAAACCCATACCTCGGTCAAGATCATAGAGTTCCAAAGTAAGAACGTAGTTTGAAGGTGAAACGAGATTGTTATGATAATGAACCTATTATTAGGCCCTATCTCAATGCATGGAAAAGTAATAAATATAATGGCAAAATTCATAAAGGATTTCACTTTAGTTTTCATCATTTTGAAAAATATAAACGAGAACCGAAGTAAAAATTATGCAAAATATCCAGTTTCCTTTGACATTGAAAATGTTACTCCAGATCATAAAGCTTTGCTGATCAGTGATTATGTTTCAAAGTTTCCAGAGTAATCGTGCATATATATCGTTAAGTAACACTTTTTAATTTTTCATATTTTGCATATTAAACGTATGAAAAGAGTTTAAATTAAATTTAAAGTATCTGAATTGATTTGCATATTTATTTAGTTCAGTTCTTATAGTCGCATTGAATTTTTGCATGATACCTGTGTTTTAGAAGTAGTGAAGCCGTAGTAATAGGTTTACAAAATATTTTAACACTTCAAAAGCGTTAATATGAAGAAAAGTTGCCTTTCTTAATAAGTGGTCCTAATTCTAATTCAGAAAATCGTTCGCAACTAAAGTCTAATTTTAAGCCCTTCAAAAAAGTTCATCTTTATGAAACGAGCTTATGTGTGCATCACATGACTTCCTTTTACTCCAATTTACTGTCATTTCCCCATTATTATCAATTTTAATATGATTCAATAGTTTACTCTCTAAATATCACCAACAATGGCCAAATTGAAAGAAATAAAAAAAAAATCCCCAAATTTGTCGCCAAGTCGGCGATAAAACTTGGCGACCAAAGGACTGGCGATATATCGCCAAGTGTCCACCAAATTATAACACCACTTGAGTTTACACCGAAATTAACAATGACTTCTCCCCCAAAAGGGGCAAAAGACCCCTTTAGAAACACCCGAATGCAGCCAAAAAGGTAAGTGCACAACTAGACTCCACTATGAGTCTACTTAACGAATTTCAACTCTCTATGACATACCGTTCTTGAGTTATGCGACATACATACGCACATACATACGTACTTACAGACGTCACGAGAAAATTCGTTGTAATTAACTCGGGAATCGTCATTATGTATATTTCGCGTGTCTATACGCTCTTAGGCACTTATCCACGTGTGGTCGAGTCGAAAAAAAAAAAAAAAACCTCAATATTCATTCGGGGGTGAGTAAAATGGAAATTAAGGTCGATTTTTGAGTGAAAATTTTTTTCGCGAATACAACACTTCCTTTTTTGTAAAAAGACGTAAAAATACTTATTCCAATAGTTGATATGAAACGGAGATTTTTACATAATATAAGAAGGGGAGCATGGGGTAAAGTGAAAAAGCGGGGCAAAGTTAAATAGTGAAACATTTACTCTGCTTTTAGCTCCACCAATCAGGTATTATTTTAATTAGGGGAAACCCGGCTAAAGTGGATACCCTGGGCAAAGCGAATTTTGCCTATAACTCCCAAATAATTAGTTGGCCGGCAGCCGCGTTGTCATAGCCACGGTCGCCTGTTGCCACTCCGTGTGCGGCAAACACGTCGGGACAAAATTACCTAATACAACGCCAGTGAGCGAACAAAGTATGTTTTGGAGAAAAAAAATATTAGTTTACAGAGATTAGTGTTTCCTTTATAACTTTAATACTAATTGTGACATGTGCTTTGTTATGAGTAGGATTTAATGTACGATTATGTAGCTTTCAATTATCCGTAGATGACGAGTTTAGATGCTCTGGTTTTCTAGTAATTTTTAGTAACCTCAAAAATGTACCTGAAGGGCAAAGCGGATTGGGCAAAGTGAACACCATATTCACTTTGCCCGGTCATGACACGTCACTTCATTCGAACCTGAAAATCCTTCAATATTAAGATCTCAAGACAATACTACCATTGAAGACCGTCCTTATACTCCCATGGGATTTGAAACAACAGAATAATTCCAAGGCAATGATGTTCCCGCCGCTTCACTCAAACCTGAAAGTTCTACGAACTACTACAGTCCATCCGTTTTACTACCTATTCCTCATCCTGTAAAACCAATAAGAGCACGTAAATAAAAACTACAGAGATCTACACTCCAGGCAAGTACTCCAGTAAAGGACAATCAAAGACAAAAATTTGAAAAATCAAAAAAGACTTTCATGAAGTAACTAGATGATGTTTCGATAAACCTTCTCAGAAGACTATTAAAAAGACCAAGTACCCAAAAGGCTAATTAAAAATCTCTACTACAAAACATAGGACTGCATAAGAGAATGATAAGAAGAAGGAAGTAAAGAAATTTGATGATATAAGTTGCATTTTCTGTGATAAAATGTTCCTTTAAGAAGCTGATCAGCCAATAGAAAACAGGATACAATGTCATATTTGTACTGAGTGGTGTCATAGTGTTCAGCATTCGAAAATGGTAATGATTTTGTTTGTGATAACTGCAGTGATTATTATTGTAGCAGAAAAATGTTTTTTTTTTTAATATGCTCCTAAATTTTGGATGTTGACTTTTTAAAAAAAATTCTTTGCTTGTTACAATAATTAATGCAATAATTAGTATTGTAGAAAAATGCTTTTTAATATAAGCCTTTAATTTTCGATGCTTATTTTATTCTTAAGTTCAGTTTCTTTGTTTGTAATACAGCAACAATTAGCACTGCAGAAAAAATGTTTTTAAATGTGTTCTTTTTATTTTCTACACTTATTTTATTTTTAAGTTTAATTTCTTTGTTTGCAATAACTACAATAATTAGCATTGTAGTAAAAAAAAATGTTTTTTGGATATGTTCCTTTAATTTTTGATGGTTATTTTATTTTTAATGTTTAGTTTCATGACAAATAATGTTGTTGTTCGCTTTGCCCTAGTAACAAATCCACTTTACCCGGGGTGTTGGGCAAAGTGGATATTCATGCCGTTGTTGAAAACTGGCCTTATATCTAATAGTGTAATTAATATTAAGGACAATTGTTATTGCATTACGCAAGTGCATTAAATGAAGACTGATTATAAACATTTGTTTCATTTTCTAAAGTTATAACTAAACGACAATAATCAAGAAAAGCTTTAGGTATTCACTTTACCCGGGTTTCCCCTATATAGTACCATATGCAGTCTATTCCAGTCAGGAAAAAAATACCGCCAAAGAGACCAACCACCGTTTTGAACATTTAGATTTCTCTGAAGTCAAATGTTCATATAAACACTTTCAAATCTCGCAGAATTCTTTGCATCACATATCTAAAAATACCTACTTTTGAATTCTTAGTAATCCAGAAATAAAAGTTTTCGAAACATCTATTTTTAGGTTTTGTAAACATTTTCAAGTCTCTTTGAATTCTATAAACAAGATCATTAAAAATAAATATTTTTACCTTCTTGGAATTCCATACGAAAATTTAAATCATGAAATCCATCTCTCTCTCTTTCTCTCTCTCTCTTTTGATTTAAAATTTAAAATTCTGTCACTACTCTTAATGCACGAAATGCTTAACATGAAAAAGTATCCTATTTCATAATACATTCAGTTACATATAATTTCTTTCTTAACCGAAAAAAAAATCATATTTCACATTTAGTCACATTGGTCAATAACATGAACTTTCTAATTTAGAAAAGTATACATTGAATACTGTAGATTTTGTCTTTAGTTTGTACGTACCAGCATTTAAAAGTATCCTGACTTCTCTGTTCGGGTGTCATTAAAATAAATTGATGTTTGAAAAGAAATTACTCAAAGACATTTTCTGAAATTTATTTCTGAAGGAATTAATACATAAAATAAAAAAACACGATATATATATATATATATATATATATATATATATATATATATATATATATATATATATATATATATATATATATATATATATATATATATATATATATATATATATATAATTTTTATTTATTGTCTTCGAAATTTAGCCTATGTTTACTCAAACGCTATTCTATTACTACAGCGAAATGTTCTAATCTTATTATTTTTAAACATGGTTACGAAATATTAAGTTTTAAAAAGTTCAAGGTCTGTAATTGCAAAACATTCCTTCGTATTTGTTTGAGCTAATGTATGATTATCGTTCCTCAAAAATAGTTTTAAATATGCCATGTGCCTTGCTACTGAGCGTACTGAAAACCAATAACCTGGAATATTTTAAGTTGACTGCACAATAATGACAACTATTGTTTCAACTAGTAAGAATTATACTGATGAAAACTTGAAACAGCAAGTTAAGCGTTAAAATGTCACCTTCTTGGAGAGAAAGCAGAGATATGGTACTTGTATGTTTATATTATCATTATCATTATAATTATTTTAAAGCTCAAATTGTTTTCGTAATTTTTAGTACAATTTAACCAACAAAAATAAAAGCGACGCATTTCTTTGCATGAGCTAATTGAAACTCAATAAACAGTTAAAACGCAATCAGTTAGTAGTTAAAGCAAGCACGTATTCTGCTTGGCAAAAAAAAAAAAAAAAAGTTACATCCTCTTTTTCTGCTCGATATCGACTACGACTAGCAACATCTAGAGTAGCAAAGCGTCAACATTCTTTTTTCATCGAAGAGCAAACTTCGATTGCAAACGGCTGTTGCAATGAACTTCTGTTCAGGAGCGCCTCGAAGAGAGGTCATGGGAGGTCACTGCGGCCTACCAAAACTTTCATTATTCAGCAAATTTCGTCTGATGGTTTGGGAAAATTTAAAGTTCTACTTGGTAAAATTTTCACCATTCTGTGAAATTTGGAGTTCCATTCGGCAAAATTTTCATGATTTGGCGAAAGTTGGAGTTCCATTTGCTAAATTAAGAACTTCCACCCGCCCAAAAAATTAAGTTTGAGCACCCCTGCTTCTGCTCTATGTCAAAAAACTAGATACTACGATTGCCTTACATTACGCATTACATCATTGCAGAAGGAATAACAAATCTGAACAATTTCCTGCTTTCAAGATTTCAGTTTAACACCAAAATAAACATTTGTCAACTACTCTGCATGTTCTTAAAGAGGCCTTGGAACTATCAAAATATCTGCAGATGGCTATCTGTGGATTGCGTAATTGACCAATGTTCCGGCTAGTCCAACCCTTTGCTTGAGAGTGTGCTTCCATGAGTAGAGACATTACTCAAAGCTCTTTATGTTAAAGGATGTCAGTCCCAAAAGTGAATATTCAATTCTAAACTTGCAACGCACAATGAAAAAAAGAAGTTTAGCTCATCAAACATTGTTTCAAACCGAAAAATCTCACAAAAATTAGAAAAGTGTCATTATGAAAGTTGAATAGAAACTCAGTAGCTAAAGACAAAATGAAATGAACTTCATATTATTCAGTTATTATAACGCTTTTAATATTGTGAGAAATTAATTCAGAATATATGAAAAAAAAAACCTCTTTTTTTTTTTTTAAAGATTCATTCATGATATAGAAAAAGACATATATTTCCTTGTTCTTACTAGTATTTTCAGATGCGTTATTTATTTTACTTTCTTTATTTTCAATAGTAAGATTCATATATATATATATATATATATATATATATATATATATATATATATATATATATATATGATATATATATATATATATATATATATTAATATATATATATATATATATATATATATATATATATTATATATATATATATATATATATATATATATATATATATATATATATATATATATATATATATTAATATATATATATATATATATATATATATATATATATATATATATATATATATATATATATATATATATTATATATATATATATATATATATATATATTATATATATATATTATATATATATATCAATAGTGAAACGATGAATTCAGTTAATGAGAACAACATTAAATGAAAATAAGCTTGAAAGTTATAAATTTTACAAAACTGAGCAATCAAGTTTCAGAGACAACTTTATCACAATCTTTAGTTTAACTTTTTCAACGCTTCAGCTGGTCTTCGAGTTTAATACACGTATAATAAAAAAAAAAGAAACGAAATAAATAAATAAAATAATCTGATGAATTTTGTTTTGTGCACGCAATACGTCTAAAATACACTCCTATTCAATAACTAATTTTAGTTAATTCCGTTATTGCACATTTGTTTACTTGTATATGCCTTCAACTTAAACAAAATTAATTTTAAAAAAGTTCAATTATTTTCTTTGAAAAGCATTAACATCGAAGTACTCCAGACGAAGCTATTTAAATGCGAATCTAAGTTTTAAAGTATATGATACAGAAAGATGCGTAAGCGAAGCTAAAAATTAAATTACTTCAGCTCATAGAACTTTAAAATAAATATTAAATTGCGTCGTATTACCAAAATTTCAGTAATGACTCCTTTTAAAATGATATAAAAGTGTAGCAATTTTCTAATTTTTTGAATTGCAAAATACATAATTAAATTAAATATTTATGAAGTCATTACCGAAAACTGAGTGAATTCACAAAAATAAAAGTTGGGAGAAACATTTTCTAATTCTCTTCTCATAATTTCCTGCATTTCAGAGAAAATTACACGTACTTTACTCAGCAGTGGTTTTAAAATTTTATAGCCTTACGCACGAAATAATACTGTTGAGTAAACTGCAATTATAGAGAAAAAATAATTATTTTCGAAAACTAGATTTGATTGAGATTCTCGTTATAGCCAAACGCATTTCTTTGATGAAAATCAGCGGATTTATTCACTCGGTATTAAGTATAATTTTAAAGCAATTCTAAAAGAGCAATTTAGCTGAAATTTATTCCACTGCAGGTAAATAATTATCAAAAAATAATAATTAGTAATGAAAATACGCAAAAAAATTTGTTTCCGTAGTTAAACGAAAACAAATATAAATTTTCTGAACATGTAAATAAAACAACTCCAACTTATCAATTGTAATTGAGTTTAAGTCATCCTGGAGAAAAGATTAATCTGATAGGCTTGCATGTGAAGGAAAAAAAAAGGTTTATGAAGTTTACAAAAGGGAAGATATATTTTGTAAACATAGGAAGCTTTCTTCATAATAAGCAGATTGTACTTATTTTTATGAATGATTAAATTAAGATTTAATTATTTTAATTAAATATTATGACTTATTGTAAATTAAATCACGCTGATTTCTCAAATAATCCCCTCGCAATTGTGAAGTTTGGTTCCCCATTGTTACGACTAATAAAAATGCTCAAATAGAATCCTTATGACGTCAGTCTATGTTAAAATAACTACTTTGTTTATGCTGCCGCGTTAAGCGCAAAAGTGGTATCTGCAGCTGAGTTCAAAATGAGAAATTGCCGTTTAAAGTTGTGTATCTCCATGTATTTGATTCAGATGAAACTTTTTCAAAATTTCTAAAAAATATTTCCCATCAACAAATGATTATAAAACATTGTATTAGGGTAAAATATGTGACAAAGAACTACCTGTTAACAATAACTCAATTTTGTCAAAAAGTGCAGATACGACTTTTGTGCTGGCACGGCAGTATGCTAAATATGCGAAGCATACAAGAAACGTTGCATCTACAAGTATTCCATTAAAAACTATCAAAATGAAGAAAAATAAAATAGAACGTGCGTAATGGGCACTTTTTTAGTGATTTTTTTAACTAAATATGCTTAGTTAAGGTGACAGAGTAATTTTAACATGTTACAGAAAATGTACACGCAGTGTTCGATGCCATGACATTAGTTTTAAAGCACATTTCACAAATGATGGATAGACATTAAAATGAAATTTTTAAATTGACTTTTTTATTATTCTTTTTGCAATTTTCATTGATAGGTATAGTATTGAAACGAATGTAAGACAATGGCTTTTAAGTTAAAAACATATGTTTTTTGTCAGTGGTTACGAATGTCGCTAATAAAGCAGAAAATCCTACCAACAGGAAGCTTGAATGCTCAAGTGCAAATAAATGGAAAATTTGGTTGCTGTAGTTTTTGCTAGATGACAATTAAAATCCATCAGTACCTCTAATTGACCTTTCCGACTTCTTCATTGCATTATTTTGACGCTTTGACTGCCTGTTATGCTTTACCTTCTATCATATCAAAAGTGCAGTTAAATGGTAACAGTCATATCAATTGTTGCACAAAACACTCTATAAAGTCTCCAAATTTGATAGATATTTGATTCATTGAATGCACTGTATAAAGATTGTGGACACTACTTATATAATCTTGCAATAAAAGTTTAAAGATTTCCAGAGTTTTTTTTTTTTTTTTTTTTTTGCTCATTAGGGAAAGTATCTCATAAGATAAGTCCGCTATTAAGCCAAAAATATTATTTAAATATTATTTCTAGATTACACAACTCTGGTGTACTAAACACTGTATAGTCTCCAAATATGATATATGCTTGTTTCATTTCATGAACTTTATAAAGAACATAGACACTACACATATATATTGCAATTAAAGTTTAAAGATTTCCAGATTTGTTTTTCTTAGTAACGAACGTATCTCATAAGATATGTTTGTTACTGAGCCCAAAAATATTATTTAAATATTGTTTCTGGTAAGCTTCAAAATTTAATTGCATTATATAGAAGTAGAGTCCATGTTTTTCCTAAACCCTATGCAATGTAACCAGAATCCAACGTATTTATTGTGTGTTTTGTGCAATAATTCATGCGTCTGTTAAAACGGATAAGCCAAAAAGAAACACAGGGTCGCTCCTAAGTACTATTAAAAACATTGAGTTACTTCATTGAAACAAAAAGTAAATGATAGATTGTTAACTGAGCATTTACTTTGAAGAAAAAATCTTCCAACAGCTTGATCAATCCCCAATTCTAATATCTTATGCAATTGCTGAGTTTGAAGATTAGATTTTGGGAATTTTTGATTTTATTTAGTTCGTATTTATTTAGAATCCATTCTGCGTTATTTTTGCTTAGTGTGATCACAGATAATCTTGTTTCAGTGTTCAATTATTTTCAGAGTGTAATATTCATCGTGTATCAATAAATGTGCAGCTAATATACTATAATACTTCTGATATTCATCATTGATTTAAACTACTCCTTGATGAAGAAGATTTTACATTCTTTGACACTGTAGCAAAAACGTAAACATTATTCTTGTTGACAGTTCAATGTGTTTATACATATAATATTATTTTGTCATTTTAGCGTAACAACGTTTCTCAGAAGGAAAAAATAAATTCACACGAGAAAAATAATATTATATCGACAGTTTTGCTGCTCTGTTGGTCTAGGTTATTTTGAAATTTTTCTAGTTTTTTCAGAGTTTCTGCAGGAAAAAAAAATTTTTTTGAAATAGGAGCAAAAACCCAAGTTTTTATCTATAATTTTCTCTATTTTATCACTCACGTTTCCTTCTGAAAAGAATCTACTTTCAAAACATTTTAGATGCATCTTTTCTCAAATGATTTTTACGCGACCTTTTATACGAATTGAACGAAAATTTTTACGGTCTATTCAGTATGATATGACTCATTTATAGTTCGGTATATTAATGCCACGATTAAAACAAGGCATTTCAATTTGCTTAAAAAAAAACCTGCAGAAAATTGACAATGAAAGATTTGTTTAGCAGTTTTTCTTTTTGATTCGAAGTTTAAAAAATAGCTTTGGACGAAAGTAGGTCTAAAGCTATACCTTAAAGCTACGCTTCTAAAAAACTGCAAGCATCAAGAATCTAAAATAATTAAATTATTATTATTTTTTCAGTGTAACTTTGATCTTACTAATGAAGAATAACATCTCAAAACCAAGCTGAAATTATATCCGGCAAATAAAATTTTAATTTAAGAATTCGCCCACAGATAACAAAATTTTACCTTAAGTTTAAATATTGCTACTCGTACTTAAAGTATTCGCAAGATGTTCATTTATAAATATGAAAACATTGTACAATAACTACTACTCCAACGCAACGCGGTTTTCAAACAAAGCATGCATTATATCTGACATGGATTCGCATGTTATTTTGTGGAATTGTAGACTGCATTTGTCAGTAAAGTGCGTTATGCTCCATATATCTCGTACGTTTCTGAAGCAGTAATTCCCAATGAGCGCTTTTTGTGACAAAAATCTGGTGATGGTGCATGATAAAGCATGTCAACCGTCTGTAGAAACACGCTGAGTGTCTGTACGTATATGGAGCAAAGTGTAAAAACTGGATTAATGTTACGGTTGATTTACGAAATTTAAAAACAGAAAAGGATTTTTAAAATATTTTCTGAAAAAATGTCAAATAATTATTAGAATAATATCATGGTGTAGAAGGATGGAGTTTGTTGATTCTCAAAATTTTCAATGTTATATATAAATCAGGGCTTATTCCTAGTCTTCAAAATCTGTTAGATTTTGCATCTGTAACTAGCATTCTTTTTTTACGGTGGAATCTGGAATTTACATAAATCATCAATTCAAAACTACATCATGGTGTCAAGTGACTCGGAGGTCAGGGATTGGGAGAGTTCTCCTTCGGCTTATGATTGGGTTTGTTTTAAATAATGTTTTCCCGAAACTATCAACACATTGTATTCGCAAAATTTGTTGCTACAACTCTTTTATATATATATATATATATATATATATATATATATATATATATATATATATATATATATATATATATATATATATATATATATATATATATATATACACAACTTTGTATATACAGGGTGTTTCTGAATTCTTGGGCAAAACTTTAAGGGGTGATAATACACATCAAGACAAACAATATTAAGTCAAAAATAAGGGTCCCAAACGTTTTCCGAAGGAAATAGACGACATTAAAGTTTAGTGTCCAAAATTTCAAATGATCATAAAGGAAAAATGGAAAAACCAAAAAAAGGAAAAATTGGTTGATTCGTTTGTGTTGAAAATAAATTTTGAAGATGTAGTTTAAAAAATGAAGATAGAGGGCTCTTTAGACTTTGGAGTAACGAACAATTATTTTTTACGTCAATTTTTTGATTTCATTAGATTTTTTCTAATGCTTGAACTTAAATTTTCAGCTCAAAATTAGAATCATTGGGTGTGATTAAATAGCACAAACTGAATTGTGTTCAGAAGTTGACATACATTCTGTCACAAAGAAAAAAAAATAAACCCAGAAGAAAACGAGCGATCGTCACGAAACTTAGAATGGATGTGGCCTATGACAAGATAAGGAAATAATTACAAATTCAGAACAAAAGAATGTTTTATTAAGAAGTTATGAAACAGTAAATGTTACAAAACCGTGAGTTGTATAGCCTTCTCTAGCAGTTATACAAGACAAAACACGGCTTGGCATGGAGTGAAATCGGTTACTTATGACAACTGAAACTAGATCGGGATTCATCGTTGAAGATTACATGCCTCCTGTGTGTCACAACCCAGCAAATCAAGTGCAGTGAAAATCCAATCCATCGCAATGGATGCCGGTTCGAGATACTAGCGTCTTTCAGTCTATTCAGGATTGTTTTTCTTGATACCATCAGTTTCTTAGAAGATGTTGAACAGCATGGAACTAATGTAAGCGACCTTGTCAGTACTGTAATTGCCACTCTTTTGATGTGCGATCTTCACGCTTATTTCTGTTTCTAGAGTGCCTTAACCGACCGCAATGGAGTGATTCATTTAATTTTACCTACACTAAGTTACTACCATATCGCTCCGACCGAGGTGGCTGCAGATACGCGCGTACAACTAACCTCCTTCTATAAGACCTACTGTACGTCCCTTTAAAAAGTCCAAAAATTGTTCGCATACCTCTAAACGGTCGTCCTAGTCACAATAGTATCGCTACAGCTCGACGGTTTCGTTTGAAGTGCCCTTTGACACAAACTTTCACTCATTCAATCGTACCTATCTGCGCATCTTGTATGCGCATAGCGCGCTAACCTTTTCGTCACTGGCGACGAAATGTAAATCATATCTTACCATACTACATTCCTGCCGAGCTGGTTGGTTGCAATTCAATTTATTCTTGATGCATACATTTTGTTATGACAAAGTGTATTTCAAGCTTTGCAGACAGTTCAGTTTTCGCTACTTAATCACTCCCAACAATTCAGATTTTGAGCTCAAAATTTAAGTTTAAGTCCAAGCATTAGAAACATTTAATGAGATTCAAAAATAGCGGTATAAAATAGCTGTTCGTCACTCCAAACTCAAAAGCGCCCTATATCAGCATTTTTAAAACTACATCTTCAAAATTTATCTTCAAGAAAATACTGATAAAAAGAATAATTTTAGCGAAAACCGCAAACGAATCGATTAATTTTTCCGTTTTTTATGATTATTTGAAGTTTTGGACCCTAAAAATTAAAGGCACCTCTTTCGGAAGACGTTTGGGACCCTTATTTTTGCTATTATACTGTTTGAATAGATATGTACTATTTCCCTTAAAGTTTTTGCCCAAGAGTTCAGAAACACCCTGTATATTGCTAATAACGTCAACGAGTTTCTTTCACGTATCGTTTGGTTTGTTTAGATAGTCGTTTAGAATATGTCATTTTAATCTGATTTTCTCTTTATTTAATATTCTGAGTTTATATTTTATACTAGGTGTGAGTTTTGTTTTAGTTTTAATGTGACTTTTGTAGTTTGATACACTTAGAGTACTTCCTAGATTTTGAATTACATGTAATATAATATTAGATGCAGTTGTTTAGAATTTGCTTTCTTTTGAATTTCATAATCTTTCAACTTTTGCATCCTGCTTGGTCTTTATTACGTCTGGTTCATGTGATAAACCGGTTTAACTCCACTATGTTGTTTCAAGTCAGCATGGCTTACCGAATTATCAGCCCTGATATTTGCATTTTGTATTAAAAAAAATGGGTAATTGACTTTTTTTTAAAACTTTATGTTTGATATATTTGTTTTCTTTGCTAAGAAGAGTTGTAAAATACTCCAAATATGAAGAATTCTAAATTTATTAAATTTATGTGTCATATGCGCACTAAGCACAATCTAATCGATATCAGAAAAAGAGGGAATTTTTACAATTGTTCCGGCACTATTAAAGTTTTTTTTTCTTCTTCTTTTTTTGAAAGGAACTGCATCTGTTGGGCTTTTTAAATTTTCTACAGGAGGAATTCTAATGAGCTTCTCTTTGTTTTTATCAGTTTCCTATTTAATTCTGAGTATTTTCAATTTATTTTCTAACGACGCTTTTAATTTTATGCAATTTAACTAAATGATTTTATTTTGAAACCTATCCGCTTGATATAAAATGCTTAAAAATCGTGAAATCACATGGGAATACATTTGTTTATGATGATTCTTCTCAAGAGTACAATGATTTTAACTCGTAGCCGAGTGAAACTTCAATTTTTTTTTTTAATTTTAGCTGTTTTATTTTTGAAGAATGGCAACAAGAATGATTATATTGATAAGAAAAACGCTTGTCAGTTAATCAATTCAGGGATTTATTTAAAGTAACATTTATAATGACACTGAAATTAAAAAAAAATTTATTTTAATCATTATTCATTCTTTCTATTTTTTAAAAACCTTTTACTATTTAAAGAGAAGAAATGCTAATTTTTTTTTTACATTAGTTTAAATGCTTATTGCATCCATAGAAAAATAAGTAGCATTTTACAATGTAGAGAGGAAATGTGTACTTTGTTTTTAGCGCCTCCTGTCTGCTAATATATTTCCTACACACTTAGTCTACTGCAGTCAGGAAAAAGTTATCTTTGAAGATCAAAGCAAATGATAATACAATCAATTTTCCAAAAAAAGTACTCAAAATTATAATATTTTTTATAAGCTGAAATTTATTTTAAAACTAGAAAATCACCCATCAAGGTATGACAGGTGAAATATGCTCCTATATTTGAACGAAGCAACAGTCTGTTCGGTGAAATTTTGATAGTTGAAATTTAAACCCTAATTCCAGTGGATTAACCGTAAACTTCAGTAGATAGCATTCTCTGTCGACCACTTTTTCGTTTTTTCTTTCTCCCAAAATTGACAGTAAAACAGTATTGTCTTGCCAGTAAAACAGTAAAGTTACTGGATCCAGTTCAGCCTTGTCAAAATAAAGCATTTCCCTGCATGAAAAACATTGCCAGAAAATCTTAACAAATTATCATGCTATGGCGCGAGTATCATTGTTGGTGACGTCAGCGTTACTCGATCGGGGAATTATCTATTAAGATTACATAATAAAGTTCAAGTTGTCAGCATTTGAAATATTAAGTGAGACCAAGTAATATTTGGTGTAGTACTTAATCATTGAATAGCAGGCTTAATTTTACTTGCAATGTTTTGTAGCATGAGTCAAATGCATGCAGGGCAAAGTGAAATAGTTTTATTTACACTTCATTTTATTTACTTATGCAATCATTAATAAAATCACTTACGTATTCATTTACATTCCTTTTTTTAATAATTTATTTATTTATTCATTCGCTATTTTATTCACTCATTTATTTTACTTATATATGAATTTATTTCTTAATTTATATGTTCATTTATTGTTTCACTATCTATTTATTTATTTATTTATTTATTTTATTTATTCATTTATTTGATCAAAAGTATGTGTAATATTCATAGAAAATATTTTTTTAGAAAAATATTTTATGTTTCACTTTGCCCAATAAAAAAAAGAAACGAAAAATTTTCACTTGATGTGCAAGGTAAAGAGCTGACTGCCAAAAGCTAAAAGCAATATTTGAGTGCAAGTTTCATTATACAATACATTGTTCTTTCTTTATGCACTGTGATTTTCAAAACGAATTTCCAGTTTGTTCATTAAAAAAAAGCAATCTTAATTATGTCACTTTGGTCTACGTTTTCCTACAATTTAATGACATTTATATCACGACTATCAGAATTGATAAGGAGTTTTATGATGAAAAAATATTGAAAATACTCGTGTAAAACAAATACATTGATGGTCAAAATTATAAGGATAAAAGGAAAAACCACAACATCTTCGCTGCATTTGCTCGGAAAGTTATGTAAATTTTATGACTAGTAACTAATAATAAATGAAACTTTTTTTAATAAATTTTGTTGGAAATACAAAGGAATTTCTTATTCGTTGAAGGAAGTTTGAGCTTAGACTTCCGTGTGATATGGATAAAATTATAAGGACAACTAGACTCGAGTGTTCTCTAGATGTTTTTTGCTATTTCTGATACGATCTCTGTGATTAGAAAAAAATATCGAAGCATGCATTTCGAGGCGACTCAGTACTGGTCTGATGAAGTTTTGCAACTTACGAAAACTATACCAATATTTTTTATACAGGGCTGAATGAATTCTGAAACTAATGTTGATATACTGAGCAATATATTTTTATCCAAAATCACCGTTAATTACGAGTTTAAACTATTTGTTTCAGCAGAAAAATGCCTAATTACAAGTTTTTCAAACCTCAAAATCATTGCTTGATGCTTATTTTGGGAAATTTCAGACAAAAGGCTCGATCTAAGTTTAATAGAAACTTAGGCATTATGGCACCTGAAATATGAAAAAATGGTATTCTCTATCGAAACAAGCAAGAACTTATTTTCTCCGTCGAAAAAAAACAGTATAACTTCAACTTCTATGACATCACGAATGATAAAAATGATTGAAAAAAGGGGGATATTATTGATTACTAGATTTTTTCAGGGGAAAAACGCTCGTTGTCCTTATAATTCTGTCCAATTTCAACAATGACATTTTTTTCATTAATCGCGGCAAAATATTTATATTTCGTATTTTCAAATGTTGTGCATTCCACCAATTTTTGTAGCGTAAAAAGGCATTTTGTGTATAAATGACACTGAAGTATTTCAGAAATATTTTTTTTCTGCGCTATTTTTCTGTTATCTTTATAATTCTGACCACCACTGTGTACAATTTGTAGATTTATCCCTTCGGCATGTGCAAAAATTAAGATTTCAGGCACAATTTTTTGAATCGATTACACATTTTTTTTTACCCAAATAGACATCCCTCAAACTGCTTTAACCAATTCTCTAACTATTTAGTATCATTGCCTTCACAAAGTAATGAATAAATAATGCATTAAAAAAGAGTTTAGGGCAACATAATGCTGTACAATACTGAAAAAGCACAACACTAATGATCAGTAGGAAAGCGAGACATAAACTACAGTATTATAAGTACAGTAAGCAGTAATAATAATAAACTTAAGCAATTTAATAACAGTACTTTCTGCACAGATTTCATAATTATCAATTTGAAGGAAATCGATGGTTTTCGCGGTACAGCTGATCCGATCGTGACTAGTGTTCTGAAAACTTCTGCTTTTCGTGGAGATTTTTCTGTTGCATCAGCTTTTCGTGTCCCTAACCTATACCCGCTCTGCGATGATGTTCAACGAATTTAACGAAAATCCCTTGAGTTAATGACCATTTCTCTCCACCAGTTGAAAAAAAAAACATTTTCCTTCAGTTATAATACATTAATTTTGACAAATTTGTTTTGTAATGGTGCAAAATGTACTAGAAAAACAATTTTGAAATCCCCGCTTCGAAATCAAAACTTTTTTTTAATATATATATATATATATATATATATATATATATATATATATATATATATATATTTCAATGGCAATGGAGTTTGACAAAAGGAAAAAATTACAAAACAAAAGAACAAGAACATAAAAATAGTCATTTCCACATTCTTCCCCTCGCATGCCTAGTATCGCTTTGCAACTGATGATCTATGGAGAACTCTGCACTGAAGAAGATGGCGGTCATCCATAATCAGCTGACTTCGGCAAAGGGGACAATAAGGATCCGGGGCAAGGTTGATCCGGTGTAAGTGGGCAGCAAGACAGTCATGTCCAACGATAAGTCGGAAAACAGCAACTGCTTACTGGCGTGGCCGGTCGGGAATACTATTTGGGTTGAGGTCCTTCCATTTTTTGTTAGATACCCTTTCCATTAGTTGAGTGCGGAAATTGTTGGAGGCTTTACTTTTAAACACTCGTTTAAAAGTTGAGTATGGGACCGGAATAGCGTTAATTTGTTGATTGGTGGTTCCTTTTTTAGCCAGAGTGTAAGCTATTTCATTTCCCTTAATGCCGCAGTGAGAAAAGATCCATCTCACTTTTATTCAATATTTTATAACTATTCTGTACCTATATAGGATGATAGGCACGAGAGGATACATGTTTTATGCAAACATTTCAACCCTTTGATTTTATAAAATCATTCCATTTTTAACCAAATTTAAAAGTTTTAAGACCTAAAAAAAATATTGTGTGTGGCAAATTCCTAATCATAAAACCATGTGCTTTGAAAATAATTTGAATTTTACAAGTTGATTATAAAAATGTTCAAGACTGAAAATGCAAGATAAATAAAATCAATCGGGTTATTTAGGTAATCTAAGGCTGATGATACGTCCTACATACTTTTGAGATCCAAATCTTATGTAAAAACATTGCACATTCAAATTTACAACCACGTTTTGACGGAAAAGTTATATGGAGGCAAGGTTTTTAAAAGGATTTTCAATTTTCATCTTGGTTTTGATTTTGAGATTAAATACTTATTTTCTGCAGAGACGACCGATAAGGGCATTTTTTCTGTTGAATTTAAATGGATTATTTAATGCTATCGTAATTCCAACTTGGTTTTCAAACATGAACGAGACAATTGACCTATAAAAGTAACTTCACCAATCTGGTAGCTCTTGAGCAATACCTGAAGTGTCGCGAAGGAGTCAAAAGATTAGTTGTTGCGATGATAAGTCAGATTTCAAAGTTCATAATAAAGTTCCAGATGAAAGTTTCATGATGACCCCAACATAAAATTTTCTTTTACAATTTTTCGAAAGTTTATTTTTTTTTATTTTGAACTTCTATTTTCTACAGCTGATTACTCCATGTGTTCCATATATTCAAGGTCTGAGTTTTGATTTTCAGATTTTGGATTCACACTAAATATTATACGAAAGGAACATTAATTAGTCGGAACGCTCTAAATGTTATACAATAATATATAAAACAAACATTAAAACATAATAATATTTACCTATGCTGTCAGAAATGAGACCGAATTTAATACATAAATGAAGTACAGAGTAAAAAAATCGTATCTCATTTAAAATAAATAAATAAATAAATAAAAATAAATCTTTGATAAGTAATTTCAGTAAGTTACCGCCCTACAGCCAGGGCTAAAGTAGAAATAAATGAAATACACCATCAGCTCTGTCATTCCATCCGAGGACTGCAGTTTCGTGCTTATTAGCACTCATCAGCCCGTCTTAGGAAGTGACTGATATGAAATTACCATGCCTTGCCTTCAATCTTCGAGTTGAACTGAACCATTGTATCGGTCACTCGTCTTGTCAGTACTAATTCCATATTAGCTGCCAGTTTGTTTGGCACTCTTGACTTTCTTAAAAGGTTTTTTCACCTCCAGGTCAGCCACTTCCTAAGCCGGGCTGATGAGTGCTAATAAGTACGAAACTACAGTCCTCGGCTGGAATGACTGAGCTGACGGTGTATTTTATGCATTGATAAGAAGTTTAAAATTGAGCCATTTTCGATCGTTAACTTCAACAAAACCGTCGTAAAGAGCATTTTTTGGAAAGAACAAAGAAAAAACCCCAATATGATGCCCAAACATGTCTCAGCTAAAAAAAAAAAAAAAAAAAAAAAACTTGAAAAAAATATTAATAATGAGAAGTAAAAAAAACGCCTTTTCAATCGTCTGTAAACTTCTGCAAAACGCCCGTAAATAACTTTTGCAATGAAAAAAGAATCAAATCTTCTTGCATCTTATTGTCGTTTACGAAAAGTAAAAAAATAAAACGAAAAAAAGATAATTTATAAGATGTAAAAAAAGGTTTCGTCTGCTAAAAAAAATATGTAATGTCTGCTAAAAAAATCTATAAGATGAGAAGAGATTTATTGGGTGCAACAAAACATCATGCGTAAGAAATATTAAATAGCTCATTTTTCGGTCGTAAGCAGACTTTTACAGTATGCCTATAAGTAACATTAACGAAAAAACAGTATCAAGAATAAGATGCGAAAAGATTTATCGTCTGCAACTAAGTAAAATAAAATCATTTACGAGTTGTATAAAAATAATGCTTTTTCGACCGACAGCAAGTGTCCGCAACTTATGTTTCCAAAAATTCGAAATCAACAATAGGACGCAAAAAGATTAATCGCTTGCAAAAAAAAGTAAGGCTATAAAATAAAATAACAATAATATTATAAATATTAATAATAATAATAATTAATAATAATAATAATAATTAATAATAATAATAATAACAATAATCTATACATATAATAAAACAAGATGTTTGTGTGTGTGTGTGTGTGTGTGTGTGTGTGTGTTTGTGGCGCGCATCCTGGGAAAACGGTAAGGCCTAGAAAGATGAAACTTAGTACACAGGTGCAGTTTTTGCTGAAAATGTGCACCTCGGGCTTCGATTTTTGATATTTTAATTAGAAAAAAAGTTATTTAATGTTTTATGTGTTTTGTTGCCCTTTTTAGTACTTTTTACCTCACAGACCCCGAACCAATCGCAATACACAAATATTTTTTGTACTATAGTGTAGGAAATTTAATTTTAAATATAATGAATGAAAAAATTTTGAGGATAGAGCAATTTTTGTATTTTTTATAAATTTTTGAATAAACCTTTATTTTGCATTTTTTTCTGGGTTTAGTTTTTTTCGAAACCCATCCTGCAAAAAGCATCGAGCCCTCAATTCCAAAATTTTAGTTGGTAATAGTAAAAACATTCCGCCCCCTTCAGAAGAAAAAAGTTTTTAAAAATACGCAAAAGTTTTTTTTAAATAATTTTTTAAATGCGTAACACGACGCGACCTGTAAGCATTGCCGGCTGAGTTCCGCACTTCCTCATCACGTGACCTAACTGAAATCGTTTGCTTTCTCTTCACTTTTTTTTTTTTTTTTTTTTTACGTTCAAAGATTTCATATCTTTATTTTTCCAACTTTTTTTTTTTCTTCTGGACTGTTTGCTATATTTATTTATGGACAAATATTTTTGCGCGTTTTAATTCAATAAAAGCGGTGATTTTTTTTAAAATCTTTTGCAAGCGCTGCTTTTTGCACACTATAGGGAACATTGAGCCTTTTTTTTGCGTGTAATTTTAAGTAAATAAATAAAGCCCGCGGCTTTTTGCATGATTTTTGTAGGGATTGGTGGTTATGTTTGGTAGATAGAGAGATGATATTAAGTGGGCAAAAAATGTTTTTTTTTACATAGAAAGGATTGTTAATCACTATCAGAGGTAGATATGCATGGATCGTATAGATAGATAGAGAGAAAGAAAGGTGGACAAATATAGAGGTGGATACAGTAGATGGACAGTAAGAAATAGAGGAACTTCAACGGGGGATCAATAGCCCCCCCATCCCCCCCACACAGAAACACACACCATGACTTTGAAAAAACAATGCGTTTACATAAAAGTTGAAATGCTTTTTGTTGTTTTCCGACAAAATGTGCATGAAGAGTATGGCCCTTTATGCCTCCCCTCCCCCCCCCTTAAAAATATTCCAAAGAACATAACGGAAGATAGATCTAGAAAATACTTTATTCAACACAAAATTTAAGCAGCCGCCGATGGCGGCAACCTTGGCGTAAAAAGGCGAATGATAATATTGATGTATAGAAAAAAAGATTGATTAATACCATCGACAATTTTTTCAAGCAGCCGCCGAAAAAGTCAACATTGGGGTAAAAAGGAGAATGATAATATTGATATATAGAGAAAAACATTGATTAATACCGTCGCTAAATTGTGTAAGCAGCCGCCGAAGGCGGCAACCCTGGCGCAAAAGGCGAATTGCGTAAAAAGGCGGACCAGCTGGTCGCCGAAGGCGGCTAGTAATTAATAAAAAAATAATAATAATAAAAGTAATAATAATAATAATAATAATAATAATAATAATAATAATAACAACAACACTAGTTATAATTAATAATAATAATAACACGAAGTATAATAAATAATAATAATAACACTAATTATAACGAATAATAATAATAATATCAACAATAGTAGATGAAGAGGTGTAAAAACGGGCACAAGTGTACATATGTGCAACCTTCCTAGTGGTTATGGGAGGTATTGACTGGCAACGACTGTCAACAAGGAGTGTAGATATTGCTATTTACTAATAGAAGATAGCAGAGAGCAGTTGATAAAAAAAATAATTTCAAGTAGTGTGGGTGCAGCGTGAGTTATTGTGCAAATAGTTGTTTTTTTTTTTTTTTTTGAACTATAAACTTTTAAGATGCATGTGAAATCGTTTTCTTTTCACGACCTTATGATTAGTTAAAAGCAATTTCACGGTGATATCCGGAAAACGGATATCTTAAGTTCTTTTTTAAAGCCCACCAATTTGTTGCGCACGCTTTTGCGTCAATGTGGTAGTGTCTATGATTCCTAGGTGTAGTTGGTGTAAATATGGGATTCCATTTAAAGAGTGCCGATAGCAATACCATCTTTTTTTTTTCTTTTTTTTTGTTTCTTAAGCAACAAAAATTATTTCTCAAGCGATGCAACTTGCATCTTTCGTTATGGAAAGTTCTCTGAAGACACTCCTCGTGGAGAGGTGCGAGTGAAATGTGTTATGTGCTGAATGAGGGTCACACTTAGATTGTGCCGGGGCTGAAAAAGCCAGTTACATTTGCGAGTTCTATAACTATTTTTTCCCCTTGTAATAAATATAAATTCTCTGCAATTTCGTATAGTTGAATACTATTTTTAAACTATTTTCGGTGACTTTTTTGAAGAGAGAGCCCATATTTACACCTCATTTTTCCTGGGGCTTTTTAAAATGCTTTTTGTAAATCACCGTTTTTGAAATGAAATCATTGATACTAATAATTGTTTCGCGTTCCCGCGTTTAGGATACTTGTTATAATTGCTAACGAAAGAAAAAATCTGGAATTTTTGGAATTTTGAGTAACTTTAAATCAAAAACAAAAGAGCTTTTCCTCTAATGAAATTTGTAATTACTAGTATTAAATAGCTCTTTTTTTATTGTTCGCAAAATTCACCAACATTTCCAGAAATGATGTTTGAAAAAAAAAAAGAATCAGCAATAAGGTGCAAAAAAAATTCATCAAGAGAATTTAAAAAACATATATCTTCAGTAAAATTAAGTAAAAAAAAATCTAATTAAGTGAAAAATAATAAAAGAAAACAAGGAAAAATATTAGAAATATTTAAAAAAGTTGATCGGTTGCGAAGAAAATAATAAACACAAGCATATATAATGAAATAAATAAATAAAACAAATAAAACTTAATTTCGATCTGCCTTTAAAAAAATAAATTAATTAAAAAAAATCCAAAGAAACTTCGTTTTTTTTTTTAATTCTTACTTATTGTGGTCATTCACTGGCAAAATGTTCTGTTCATTCACTGGGTTGTTATGCCACGTTTCCTTCAAGCATCCAAAAAAGCCGGTTGCGGTACTATTTTAGCTCCTAAATGTTTGTTTACACATTTACATAGATCAGTTAAACTGTTTTAACTCTCATGAGCTTATTTAAGAATGCTGGAATTTTTCAAAAATACATTTTTTAAAGGGTTCATTCACTGGTTGGACTACCTAGTTCAGAATGAACTTTGCTCTCATATTGATTCAGATATTTTTGTTGTTATAATTTTAAAAAAAAGTATATTTTTTCATTTTATTCACTGTTTTAAGGATTTTACATGTTATTTTCATAATAAATTAAATATAGAAATTTTCTATCCCACACATAAGAGAATAAAACGAAGTTTTAAAATTGATAATATGCGAAGAATTTAAACTTGAAATGCTGGTGGCTAATAAGTGACCTTAATGTGCATAAACATTTCTGAAAATATTTTGAAAACATTTCAATTTAGTGACATGTTATAAAGCAATCAATGTTGTCTCTAGTTGTATAGGCCGGGACGTGCACAGAGATTTTGGGGCCCGTCACAAATCACTTTTACGGGCCCCCTCCATAGTGTTTACCCGTATATTTCACCCATCATTTAAAAAATGTTGGGCCCCCTTCAGGCTCGTACCCGGCCCAATAGGTGTCCCTTCTCCCCCCCCCCCCTGTGCATGCCTCTACGTGTAGGACGCTTCGGACAAAAGTATATTTGAATGAAGATGCATGGAGGCTACTATTGGTTTTTAGTTGTAATTTTTTTGTTTCGTTAGTAGAAGTATTTATTTTTAAAATTTTTATGAAGTTAAAATTATCTTTCTTGAAAATATTTTTTTAATTGTTAAATAGGAGTAAATGATAGTAATAATTATTTTTTCAACATTAACTTTTTAATATTAGGGGAGGGTGGCCCAAAACGGGTAGGTTTCCGAAAATCGCTCGAAAATTGTAGTTTTTGGGATTTTATCGAGACAATTCCGGTTTTATTTCCTAGTAGGGTTCTTGAACTTTAAACTAAAAAGTGATTTTTGATTATTTCTGAAATCCAATATTTATTTATTATCAAACTTTGCAAACATTTCAAAAACCCGCTTAGCACTAACAGGGAGCCCAAAACGGGTAAGTTTAACCTATTGTGATTTGGTACATTTGCCAATAAAATTTGAAGTTTTAATGATTAAAATAGTTGACAAGCTACCTGCTATTATGAAAAATTATATAAAACAATTGTATTTATCCGATTTAAAGTCAGCACATTTGTTTATAAAACAAAAATAACTGATTAAATTAATAAACTGCTTAATTGCCATCCAAAAAATAACTTTTTAAAGTTATACTTATCCTATTGAAACAGAAAATCTAAGTCAGCGCACGAGTCAAGAAATTATAAATAAATGTATGATTAACTCCTCTATCCATTTTGCACGACCCGCTTTCCCTGAAGTCATGTTTTTTATTTCAATAATTATAACCTTAAGTTAAAAAAAAAAAAAAAAAAACGAAATGACTATCGCAGTTTGTAGGTGAATGGTGTCAGAATAAAGTAATATTATTGACAATAAAAAAATAAGCTTATCTTCGACTAATCATAAGTTACAAAACTTCATTTTTTTTTTAGAAATGTATCATTTTTTTTTTAATTTTAAGCCTGGTTGCACCATGCCGCTTCACTGCTGCTTCGCTGGGATTGATTAAAACTTGGGGGTGTTTATGTAGACAAAGCATACGTATGCACCGCCGCTTACACACCATGGGGAGGCATATGAAGGCCTACCCGCTTTGGGCGACATACACGCTTTGGGCCATCCTCCTCTATATTTTGTATCAATATTTTCTTCGTTCTCTTAAAATTGTACTTATTTCTTTTAGAATAAAAAAATGCCATTAAAAAATAAATAAAAAAAATAAACAATTAATTTGAATTTTGGCATCTTGTATTCAAATTATGTTTTTCGCAATCACGAGTGTGTATGTGTGTAGTCGTGTGTGTTTGTGTCTGTGTGTAGTCGTGTGTGTTTGTCTGTGTGCAGGCATGAGTATGGGAATGCGTGTATGTGTGGGCACGTGTATGCGTGTGTGTGTAGGAGTGTGTGTTTGTGTATGTGTGCAGGCATGAGTATGGGAATGCGTGCATGTGTGGGCACGTGTGTGTGTGTGCGTATGTGTGTAGGTGTGTGTGTTTGTGTCTGTGTGCAGGCATGAGTGTGTATGTGTGTGCGTGCGTGTGTGTATGTACGCTTGTGTGTTTGTGTGTATGTGCGCTTGTGCGTGCATGTGTGTGAGTATGCGTGTGTGTATTTTTGTCTGTAGGTGTGTAGGTGTAAGTATGTGTGTATGTGTGTATGTATGAGTATGCGTGTGGGCGCGTATGTGTATGTGTACGCGTGTGTGTAGATGTGTGTGTGTGTGTGTGTGTGTGTAGGTGTGTGCATGTATGCGTGTGTGTATGTATGTAGGTGTGTAAGTATGCGTGTGTGTGTAGGATATGGACGCAACCTGGAGACGGTTTTTGCTTGAGGAGCAGCATTGTGAGGCCGGTCGACGGTGGTGCTGGCAGAGGGAGGCGGTGGGAAAATAAAATGATAGGACGCCAAAAACAGTCAAGTTAAGCAATCGTGATTGCTCAAAAAAAAAAAAAAAAAAAAAAAAAACAGATTCTAGTAGAGAAAAGAAAATCCATGTTTCAAAAAGATGATAGTAAAAGGATATTTGGAATTAAAAATAAAGAAGCGGTAACATGTGAAAAGAAAATTCTGATATTTTTTTTATAAAATATGAATGAGACAGAAAAGAAGAGGGTTAATATCCAAAAAAAAAAGGAATTATTGGGAATAATAGACCTTTTTCTGCGTACATTGTAAAATTGCTTTGTATTTTTACAGAAATGTGTAATAGAAAGCTTTTTTACCTAGAAATATTGCGCTACTTTTTATGGAAAATGAGTAGTAGACGTTCGTTAAAATATAATGAATAAGAACGTGAAGCACCAATCAATCTTCCAAAGATTTTGCTTACTTAGCAACTCACACCAAACACAAAAATATTCAACATTGGAAGAGAAGAGATTGAAGAAAGATTGTAAAGCACTGTAAAAATCCTTCGGGCAAAAAGCAAGAAGCTCTAAATAAATATTAAGTTTCTATGCAATTCAGTATAAAAAGGACATAAAGTGTAGAACCCACGGCCTTTCGAGATAAACTTACAGACAGAATAGAAAAATCTTTATAATTAATTCTTAATACTTCTTAATTAAACGGTGGAAAATGGATTGTTGTTAATTATGAAGTTAAGCTCTATCCATGGGACACAACTAAGCGCAGTAGCGGAAAGTGTTGTACCTTGGGGCACTGCTGATTTCTAAGAATCAATTTTTAGCAGCCATGTTTTTTGTAATCTCGAATAGTAACCTCCACCGATAAATAGTGTCATAGTAACAATCAGCATTAAAATAGTTAAATTGATGATTTTATGAGATAAAGAAAGTTTATGACTCCAAAGTAAATATTTTCTTTTTGTTCAGTTCATTTTCTGTCTTTGTATTTGCAAAACTTATTAACTGAATTTTATTTTGTTATAAAAGAGAAGTACTTTAAATATTTTTATTGTGAGAAAACAGTCATAGTGCATCTAGGTTGACATCTATTTTGGTTTTTCTTAAACCACGTGATGATTGTACCTTTGGACATTAAACATATTGTGCCTTAGGACGTGTCCCTAGGTGCAACATATACATGGTTCTTAATAGTAAAGATATGTTTAAGAACATGGAAAAATGTTCTAATGTGATGTAGTCTTTTGAACAAGTTTAATATTAGATAAAAACTCATAATTTATGACTCATTATTTACAATTTAATTCGAAATTTTTTTTGTTTTTGTTTTTTGGTGCAAAATTGGTTTAAGTATATGGGTTTTTCCTGAATCATGAAGAGTGTCCCATGGTACAACGGGATATGTCTCAAGGTACAATAGGATGTTGTACCTTGGGACAGTTTGGAACTCTTACTTTAAATGGCTGGCAATATTTTATTTTCAAACTGCCTGAATCTTAGAAAATATATTGCAGAGAAATATGTTGTAGTATTTCAACATGACTTTTAGATTTTAAATTTGAATTAAGAAATTGACGTTAAAAATTTAAATATGAAAAGTGTTCCAAGGTACAACATTCTCCCCTGCAGCTAATACAATATAATAAATAATAATTACATTAATAAGAAAACCAAATTTTTGTTTTAAAATCTGCAACTGCCTGAGTAAAATTGATCCGAAGGAAGTTTTGCTAGATTTAAGAAGTCTGAAACTGATGTCCAAACGCGTTCCCCACACGTCAAAACAATACTTCATTAAAAAAAAAAAAAAAAAGACTGTCATGGGACTGCTGACAGAAGAAATTGGTGTGTTTGTGCGCGCGGGTGTGGGTGTGAGTGTGGTGTGTGTTTAATTTTCATTCAAAAAAATATTGTAGTTTTTTTAAAAACTACAATTTTATAACTTTTAAATTAAAAATATCAACTACAGTCTAGTTTTTACGTTTATTAGCATTCCGAGCATCAACAATATACATTTTGGTGTGGTTTATTTCAGTTCCTTTAAGTAACTACTGACGCAAATATCAGAAATATTTGAAAATAAATTCTTAGTTTGTGTTATTCAGTTTTCAGTGCATAAAAATAATAAACAATACACATACTGAACTTTCAACGTAATCAATTGACTATATTACTCCTCTTTAGCCGATATGTCGAAAAGAGCCGACATGCCGTTAGATTGACCAACATGCCGGAAAATTCGAATTATGAGACATGCCTGATAATTCGGGGTTCATTTCGAAAAAAAAAGTGAGCTTATGGATGAGAAAAAAAAATTGGCAAAAGCCAAATGCCGATTTGTTTGCCTTATTTTTATGCATTTATATGAACAACTATGCAATCTATTTTAAGTTTTATTTGAATCATATGCAGCAGTATTGAACTGGTTTTGCATGATGATACGAAAACGTTTTGGTGACGTGTTATTTGAAATTTGTTTGTTTTTAAATTTTTAAATCATCGATTTTAAATTTAATTATACTTAAAAGTATAAATTAATCAATTACGAAAGTTTCTAAAGTCTTTTTAAAAATAGAAAAAATCCGATTTTACTAAAAAAATCGATTTATATCAAAAAATTCCATTTTTTTTTATTTCTTCAAAAAAGTTATAATTTTTTTTTACACCCAGATCATTATTATTATCATTAGCTTCCAAAACTGGTACCATAGGTTTATGGTATTTGATTCGAATCTATTTAAATCTTTTATAAAGACTGCATCAAGTGTAGTTTTATATCTCGTTGTGCTAAGATTGCAATCATTAGACATCGTTTAATTCAATTATCTGTTTAGAAATTCAATTAATGGTAGATTTGTATCATCTGCAAAGTTGATGTAGAAATCCCCACTCAAAATCATCGTCAAATCATCAAAGATCTTCCCAATTTTATTTTGAAATAACGCAGAAGTGTCTTTAGAAAAAAAAATCATTCAAAAATTCTTGTATTGCGTTTATAGACTTAGCCGGTGAAATATAAACAGGAACCATTACAATTAGCTGTTCATTTGCAGAGTGGCAACGACAAGCACATAAATCACCGATATCAGAAACATTATTGTTTTCTCCATCTTAAAAAATGCCCAAAGCGTCTAAAGACTTTTTCACTTAAAAAATATTATATAAGCTTTAATTTTTTTTTCTGGAGAAGAAATGCACTGACCCGGGTGAGGATCGAACTCACGCTACTAGATTACTTACTGAGGAATTAGATTTTGAAACTCACGCGCTGCCCACAGCGCTACTGTGGTATGCAAATCCCAACGAAAGCAATGTTGTAAAGAAACTGAGAGAAGCCGCGCATGAGCTGTATTCTAAATGTCAGTAAGGTGACGGTCTCGCGAAATGAATGGTTTTTCTCAACCTCAAAATTACTCAACGCGCCTAAAGAAGATTTCACTTCAACAATTGAAAAAGATTTTAAGAAAAGTTCTTTTAAGTAAAGTCCATGACGATTGAATATTTTTCTCTTAAAAAACTTAGGCTACCGTATTTTAGTTTTACTTATTCATTGCGATTCTTAAAGAAAAATTGCTTTGCTTTTCTTTCAATTCATGGCGAATTATCTTCGAAACAGCATTAGAAACCAAACTGGCTAAATTGCAGAAAATGGCCTTAAAAATTGCATTAAACAATACACGTAATTTTTTTATTCACAATTTTTTTTGTCTTTTTTGATATAAAACCAAAAAAATAACGAAGTAACAAAAAATTCTTATTTTTTTCATTGCAAAATTATGTTTTAATACTATCTTACATTCACACGAATACATTTAGCTAAAAATTACATTAGGAAAAATCGAGATAATTTTTTTTTATTTTAAAATCAGAGAATCAGGTTTGCTTATACTTTCTTTGAAATTTTTTCAAAAACATAATTTCTGCTTTTATTAAGATAGTGTTCCGCTTTTTCAACTTTCGCAAAAAAAAAAAAAAAAAAAAACTTCCTATCTACCGGTTGTGACATATTAACCCTTTTAACCTTTTGCCATTAAATAACTCGATTTAATCGATATATTTTTCCTACAAAATAACATAACACCTTTAAATATTGCGGATGTTAAAAAAAGTTACATCTATGGAATAGCAAACCGGATTTCATTCATCGGTCGTTATAACGGAAGGGTCGTAGTAATGGGAGGTCATTCTGAAAAGCGTAAACTTTAACAGCAAAAGTTACAAATGCGTGTAAGCCCTTATAGTTTCTGGGTGATACATTGAAAAATCCACTCTAACAGTTTCAACATATGGCTTCACTCAAACCAACACTTGCATCTTGATAGTTCAAGTCATCGTA
The DNA here is from genome assembly GCF_026930045.1 of Uloborus diversus. NCBI lineage: Eukaryota > Metazoa > Arthropoda > Arachnida > Araneae > Uloboridae > Uloborus > Uloborus diversus. The sequence goes on from NC_072740.1 coordinate 60,319,620, forward strand.
AACATATGAAAAATAGGCAAAATGTTTTAAAACATGAATAAAGTGAAGCAACTGCGTCAGAATGTAAACCTTGCGGAATGAAAAGACGAACGGATGGGAAAAAAATTAAAATAATAACGAGCTTTCAAAAATAAAAAATACATCTGCCAACGTAAAGATATTCAATCGAAGACATTTCTAAATTTTCTGAAAGTGATTGTAGAGTTTGCTATGTTGGAGTATGTTATTGATCGGAGATTTTACAGTTTGGTTTAAGAAGGAAGGGAAAAAAATCGAGATTTTTTCTTTTTGCTCCTTTTTTAGCGATGCTTTGTTATTGTTCTTATTTTTAACAAAGGCATTTTCCCTCCGCTTTAAACAAGGTTTTTTAAGACTACTTTTTATGTGCAGATAAAAGTAATTATGTGTAAAATAATTATCGTCAAGTGAATTAATTATGAAGCTACATCATTTCCAATACATTTTACTTGAAAACTAGGTTCCAGTAAGTGACATTTATTTCTTAATTACATTTCTTATCGATATTTGATATCAATTGCTGTGTAAAATGCATTCACACTAAGATGAAGGGTATACTAGTAGTTTTGCTCTCAAAGTCAACTAAAATTATAAATGTCAGAGAAAAAATGATAAAAACTGGAGCGTTAGGGACTTATAAGATAAACAAAAGTTTCAATTCTTGGAAATTGAACCTTACTTTTAGTATGTCGCAACATTAAAGAAAATTCTTTACTGTTTGAAATTTGAGACTGATGTTCAGAACCTTCGTATACTGGCGTAGAATCAAAGAGTAAGAAAAACAAATATATTCGGTGAAACAAGATTATATACTGAACATTTTAAAATTCCTTTTTTCCTTATGAAACGGATTTTAGATTACATATACACTGCTTGACATTGAAAATGCAAAACCAAGTAGGAGTGGTAAGAAAGTGATGAAATTTGGAAATAAGACAGAGACAGCAAGGAATAATAAATGATCTTAATTTCAAAATGATAGGCAGAATACAAATCGAGAACGGCGTCGGCTCAGTAGGATGTAGGACCACCGCGGACAGCGATACATGAAGAAAAACTTCTAAGCATAGAGTCAATAAGGGTGCGGATGGTGTCCAGAGGGATGGCTCTCCATTCCCTTTCAACCATTTAACACAGTTTGTCTTCCGAACGAAGCAGGGACAGAGTCTGCAACCGGCGTCCAATCACATCCCACACATGTTCGATTGGTGACAGAAGAGTATGGTGGCCAAGGAAGCATCTGTGTGCCTTGGAGAGCATGTTGGCAGATGCGAGCACTGTGGGGTCGGGCGTTATCCTGCTGAAAAATTGCATTAGGTAGCCCTTAAAGGTAAGGAATTGCAACCGGTAGAAGCACATTATCCAAGTATCGTTGGGTCGTCATAGTGCCCTGAATACGAACTAGAGGAGATATGAAATTGTACGCAATTGCGCCCCGAACCATTATGCCACGTTGTCGTGCGGTGGGACGTTCCACAGTTACTGCTGGATTAGACCTGTCTCCACGTCGACGCCACACACGTATGCGGCGACTATCATTGGATAAACAGAAGCGGGATTCATCCGAGAACACGACATTTCGCCATTCTGTCATCCCCGTCGCTCTAGTCCGGCACCATACTAAACGTTGCTGTCTATGTTGGGGAGTCAATAGCAGTCTTCTTAGCGGACGCCGTGATTACTGACCACGTGCGACCAAAGGACGGGAAATGGTTCTGGTTGACACGGGAACGTTTAGGGTATCTTGCACCTGCTGCAGAATCGAGGAACAAGTGATTTGTGGGTCTGTTACAGCTTGTCGGTGGATACGTCGATCCACGCTTTCTGACGTCACTCCGGCTGCCCCTGCACCCCTCAATCTTGTCACATTTTCTTGTTCCAACCATCTTCGGCACAGCCGATGCACCGTGCTCGCATCCATGTGGGTATCAGCTGCGATTTGACGTACGGATCAACCTCCCCTTCTCAGTCCGATCACCATAATAACCTTCGTAAAATCGTCTATCTGCTGGAAGTGCCTTCGTTGACGTCAGCCAGGCATTCTTTTGTGTTACACATATCCCCCAAGACAAAAACAAAATTTTTTCGATAATTCTCCAGTCAGAAATAACGACACGAATATTGCGCATTCTGCAAGTTCCTTCCCTTATATGTTACTTCATGTGCGTCGGAGAGCTGCGCCATTCACATCATTTACATAACTCAGTGATGTACGTCTACTCTAAAATTTGCATAAATTTCTGAACACTCCTTCTTGGTGTTGCATTTTCAATGTCGAGCAGTGTATGTTGCTTGACACAAAGCTTGAAATACGGCATTCTATACAATGTATTTCATCGGCATGCTTTTGTATCACATCTAAATAAACCAGTTATTGAAAAACATAATTATCAGCTATTTAACTTTGTTTATAGCTACGTTTTTAAAATTAGACATTAAGCAAAAATTATAATTTTTTATGCTGAATGCTAATAACAACAACATAGAATTGTTGGTTGGTTGGTGTCATATCCTCTATAGAAGCAAATCTTATGGTATGCTTAAATCGTATTTGTTATGAGTTTAGTATTAATAGAGTATAGAAAATAGATTTGTTTCATTTTATTTTAAATGAAATCATTTTTTTACCCCGCATGAGGGGCAAGACGACGAATATTTTTATGGTTCAAAAATGAATCGATATGTCAGAAATTTTAAAATTCATGGTAATCACAGAGCTTTATGAATTATGATTCGTCTCAAGAATTTCAGATAATAAAGTATCAGTTGACATTTTTTTCGCTCGTGAAGAATTAAAAAAAAAAAAAGAATCTTGCCACTTCTTCCTCTACATACACGTGTACGTTTCACCTCTAACTTTCTCACATGACTTTAACACGTGTCTCAGGTTTAGTTTGTCAGCAGCATTTAGCAATTGGCTTAAGAATGTCAAAAGGCAACTTTACATAAATTTTCTTTACACAAAATTAGTAAATAATTCTCATATTTCGTTCATCCCTGAAAAGGTACTGTATCATATACAATCCGTATGCATTCATTAGAATGTCGACGTTTCATACTTTACCAGTAGCGTATACAATGGCCTAAGCAAGACCGTTTTCTTATATTTTGCCATTCGATAGAATACTGTTGTTACGTACAGTGCCTAGAAAAATAATGTTATAACTCTCATATTTCAAACTTTGTCTCAAAACATCTAGCACTATACAATGCCTAGTTACTCAATGCAATGCGAATTTTCATGCTTTGCCGTCAACATTAAAATTATAATAGTTGCAGAAAAGTTAGGAGTTTTTCTTGGGATTTGCGATGAAATTTGCAAACATATATTTTTATGTCAGAAGCATCATCTTTATATATATTCAGTAAAGTAATAATTCAAAAGTTTTTATTGTGGATTTATTCGAAAAATATTTGATGCTAATAAAACGTTGAAAGTAAGCTGAATAACAACTGCACTTTAAATGTCATTGGTGAGGGCACAAGTTGGAGAAAAAGGGTTAAGATAATTAGTTAAGTACAATGCAGCTACAAAACCGTTTTTATGGATCTCTTTATGAAACTCGAGTAAAAATAAATAGGCTAAAAAGCTTAGATAAAGTTCTTCTGTTTTATTCTAATTATTACCTTTGTTGCAGCATCAAGTTTAAAAGAGAAAATATGTTTCGAAATAGCAATTTCACTTTTGAAATCAAAAACAGAGATAATAAGACAATCTAGAATTAAATTGCAAACTCGCAGTTTTTCGTTTGCTTTTTTTTAGAGTAAATATTTTGAAATCAGCTCCTAAAAATAGTGATTTTGCTCAAAACGTGTTAAAAATCACTTTCACTCAAAAAGTTTAAACTTTAGTAATGAATAGAAGCATTAAACATGACAGTTTTGTACAGTCACACTTACATACGCTGCTTTGAAACTTTGAAAACATTTTAGAAAAGAGTGTTTAAGAGCTTTTCAATAATTGCAATAACCTGTTTTCATAATCAAACTTCAAATTACTTGAATGTTTTATAATATGTTTTTTTCATTACAATTTACCTGAATTCAAAAAATAAAAAAAAGGTAGAAGAATTGTTTTTTCTCACTTTGTAAATACTCTGTTGGTTCATTCCTACATATAAGTGATTTTATGCAAAAATAAAGGGCAATTCAAATCGTTTCAATTCATGGCCGAAACCTTATTTACGTTGCAATTTTTTTCTAGTAAATTAACTTCTACGAAAAGGTAATCAGTAATACAACATCTTAAATTTTCTTTTGAAAAGGAAAAATAATACCTGAAAAGACACATTTTTAAATTTATCGTCATTTTCTTCAAAGCTGCGTCCTCAGCTTTGTATGACTCTGCTGTCAGTGGAAGTGTGTGCGGAAGACTCATTATATGCTACATACTTAAGTCTTAAACTGCTTTATTTAAATTACCCACGTACTTCAAAATATCGGTGATTGTCACAACAATGACGCTAGACACGGACACGTAAAATGAAATTCATTTTCGGTAAATTGCTTTCAAAACGCCGTTCTCTCTCATTAAAAATTTCTTCCCCTGTTTGCAAGAATAATCGAATTTGGACCAGACAAGTTGTTTTTCCTTAATTTCGTTGAAGAAATAATCATTTCTCTGAAGCACGTCTTCCGAAACGCGGAATATAATTTATGACACCTTACGATGAAATGAGGTTGTTATGTTAATGCAGCTATTAATGTCAACAGCTATAAACCGAAATATCCCAAATTGCAACATAAACTACGAAAAAATCCTGGATATGGTGTAATTTTTAAATACTTATGGTACTAAGTTATATTTATGTGAAACGTGTTTTTCTTTTAGTATAATGTCAATTGAGGCAGTGAGAAGCAAAGGGATGTAAGTGGCAAAATTCAAAATTTGGAGATAAGCAGTACAAATGGTAGGGGAACCTCTCTTCCGTCTTGGGGTAAGAGATAATACGAGTAGCCCTGGTAGGTGCTACTGTATAGCACGATTTAGAAAAATAATTCAATGAAAGCCTACCTAGGACATTATCTTTAAATGCATTTTACTCAAAACTTGAAAATATTCACTTAGATCTCTTTGCTTCTCACTGCCTTAGTTAAAAAAAAAAACACTTACCTCCTTCTATTATGTCATGTAAAAGTGGCTGTGATGTACCTTTCAAGGCAGTGGCATTTTTAAGTGAATTAGATAAACTCTGAGGAAGAAAAAAGTTCATATAAGAACTGCATGAATTTTATGACCAAAACTGTTATAGGTACTCTGTTAAATTATCCATAATGAAGAATTAAGCTCTCGAAAATATTTTTAATATATGTTATTCTTATTTCATTGTTCTTACGCAACGACAGTTAACGCAAGTTCAAGATTCGTAGCATTTAATATCTCTAATGTATCACTTTGCGTAATATCTATCGGCACCTAGTTATAATGACGTTGATCAAACATCATATTTACATGTAGTTGTGGACCAAGGTATCCTGATCGGTTAGGTACCGTGATCATTGTAGAAGGATCGCGAATTCACGGCCGATCGATGACTTTTTGTGTAATGTAATGGGGCTTATGTACGTTAAATATATCCTGTTTACAAAGTGATCCAAGTTCTAATCACAAATCAAGAGATCTGAGGGTTCTGAATCAGGAATTGTACCGCTCCTGGTTTGCATCAAAAATGTCAAATCATCGACAAACGATGCTTATATGCTTTCTCGTTTTCGTAAAAATAAATTTCCTGGATAAAGATACAATTAAAAAGAGAAACGTGGCTATATAAATAAATTGAAAGTGTCTGCAAGCCACTTTCAGCTAAATAAAATTTTGGATTTTTAAATCCACCTTTATATGCATATAGAGTGCTTAAACTCTCTCTTTCTAAAGGCCCTAAAGCCTGCTAATCTTAAAAGTGGAAGCTCTCCGTTTCAGAAAATGTAGTACTCAATGATACTGATCATCAGTATTAAAAGAATAATAAATAAAAAATGGAGTTTTTGATTTAAAAAAAAATTGTTTTTTTTTTTAACGGTGTAGCAAGAAAAATTAAAAATAATTCTAAATTTTGCACATGGTGTTAAAGATAAAACTATTAGCTTTGAAATAATAATAACCGCAACAAAATATCGTGCACTGTTCTGGCGGGCTTGTCAGGGGCCTGATATTGCTTAGTGAAAAATTACATTTTTAGCATACAGTGGCTCCCAAAAGTGTTCGTACACCTACGACTTTCAATGAAATAGGCCATTATTCATTGGTTAGAATTAATATTTCGGAACAGGTATTTTATTACAAGATCTATAATCTATTTTTAACAAAACTACATTAAAAATTTTAATAAAACATGAAAACTTAATTTTTAAAAAATTAAAAACCAAAAAGTGCCGTAAATTTTATGTCACAAAAATCTTCGTACACTTTGAAAAAATGAAAAAATTAGTAAATAATCTAACTTTTTACAAACTTATTATTTAATAGAATATCATGCAGTATCAACAGCAGCTTTTAAACGTCTGGGAATAGATTTCATTGTTTTTTCTTTCTTTTTTGTGCAATTTCTGAGTAAGTGTTCAGACGCACTTCGAGTCTTACTGTTTCTAGTTCGCTTTTCATTTTAATGGTGTATTTTCGTAATCGAGCTACCAGATATCTCCAAATATGTTCCAGTAAGTTTAAATCTGGAGATTGAAGAGATATTTCTAAGCTTTAGGACAATTTTTTAAGCACCAAACGCAAAAGTGTGCTTCTTATCGTTATCTTGATAAAAAACCAAGTTGTTTCCGATTACCAAATTTTGGGCTAATAGTTTAAAATTCTTTTTTAAAATATTTAAATGGACAGCATGATTCATTATTTCATGAAAAAATTCCAAATTTCGAAGTCCTGATGCTATAATGCACCCTCACACCTAACACCTTCACCGTCCTGATTAACTGATCCAACTAACTTCTTAAGATTAAACTCCTCATTTTTTCTTCTATTTACAATTATGCAGCAATTTAACCCAAAATGTTGAAATTATTTTCATCTATAAGTAAGACATTGTTCCAAAACGTTTTGCATTTATTTATCATTGATATTACGACGAAAAGCGTAAGTTTACTGTTTTTCGTCCGATCAAGAAAATTTGTGTGGGAAGAGGTCCCATTTAATATAGCTAATCAGAGAACTTGGCGAACAGTTTTAGGTGAAAATTAAACGTAAAATGTTTCATTCATTTCTGCAGAAACGTTTTCAGCACTCAAATGTGTATCTTTCATAAATTTTTTAACTGCAAACCTCCGATTACGCATTGTTAACTTTGCCAGTTGACCTTTCCTTACCTTGTTTTCGATCCGATTCTTGCCTTTAAAGCATTTTATCAAGCATTTCACTATAGATTGGTATAAATTACCTAATTTAGAGACATTTCAAGCCAATTTATGGCTACTGTGAGGGGAAAAAATCAAATTTCGAATTGTGTTTGTTGTTTTCTACGCATACCTGCCATTTTAAAATAAGCATAATATTAGGAAATAAATAGACAAAAAATTAACGGCAAATTACTTTATAGTGTCATTACAATGCAAAAATAATAAAAAAACCACACATGATAATTTTACTCATGAATTTATTCGAAATTATTTCAGTGTACGATGATTTCTGTCTCATATTTTTTCTCTTTCTCTTCGTTTTTTGACAAATTTCAAAAATCAAGTCCGGCAATATTTTGAAAAAAAAAAAAAAAAAAAAAAACCTACTGGGTTTTATTCAGAAAGTCATAGGAATGGTGTGAAAAAAGTTGGACTTCATATTCGAATTCAGTTTTGCGTTATATTGGTTTTACTACAAAAATTCAAGGTGTACTAACACTTTTGGGAGCCACTGTATGTGTAATTCAAAAGCTTCCGAGACTATGAAAGTAAACAGATCACCTCGATTGACATGTACTATTCTATAAAAACCTAAAATGAACAAGTTTTTCCATGTATTTTTCTAAACTACTGTTGCCTGTGTTTTGTTAAAATTCTGTGTAATCTATTTTTCTTTAAAAAAAAAAAAAAAAAAAAAACATTTTTCTTCAATTACTTTTTATAATTTGGCCCAACATTTAGTCTTTCTTTTTTGATTAGAAGTAGTGTTTTAATACTACTTCATGAGTTTTAACACATTTTAATCTAAAGGGAAAAAATATTTTAAGAAGCATTTTGAATCGGTTATATTAGTGTTTTTTTTCAGTTGATTTAATGCTGATTATAAAAAAGAATGCTTAACTGCATCCATAAATTATAAAAATGGGGTCAGTCCACGTCAACCAAACAATACACTATAAAAACAATTCAGAAACATTCCTGGAAAATAATGGGCAGCTAATATGCCCAGTTCTGCCAGTAACATATCTTGCAAGAAACAGAAATATTTTCCGCTAAAATTCAGTAACCTTCCTGAAAGTAGCCCTTAGGTAGGTATAATAGCTTAGCGCCTTCATGATTTATTAACATCGTTCCAAAAGCAGTATTACAACTATGACAAAAGAAAGAATTGCAAGTAAGTATCAAGAATACAATTCGCCTGCAATTATTCCAAAGCTATGGAATCCAGAGACTTAATCAACCCCTTTACGAACTTAAAACTTTCCGGTCAGTCCGGACCGGCCATGATCGAGCTGAAGTCTGTCACTTAATAAATACTCTTAGTTTGTTTTTAGACTGGTAGCTAAGAATATTTTTCTTAACAGTGAGAAGCCTGCGTTCGAGCAACTTGCAGCAGTTCAGGAAACTTTTCAACAACGATACTTGATTTTTTCAGAAAGTAGATAAAAACCAATGAAATCCTGAAACATTACACGGAAATAATCAGTAACGTTTCGGAATTTGTTTACAGTGTATTTTTAAATCGTCCCCACCCGACCCACTCCAAATTGGATGAAATTTTATACAGGTGCAGACATTCCCTTTGACTTAACCCATGTACATATTCAGCTTCCCAGATACAAATAATGATGATCTAGGACAGTGTTGGGCATCAACTAAAAAAATCAACTAAATTTGTAATTGATTGATTAGTTGACTAAAGTAATCTGACTCCCATTTAGTTCAGACTAATATTTTAAAAATTTAATTCAATTGCAGACGAAGATTAACGTTAGTTTAAACTAACTCGTTAGTTGCTCAAAAAAACTAATTTAGTTCAGATTGATTTAGTTCAGATTAAATTAATCAGATTGAATTTAGTCAGACTAAAAGTAATCAGATTAAAAGTAATCAAATTGATTTGATTACTTTTTTAATTCAGATTAAATTCGTAAAATATAAATATCACATGAACAGAGGCACATTTGTATTTCTACGTGTATATATATATTTATGCAAGCATACACGAGTTAATGTGTGTACATACGACTACGTGCGGGTATATACGTATATAAACGTGTTATCCCGCGTATGTTCGTGTACGGAGGTATATTTGAAATTTTAAGTAAATATACATATTTATGTGTGCATACACCAGTAAATACGTGTATATACGAGTATGTACGTGTATATAAGAGTATGTACGTGTACACATGAGAATATGCGTCTAGATACGTGTTACCCCGAGTATACTCGTGTAAAAAGGTACATTTGTATTTCTACGCCATATTCCAGCGTGCGTATACGAGAAAGTACGTGTATATACAAGTATGTTCGTGCACACACGAGAATATACTTATAGATATGTGTTACCCCGAATATGCACGTGTAAAGAGGTACATTTCTATTTAAACGTGTATATACATATTTATGCAGCCATATACGAGAAAATACGTGTATATACGAGTAAGTACGTGCACACACGACAATAGGCTTATAGGTACGTGTTTAAACCGAGTATATCGAGTAAGATGGCACATTTGTATTTCTACGTGTATGTGCATATTTATGCGTTTATAAGCGAGTAAATACGTGTATATACGAGAATGTACGTGTACACACGATTATGCGTATAGATACGTGTTACTCCGAGTATACTCGTGTACAGAGGTAAATTTGCTTTTAATTGTGTATATACATATTTATGCGTGCACACAAGCGAAGATACGTGTATATACGTGTACACATGAGAATATGCGTATAGATATGTGTTACCCCGAGTATACTCGTGTTAAGAGGTACATTTGTATTTCTACGTTTATATACATATTTAAGCGTGCGTATACGAGAAAGTACGTGTATATACAAGTATGTTCGAGTACACACGAGAATATGCATATAGATACGTGTTAACCCGAGTATACTCGTGCACAGAGGTGAATTCGTATTTAATCTAGTACATGCACTTTTATGCGTGCATATACGAGACAAGACAAGTATATACGAGTATGTTCATGTACGCACGAGAATATGCGTATATATACGTGTTTAACCCGAGTATACTCGTGTACAGAGGTACATTTGTACTTGTACGTTAAAATACATAATTATGCGTGCATACACGAGTCATACGTGTATATACGTGTAAGTACGTGTATATACGAGTATTTTTGTGCATATACGTGTATATACGTGTTGACTCGACGATATTCGTGTATACAGGAATTTTGCATTTCTACGTGTATATACCTACAAGTACGTGTGAAGTCAAGTAAATATGTGTATATACGATACATATTTGTAAACACGAGTTTATACGTATAAATACGTGTTATGCCGAGTATATTCGTGCACGGAGATATGTTTAATTTCTAAGTGTATGTACAAATTTATTTGTGCATACACGAGTAAATACATGTATACACGAGTATATACGTGTACACAAAGGAATATACGTATGGATACGTGCTAATCCGAGTATACTCGTGAACAGAGGTAAATTTGTATTTAAACGTATATATACATATTTATGCATGCATATACGAGAAAATACGTGTATATTCGAGTAAGTTCGTGTACAAGCGAGAATAGATGTCTAGGTTCTTTTTTTGCCCGAGTATACTCGTGTACAATGGTACATTTGTATTTCTATGTGTATATGCATATTTGTGCGTTTATACATAAATAAATGCGTGTATAAACGAGTATGTACGTGAACACACGAGAGAATATGTGTATAGATACTTGTTACTCCGAATATACTCGTGTACAGAGAAATTTGCTTTGTATATACATATTTATGCGTGCATATAAGAGAATACGAGTATGTACGTATTCACACGAGTATATGCGTATAGATAAATGTTACACCGAGTATACTCGTGTGTAGAGGTCGTTGTATTTCCACGAGAATATGCGTATGGATAAATGTTACACCGAGTATACTCGTGTGTAGAGGTACATTTGTATTCAAGATTGCATATACATTTTTATGCGTGCATACATGAGAAAATACAAGTATATACGAGTATGTACGTGCACACACAAGAATATGCGTATAGATACGTGTTTAACCCGAGTATACTCGAGTAGAGAGGTACATTTGTATTTTTGGTTAAAATACATTTTTATGCGTGCATACACGAGTTAGTACGTGTATATACGAGTAAGTACGTGTATATACGAGTAAGTACGTGTATATACGAGTGTGTACGTGTATATACGGATCTGTACGTGTTAACCTGAGTATATTCGTGTCTACAGGAATTTTGTATCTCTACGTGCAAACAGAAGTAAATACGTGTATATACGAGTTCGTATGTGTAAACACGAAATTTTACGTATAAATACGTATTTTCCGAGTCTATTAGTGCACGGATTTATATTCAAACTTCTAAGTGTACACAATGTATATCAGTACAGCGTTTACAGACTTTCAGGGCAGATAGAGTACACCTAGACGAGGGGAAACACATAGCAATGCATGGTCGGAAACACTTTCCTGGCGCGGTAGTGACAACACCAATCACCAAAAAGACAAAACACGAAAAGGAGAAGAGAACATGTTTAGAATCTTTAGTACAGCAAAAAACTAAGGAAAAAGAAAATTAAGGAGCCAACGATCATCATCAAAGAAGGTGTTCGAAACCCGTAATATCGAAATTTAGCAAAAATACCGGCGGGTCCCGGACTTCCTGGTGGAACAAAAACCACGTGTGCGCATGCACCGTCATCTGATGCTTCGGTTTACGTAGCAACAACTGTTGTATGCACCAGACAAATCTTACCAGTATTTTTGCTGTATTAAAAATAATAAACATGTTTTCTGCTCTTAATCGTGCCCTGTCTTACGCTTTGTGTCGTGACTATCGCGTCTAGGTGCACTGTATCTGCCCTGAAAGTATGTAAACGCTGTACTGATACTTCCTGTATACTTATTTATGTGTGCAAACACGAGTAAATACTTGTATATTCGAGTATGTTCGTGTACATACTAGAATTTGTGTATGGATACTTGTTAACCCGACTAAACTCGCGTACATAGGTAAATTTGTATTTAAACGTTTATATACATATTTATGCATGTATATACGAGAAAATACGTGTACAAACGAGTAAGTGCGATTCCACACGAGAAAAGACGTATAGATACGTGTTTAATCTGAGTATACTCGTGTACAATGGTACATTTGTACTTCTACGCGTATATGCATATTTATGCATTTTTGCACGAGTAAATACGTGTATATACGAGTGTGTACTTGTACACACGAGAATATGCGTATAGATATGTGTTACCCCAAGTGTACTCGTGTACAGAGGTAAATTAGCTTTTAAACGTGTATATATATATTCATGCGTGCATATAAGAAAAAATACTTGTATTTTCGAGTATGTACGTGTACAGACGAGAATATGCGTGTAGATACCTTTTTAACCCGAGTATACTCGTGTACAGACGTACATTTGTATTTGTAAGTTAAAATACATATTTATGATGCATACACGAGTTAATGCGTGTATATACGAGTAAGTACGTGTATATACGAGTATGTGCGTGTATACACGTATGTAAACGCGTTAATCCGAGTATATACGTTTACACACTAATTTTGTATTTGCCACGTGTATGTACATCAAAGTACGTGCAAACACAAGTAAATACGTGTATATACGAGTATATAAGTGTAACTTGTTATACCGAGTATATCGGTGTACAGATGTATATTTTTATGTCCAAGTGTATGTCAATTGCAGATACAAAGAGGGGTCATGAAGGTCAGGACCCGCTCCCCCCGCCCCCCCCCCCCCCAAGCCGCGGGGAAAATTTTGAACGTTTGCTTGAAAATTACAAAAAAATATCGAAACCATGAGAAAATGTAATAATCTTTTTGAATTTTTTTTTTGGTGGGGGGGCATTACAGTAGAACCTCGATAATTCGAATTAATTGGAATCCGACCCAATCCGGAACATCGAAAATCTGGAGAATGAAAAAAACAAAAACAAAATAAAACATACTCACTGAAAATCACCTTAAAAGGAAACACATAGAATTACAAATAAACAGTAAACATGTCTACTTTGTTATTACAAAGTCTGTAATCTTCTCCTGTGACGGTTCAATTTTTTCCCTATCGAGTAAAACAAATTGATTCAAAAGTTGCATTGCGAAGAAAAGGGAACTCAATCAACGACATAACACGGTCTTGCCCGTGAGAGGGTTAAATAAATAATTATTATGGAGTTTTGACGATCGCTCTTTAAATGTAAAGGGAAATCGGTCAAATCGATCGAGCCAGATTATCCGGTGATCCAGACTAACGGGGTCCGTGGCGCCGACTTCAAATTTGTAAGGTTTGTTTTTGAAAAATTTTCGTGTTTTTAATAGGTTTTTTGAAGGTGGGGGAGCCCCCCAGAATATGAGGGACTTTTCTATTTAAGGAGGGTTATCCCCTTACGTAAGTTACTCAGAAACAGACCATGCATCAGCCATCTGGATTTAAAAAATTCAAGCATTTTATTCCAATAAAACCAGAAGCAGTGTGGTCTACGGGGGGGGGGGGGGGGGGCGTGGTCAGTATAGCGGGTGGCGTAAAATTTTTAGAGCTCGTTTTTGAAAATTTTTAGCGTTTACAATGTTTTTGGGGGGGGAGAGCCCCCCACCCCCCATAACTTGAGGGCAGTTTCTATTTAAGGGAGGTATCTCCTTACTTAAGTTACTCTGAAACAGAACAGGTATTGGTCATCTGGATAAAAAAAATTCAAACATTTTATTCTAATAAGATCAGAAGCAGTGTGACCTCTGGGGGGGGGGGGGGCGGGGGGCGCAAACTTCGAGTTTTTAAGGTTTGTTTTTGAAAAATTTTCGTGTTTTAATGAATTTTTAGGGGTGGGGAAAGCCCCCCGTAATTTGAGGGGGTTTCTATTTAAAGGGGTGTATCCCCTTACGCAAGTTACTCTAAAAGAGAACATGCATCAGCCGTCTGGATAAAAAAAAATTCAAGCATCTATTTCCAATAAAACCAGAAGCAGTGTGGCCTACGGGGGGGGGGGGGGGGGAGTGTGGTCAGTGCAGAGGTTGGTTCAAAATTAAAATTTTTAGCGCTTGTTTTTGAAAAAAAATTTGTACTAATGTTTTTTTTTGGGGGTGAGCCCTCTTTCCGCATAACTTAAGGGGGGGGGGGGGGTTCAATCTAAGGGGGGTAACTCCTTACTTAAGTTGCTCTGAAACAAAACTTGCATTGGCTATCAAAAAAAAAAAAAAAAAAAACCAAGCACTTTATTCCAATAAGATCAGAAGCAGTGTGGTCTAGGGGGGGGAGGGGGCTGGTCAGTGGAGAGGTTGGTTCAAACTTAAAATTTTTAGCGCTTGTTTTTGAAAAAAATTTGTACTTATGTTTTTTTGGGGGCAGCCCTCTTCCCCCGCAATTTGAGGGGGGTTCAATCTAAGGGGGGTATCCCCTTAAGTAAGTTACTTTGAAACAGAACAAGCATCGGCCATCTGGATAAAAAAATTCAAGCATTTTATTCGAATAAGATCAGAAACGGTGTGGCCTACAGGGGGGGGGGAGGGTTAGTGGGGCGGGTGGCGCAGACTTCAAAATTTTAAGGTTTGTTTTTGGAAAATTTTTGCGTTTTTAACCACCCCCCATAATTTGAGTGGAGTGAATTTCTTTTTGAGAGGGGGGCATCCCCTCATATAAGTAACTGCAATAGGGAATAGGCATCGGCTATCTGGATATGAAAAAAATCAAGCCTTTATTCCAGTACTAACAGTACCCGCACGGCTTTGCCTGTAATAGAAAATTAAAGGTCTTTTGGTCCGCCTGTATATTTACAAATAATGTATGGTGAATTTTATCGCCAATTGGCTTATGCCCATGTTATGGTTCCACGTTATGGTAATCTCGTCCATCTTATGATAATTTTGTTCCTAAAATCGGAATAGAAAAAGAACCATATCGAATTTTCGAAAAATCACTTCGAGGTGCACACCCCCATGATACAAACTAACTTTGCCAAATTTCATGAAAATCGGCCGAACAGTCTAAGTGCTATGCGCGTCACAGAGATTCAGACATCCAGACATCCTCCAGACAGAGATACTTTCAGCTTTATTATTAGTAAAGATTATGTGAAAAAGGGCTTAAAATTTTAATAGAAAATTAATAAAATCGAAATTTTGAAAAATCGCTTCGAGGTGCACACCCCCATGCTTCAAACTAATAGTGTGTCAAATTTCATGAAAATCGGCTGAACGGTCTAGGCGCTATTCGCGTCACAGAGATCCAAACATCCATACAGAGAGACTTTCAGGTTTGTTATTTAAAAAGAAAAGAAAAGGAGAAAGATAAAGAAGTAAAGACAAGAAAGATAAAGAAAGATAATTTTCAGAACAAATTCTATCCCATTTTATTAAATTTCTGTGAAAAATGGGCTTAAAATTGGAATAGAAAAAGAACAAAATCGAATTTTCGAAAAATCGCTTCGAGGTGCACACCACTATGCAACAAACTAACTTTGTGCCAAATTTCATGAAAATCGGCCGAACGGTCTAGGCGCTATGCGCGTCACAGAGATCCAGACATCCAGACATCCTCCGGACAGAGAGAATTTCAGCTTTATTATTAGTAAAGATTATGTGAAAAAGGGCTTAAAATTTTAATAGAAAATTCATAAAATCGAATTTTCAAAAAATCGCTTCGAGGTGCACCCCCCCATGCTACAAACTAACTTTGTGCCAAATTTCATGAAAATCGGCCGAACGGTCTAGGCGCTATGCGCGTCACAGAGATCCAGACATCCTACAGACATCCTCCCGACAGAGAGACTTTCAGCTTTATTATTAGTAAAGATAAAGAAGATAAAGATAAGGAAGACCAAAAGCCGTATTGTGTACCAAATGGGGGGGGGGGGGGGGGGGGGGTAGTGTGGGTCATTTCGCAAACTGCGTCACTCCAAAGGGGGTGTTTTTAAATATTATTGATTTTTTAAGGTCTTAAATCGGTAAGGGGGGAAGCCCCCCAACCCCAATGTCCCCCCGTAACACATTAAGAGCTACTTAATATTCATTGGGGGGGGGAGAAGAGAAAGGAACCCCTTAAAGAATCCAAACGCAATCTGTAGTTTTAACAGTGTAGATATTTTTCAATCTGATTAGATTTAGTATAAATTTTAATCTGACGAAATTTAATCTGATTACTTTAGTTGACTAAATCAATCTGATTAAATTAGTTTGACTAAATTCAATCTGATTAATTTAATCTGAACTAAATCAATCTGAACTAAATTAGTTTTTTTAGTCAACTAACGAGTTAGTTTAAACTAACGTTAATCTTCGTCTGCAATTGAATTAAATTTTTAAAATATTAGTCTGAACTAAATGGGAGTCAGATTACTTTAGTCGATAGAGGATTTAGTTGATTAATGCCCAACACTGATCTAGGATTCCCTGAAAAGTCGCTCCAAAATGGTGGACTAGTTTTGTGAAACGAATTGCCAGTTTAGGCTAAGATATGTAGTAGAAAATTTTACCAGAATGGAAGCCTGTAAACTTCGAGCTTAAAGAACTTTAATCTGTTAATATGTTCCACTATTTTTGTGAGTTTGAGCTGATTAGTTTTTGGGCACGCATGTAAACTCCAGACAAAGCGCAGTGGGAGATTTTTTTCCTGAGGTATATGATGTCACAAATTTTGAGCAAAAATAATTCAAAAAATCGTACTTCATAATTATAGCGACACAAAAACTTGTTTTTAACGTGTTACAGTTGCAGAGCGTAAAATTGGAGTTAGTAAAAGACATTGGAAAACCATTGATCATCCAAATCCTCCCCATAAAAAATAACCAGTTTTCAATGTGTTGTAGCTCAAATTTGTCGTCTTTCATCTTATTTCCCAAGTACAATTCGACGGCATAGATTTTTTCTTATCAAAATAAGTTTTTTTTAATGTGTTATTTCAGATAAGGATGAGAAAATGAGCTTGACATACTGTATGTCGTAAAGAGTTGTTTGGGCGAAGGTTGCTGAAAATTTTATCGCTCTGGGAAAAATGAAATTTTGGTGTTCTGTTTTTAGTTTTAAATGTGCTTATTCCCCAGTATATATGCTCATTTTAGTGTTTTTGTGAGTTTGAGCTCATTAGTTTTTGTGCAGATGCATGATAACTCCTGATACAACGCCATAGGGGAATGTTTTCCTAGATTTTCGGATATCATAAATTCTGAACAAAAGTAATTTAAAAGCTCGCACTTTGTAATAGGTCCCCAGGATTTGATCATGGAAGCTTAAAATTTGCATTGATTAATTTCAAAGGAATCTCTACACTTCTATAAATTTTCATTCAAATCGTGAATGGTCGCATGCGGGCAACTAGGTCACTCGACACAATGTTTGTATTAGTCAAATATGAAGTTTAGTTTTTCAATTACCATTAGCAAATTTCAAATGTTCAGAACTGAAAGAATGCTCACATAAATGGCACGGATTGCGGATTTGGGGGGCCTTTGGTTAACCGTTAGTAGTCAGTAGGGTAGCTAAAAGTCACGCTGTTTAAACCACAAACCACGATCTGAAAGATAAAAGTACTAGAATTGGCATCTCCCTTATTCATGAGTCTAATAAAATGATCTTAAAAATTGCACATACATATTTTTTTTCGAATGTTCACACTAGTTAATTAGTGTAGATAGTATAGTAGTGTAATAGTGTGGCGAGTGTAATTTAATAACTAACCAATATGTTTATTTAATTACTAAATTTATAAGAGAAAATAACGGAGGATAAACTTTGATAAAAAGTCTTTTGACGAATGAATGATTTAAACTCAATTGCTTTCCCCTTTTTATGTGCAGAGGTAAACTCTTTTAATAATCAGCTGCTAAATAATGTTTTACAAAGGGGTAGATGTAGTTAAGCTGTTAAATGTTATGCTATTTGATTAACACTTTTTTCCTTTGGCAAAATCGTGATTCTTTTATCACCATGTTTCCTCCTAGCATAATCTTGCACTTGAAATGTTTACCTTTTATGTTAATAGCTACTTCATATTTTCTGAAAAATGTTTTAAGTCGTTTTTCTCTTCCAACTTTAGCTTTTCTTTTGCAACCACGTTGTTGACCAACTTTTTTGTCTGTCATCGTTAAACTTTTAAATTTTCTTCTTCATACTTGCATGAAAGATTTTGCTTTAATTTGCACACTTCTTTTGACGTAAAGTCATTGGGATATATTTGATAATTTTCTTGATTTTTTAGGCATTGTCAATCAGAAGGTCAATTTGATTGCTCAGAAATGTGTTAATCAGTTAATAATTCGGGCTTTATAGTTTTTTTCTTTGTTTATCTATAAAATTAGTTTTTTATGATTTTTAATTAATATGTGTTAGACGCAACTTTTACGCAATATGTGTCTAACTTAGTACCGTTGTCGACTAGTTTTGGCCGTTTTTGAATACGAGTTTATGTTATGAGTTTATGTATACGAGTTACGTCTCTTTCCGTCGGAATTTAG
Organism: Uloborus diversus; assembly: GCF_026930045.1. Classification (NCBI taxonomy): domain Eukaryota; kingdom Metazoa; phylum Arthropoda; class Arachnida; order Araneae; family Uloboridae; genus Uloborus; species Uloborus diversus. The sequence continues at coordinate 60,338,470 of NC_072740.1, forward strand.
TGTATTTTACTAATAATTCAAAAAAAAAAAAAAGCGACAGGGATCCAGGAAAAACAGCTATGCATAATTTTAATATCGTGACAGCCATACTATGTTTTTTCTAATGCTTAAACAAACTATTAGCTCTCTCGCTACTATTTTACAAATTACACGTCGATACTCAGTTTGGTTTAAATTTAAATTTCTTATATCAATTTTATTTGTTTGTAAACGGTGTTTGATTTGACCTAACATATGAAAATGCAAACATAATATAATGTGATCCAAAAAGTAACCTCATTTCAAGCAAATGTCGAACATACTGTTGACATAGGTTTATTTAATAAGCCTTTTACTGTCAAAAAAATTCACTTAGTACTTACACTAAGAAACTCAAAATAATAAATTTCTGCTACCACAATCACTTACAGTGTTAGTTGGAAACAACGATTTACATGCAATTACGAAAAGAAGAATGTTTGTTATTATTTTTTATTTTTCTCGCAATTTTTTGTTTTTTAATTACAAATTCATTTATTTCTTGAAAACGGAGCTCTTCACAAAACGATTTTTAATTAAATAGATAGAAATAATACTCGTAAACATTATCGAAAACAATTAATGTTTTTTATGAAAAAAAAATAATAAGCATTATTTTTAACTAAAGCATGAAAGATAATAAAAGTAAAATCATTTTCTTTCTTTCTGTCGGAAATATTAAAAACAAAAAATATTTTTATAATTAGGTTGAAGAGCGGTAATTATCTGCATACATAATTAATTCACACTCACATCTAGATACTTAAGTTTCATTTTTTGGGGGGGAAGTAAAAGAATTGTTTTTAAATAAATATATATAGTTTTTCATTTCGTGATGTACGTGTTAAAAGAAATGGGATTTCGACAAAAAAGCGAAAAAAAAAAGTAAAAAAAAAAAAAAAAAAAAAAAGTAAGACTAAGTACAAATGACTACACCGAGCCGTGTTCATTGGTTAAGATATCTACTCGCGGACTTATTTTCAATTCTTAGAGACACCATCCTAATGAGAATTTTCAAGTTTTTCAGTAAGTCGATTTAATGTTTTGATTTGAAATTTATTTTTTAAGACGTAGTTAATGCTCTGTATTTTCATCTAAAATTTAAGCTTTAATGCTCTAGACTAGACTTCAGGGAAATTACTCTCAAACTTGTGAAAAAAGAAGTGTAGGTTTTCAAGCTAATTTACAAAGCTAAATGGTATAAACACATTTCTAATTCAGTTTTCCGTGTTTGCATACTTTAGTATTTTGCACTTATGGAAAAAAAACTGCATACGCGAGATTGCATTTTTATCAAACACTATCACTGCAGCTAAAAATAATTAAGTAAAATAAATGTAATCATATTTTCTCGTACATTTAGAAATAGAAATAAACTTTCTTTCTTTTTTTTTTTTTTTTTACCTGTTAACTTGTAAGAAAAACTTTGAAAAAAGCCACGATGTTTATATTTATCGGAACAAAAATTAAGCATTGGGACTTAAATAAGTTAGAGCTTAAAATAGGTAAGCAAAATTGACAGGAAAGGAAATTTTATAAATTGCCTTAATTTTTTTGATAAAGATTGTGACAACACAGACTCATAAAACTTGCACTGGGTATTTAATCCAAATGGTAAATGAAATCAAAAGAAGTCAAAGCAAAGAATAAAAAAAATAATAAATAAATATACAAAATAATAATATAAATAAAAATATATAAAACAGTAAAATAAAACATTTTACGTGAAAACTAGTGCTACTATGAAGTAAGTTTATCAGATTAGTAAATTTTTAATGCCACGTACTTCACTTGATTTAAAATAACCAGTCCACACCAAATTGATAAAATTTCTGTTCGCAAAGGTATACTGCGTGTCAAATAATGTAAGCTGAGCACCTCCACCCCCTTTTTGTAGAGACGCCATTGACCAAAGTAATGTGCCGCAATTCTTTGGCAGTTCAACGACTTTGTGATTAAAGGCACATAACTTCAGTTTATTTGAAGGTTGTTCTGCTTTCTTCGGAATATTTGTGGCTTCTTAAGTTTAAAATTAAAATTGTTTCCCAAGCAAGATTAACTAAAGAAAAATTTACGATGCACTTAGGACGAAATAGATTGTTATGTTAATGAAGCTATTACAGTAAACCGTTATAACCACAAAAATACCAAATAGCAGGAAGTCAGAATATTAAGGATTTTTCTACAAACAGAAATAGTTTTTTAAAACTCATTTTAAAATAATATAACTACTTTTGAGATATATTATTCATGCTTCCATTTTTGAATATAAATGACTTGTTTTGAGACAAACTTAATATATTTTAAAAATCAAGTATGCATACATTTTATCAAACATGCTACTAAAATATTAAATGTAAAATAATAAAAACATATTATTTTAAAAATAAGTATTTAATAACGTTTATTATAAATTTAAAATATGCTTCGTAAGCATGACAAATAAATTTTTGTGTTTTTGCCAAATTCTTAAAATGTCATCTACACTATCATAACTTATGCATTAGTGTAAATAATGTGTAAACTATGATATCTTTGGTAAAGTTGTTTAAAGTTGGACTTAAAATAAAAAAAAAGACAAAAAAGTGCAGTGTGCCGGAAGTAACACTTGTTTTTCAGAGAAGCACCAAAATGGGGGAAGGGTTGCATTGTCTTTCAATTGGACGAATTTGATGAACCCAAAGACGATAGATCCTTCTATACTCCTTGGATGAACCATTAACTCCTCCTAGAACCCCTCCAAAGGATAAGCCGACCCATCCTCCCTTTTGGTTCCAAGAATGCTTTGGATCCAGATGTCTTTAAGTACTTGCACTTTAGTATAGTTGCTGGTTGCTATGTCGTAAAAGTAACCGATGAAAAGTTGAGTAAAATGTACTTTCAGCAAATCTATCAAGATTACTAATTTCTTATAATAAATAATAGCAATTTGTAAAATATTTCTATTTAGGAACCAAATTTTCATATCTAACTTGTTTTAATTCTGAGGTTATACACATGAGTTATAACATATGCTCTGTTGATAACCAACAGCTGTATCCGCTGATTGCGCGCCGGCTGAACGCAGTACACGAAACCACGGACAACGAAAAAGAAAGAAAGCGAGAAGAAAGTATGTGTGTCACACAAAAAATTGCTACTACTCTTCCGTCACACAAAAGTTACTGGATCAGAATTTCAAAGGACTCGCATATAATGTTTCACTTTTTCCATGGTGTGCTATATTATGTTCTGTTTTTAAACCTTGCAATTTTTTTGCAACTGCTGAAAGAAATTCAAAATTTTAAAATTTTTATGCTACAACTCTTAATGTAAGTACATATACGAAATTCAAATACATGAAGTTCATTTTTAGAAAGAAATTACTTTTGTAAAGCAGCCAAAAAGCGATAATGTGTTTGTTTTCTTTCATTCTTTCACCTTTCATATCTCGAAAAATAATTTTGTTATTTACTATCAGATAAAAAACAGTTTTGAAAAATGGTTTAGAGATGTGATGGTTATGATATGCAGTACTTAATAGTTTATTAAAGACATGTTAGAAAAATCAAAAATGATATTTTTTACCCATTTTTTGACACTACCCATATTTAAGTCGAAACCATATCTTATGATAAATTTCATGCGGACGTCAACGACAAAAATTAATCATCCATTACCCAGGTCTTCAAGATAATAAATGAAATTCTGTCATAAAAATACACTTCCATTTAATACATTTGTATTTCGTTTTCAAATTAAGTTATATTATGCGTTATGTCATTCCCATGTGTGCTCTGCTTTTCTTGAAGGCACTAAATAAACTTTGTTCATCGCAATTCTTCGTACATTTAGGCTTTTTCCACTCATCGAAAGTTATTAAATATATTTTATCATATTTTAGTTTTTAATACTCGGGCTTTTAGTTTCACCAACGTTGTGTAAGTTTATGTACTTTTTATGCGGACAGTACTATTCCTTAAAAAGTTTTAAGTACATCATTCAACATTGTATTAGATTTCGTGATGCATTTTTGTTTTAATAAAAGATATATTAGGCTAAAGAGCATAATAATAAAAAAATGATTGTTTTACAAAAAAAAAAAATAATAATAATAATAATAAATTTAATAGTTCCAAAAGCTTTCTTTTTTCGTGCATACATTAATCTTAGTTTAAAATATCAAAATGGGCGAATTAATTGATAAGTTAATCATAACTTTAAAAATTCAACTTTTATATTAGCTAAGTAAAGTAGTCTCTAAGAACCTATTTCTTAACAAAGATAATCACTACATTCCTCACACGTTTGTTGATGCAAGAAAATACAGTGAAATATAACTTTCTAAATTTAGTTCTAGTTGTTGATAATCTAGTTGTTTATCTGTGTCTCATTTTCTACTAGTTCCTAGAATTTTTGATCCTTTCTAGTAAATTTCAGGATTATTTCTGGCATTAAAAAGATTTCTTGTGAAAGAACTGTTTGGTGATTTGAGAGAATCAAAGTTCTTTTTCTAAATAAGTACCGAATCGGAAAAGAAGGGCATTAAGAAGCAAGGTGAAGCAGTGAAAGGAATTAAGCTGGAATTAGTTATACTGCTGATGATTGTTTCTTTAGTGTTTTTCTGGATGTTAATGACCGTATTGAGACTTTCTTAGGACTAGGATATCGTAGAACTGTGTTATTACTTCTCATAAAATACCGCCTATTAATAAAAGGAAGGGGAATGAGGGCACGTGTGAAACTTAGTTTTTTTTAATTCCATTCCTCAAAAATTGTCCTCATGTTTAAATATACTTTCTATGTTTTAGTAATTTTTTTAGATTAAAAAAAATATATATATATATTTAGTTTACGGTATTTTTAACACGCGTCTTCGATTATTGACATTTGCCTCTAATTGGGGCACATATGAACACGTTTAAAAAAAAGAAAACAATCATCATACTTCAAGAAAAAATTCCTCTAATGTGAAGCATATTTAGATACCAGATTTAGCAGCAATAGATACCAATTACATTTAGCGGGTTGTAGCATTTGCTAATGTGAATCACAAATGTCCTGTATTGTGATTGAAGTGAAAAATCAACGTACAAGAAATCATTCAAACTATCAATGAGTTCAAACCAATGTTAAACCAATTACCAATGGATTCAAAGGTGCAGGAGGTGAAATCTCCTGCACGTTTGATGCACTTTTGAATTCATTGGGAGACCTGCAATCATATTTCTTCAAACATAAACCTTGAAGTGGCTACTATTTAAGCACTGGCCACCACAGGTGTTCTACCTTATTTTGCAAAAAGATGTTTCGGCAAGATTTTGGTGATTTTTGTCTTCTCATTGTTAAAATTAACTGAAGAACGCTTTGAAATGTTTTATTTGTTTTGGTACTTTATTATATTGCTCACATTTGTATTTAGAGATCATACCGGAAATGAAATCGGACAGCTGCAATTAATGATGAAAAGAGCACCTGATGCCCAAAAAGACATTCAGATGACGTGAATATAACTGTGTTCGTAATGGCTTGTTATAAACGTTCTTTATGTTTCGCTGGTGTATTTTTAAGCATGTGTGTATTTCGTATTTTGTTTTGTATCGTGTGTGTTTCGTATTTTGTAAAGCGAAGGCATTTAATACAATTAACGTAACACTAATGCATGCGTGTTTTAACTAATACCTAGTTGTATGTACCACATAAGCACTACCTATTTTGTAGTGAATAGCTTATATTTAAAGATATAAAGTAGTACTATTGTTTATAAATATTTGGTAAAAGTTTAAAAAGAAATCATTGACCTTGGATCAATCGATTGGAAAAAATACTATTCAAAAAATAAGTAGGTGTTAAATCAAGTTCATGTGAGAATAGGCTATAAGAAAATATTTTTCTCACATTTCTTACATCAATAAGAAATTTAATAATTCTAATAAAAAGAAAGCATCGTCTTTAGAGGTTTCAAAGTATAAGTAACGTAATAGAACTTGTGCGATAAGCGCGAAAAGAAAACCTTTATTCAGTAAGTAACGGTTCTGCTTCCCAGAAATAAAGACCGAATCTGATATCCTCCCAAAATATCAAGCCTGCTTTCGAACCATAGCATGATTTTGCTGAAGATTAAATAGGTTTTTGGAAAAAAAGCTCTTTTTTTATAACTTGGCGTTTTTTTCCTTCTAAATATACGGTCTATTTATTTTATAAGAAGAGTTTGAGGAATGAAAAAGAAAATACACCAAAGCATTGAAAACAATACGCGCGGAATAAAACTATCTGTATATGCGCCATATTTGGAACTCTATATAGATCCTAGTGATAAAATGTTAAAAGCTATTCCTTCTGCTGTTCAGTCTGTTCAATGAGTTCCTTTAAATGTTAACCGTTCTGTTATTCCTTCCAGTGCTAATTGTGCTAGATTTTATGTTTTATGTAAAGTGCATAAAGCTGGTATTGGGCCACTCCACGAAAAAGTCAAACCTTTGTCCCACACGTGACAGTTCAGATCTTTTATTAAAAAGTACTACTCTTAAAGTGTTATGGCAAAAGTTTTTGCTAAGAAATCATACTTAAGTTTGTAATTTGATAAGCAGAAAAAAAAATGCTTTTCAAATGTTTTTCATTTTGTCGTGCAAGACAAAATGACTGTTTTTTGAGGAATGGCCCTATTTATTTTATGCCGATTGTTTCTAACATTACTACGGTTTCTTATAAAACTCCAATATATTAATTCTCTGTGATTTTTCTGCTTAGGAGACCAAATTTATTCATCGTTAAAAAAATGCGGATTTAATTAGAAAAACTAACAATTTCGTTTCAAATAAATCTGTTATGGCATCTTTTGATGTTAATTTTTTACTTTTGACTGTTCAGATTGAGCGTTTGCTTTCTGAATTATATTTCCATTAAAACAAAATTCACATCTAAGAATTTTCCTTACTTGCACTAGTCTCAAAGAATGTTTTTTGGTTTTTAATGGCAAACTGTGTACCATGTTAGACAGTCTGGCTGTGAGAAACCCATTTAGCCACATTCTTAGTGAAATTTACATGCATTATTTTGATGAGTTGTTTCAAAATTGAAGTTTCTTTGATGAAGTTTTAGATATTTTAAATCGCCTTGATCCTTATAATCAATTCTTTGGTGAGTAAGAACAAGAACTTTCTTTTTCACGTCGTTTTTCGTACTGAGCACGGTTTTGAAAATACCGTTAAAGGTTTTACATTAAGCAAACCTTTCACTGTTTACCTCATCATAGACTACCGTCTCAACCACTTAATCAAACAATTTCTACTTTTAATAATTGTGTACGTCGTTCTATTAATATTTGTTCTTCACCGGGACTTCTTAATGCGGAACGTAATTGTCATAGAGCTTTGGTAACTGACAGATTCTAACTGCCAAACTTGATTGATTCAATTCAGAAAGTACTGTCTAAAAACCCAAACTAGTATTATTAAAAGGAATGTTATCCCTAAAAATTTGGTTGTTTTGCTTTTATTTCCATCTGTGAGTTATTAGGATGCTAATATTTTTAAACGTTTCCAATTCCAGGTGGTGTGCAATAATGTTAAGAAACTTTCGTTCTCTTCTCTTAAAGATCCCATTCATTCTCTTAAGTGTTGCGAAATATATATAATTGCAACTGTGGACTGGCTTATATCAGAGAAAACTAGACATGCTTTGAAATTTTACCTGAAATAGTATCAAAACTACGTGAAAAAACAATAATTAAAAAGCCAAGAAACCTGGATTTTGTTGATTTTAATTCCTATAAAATTGTCCAAAAATGTTTTAATTCACCAGACCTTCATTTTTGATGCTTATTGCCATTATTAGAAAAATCATAAGCTCAATTAAAAAAAAATAGCTAATTTGTAACCCATCTGTAAAAATACTATGTAAAAGCAAACATACTCGCCAGGTCGATTAATTTAATATCATTTACCTAGCTTCACCTCAAAACAAGTTGCTAATTTAAGTTTTCATCTACTAAATAATGGATGTTATTTCACTGCATGATTCAGTGAACTTTCTTTCGGTCTGTTTTTATTTAATTGCATAAAAACTACCTCATTTCTGGAAAGTTTCGAGAATGCTGTTAAATCTTTTCAGCAGTTTCAAACAAGTGTCTACTAAGAGACCTAATATAATTACTTGCGTTATTACATAATTTCCTTTTAAACACGGAAATATGCTTCCTAATTCTTCTAAAATACCATTTAATGCTTCAGTATCAGTAGAAACGAGTAATGTAAAGTGTAATTGTTTTTCAGTTTATTTTTGCTTCTCTTCGCCTCTCTAACTATCAAAAATCCTGCAAAAATCTGCATGTTTAATAGAAACGCCATAAATTCAACCCTGAAATAATATTAATAAAATGTAGGTCAATAAGTGTGTCTGTTTATATTTTTCTTTTCAGACCTTTTTTCTGCATTCGTAAAAATGCAATAAGTGATGTTTTTATAAATCTTATATTAATCACTTCTTCTATTCACCTTAAGGCTACAGTAGAGTCTTAAAATGCGAAAAGCCGACCAAAATTTTAATTTTTTCATTTTTTCCTTAAAATTAATCTTTGAACTGCGGTTTATGCATAGCAAAAGAATTTTTCTATTCGGACTATTTTTACAGAAGTTATAAGCTGTTTTTTCAGTGTAATATTATACATTTTGTGAAGAAATGTTTCATAAAAATGCAAACATCTCATAATCGTGAAATTTCGATTCATGTGTATCTTCCAAACTTTCCCTGCAGATCAGGATTTGTTTAATTGCTTCGAGTTTTTTCAGATTGATAATGAGATACAAATTTTAAAAAAAATATGAGATCAAATTTTCAATAAATCATTTCTTTTTTTTAGAATTTGGCTTAAATCCTAATCTTATTGACTTTTTTCAGAAAAAATCGAAATTTTAACAAAAACTCTGTTTTTGACACCTTTTGAACAAAATATTGTGGTTAATGAAATTTTACTTCCCAAGTTTTCTTTAAATATGAAATAGGCATTTAGAAAAATAGAAAAAATCAAGTTAAAAAAAAAATTGGTGCTCATGGAGTGATTTTTGTGGCTCAAATATTAACAATTAAAAAATACAATTTCCTCTGTATTTTACAAACTCTCTCTATTCAGAATTTTTCAACAAAACTTTGCATATTACCGACCTCATAAAAATTTCAGAACTTCAAAATAAAAAAAAAAGAAAGAAAAAGATTTCCATACTCCATTGTAACCTTAAATGCCTAATAAATTTGTTCTTTCGTATTTTTGGACAAATTCCATTGTTACTTTGACAATACGTCTGATGTCGAAGTTTTTTTTTTAAAGCTACAGACAAAATATGATTGGTGCTGGAATTTGAGGTATGTATCTAGTTTTATGATGATTTACTGGATAAATTGTAGGTAAAAATCGTTTATCACCTACATTGTGTTTGTTGGGATTCAATCATTATTTATCATGTCAATGAATCTAGCGTCTTGCTTTAATGTTAAATTTCACAACATTTTAATTTGAAAAAGATGTTTTGCTATTTCAACTTTTTTTCTATTTGTTCAAATAACCCTTAAGTGAAGCCGCTGAAAAATGTTGTTATCAGTCATTCGGAATGAAACTATTACTTAGCTCATTAATGTTTTATTTTGGAATGCCGTTGATTTAACTATACGCTTTACATTGTTTGCAGTTTTATTTATTTATTTATTATTTTTTAAAAATCGTTTAGTCGATTTATTTGAGCTGAAAATGTTCGAGCATCAATGGTAATACTTTTTTTTAATGTTCGAAATCTTTGATTTAGTATATAATGTTTTTAGAGTAGGACCTGCTTTTAATATAAAACACAACTCACAGCACATAACACTGCTAGTACAATATTTTACTTATTTTGCTACTTTAAAAAATATTCACACACTTGCAGTAAATATTTCGACGATAGACGTACTCGCTCGTCCCACACATGAAATAAAAATGTAGCACAGATGATAGTAAATTAATGTTCTTAAAAAAAATATCCCAATTATAAATGAATGAACAACTTTTTACTTCCTTTTACAAAAAAGGAAGTATTGTATTCGCGAAAAAATTTTCACTCAAAAATCGCCCTTAATTTCCATTTTGCTCACCCCCAAATGAATGTTGAGTTTTTTTTTCGATTCGACCACATGCGGAAAAGTGCCTAAGAATGTATAGACACGCGAAATATCCATTTTGACCATCACCGAGGTAATTACAACGACTTTTCTCGTGACGTCTGTATGTATGTGCGTATGTGCGTATGTGCGTATGTGCGTATGTATCTCGCATAACTCAAAAATGGTATGTCCTAGAAAGTTGAAATTTGGTACATAGACTCGTAGTGGGGTCTAGTTGTGCACCTCCTATTTTGGTTGCATTCGGGTGTTTCTAAAGGGGTCTTTTGCACCTTTTTGGGGGGAAATCATTGTTAATTTCGATGCAAACTCAAGTGGTGTTATAATTTGGCGGTCACTTGGCGATATATCGCCAGTCTTTTGGTTGCCAAGTTTTGTCGCCAACTTGGCGAAAAATTTGGCGATTTTTTTTTTTTTAAATCTGCTTTCAATGTGGCCATTGCTAGTGATATTTAAAGAGTTAGAGAGAGAATCCCATTAAAATTGCAATAATAGGGAAATAGCATTAAATTGGTGTAAAAGGAAGTCATGTGATGCACACATCAGCTCGTTTAAAATGCATGTAGTCTATATACAGTGCTTCAGCATTTTTTATTTATTGTCGACTAAAAATACTTTGTGTCTTCTTTTTTTAAGATTATGTTTTTTTTAAAGCAATAACGATTATAATAGAAATAAATAAACATGAGGATACAAGATTGAAGCAAAAAATGGCGGTTTTCAATGACTGAAAAAATTGGAACACTCTTTGAGTTTGAGAACTTCTCAAATAAATTCGCCTTTTAAAAAATATTTTTTTCAAACTCTATATAGAAAAAGTTACAACTTTTTATTAGATTTCCGCTGCTTTTTCTCTTAAATATCATACTTATAGCATTATATTCGTGTCTTTAGATTGTTGCTATTACATTCTATCTGCAATATAGTTATGGAAATAAACTCGACAGTTTAAAACATCATGAAAGTATTTTAAATGAAAAATAAACTAAATGAACAATTTATGACAAGAACTATACTTTATCTCAGTAGTTTATTATATTTTAAAGTTTATTATGTAGTTCTTAGATGACATTAAGCGCAGTTCGTAATACAATAATTGTTTTATATTTACCATTAATTTTATAATTTAAACACATATATGGTGTAAAACCTTTCAATATTTTTGGAGAAACAGCATTCAAAAAAAGAAGAAACAGCTGTTTGATGCTTACATAAAGAATTACAGGCGTCTCTCGTATAACTCGGTTCTTGTACAACACGGTTTAGACACTACATGGTACAAAACTTGAATACTTCGCGGTTTTGATATAACACTAAAGTTATGTTTAAAAAAGATGGATTTTTTCATTTTTGTTTAATACATTTTGTTAATGTTTGATAATACCTCTAACAAGTTTTTACTTTGTGTTTTATGAAATTTGGTTTCTATATAACGCGGTACATACCCCCAGATTCACATTATTTCTAAGACTCGTATAACACGGTTTCGATACTACCCGGAACGATTATACCTTGTTATACATGGAACGCCTCTTTTTCGTTCTAAAAAGCTATGAATGCATGTCTACTTAAAACGTATAAAATATTTTTTAAACATTTTGTTAGTCATTTACCCTTACTACAGTACGTTTCTATACCAGTTCACTACAGTTTAGAAACTCAGTGTCTAACCAATTCCTTATAATATACGAAGAGTGAGAGTTCGTATTAAAAAAAAAAAGTTGTTAAAATAAACTTTTGAAACAGCTATAGATACAGAAAAGAAACTTTTAGGGTTAACTTTTAAACTTAAAAATTACGAAAATATTTAAAGAGAGTGCGAGAAAAGGGAAGTGTAGATGTCATTGAGAACACTATCGTACAGTTGTATAGTTTTAACTTATAGGAATTTATTTTATGCAATTTATATTTTCAGCAATGAATTCAAACATTCTTTCAGGTAAACCAAAAAAGAAGCATTAAATTTATTCCAGAATTTCAAAACAAGACACATGACAATAATTCATTTTCTGGAAGGAAGCCTGCAGTACCACGATTATCTCTGATTTTTTGCGGTTTCTTTTCAATCTTTTATGATAAATGAATGTTGGGAAACGATAATGAAGGTGATTTTAAAGTAAAATAACCGCGGCAGTCATGGGTAATTTAAAACTCCGTTTGATGGGGGAAAAATAATACGGAACAATTCAACCGTGTTATGCAATATAATGCCATGCAGTATACTTTTAGTATCTAATACACTCAGTTCAAAATTTTAAAATTTAATACATATGCTAATATTATTAGAAATTAGATATAGACCATTGTAATAAGGAATACACAGCTAACGCACTGAAACTGCAATAACTACTTAAGCTATGTAGTACAGCTTCTTTCAATTTATCATATTCTCATTGGCATACATTGGTTCGTGAGCAAAAAACTAGCATTAAATTGAAAGATAAAATGAAGTATGTAGTCTTTATTTGAGGCCACATTTGTCTGTTCATATTTGTTTTAGACAAAGTTGGTTTTGCGTTGTTAGATACATTAAAAATTTTCTCGTTACATACAATTTAAAATAGAAACATGTCATTACATCTTACGTTAATCCGTCGAACTACAAAATTTGACAGGTTAGCTTAAAAGAATTAGCAGAAAATTATGCTTTACTTTAAGGTTACAATAGGAATATTTATTGATATGCAGGGTGATTCTATTTTTTTATATATTAAGAGGAATAATAGTGTCCATCTAGGTGAATAATAGTTACATAGCAACGCAGGATTCCATCCCTTTCTGTGATGCAGAAAAGCGGAATGTTAAAAAGGATCTTGAGAGAGAGATGAAGCAATGCAAGTAATCGCCTCAGACGTCATTTTCGTACCAGCCTCTGTGACATATCTCTAAAAACTTTCAAGAAATAGCTGATGTAACTTACCATTGAGACAAACAAGCATTTTTTTCTATGTGCCATCGGAGAAAGACAATCTTAGCATGCGTTGTCCTTTAAAAGCTAAAAGCAAGGGCTTCGTTTCAATTATAAAAATCAAACGGATATCAATGATAATTCTCCACAGGGTGGACCTGATGCATGCATAACTGACAAAAATATTACCTTGAAGGCCTAGCGCCAATTTCAAAATTGAATTCAAGTAATCCAAATTCATTTCAGTCGAACAAAAGAATAACATAACACCAGTAAAAAAAAACATATTAAATAACTCAAAAGTCCATAAAGCGTGCCAGGTCTAACGAAGAAAGAGAATTCAAACATTGTATCTGTGCTCGTGATTCACTTATGTGCTTTCTCACTGGTATTTCATTAGCTTGAACAGCTAAACTGTTTCAAGTAAAGCAAAATGTTTACTAAGGAGTCGTACCTAAGCTAATGTTCGGAACTAAATTTTTTAGAAAGTTATTCTCATGAAGTTTATTCTTGAGAAGCAGCATTTCATAATCAAAAGCTGTGATCGCAATAGAAATTGTTTTGTTATTGATAGCTTAAGAAACAGTAATATCAATAAAAATCGTTTTACTAAGGCAAGATGAAAAATCTTGCACGCGCCTTTGAATAAGATTTCACGCCTTTTATAAATTTTAGTATAGTAATAGGAACCAATTTTAATATTTATATCCAAGAAATTGATTTTTTTTAATTAGAACTAGTTCTTTTGAGAGTTAGGAAATTGTGATATATTTTTTTCTAAGTTCAGAATAATTAGAAAACTAACACATAATAGGTCATCGATGTATCGTGCAGGGAGGTGCAGAAGATGTATTTTCAATAGAAAACTTCCTTTTACGGTATAGCAGAAAAAATTTTTGCTAATGTGGAATTAAAATTAGTTCCCATTGCAGAACCATTAATTTGTTGAAAGCATAAATTACCGTTTCTGAAAAAAAATAATAAAGATACAAATTTAATAAAGATTTTAAGAGCGACTCTTCTTTCAAATGGAGGGAATCATAAACAGATTTGAGAAGTTTGGAAACAGTGAAAAAAAATCTTTAACTGGGATATTGGTAAAACGCATTTCAAAATCAAATGTATCTAAAAAATTAATGCAGCATTGCTGAAGAAACATATACATTTTCAACAGTCTTAATTGAGTATAAAATGAAGACTAAAAATAAAGATTAAAAATATTTTTAGACACTAACATATATATACTATAAGCGATGATTAGAATACGCAGCAGTAGAAGTACTTTAAATTACAATAAGAATGTCAAGTTTTTATGCTGTTACGTTATTGTTTTTATTTTATTAATTTAATTAGTGTACGTTTTTTATTTATCCTGCGCTAAAGGTATCTTTATTTCACATGTCCATTGTAGTTTTAGGATATTTACAATGACTTCTTAGTAATCAAAATAACAGTGTTAAAAATGAAAATATCTTCGCCAGGAATATTGATAATGGACAATGAGCAAAAAAAATTTACTTTACAGAACCTGAAAATCATTTTGACAAAAAAAGAAAATCGAAAGCGATTTAGAATATTATGGGTAACTCAAAAAAATATTTCTACTCTTTTCTTCCTATTGTTTTATCCTCTTACCTTAAACCACTGTAAAACGCCTGTGATTTTCATGACTGTTGCAGTATCTCTAATAACAGAAATTAGTTTTTCCCAAGAAGAAAGAAAAAACCAAAAAGAGTGAAAAAAGAAAGAAATGTGAAAGCCAAACCGACCTTAATAATAATAATAGAATCTCATTTGCTTAAGCATTTGACATGTATTTCTATGCATTATTTATTTTTTTTATTAATCCTTAAAAAAATGGTGCTTAAGCAGTTGGCTTGAAGTACTTTAGTATCCAATTAGCAACTATTAATGAATTAGCGTCTCTTTTTTTTCAAATGATTACTTTTAAAACACAAGAAGTCACATAAATTGAAGAAAAAATCCTAATGAAATTCTGATAAAATAATGATTATAACTAGTCTGTTAAAATATCATTAAAATGTGGTTCAGCTCAGTAAATTAATCCAAATGCTCAAAAATAAGCTTTATTTTTATTTAACTTCATAGAAAAATGAAGAATATTAAAGATGATGGAAATTATATTGCGTTTATTACTAATGATTCAATTTAAATAAATAATTTGATTACATTTTACTATTTTCTTTAAAAATTGATCATTAGTCTTTGATTAATTTAATACGAGCAATTAAACATGTTTACAACTCAATATTTTTGAAAAAGTTAATTTGGTTAATAATAAAACAATGTATTTTGTAACTACAGCTAATGTGAAGTATGCAGTAATGAAAATTATTTCTTTGGTTTTTGTTTTAAAATATTCATTTAATTATTGAAATGATTAATGTCAATATTATCTAATTTTTTTAGTTGGTGCTTAAATTTGTTTCGGATTTAAAAAACAAAGAACACTCTGGGCTCCTTACATAAATCTTTAATTTAGAACACTAAATCGTACTTGATCCAAACCAATGTATACATATGTATTTAATGACACATGAATTTAATTTTCCCTGCTTAAAAATACTGATGCAGATCATTGCAGGTAGAACTCTGGACCAATTACTTGCGAAATGATCGTAGTTTTGCTGTAGAGGTACCTAGCGTGGGTGACACCCAGGGAGGTACTTTTTGCTGTCAGCTCCCCCCCCCTCTACAAAAGAAAAAAACGAAGGGATTTAATACTCACGAAAACATTAATTTCATACAACTTTCAACTTTCAGAAACAACTACATTTGCGCTATAAACGAAATTTTAAGTTGGGTAATGTGCAAAAGAAAATAAAAACTATGAACACGTTTTATATAACTTGCTCTAAACGCATATATCCAGGGCTGTCACGAGGTCAAAAAAGTAAGGAGGTGTACGAAATTAATAGCCCCTTAATTATTTCAACCGTATCTCAAACGCAGGGAAAGATAACGGGGTTTAGTTTTTTTTGGTTGAAGAGGAAGTTACTACTAGGTCTAAGTATTGACAATGTGAATCTAATATTGAGTGCAATATTTACGCTATGAGGTGGGGTGCGGGTTCTGGGGGTTTTCCCTGATAAAATTTTCAAATTTGTAGTTCTCAAATGTATTTTAGATGAACTTTGATAATGTTAGGGGAAGAGCTCCCACGTTAATTCGGGAGAGCTCCCACGTTAAATTTTAAAAACTGAAAAGTTACAAAACGCAAATTTTATTTCCAACTAAGTTAGGGAGAGGAGGGTTAGGAGGAAGGCAAAAGGAAATTTTTCGAAATCGTAACTCTCAAAACACAGGTTTCGACAAACTTTGGTGATGTTATGGAAGGAGAGGCTCGAGGTCCCACCCCCGAAAATTATTCTAATTCGTAGTCCTTAAAAGGAATTTTAAACTATCTTTGGCCTTGAGAATGTTACGATCATTATAATGTATAAAACCCCATCCCCGGGAGTTCGACACTCTTGAAAGTGCGTTTGTAGGTCATCCTTAGGAACGTTTAGAGAACCGACAATTTTTCGAAATATATATTGTCTAAAAACGCAACTAAAACAATATTTTAAAAAGTTGTCACAAAAAATATTTTGACGAATAATGAATGATCATAATTTATATTTATGGTCTTAGAGCAAATAACTCTATTACTTAGCTACTTGGTATGAAATAAATTTAAGTTACACAAGTTCAATATTTTCCCACAAATGCCAACGCCAACTTCGTAATTTTAGTTAAACTCTTTTGTAGCATCAAGCTTTGTCGAGTGTAATTCAAACAATGTATTCTCAAATAAGATTTTCAGTCAAAGAACATATTTGATCATAAACGTGATTTCAAAATAATTAAAATATTGGATGATGTGGAACATTGTAAAAAAGTATGAAACACAATCAATACATTACAGATGAAAAACATGAGAAAATAAGTTAAAAAATGGTTTCCATTTTTTTTTTCTGTTTATCAACGCACAAAAATATTAGAATGGATTAGTCACATCCTTTCATTCTAAACTTACAGTATAGGCTGGAAGCTTAGATTCTGTTATATATTAGGTCTTTCTTTAAATTCTGTGTGCTGGTAAAGCTTGCGCACACACTGTCAAAAATGAAACGCTCAATTTTGACGATTTGGCAATCCTCGAGCACTATTTCGTTATTTTCGACGATCCTTTCGTCACCAAATCACGTGATATTTGACAAAACCAGAAATCTCAACTTTTTGACGAAATTATTTCATCCCGATTTCGTCATATTGCAGTGCATTCTGGGAGTTTTCGTTTTAGTCTTGTACTTGCTCGTTAAATTATCCTAAAGGATTCATAAAAAAAGGTTAGTATTTATTAAAATTTGTATGTGCAGTGTGCTTTTTCATTTATTTATTGTTACATTTTTGTTTAGTGTTGTGTTTATAGTTTTTGTTTAAAACACATTAAAATTGAAAACGAACCGTTCGATTAGGTTTAGAACTCTGTGTGTTTTTTGAACTAACTTTGAGTCACCTCCACGTTAGGCTTAACTAGCGTTGTTTTTTTATTTGCAAAAGGAAATGTTGGTTTATTGACATTAGTTTCCAAAAACGTACTTCCTTTATTTCGTTGAAAAAATGTCAAACATGACCATAGAATTTGTACAAATTTAAACTTACAAAAAAAAATTCCACCGTAGCTAAACTAACGCAGATGATAAATATAGCGCTTTTGTAAAAGGCATAGAACTTTGAAACTTTTAATTTCAACGTTGAATATATTGCATGGGTTATGTGTTTTCATTCTCTCCATGAATTTTACAAAAATAATTCTGTAAAACAAAGTGTATTTTTTAGTTTAATAGTTAAAATTTTTTTCACTGTGCATTTTTATTTTCTTAAACAAATATGTACCCATTCCCCAATAAGTATTGATATTTTTTCTTCTTCCACTCTACATGTAATGTATTATTCAATGTTATAATTTATACAGTGGCGCCCAAAAGTGTTCGTACACTTATCATTTTCAATGAAATATTGCTCTATCCATTAGTAAAAATTAATATTTTGGAATGGGTAAACAATATTACAAAACTACATGAAATATTTTAATAACAAAATAAAATATGATTTTGAAGAAATTAATAATAAAAAAGTATCAAAAACTTTATAACACAAAAGTGTTCGTAGAAAATATTTTAAAATAATTGTTTAGCAATCTTTGAATAAAACCGATGAAACTCGAGGAAAAAAAGCGCTTGATGCAATAAAAAATAAATGCAGATCGCTTATATCAGCTTTTGGATCCGAAATGATACCCTCTTTTCTTTATGCTCGTAGACCGGACTTATAAATGCTTACCCCATGTTGTTTATATAATCTCTTTCCCTACGGCAGATGTTTCTAGCAATAAGTGCTTATGTTCATAATTTGTGGAGCCTTTTTTTTTACTTGCATAAAACATGAAGTAAAGTAAATATCAATTTAATACGAATCATTTTAAGTTAGAGAAGATATTAATTTCCGTAAAGAACTCTATCTTTGTGCTTGATATTTCAGCGGAATATTTTCAATTTTTCCGCAAATTAAATAAATTAATGAAAATAGAGTTTTAATGTTTAACCTCGATTTAAAAAAAATACATATGCAGTAGCATGTTTTGAAAATAATAATGATAAGCATTTTTTGTTGTTTATTTCCACACTTAATACACTAAATTTATCAGTTTTTCTATGTCAATTTGTGGTACATGATTTGTGATAATTATGAGTTTTTCCATTATACATAGTTTATACGGCTAAAATTAATGCAGCATTAATTTTATTGCCATATTTCACGCTTCAAGGTATTGTCAACAAAAAATGAGAAATCCGGGTCTACATGAAACCAGACTAAGAAGCATTTTATAGATTAACTACCAATCAATCCAAATGTAAATTACAGTTGTGATTTTTGCTGGATGCAAAGTAAAATATCTGAAATTTTAACCGAACAGCTATACTTTAATTGAAAAATTGAAAGGATAAACAAAAAAAAAAAAAAAAAAAAAAAAAAAAACCATCGATTTCTTTCAATTAGTTCTCAAAACACAAACAAAGAAAAGCACTATGTTATTGGGTTTCCTCTGTCTTTGGCAACTCTTCTCCCTTGGCGTGTTTTTTATTTACTGCGTGAAAATTACATATTTTAGAAATCAAATATTGCTTGGGGAAAAGATAATACTTCCTTGGTAATACTCCCTCCGTCTCAAACTAGTAGAGCGACGTTTGAATATTTTTGTACCAGTGATTAATTCTGACGCTTTTATGATTTTGTTTGAATATTTTTTAAAGATTTCAAGGTACTATACTATCAATTAATCGAGTGTTGGAGCCCTTGGTTTTTGACTCTAATTTGGTAGTAATTTAAGGAGGTAAGGTTCGGTAAGTAAATGTTGCTTATTGCTAACATAACACAATAAAACTTCTGAAAAAAAGTAAAAATAAATCATAATCATCAGTTTCACTTCTACTTAATTTGTTAGTATCTTAATAGAACTAATTTGTGGTGGAGGGAGTACTTCAGGAAACATTCTTCAAGAAAACTGCAAATCTGAAAACGAAAGTCGGGAGAAAACGGTGTATTTTGGCTGTCGGCTGAAATAAAAAATAAATTTTAAAAAAAATCACAGATCAACAATTGTCGCATCCTTGATTTTTTATAGCTCGAAAAAAAATGAAAATTCTCGACTTGATATGCAAAGGAATTAACTAGTTTGATTGCTAAGTAATGCTGATTGTCGATAAATTGAAGAAACTCTAATTCCAGAACGCTATTCAGAAATTAATTTCAGATACCAACTGAGAGAAATCATTGTCTGTCTGACTAAATAAAAATTTTGCCCATCCGCTGTAAAAATAACTCACTCTTGCAGTCTGCTTGGAAAAATAGCTGTCACCGTCGAAATAATCATATTTTGAAAAATATGAAACTGAAATCAGATGCTCCTTAAAGTCACAAGAGAATCGTAGCTTTTTAACTGAAGGGGAACAATTTTGAAAGAAATCGTGGAAAAATGCTTTATTTCAGAAATAAGCTGCTGCATTGAATCGTAAAACTTGCCTCGAAATAGAAAAAAGATCAATGTGCATGAGGGCATACACCCATGGACTTACACATTTACTTATTATACATATATTTTCTTTTTAAAACTCTTTTAGGATGGATCCAACATCATGGAGATAATCAGAACCAAGACAGACGAAGATTTTTTCCATAATTATAACAATATTCAGAGTGCTCGTATATTATACATTGATTTCATGTTACACATGTTTGGAAATAATAATAAAAACTTAGGGGTAAAAAGCAAAGGTATATTTTATAATTATTT
The DNA here is from genome assembly GCF_026930045.1 of Uloborus diversus. Taxonomy (NCBI): domain Eukaryota; kingdom Metazoa; phylum Arthropoda; class Arachnida; order Araneae; family Uloboridae; genus Uloborus; species Uloborus diversus. The sequence continues at coordinate 60,358,884 of NC_072740.1, forward strand.
AACAAACATTACACTAAATTAATTTTACCAAAAGATTTATTTCACATCTGCATTTTTTTTAAGATTCATATTTTCAAATACCTTTTGCAATTTTGGCAGAGAATTGTTTTCAAAGTATGAAGTATGAAATGCATGCAATAATAAAGTTCCTGTATTAAACATAAATTTGGCCAAATAAACATTCTACATACAAGCAAAATTAATGAAACAAATAATGATTGGAAAAAGAAAAAGGTAAGCTTTTTCTTAAGATAATCTAATTTTACTTTCTGTATCTAATTTTAGAACAAAAATATACTAACTTAAAGTTGTCCATTTTATTGTACTTTTTCTTTGAAATTTGTGGTATAAGTTGGATAAAAATCTTTTTCTTTTTTTTTTCTGGAATTTTTTCATACAATGCAATGAAGAAGAAAATCCCCAGCAAATTTCTCCCGAACATATATCGATGTAACTGTGCATAAAAGTGGCACATGATTTATTTTTCCAGAACCCAATGTCTGCTGAGGAAGTAGCACTTTTATATTTCCAGTAGGACAGGGCGATGTAGAAATTTCTACATCGTGATGCATCGCCATCCTTACATCGCGATGTAGCGATGCATCGCGATGTAGTCCAAACAGTTTGAAATATTCTTCCCGCTTTAGGGGCACCCCCCCCCCCTCCCTCATTAGGGGAGTTTTCATTACAAAAATCCAGGCTTTTGTCAGATCTTTTTCTAATTTGGCACATAGGTCCTTTAATCACATGGGGTAGTAACCCATATGAATACTACCCCATGGGAAACTATCCTATGTGGATTTCCAGCATCAAAGGACATCTGGGCCGAATCTGGAAAAGATTCGACGAAAACTGGATTTTTATAAGGAAAACTCCTGTGGGGTTTGGCACACATAGCGGGACGAAAACTACAATATGGGAATTCCCAAACATCAAAAGACAAATGTACCAAATTTGGAACAGATCAGACGATAACTGGGTCCTTATAAGACCCCCCCCCCCCCGACACACATGGTTTCCCACTCCATAGCGGGACGAAAACGGGAATTCCCGAGCGTCAAAGGACATCTGTGACAATTTTGGAAAAGTCCTGATAAAACTGGTTTTTTATAAGAAAACCCCCCATTTGGTGGTTGTCTCCTATAGCGGCGCGAAAACTACTTTATGAGAATTCCTGAGCATCAATGAACGAACCTCTATGACAAATTTTGGGAAGATCCGACAAAAAATGAATTTTTTTCAAGGAAAACCCCCATTGGGTTTGCCCCCCCCCCATAGAGTGACGAAAGCTAACCTCCGTGAATTTCTGAGCATCAAAGAACCTCTATGGCAAATTCAGAAAAGATCGGACAAAAACTTTTTTTTATATAAGGAGAACTCCCAATGCGGGGTTACTCCCCCCCCCACCATCATGGAGGGTTGAAAACTACCATGTGTGAATTTCCGAGCATCAGAGGACCTCTGCTCCAAATTTGGAAAAGATATGATAAAAATTGTTTGTTCATAAGAACCCCCCCGTATGGGGTTGCCCCCCCCCATAGTGGAACGAAAACAACCCTAAGAGAATTCCTGAGCATCAAATAACGAAACTCTGTGCCAAATTTTGGAAAAATCCGACAGAAACTAGATTTTTTCAAGGACCCCCACCCCCCTTCTTATAAAGTGATGAAAACTACCCTGCGTGATTCTTGAGCATCTAAAAACCTCTGTGGCAAATTTAAAAAAGATCGGACAAAAACTTTTTTTTAACACGGAGAACCCTCAATGCGGGATTGTCTGTCCCCCCCCCCCCCCACATAGAGAGACATAAACGACCTTGTGTGAATTCCCGAGCCTTCAATAACGAACCTCTGTGCCAAATTTGGAAAATATCCGACAAAAATTAGATTTTTTGAAGGAAAACCCCCATTATGGGGGTTTAATTAGATACCATGGGGAGTTTAATCTGCAATAATGATTTGTATTACCTTTTTTAAGAAGTTGTTTGTTTGCAGTTTTACATAAATAAAAATTTGCCTGACATATTTTATGTGCCTCTTTTTTCAACAATTACTTGTCTTTTTTTTTATGGGGGGGGGGCTGCAGGCCCGTTATTTAATTTTTTTCCCAAATATGGCAAAGAGTCTATACTCGATAAAATTTTTACAGAAAACCAAGTAAAACGACGGCCAGTCATGTGTAAAAACATGAATGTTCAAAAATCAAGACGGGAGGGGGGGGGGCGTCAATTGACCCCCTGACCCCATGAATGACGGGCCTGTGAAAGTGACTATACGCATTAAAATGGGAAACTACGGTGGTAAGCTTCTGAAGTTACAATTTGATCACACGCACACGAATCTTATAAAATACAGTCGAACCTCGTTATAAACGAACTTAAATGGACCATTAAAATCGATTAAAAACGTGGTTCGCTTTATCCGAAAAACAATAAACAATAAGACAAGGATTGCAAAAAAGTTCATTTCAGCAGTTATTTGTTTTAAGCGTGTTCGAATTAACAAGGTTCGACTGTATTCTGAAAAATAAAAAAAAACTAATGTGCTCCAAGATAAGAAAAAAAAAAAGGAAATAAATTTTTTTAAAAATTTACGAAATTAACGTCCTCATATATGACGAAATTAATTTGACGAAACTAATGCTCTCAAAACTACGAAAATGATTGTTAATTTGACGAAACTAGAATGAAGAAATATTTTGCTACATTTGACGAAATTCGCATCCTCAAACCACTAACAAAAGCAGTTTCTTCAATTTGACGAAATGTTCGCTCGGAGCATATCCCTGGAAGTGGTTTCGTCAAAAACGAAGAAAATTTCGTCAAATTTGAAAGTCCATTTTTGAGAGTGCAGAAGGATGGCTGATGACATTGAAGCGGAAGCATAATTTGTACCTTTTGTAATAGGTAGAATCAGCCAAAAAGTGCGAAGTAGGAAGAGACTCGTTCTCGCTGATCCTATCTATTAAAAAATAATAACAAACAACCTATTACAAATGATGTTTCCGCTTCAAGGTTATCCGCCATCTCTCCGTGGCAAAGCTTTACTGGCTATATCGTAATCTTTTCCTGCCTTAAACTAAAGTAAAAAGGTTCTCCAGATATCTATATAAAAATATTTCTAAACACGGCTCCCAATTCTCAATGCTCCTAAAGAATCTAAAATAGTAATAAACAAATCAAGTGCAGTTATAAGTAACTGCTCATGAATATTCTGGCGCAATCGGATGGCAGTGTTTTTGTCTAGCAGACAAGGGAGGATCCAGATTTTATTTTTCTTTTTTGGAACTTTCATTTCTAAAAATATTCCGGCGGAGTGTATTGAATCCCATATCTTGCCTTAACGTCATCAAGGGTGTCTTATAATTGCTTGTTTTTTGCTAAATGGACCCGCTCACTTTAGCTGCATTTATGATGTACTGTGAATTGAGTTTTGAGAAACAAATATGTGTCACGTGCAAGCATATTAAAACTAATAGGAAGTAAATACTGTTTTAGTTTCGTAGTTTTTGCTTAAAATTCAAAAACAAATACTTTTCAGTTCAATACAGTATGTCACAGAAGAGTTGATTTTTAAAGACTGTTGGAAAAATACATAGAAGCAGCCGAGAAGAGTTCAATAATCATTAAGAAACGGCTTTGCATATCGAAAGAATTCGATACATTTGCCAGAGGCTTTTTATCAACATTTTAAGTAATATCTCGTATCCAACAAGTCTTCCTTAAATAAATGTAGTTCTTTGTAAACCAACCCAAGAATATTCTTTACCCCTTTAGTATAAAAACGGGATACGATGCTCTTTTGAAGCGCCAACGTCTATACATTTTCCCAGTCTTTTATGCTAACGCGTTAGCTTTTTGAAAAGTTATCTTTCACATAACACCGCATTCAATGAGAGCCTTTTTCTTTATCTTCTATTTACATGTTTCGCTAGAAGAAGGCCTTTAAATCATTAAAGAAAGATATTTTAAGCTGAATGCTTTTTTCAATAAATCATTTATAATAATGGTTTAAAACTGTTTATTATAAAAACACGTACTGCTGAATTTGCGTTTTTAAAGAAATAATGCTCAGTTTTAAGATAGAAATTTTATTCTCAACGAAATATTTCAATCAAAAACTTATTTACGTTTCCTTTAGACGTTTTTTAATTAATTATTTTCGCTCTGGTTTTTGCTAATTTCAAGGATATAGTGCTTCATTTTTTTAAGGAAATATATAAATTGTTTTCTTAAAAAGTGTTTTTTTTTTTCCAACAATAAAAAAAAAGAAAAAACTGCTTTTTTGGTAAACGATAAATTTTTTTTCATTTATTGCTAAAATTTGCCATAAAAAATTCCAGTACGCGGAGATAGATAAAAATTTCAGTAATTATCTTTGAATTATTTTTTCAAAGGTTTAAATGTTTTGTAACTTTATTTTTTTTTGTAATTTGCAAAGCAATATTTTCAAATAGTTTGAAAAAACAGAGAATAAATGCTACTCATATCTTTTTGCAACAACATACTGGAAATGCGATTACTTACTTTTTAAGCAGCCGTTAAATGCAAAAAAAAAAAAAAAAAACTTGTCTTATAATGTACGCAAAAAAAAAAAAAAAAAAAAAAAAAAAAAATGCTTTGAAATAAATTATGCTTTAATATCACAAAGATGGTCTTTTGGCTTTAGCAATATATCTACATATTTATATTGAAAACAATTTCAGTAAAAAAAGAAATAGTTTTTATTATACGGAATAAAAATAATTTTCTTAAAATTTTTGACATATGTGTAATTTCTAGAAAACATTAAAAGACTATTTTCATAATGTAAATATATTGATTACTTGATACAATATTATATACATAATTTCATGAACAGGAAATGATATGTTTATCTCAACACATTCAAACTTAATTTCTTTACAAATGTGCGACCGATAATAAGGGACAAATAAGCTTTGATTGCTAGAGCTAAAATAAAAAATCTATTTATATCAATTTAGGCAGAAAAATATTTCATTTGCTATCAATTTCTGATATGAATTAAGTTTTGGATTTTTGAGCCTTGTGGCTGAAAAAAGATAACAATAATACTTAAATATGTCAGTTGTCTTTACATTAAAAGCAAAAATTACTAAGCCTGAGCATGTTTATTTGCTATATCGTGATTCACAGTTGAAGGCATGATTATATTATGCTTTTAGTAAATTTTGTATTAAAACCAAAACATTGGAGAGCAATGTTCAAGAAACGTTAGGGATATCAAAATTGCGAATAAGTAATATTCAACTTTTAAAAAAAATGAGTTAAAAATATGACAAAAAAATAATATTGGACATACAGGAATGTGTGACTTTTGTTTATTTACAGTGCCGACAAAAATATCTTTACATTTGGTTGACAATTAAAAATTTTACATGCAAACTTCTTGTCATGATTTTATTAGCATGCTTTCAGGTGATTTAGCCGAATACCTAATATTCGGCCTCAACCTAGGCCAAATATTCGGTATTCGGCCAAATCCCTAGAAAGCATGCCAATAAAATCATGACAAGAAAGTTTTTAATTTCCAACCAAATGTAATTTTTTTTTTTCTGCTGGCACTGCACAATATGTTCTGAAAAAATCATTTGTACCGTAATATTTGGTTGTTAATGGTAACCTTTTAACTCTACCTTACTCATAATTCATTCAGAACACTTGTTCATTTCCAAAGTATAAGAGAAATCAGTTCACTATTAAATACATTTTTCAAACCAAATTCAAGAAAAATGAGTTATTTTAAGTTTTTGTACCTAAGAAACACTAGTTCACTAAATGTTCTTAAAATATTGAACGCACTATTTCATCAATACCATTACCATTTTAATAAAACAACAACTTAAAAAAAAAATATGCATAAGTCTCGAAACCCAAAAAACTACTTGGAACTACTCTCAGTCAACACACAGTTAAGAAAAAAAGAAATAAACATTATTTTATTTTGTGCACGCAATATTAGTTTTCAGTAGGCTCCCGCACATTTTCTTCCAGCTCATCAAGAACTACTGCCAGGGATTCACAAAGCATAAAAATGTGAATGATGAGTTCTGGAAAAAATATGAAAAAAAAAAAGTTTGCGGAGAAAAAAAATCCGCATACTTTTTAGAGTTTCTACACTCATCTCCATAGTTCCCCAGTTCTTAAAAATCTGGGATTCATAAATATAGGCAAAGAAAGGAAAACTGAATTTCAATGCTGCTGCAGGGATGGCTAACAAACTGAATTGTTGAATCCAAGGCTGAGTAAAGTGCACTTGGAAATTATTTGGGAAGATATATGAAATTTATTCTTTCTATCATTTGTAGGAAATTTTACGCTCCAGTTCAGCAAAATTTCATGTGAAATTTTTATTGTTATATACGAGATTCTGTGCCCCAGTCAAGCTTGGCGTCGGTTATTTAATGTTAAGAATATCAAAATCGTCCAGAAAACCACAAAGTTGTAAATCTATGATAATGCTAACCATCCTTTTATAGCTTGCAATATATTGCATTACTGTGAAGTGAAATTATATATTTGTTTATTATTATTTTTCTTATTTTAGCTTTAAAAATCATGACTCCTTTATTTTTTTTAATGTTGCAAAGAAAATCATTACACCATTATTACTAAAAATATTTCGGTTGCGTCTGTGTTATCATATTTTGTGTTTATTTATTTTATTTTAACCTCCTTTTTTGGTTGACTTGATTTCAACAATTTAAAGACTAAAATATTATGTTTATTTTGCAATTTTTAAGTATTTTTTAAAAATTTATTCCGATTTAAGCAAATCACATAACTATCAGTTTACATTACATAAATTCTAATAAATTTATAAATCTTATTTTTTAGTATGTACACTTGAAGATTTTACCCATGTCAGAAACAAACACGCAAACAGTTTCCATTGAAACAAAAAAAGATCATCTCATTTATATCAATCAAACAAGGTTTAAAAGGTTCGAAATCAGTGTGTATATTAGCGTTGGTTAATTTCAACTTTTTTTTTTTTGTGAATTGGTATTAAATACTTGGTTTTTTTAAAGTCAAAATATATTTAGATTCCCCGCCATCCCATTGAGGTTTCACCAAATATGTATAAAACAGCATTTCAGTTTCAACTGTTCGAATTTGTATGGATGTTAAACTTTTACGTATGACGTTTTTTAATCGGCAGTAGTGAAAATTGTTGCCCAGTAAGACTCTTTGTTCACGAAAAAAAACTGATATTGTATAGTAAATTCCTCCGTAAGACCCTTGAGATTTCACCAAATATGCAAAAAACAGCTGTTTAATTTCCGTTGAAATTTTTTTATCAATGATTTTTTTTTTTTTTTTTAATTCACCTATAGCGAAAACAGTTGCACAGTAACTCTTTGCTCATAAAAACCCATATTCTGTTATTGTATGATACTTACGCTCCCTGCCGGACCGGAGAAACTGGTATTATTTGCGCAACAACAATATTTTAAACCTTGAAGCGGAATTTTTTCAGCGTATTTTTAAACATTAAATTCATTTAAAACCTTTTTTTTTTAAACCTGTTACCAATGCTCATAATGAATCGCCATTTTGAAGCTACTCACTTCGTCTAAATCTAAAGTAACTTGCTTGAAACTGTTACCAGAATCAAAATTTTTTTCACTTTCTATAATGCAACTACAATCCGAAATACTTTTCATTGTTTAAGTTGATTATTCATATCACTCTCCGATAATTGGTTAGGCTTATTCACTTGTTTAGTATTCATTACTTTCCTTGCCCTCCTAAGTTTTAACTTCCTAAGGATTTTCGCATTCAGAGTCACTCATATACAGCAACAATTTATGTTTGTTACCTGTGTCAAGTGATGTGTCCTTAAAATTTTCTAAAAATGTTGTCCACCAAATTACTGGAAAAGCTCTCTCACACATTAGGATGAGAAGAGAAAATAGAATGATTTGTCTGCATTTACTATGCAGGCAACACTTATACAGGTTGTAGTACTAGTCTCCCCCCCCAAAAGAAAAGTTGAAAATGACTTTAATGTTTCAAAATACGTTAATTACATAATTCTGCTTTAAAAACTGCAAATAATATGAATTTCTCCGGCCCAGCATAAGGGCGTAAATACCAAACAATATCCGAATATTTATTTTTATAAACAATGAACGTTACTGTACAAATATTTTCTCTACAGGTGAATTAAAATTAGTTTTAAAATTAGTTGATAAAAATCTTTAAATTAAAATTAAAGTATTTCTTTACATATTTAGCATAATTTCAAGGGCTTGCCAGATGACTTACGTATGTATAATACGATATCAGAATATATTTTTCTTCATAAACAATGAGTCTAGCTTGGCAACTATTTTCATTACTGGCGGTTAAAAAGATCATACATAATATATTGACAAATTTAGAATAAAATGATATTTTTTACATACTTGGCGAAACTTTAGTTGAATGGCGGAGGATCTAAATAAATTTTAATTTCAAAAAACCTATTTTACTAGCATTTGATACCAATACATAACTTTTCCCACCACAGCCACTTTCAATTCTTAAAAAAAGTTAAAACCAACTCACAATAGTGTGTATTCCTGCATATTGCTTTACATTAAAGTACATTAAACAAAAAATATTACTGCAAAGCTTTGAGAAATAAATTTGTTTATTAAATTATGCCATTTTTACTCCTTCCTCAAAGTATTAAGTTCACTATATTGACAAAAAACTAAATGAGCCATTAAAATATGATGTTACTAAAAACGTACTATTATATGCTCTTAGAACTGGTATAGATGCTCCGACTATTTGAATTACTAAAATGATGAAAATGTTCGACATTTAGAAAAAGCTTTTAAAAATTTGAATACAAAAGAAAACATTCGTAGAAATGTTTCCTTACATGGCATTTCATAACGTTCACTAGTTTTATTTTACATTAAAACCATGCAACAAAAATAATATTTGTGAATAGAAGTTATATAAGTAACCTAATTTTCATAAGCTCAGTGACAACCGGTTCTTCAAGTTTAGGTATAAACTACCGAAGAACACTGAATTTTATAGGATAATAAAAAGTAATTTCATCACAAAAAGGGAGCTTTGGAACGCTTTATTTATAATTTTTAAAAGCTTTTGTTTAGTGTAGTATTTATTACACAAGTTTGGAACCATTACTAAAATGACAAATATTGATTTGTATACAGAGCGTCGTTACTCCTAAAATCGAATTTAAGAAATAGAATGCAGGTTTTGAATAAATGTTTCACTCAATTTAATGCGTCCGTAACTGTTATTGCCAAAAATATATGAAAGTATTATCATTTTTATCGCATTTATCATTTTTATTCAGCTTAAAGTGATTTAAATGATAATTTTGTATGCTGAAGATGCTCTTTTAAGACTTTTGAGATAAATTTAACTCTCGATAAGCGTAGTTTACTACGCAATTCTTAGAAGTGATGCTGCTTTCAATAGAAGCCATGCAGCATTCAAAACAACATTTTTTTTTTCTTTTTTCCTTTTTTTTTTTGTAGACACGTATAATCTTTCTTTTAATTCTTTTTAAGGTTTAGCTCTGTGAAAGTAAAATAGAATTGTATATTGTTCAGATATATTTTTTAAATGTTTTCAGTTCGAGATTAGAAATTGGTGTTGTTGTCGTTGTTTCTTAGTTGGTAAATTTAATTGAAAAAAAAATAAATAAATTATCGTACAGGATTCTGCCTTTTAAGTTAAACCTCACTCACTAATAAATATTACAAATACCTGTGTTCCGAGAAATAACAGGAAATATCCAACGTTTGCTTAGCCTAAATAAACAAATCACTGAACCCACGTGTTTCGGGGTTCCCAAGGAACCCCTTTTTCAATTCAAAGTTGTGAGCTTTTGGATGTCTTAACATCCTAAAGCTCACAAATTTGAATAGAAAAAAAAGGTTCCTTGGAAACCCTGAAACCTGTTTATTTGTGCTAAAAACATTGTATATATTCTGTTATTATTGTTCACTGTTAAAAAAAAACGTATAGTTCAGTTTCAAGTGACAATGACAAGTTTATTCAACTTTTTCTAAAAAAAAATAATGAGAACAAATTTCAGGATAACAAATTTAGAGAGAGAGTCATTAGATTAGTTAGTTTAATAGTAATCCATAGAAAACACACGTTATTCCATTCGGCATGATTCATACTTAAATAAATTCTTATAACGTTCTAAGAAGCAAAATTACATAAGCTTGCTTATAATATTTCATATGCAGTTTTCTTCACAATACTTAACGATAAGCAGAGGAGAAAATAAAACTTTTTGTTTTCATATACTCAATCTGCTAATGGTCTGAAACTGAAAGAACTTAAATTTAAGCTTAACAACCAAAGGGAATTCACCCAAAATGATTCAATGGTTTTAATCCTATTAAGGCAACAGGGATCTTAAAAATATACAAAGAAATCAGTTTTCAATCTTGGGGATACTAATGTTGGTTTTCATCTAATACTTACCCGACACAGTTTCTCTGAAGTGCTTTGTGATGTTAGCTAGTGTTTTTGGGCTTTTTGTGCCTTTTCCAAAAAAACAAAAATAAAAAATAAAATGAGGGTTTGGTTGTTTAAATCTCCTGCTGAAAGAATAGGAGATTAGAAAAGATTTTGGGTTGTTTATGTCGTAAAAACATACAAGTCAGAAAAATGACTCTGATAATTATTTGTTGGAGCTGTTATAGATGGCAGCATGATATTTCTTCGCTGCCAGCGAATTAATTTTTATTCAAGCAGTTTTGAACGTACTACTTCTCAAACAAGCACAATATAGTCAGCTAAGAGATATTATTTCGCTTACTTTAGTACTTAAAGCTTCCAGCATATCAGAATAATAAACTCTTATTATGCTCATTAGTATGGAGAACGTCTAAGTATGTAGATATGGCAATATGCAAGCATAAAAGTTCAAAATGTTTTGCCATGATGCACTGTGAAATAATCCTGATAAATGACTGATATGGTTAAAGTTATTGTATATTGTATTTATTATTAGCTGTACGGGAGTACATTAGCTGTAAGGGAGAGTGTTGTACCTTGATCCACTTTTCATATTTTATTGTTTTTCGTCAGTCATTTAAATCAAATTTTAAATCTAAAGGTCACATTAAAGTACCTCAACATATTTCTCTGCAATATATATATATTTTTTAATTCAGACGGTTTTAATATAAAATGTTGCCAGCCATTTAAAGTAAGAATTCCAAACTGTCCCAAGGTACAATATCCTTCATGATTCAGGAAACAGCCGTATACTTGAACCAATTTTGCACCAAAAACAAAGAAATTATTTTTTTTCATGATGATGAATTATGAATAATAAGTAATAATTCATTAATAATGAATTAATAAATTATTATCTAGCATTAAATGTGTTTGAAAGACTACACTAGATTAAAACATTTTTCCATTTTCCTAAACATAACTTAATTATTAAGAACCATGCATAAGTTGCACCTTGGTACGTGTCCTAAAGTACAATACCACGAGGTTTAAGAAAAACCAGACTAATGGTCAATCTAGATGCACTATTATTATTTTCTCATAACCAAAATATTTAAAGTAGGGGAGACCGGGGTTAGTTGTTACATTGTTTTCAATATTTTTTTACAATCAACTGTTTTTAGTATTTATGTGTGTGAAACTTTAAAATGCATCTAGATTGTTTCACATTCATAACATATTTTTTTTAAAAATGATTAAAAGCCACAACTCCAAAATATTTAAGGTCATTTGAATACAAGTGCATTAAATGTTTTGGAGCAACGTACCAAACAGGAATCAGTGCTGAATTAAATCAACCGCTTTAATGAATCAAATTGTCAAAAACATAACAAAATCCAGCTTAATTGAGTTAGCCGCTTTATTGAATCAGCTGCTTTATGGAATCAAAAATGTTTAGAACAAGCGTGATTCATATAAGCGGCGGCCACTGTATTCGTTTTGGCATGTTTAGAGAGTAAATAGTTTTATAGTTGAATGCTGACACCGCATAATCTTACTGTATTAAATTTAATTCGAAATATTTCAAAACTAAACATATAATAGTCATGAATAAATAAAATAAAAATAAAAATAAAGAAAGAAAAAATAAAGCTTTCCCAAAGCACTTAAAAATAGGCACTAAAATTCGCAGCGACCCGCGTTTTATCTATTTTTTCTATAAGTGTGCCGCTGAACTGCACTTAAAAGTGAAATATAAAACAAACGTCTTGGAAAAGTTATAAAATTTGTATTTGAGAAGAGGCACAAAGAGGTAAAAGAAAAATTTGTCGTGTTTCTTTTTAGGCGCCAAGTGGTTTCGAAGTACTAAGACGTTTTTTGCTTTAGGGTAAAATATACCAAAAAAAGAAAAAGATTTTTCAACTTTTTAGAACAGAACATAAATTATATAATCTTGAAATTGAAAAATGTTAGTTTTAATCAGAAAAACGCAAATAAAATTAAACTGTTCTCTCATCCGGGTTTTTTAACGATGTAAACAGTAACTTGTGATTAAACTACTATACCTTTGCCTACGTTTCCTTAATGTTATTGCTCTGTAGTTGAGAAGCTTGGTACCTTAATTTGAATAATAGGTCCCAATTAGATTCGAAATTTGAAAATCTCTATATTTGTAGAGTTTTTTTTCCTAAATAATGTACTCAAAATGGGATGATAAACTAGTGTTTGACACACTTTGCAATCTGAGACGTAACATAACCGAAATTTTCATGTGATATATTTAAAAGAAAACTAAAACACGCCATGCAACATTGCAAAGATGATACAATAATAATATGGCATTCAGTTATACTAGTGCGAATAGATTCTTACAAATGATCATTTTATAGGTATGAATCGCTACATTAAAAAAATATGATACAAAACGTTGAATAGCATAAAGTAATTATTTAACTTTGTGAAACATGCGGCAATGCTAAATGCATGAACTAAGAGTTTTGCAATGTGAGAAACTCGAATCTGATATATTTGCCTCAGTGTTAAAGCTAATTCTAAATCCTTCTCTTAAGTTTTTTCGTTTTTATACTGTAATGTAGTAATGCGTATTTTTAAAAGATTTGTTATGTAGTAAACAACTGGCTCTTTATTCTATAAAGCACAAAAAAGGCTATTCATATTTTTATTATCAAAAACCATTTCCGTGGACTTATTTAATCTTTCGAAAAATCCTGTCAGTATTATACAAAAAACTCAGAAATATGCATGATAAATGTAATTTTGTACTTCTACCAGGTCTTGGAACCGACATCCATGCACCAGATTATCTTCTCTAATTAAAAATATAATCCAGATTATGCCACTAACCTTACACACTATTTAATGGCTTTTGGTGTTCGAGTTTGAAGCTATGGTTATCTCATCTTGCCCCGTTTCGTTTTCAAAAAGCATAGAGTTCACAGTTTTCAACAATAAATTTGACATTAGATTCAAAATTGATTAGTTTGAGGCAAATAGTACATCAATATGAAAAACACCATTATAATTATGTTATCTCGCTGACTGGAAAGGCTTTTAGGGAGAAGAAATAACATGTTGAAAGCTAAATGCATTAGCGTCATTAATACATTATCTGTACAAATTCAATAAGCTTTAAAATAAAGCATTGCTTCTGATATTATATTCAGAAGTTCATAACGTTGTAAATGGTAGGTTAGCTTCAGGCACATTGGCCTAATATCATATTATATCACTTTTAAGTGTCTCCCTGCGGATAATTTAATCCATTATCAACAAGAATAAATTATTCATTATAAATTAGCTCATGCAAATGAGTTCCAGAATCGTTATTAATTTTCTATTTGAACTTGCGATATTGCTTTGAAACAATTGAAATAGTTTAAACTTAGTACAAGTAAGAATTTATAGCAATCGCCAATAATCGAAGATGTGGTACTCCTGCGCGTACTTTTGTCTTCATAGGAGTTTCTTTTTGTGTACCACCAGGAACATTTGCACGTAGAAGAAGGTAAATAATGATACCTGTTATGTTTGTTTGCATCTCTTTACTTGCCGACAGAATACGTATTGTTTTCGGTACCAAGACCTAAAAAAAAACGAAATTTAAACTCTGCTCACGTGTTGTGCAATATTGCACAACACGTGATGTATTCATGCATAATATATTGCAAGTTAATTTTCAACTTGAACTTGCGATATTGCTTTGAATCAGTTGAAATAGTTTAAACTTAGCCTAAATATCAATATAGCAATCGCCAACAAACTGGTAAACGTATGCATCTCTTTACTTGCAGAGAGACTATGTATTGTTTTCTGTTTTCTGTACCAAGACATTTAATGAATTACAACACGAAATTTAAACTTTGCTCAAGTGTTGTGCAATATTGCATAATTATTAACGTGTATGTTTTTTTTTAATTTACTTGACTATATATATATATATATATATATATATATATATATATATATATATATATATATATATATATATATATATATATATATATATATATATATATATATGTTATTAATGAGAGGACTAAGTGAGTATCGCACGCTAGTAAAATGATTTAAAGTGCAATTTCAAAGGGGTGACTATTTCAACTTTGTGCAATCGAAAGAAGCATTCTTGATGAGTTTTCACACTATATGTTTGATTATAGATATCACGAACTTAAATAGATTAATTTGTCCTAAAACAAATTAACAGGTTTGGCATGTTGGATATATAATGTTTGTATTTGAAAGGAGACCATATTTAAAGTTATTCCCTAAATTAGTTCTATATTTAAGCTCAAGGGCAAATTTGAAGATTAGAGTTGAGTTCTTTTTCACTTAATATCATATGATTTTAATGAATTTGAAAGCCAGTCCGAACAAAAAGAGTTTTAAAGGATTAATTTCTTATAGAAACACGTTTTATGTTGGATTCTACCTTTACATTTTATGAAGACATTTTGATTAAACGCTGCGTTGCCATGACTAATTCATAATAACTAATTCAAAATATTTCATGACTAATTCAAAACTTAAATATTATCAAATAATTTGTTCATTTTGCTTTCCTGTAAGGAATCTGATAATTATTTACACCGAAAATATCTGATGATCAATAAAGGAATATGTGATCGAACTTCTTTTCTAAGAGTCAAATTATAATCCGGATCATTTTTTCAAAGAACCCTATTTTCAAAAACCAAATGTTTGCATGAAAAAACCTACTTTTGATAAGAAAAACTTTAAGTTATTAATTGAAGGCTTTACTTACATAAAAAATCGCTCGTTCAGCGATTGAAAATATTCACAAGAATGCAAGCCTTTTCAACTGAAATATATTTCTCTAAAACCAAACAAAACAGAAGAAAACACACATATCAAAGAATTAAATGAATTATTTCCTTCACACACACACACACACAGAAGGTTTCGGGCCATTTTTATCTTCAACGAAACGAGATTTACGAGAACAGTTAAAAAGATATCTTTAGTATTTTGCTCCATCAGTTATAAATTTCATTTCCTAAGAAACTTCCCAGTTTGAAGTCCAGAAAGACAGAGCCTGTCATGAGGCATCTATTGAATAAACCGGAATTTATGTTAGAGGCCGCAGATACAATGGATTTGGAGACAATGTCACTAATAAATTCTTCATAAAGAATTCATTTAGAAAAGAGATTCGGGATATTTTTTGCAAATGCTATTTTCGAATATATTTGTTGAAAGCACTGATGGTTCTTTGAGAAACAAATCCATTTTTCAATCAATATTGCAGAAATCCTTCCGTTTTTATTGAAATATTATTTTACATGTTGTTTTGATGGTTTAAGCATTTTGTCACTAGTAAACAAATATTAAAAGGGCAAAAAATAATTCCAGACATTTTAATAGATAATTTTTTCAAATACTCTCTGCTTATGTGTAAAAGAGACTGCTGCAAATAGGGATTAATTTAACAATAGAAAGTAATTATTTAACTGATTTATTCAAATTATTATTGAAAACAATGACATTAACAAGTGATATTATAGCAAACTTTTGCTTCCTGAAATGTTTTTGCAATACTTCATAAATAAAAACAACTCGATTTGATCTTAAGTGGTGATACTTAAATGTAGCTCGAATTTGTTGCTTCTTTTCCTGCCTTCACAGCTTTTACAGATGTTTTCTAAACATCAATAGCGTCAATGGATCAGTTAGCAAGCGACGTGAACAATCAGAGTTAGAAATTATGCCTGCTTTTTCTTTCAGTCTTTTGTTTCTCTACATAGAAGTGTTTTATTAGTGACTTAGTTATGCCTCTTTTTACTTCCTTTTACAAAAAAGGAAATATTGCATTCGCGAAAAAATTTTCACTCAAAAATCGGCCTTAATTTGCATTTTGCTGGCCCTCGAATGAATAGTGAGTTTTTTTTTCAACCCGACCGCACATGGATATATGCCGAAGAACGTATAGACACCCGAGGTGTCCATTTTGACGATCCCTGAGTTAATTACAAAGAGTTTTCTCATGACGTTCGTATGTACGTATGTATGTGCGTATGTGTGTATGTGCGTATTTATCTCTAATTACTCAAAAACGGTATGTTCTAGAAAGTGGAAATTTGGTACGCAGACGCCTAGTGGGGTCTAGTTGTGCACCTCCCCTTTTGGTTGCATTCGGATGTTCCGAAAAGGGTCTTTTACACGTTTTTGGGGGGAAATCAATGTTAATTTCAATTCAAACTCAAGTGATGTTATAATTTGGGAAACACTTGGACATATATATCACCAAGCTTGTGGTCGTTTTTTTTACATCTGGTTTCAATTTGGCTATATTTAGGGAGTTAACCATTGAATCGCATGAAAACTGCCAATACTGGGAAAATTTATCTGTACAAAACGTTTTCTTTGCTTCGATTCGCAACAAACTTAGGGTGAAAATATTTAAAGCGCATCTTTGTTTACTCCGAGGTACTATTATCATTAAATTGGAGTAAAAGAAAGTCATGTGATGCACACATCAGCACGTTTTACTTTTGAAATTCCGAATTGAAAATCAATCCGTCATTTTTGACACTTAAGCTACCGTAAAATAGGGTGACTCGGAAAACGGGGTAAGACGGAACGAAACTTCCCAATCATGCAAAGAAATTCCTCATAAATGTAGATACATTGCAGTATTTTTCATTGTCATTTTTTAGGAGATAATGCCATGTAGAGTTAGGAAATGAAGTTTTGTTACCCTAGAAACACTATTGTGTAACTAACAAGACTGAAACCCAAGAACCTCATGTTTTCATGATCTGCAAAACTCTGTAAGTACTGACATTTTCCTGTTCTAAACCTAAGGTTATTTTACTACGCTCACGCCTGCACAACAGCCTAACGTATAGGAATTTACCAATTATTCAAACTGTGTCATAAAAAGTGAATTATATTGGATGAAGGCTTGGATATAGGATTTACGAGGTGCATCGGAACACAAATTGTTTTTGTTCTGACTCATTTCGCACATTACTACGATGGTTTATTTGACCACATAGTTTTACTTTCAGGTCATACAGTCGGATCTCTATTACTCGAAGCTTATAACTCGAATGCTTCATTATCTCAAAGCTTTTATTGGGCCCCAAACTTTTGAGAATGTTGTGGTTTCTTCCTATAACTCAAATGTTTTAGCCGGTCCTTTGAGACTTCGAGTTATCAAGAGTTGTTTGTATGTGAAAATTTATGAATGTAAGCACAGCAAGGAGGAAGGAATTGGAGGTTAACCCTTCAGACGCTTTGGATTTTAAACTATATTGACAGCTCTTCTGTTACGAAAATTTACGAAAGAAACTATCTACCAAACCATCTTCTGAAGATTTCCACTCCAATTAGTGTATTCCAGAGAATGACGGCAAATTCATGTTGCCTAGAATGTCTGATGAGGACACAGTTTTTGGAATCCGAGAAAATCCCTAACTTCCAAGCACATTTGCTCCAAAATACTCCCTGTTAAAGTCTTTAGAAAAAACTAATTCCGACTCATGTCGCTAAAGTCTTGTATCCAAACGACAACGAATGTGTAAGAAAAAGACAATAAAAACCTGAATGTATCAAAAACGAGGAGGAGGCAACATTCCTTCAAGAAGACATTATACAGAAACTTCGCTAAATGAAAACGTTCAAATACCTATCCATTTTAAGGACACGTTAACTTTTATAATCGATATGGAGCATTGAATTTGTATAAAATCTTTCTACTTCTCAATTCAAGCACATTTTCTTACGATAAATTTCAATACTAACTGAGTTCCAAGTTTTTGTCGAATTTTTGACAAATCATACATTTACTTGCATAAAAAATAAGAATTTTGTTAGAAAGATACTTCATCTTCATTCACTCCCCTTCATTATTACTTGTTTTTACTAACTACATTTCAGACTGATGAAGATTTTAACCTATGCTCCGATTCAAAAGTTTCTGCTTCGTTAATCGATTAACCGTTTGACTCAATCATTGCTTTGCTTCTTGCTTTGGTCATAATACGTATATGAGTGCATAAAATTGACAAGATACGACAAAACTGATTTTTCTTGTTTTCATTGTGAATATTTACCTCTTACCTTTTTTTTTCTTTTACATCTAATTTCATGTTTTGCAATATAGCTACTGATTTCTCAATTTTTTTTTGTATTGTCTGATATTTAGACTATGAAAGCAGGTTCATATCAGCTACTCTAGCTTGCAATCCATCTCAAAGATATGTATTTGGAAAATTAAATTTAACTAATTCTAAAAATGTTTTTTTTCCTTTTTAGTAAGGAACAATTTTTTCAGACTGATCAAGAAGTTTTCCAAAGAAATTGTTGGTTATATCTGAAATGGTGATTGCAATATTCGGCTACCTTTCAATAGGCCCAAAAAAAAGGTACTTTATTTGTGCGGAGTTTTGAAATGTGTTAGTTGTGCATTAAATATTTTAGTTGTCTACTAAAGTCATAATTTTTCTTCATAACACATGCAGAAGCACCCAACAAAGAAACAAAAAAACAAAAAAACAAAAAAAAAAAAAGAAAGAAAGAAAAAAAAATTATTGCTGTTGCTAAAAAATACTTTAAAACCATTTTTGCTACTTTCAACTGAAACAACTCAATGTCCCAATAAATTTTATGATGACAAGATGAATGCCAGATGTGAAACAAGTGATAGGCAAGGGCGGGAAAGAGCTCGACTTACATGAGGCGTTGGGCGTATCTTCAGTCTTGTTTGATGATTACTACAAGTCCTTCGTGATTAAATCAGAAAACTGCGAGACAGAAATTGAAGACTCCATTTGGATCAAAGAATCCGCTTTTTCTTTAAGTAGGTACGTTTCAGTTTAGGGCTGAAAACTGATTTCGGGTTTGTTTTAAGGTGTTATAAGATGTGTAAGAGGCTGATACATCGTACAGAGATCAATTTAAGCATAATAGTGAGCATGACCTCTTAACACACTTGTATACATCTTAAAATGTGTATGTTTTTTTAGCATTCACACTATTATTAAGGTAATGATTCAATTTGATTTTTGTCAATTTAAAAAATACAAACCGCAAATCATGTTCTTAGATTGCATTGAAACAGAAACAAATCTTCCAAGTGTCTAAAGTAGTATAAATGTGAAATACATTGAATTCAAAGCATTATCCTTACATATATAATATCCAATTCACTAGTCCTGACGTCACCAACAATGAAACTCGCGCCATAACATGATGATTTAAAAATATTATTTTGGTAATGTTTGACATTCAGGGAAATGCTTTATTTTGACAAGACTGAACTGGACCTTTAACTTTACTGTTTTGCTGGTAAAACAGTCATTTTAGGCGAATGGATAAACGTAAAAGTGGTCGACAATGAAAACTATCTACTGGAGTTTAGGGTTAGTCCACAGGGGTTAGAGTTAAAATTTCAACTATAAAAATATCACCAAATAGGCAATTGCTTCGTTCAAATGTAGAAGCAATTTTCACCCGCCATACCTTGACAGGCGATTTTCTAGTTTATAATTGAATCTAAAGAGGAGGCTTTTTCTTCTAGTTTTAAAAGTTTGTGTTTAGCTTGAAGTAAATTTTATCACTAGGTGTAGCTTTTTGGTTTTGCAAAAGCAGAAAGCTAACTACAACAGATGAACATTGCCGCGCTATTTATTTGAAAAAAAAAAGTAGTATTATTTGACGCACTTATTATGTTTATTAAATTAAATTTCTATCGTCCGCTTAAAACATTACTCATGACTTTTGCTTGAACGGGATTGAATTTGTAACGCATATTTCACATCTGAGATTAACTACTGCTCTGAACAGTACAACTTATTTAAATTAGAAACTAATACTAAATTTCAAGAAAAGTTCTTTCTTTGGGTGATATTTAATTCGATGAATTGTTATATTGTGAGTGTTGAGGATTTTGCATGCATAGAGATATTAGGAACGTATTTCACATATATTGGAAAAATCAACTGTTGGTTTACACACAAACTATTAAGAAGGGCTTTGTTCTGACTATTTGTGAATTATATATAAACATAGAAAACAAAGGTACATTAAGGGATGCAAAGCCCTAAGTTGCTACTACTTTAACTTAACTACTGTAAACATCATTAAATTTTTAAAATTATTTTCTAAGCACATCGATTGCAAAATAAATAAATAAATAAATAAATAAAAATAACTAAAAAATATCTTACAAGCTAAAAAACGAAATAAAAACTTAGATTACTGTTGAAGGCAAAAAAAGAAAAAAAAAACTAGACAAGAAAATTTTAATATAACTTTAATAAAAATAAATAAATACACCGTGAATAACAACTAATAATAAGAGCAGACCTTTTCATTTAAAGAAATTTAAGTTTAGTTTCAAAGCGGCTGCCTTTTGTATTGATGCAGAGGCAAGATTAGTAAAGAGAAATTTTCAGCTATCATGGGCCGCAAGTCATCCAACTTTAATCCATCTCATTTTCACCAAACCGATTTCTGCAGAGAGCCCGAATGTATATGTGATTTAGGGAAGAACCTATACTTCAAAAAAGATAAACACTACTCTTTGAGATTGAGTTCTGCTGGGTAGAGTGTCCACTCTAGAGATGATATCATGTCCAAAAATGCACCTTGCTACACTCATGTCTTGTTGGTCATGTGAATAGGTACTTGGTCTTGTGCATTGGTACGTGACTTATTGGTACGTGTGAATTAGTATGTAGTCTCACTAAAATGTCCAGTTTACATTGCCGAAGTTTTTGGCCCACGGAAGTACAAAAGCTTCTAAAATGTCCTGAGCATACAGTTTTTTTTTTTCATTACTTTTAATGCCATTATACACAAAAACTAGAAATGTTTTGCCATTAACTCCTCAAGTTAAGACTGACTGTAGATTCTGGCGATGTTACTCTCGAAATGCTTGGCCCGTCTACAAGTCTTTCGGTTTGGGAGTTATGTATTCGTTCGATCGTAAAGAGCTTCTCATCAGTAAAAATTAACTTTTCCTATCGCTGACTTCAGACTGGTCTCAAGTGTCTTTGGCTCTTTTGGAGCCGCACGAGTTTGTTTTTTTATTACGAAAGGTTGGTCTTGGAACTATATCTTCATTCGGTGCTCTGTTTTTGCCATTAGGTGTGCTAATCGGTCATATATTAGCGCTTTACAAGCAACCTGTCTCATAGAAACTCGCAGATGGCATTAAACTCGCTTTTGATGGCCTTACAATTTACGGAAGTATTTACTGCATGTTTTGTACAATTCTCTGGACGTCGACTATTATTTCCAAGATGCTTGGAACAGAAGATTGCATCAGTCACTGCTTGCTGAGGCACAGTAAACAAACGAAACATTGTTTTCCTAGTTGAAACAATTTTAAAGTAACATATCTTTTGTTTGACATTGGGAGAAAAAAACGCAAACTAAGAGATATATATAGTAAAATATTTTCTAATTAAAGTGTTAGAACTTTGTGAAGCGTATGAGTTGACTCATTAAAAAGTAATTAGTTAACTTCTATTCGATGATGCAAACTTTATCCGAGTTTTCTTGTCGCATTCTACAAACTACAAAACGCGTTAGTTATAAACATCAAAATAAATAATCCATCACTGCAAGAACGATTTTTCAGTAGTGTTTGCCTGCTACTAAAACGGCGGAGTGTGAGTCTTTCTTTCTTTCTTTCTTTCTTTTTTTACAGTATTAAGGAATTGATTTTGAGCAAGAAGTAGGGGAGATTGGCTCAAAGCGGGTAGGCCTTCGTACGTCCCTCCCCCTTCGTATGGTGTGTTAGCGGCGATGAATACGTATGTCGCGTTTACGCGAACACCCCCGAGTTATTATCAGTCCCAGAGAAGCAGCAGTAAAGCAGCATGGCGCAACCAGGTTTAAAATAAAAAAATGATTTATTTCTAGAAAAATAAAAATTATGTAACTTGTGATTAGTCGAAGACCAGCTCATTTTTTTGATTGTCAATAATATTAACTTATGACACTATCCACCTATAAAGTACGATGGTGATTCCGTTTATTTTTAATTATTAATTTAAGATTAAAATTATTAAAATAAAAAACGTGCCTTTGGGCAAAGCGGGTCGGGCGCAAGCAGGTATAGGATTTAATAATATATTTTTTAAAAATTTCTTGACTCGTGTGCTGACTTAGATTTTCTCTTTCAATATAATAAGTGTAACTTTAAAAAGTTATTAATCTAATTATTAACTCAGTTATTTCTTTATGTTTTATAAACAAATGTACCGACTTTAAATTGGTATTTTATATTTTTTCATATAATGGCAGGTAGCTAGTCAACTATTTTAATCATTTAGAACTTCATATTTGTTGGCAAATGTACCTAACCACAATTAGTTTAACTTACCCGCTTTGGGCTACCTGGAAGAGCAAAGCGGGTTTTCACATGTTTGTTAAGTTTGATAATAAATAATTATTGGGTTTTAAATAATACAAAAATCACTTTTTATTTTGAAGTTCAAGAACCCCGTTAGGAAATAAAACTGAAAGTGTTGCGATTAAAATCCAAAACTACAATTTTCTAACGTTCTTCGAAAACCTACCCGCTTCTGGCCACCCTCCCCTATTATTACTTAAGTGAATTCAATTACAGATTATTACAACTATGGTATTAAATAAGAATCAGTTCAACAAAAATATTAAAATTGAAGAAAATACCAGATATTAAAATATTTTCTAAAGAACTCGTCCTCAAAACCTTGCATCATAATCTTTTCTCTGCTTTTATTTTTAGCTTGAAAGTTTTATTTTCTTTACGTTATCAGTTGAAGATAAGGACAGAGTTAATTTTATTTGTGTGTTATAAATTATCATAACACATAGTTTAATTTTACAGTATTTTTTTTTTTTTAATTTTCACCGAAAGTAATAGTGTTTGAAAAAAGTTACGGAAAGACGAAAAAAAGTTTAAAAAAAAAAAACTCAGTGCAATTATTTAGTTTTGCAGTCAGCATAAAGTCCGCAAAATCTACTAAATTTATTTAATGTTTTTAAAACAATATTAATTGTTTCAGGATATTGTTATTGTACTGAAATAAAAGCAAAGCCGTGCTTCAGCTCTTAAACTCGTTTAATATGTTCTGTAAAAAAATTGTTACGCTAAATAAAAACAAGGAAACAAATTAAAAAAATTAATGATATATTATGTGATTTTACTTCGTACAATATTGCTCTTAGTTATTGGTAAGAATCAAAGAATTTGTGTACATAAATATTTCAAATAATTGTAATATTAACAGCTGATATTTAAAAGATATATTTTAGAAACAGCTTAAACTAGAAAGTATTTCAATAGTCCTGATTATTATTTTTTCAACAAAATTTAAAAACAAAAAAACTTATTTCACTCCAAAATTAAAATGATTACTAAAGCTCACCTAGCTTATATCGAGTTACCGCAACTAGAGATTTTGAGAAAAAAATTTCCTCACTGTTAAATATCTTTTTTAAAATTATGTACTTTAGCAGTATGATCAGAGGATGTGATTATTTGTATGTGTAAATGCATTTTTAGGTAGCTAAGCTTCTTACCAGCTTTTGTGTCTACATTATAAGGCTACAAATGATATAAGAGTTTAAAGATTTTTTTTTTTGAGTAAGTATTAAAAAATAATATTGATATTTTCAACTAAATACGTATCAAAACATTTAATTACGAAGAAGAAATTTATTAAATATTTTTTAAACGCTCTCGCACTTTAACAACTGAAAACTCTTGGAAACAATGATTTTTTTTAATAAATTTAACCCATATTGGACCGCTGTCCTATAAATAGGACAGCTGAAATAAACAAGTATAAATCACAAATAAATAGACCGATTTTTATAAACTTTGTCACATACTTTCTCTGACGTAGGTGTGTATAATATACAAGCAAAAGTTTGATAAATAAATTTAATTTAAATTGGGAAATAACTATAAAACTTAGAACTTAATAAACATATGTTATTTTATGATTAATTAAAAATTATACATTCATTTTAAAAAGAAACTTATGAATTTATTTTTGGAGTAGAAGAACAGTGCTTTTGCTATAAATAATAAAATTCAAGAAAACAATTATATTTTATAGGTTTATTTAGCGAAATATTCGGGTGTCCTAAAAACAGGACAACAGTCCAATACCAACCCTTATTTTTTTTCTGTTTCACATTCCAACAAAAATACTCGTGAAACAAGCTGTATTTATAACAACCAAGAACAAACCAAGATCAAATGGGTGGAGTTTTAAGGTGGAAGGGTGTCCAATTGATTGACAGAAGCTTCCCTTTTCCCCACTAAGTAATATTTTGGTATGTACAAGATATGTAAAGATTTGCATTCCTTGAAACGAAATCTTTTGTATGTGTACACCTGTTCTCTTTAGGGAAACCATTCTGAAATTTAGGATTCCTTTAAGAGCGGAGTATCATTTACTTTTTGACTCGCTTTGCAGTGCAGGGTGTTTCTTAGATGATATGTGAAATAATGAGATTTTTATAAAATGACGAAAAAATTTCTGACAGTTGAGGAAGCTCTTGATTATATAAATTCTCCCTTTTGATGATGAAATTGATGAACCAGAAGTGATTATTATTCCTCCCGAACCTGATTTAGTTAGTGACGAATATGAAATAGACGACTCTTTCACAAATTGTCATACACCAGCATTGAATGACAAATCTGATGTATAAGATGCTGCTGAAACTGTAGAAATTTTTACGAAAAACAAACCCGACGCGGTTATTTTCGAAATGAAGGATGGGAAGTGGAAAAATTATGAATCAAAATAACTTTTTCATATAATGGCTGAACACATGATATCACACACCGTTAGAGAGACGAACTGATATGCTTCCCAAAAGAATGATCATTCTTTTCTGAGAGTGAATTCAAGCTGTTCCTAGTGTTATGTTTTATAGCGGTTATCACAGTTTATCTCGTGAAAAAATGTATTGGGAAAATGCTCCAGATATATGCACAACATTAGTAATGCAAAAGAAAGAAATCAAGAAAAAAATACAGTGACATCAAACATTATCTTCATTTCAATGACAATTCCACAATCGACAAAAGAGATCATTATTACAAAATTCGATCATTGTTTGAAAAACTTAATGTTGCTTTGCAGTAGTTTTGGAGTTCTTTTCAGAGAATCTAACAATTGATGAAAGAATGGTGCGTTATTTTGGTAAACATAGCTGTAAGATGTTCATGAAAAACAAGCCAGTAAAATTTGGATACAAATTATGGATGCTGGCACCTTACGATGGCACTTTCAATATCATTCTCTATCAAGGAGCTCATGAAAAATGTAACGAAACACTTTCTCAACGCGTTGTTGAAAATTTACTATCTTGTGAAAAATCCTGCATTTCACAAGGTATACATGGATAACTTTTTTTACCTCCCATGGGTTACTTGTTCGATTGAAACAAAGGGAATTTTGTGCAACTGGGACTGTAAGAGACCAAAGGATGGCAGAATGTTCATTGAAGTCTGTGAAAGAGTTGTCTAAGACAGAAAGAGGTACTTCCGACGCAGCATTTCACTCTGCCAACAAAATTGCTGCTGTACGCTGGAATGATAATCATGTCGTTTCTTTGATGAGCAATTTTGAAACTACAAAAGTAAAAAACAAAGTAGAACACCGGGTCAAGGAAGGCAGAAAAGAAGTCGATGTGCCATATTGTGTCACCACCTATAACACTTATAAAAATGGAATAGACCTTTTTGACAGTCATGCTGAAGTTTATTTTGCTTCAATCCAAGGAAAAAAGTGGTATTGGCCACTTTCCTTGAACTGCTTTGAAACAGCTCTCGTTGCAGCCTGGAACCTTTCTAAATTATTTTGTAATTAACCTGTAGATTAACCTTCTGAAGATCAGTAACTATCAGTTACTTAGATGAATCAATTCCAAGGAATAAGACAGCACAGTTTATTGCTACAAAATAACAAAGAACTCCTTCATCCCAACAATGAGCATATACTGGTAAAAAATGCTGATGGTTACCAAAGAAGATGCCAATTGAAAAATTGCAAGCGGAAACCAACAACTATATGCCAAAAATGAAATGTTGGACTTTGTTTAGTATGTTTTCTAAAGTTTCATTTGTAATTTTTTTTCCTCAGAAGGTAAGATAAAAATTTGAGATTTTTGTAGTGCTTTGGACCGTTGTCCTATTTATAGGACAGCTTGTATTTTTTAAAATATAAAAGATATTTTCAAAATTTTTGTTTTATATTTCTAAACACATCCTAGTAATAATGTAGTTACAATTTTTAAAAAATTTGCTGTCGCGTTCTATGAGTGGTCCAATATGGGTTAATTTGACCCAATTTTTTGGTACTTGGCAGTTTTACATTTACAATTTTGTTTCAATCCTTCACAAGCTATAGCTATATGGAAAAACTCATTGCGTTGAAGAGTAAGTATACTTCCATTTTACGATTTTCCATTTCCGATATTTCCTTCCTCAATTTCCTTCCTTTTTAACGTTTGAATGTGGCATTTAAAGAAGCGCATATTAAAAAAAAAAGGAGTTTCATTTTGGTTATAAATATTTTTTAAAGGAATGTCATATTTTCTGTAGCACTTTAGCTACTATTGCGTGGTGAAACGTATGTTTACACGCATTATCTATATTATATTTGCCAGGAGAAAGACCGACATTATATGTTTTTGATTCATAATTCTGTATTTAGAAAAATCATAATTATCATTTACCATTCATTTGGTGACGTTTAGTTTCTTAATCGAAAAAAAAAAAGTTAGCGTGTTTTGTTTTAGTATTCAAAAGTGGATGACGATGTGTCTGAAATTTGGATAGCTTTTAACAGAAGTTTTCGAAGCAGACGGTCACACCCTCCGCCTCCCCCAAATGATGTAGTACATATTCAAAATATCTTTCTAATTATGATTTTACACCTCGTTTATTGTTTAACAACGGAAAATAAAATCAAATATTGCAAAAAAAAAGTTCTTCTTTTGACTATCGGGATGACTGGGTGCACTTGATGCACTTTTTTTGTTAAAGTCAATGGGCGAACGGATCAAACGATCTCACGTTCCCTATAAAGAACAATCTTTGCCCCATCAGAATGTTCTGCTATTTTTTAAAATTTATACATTAGAATTAAATATTTGTAAGAAAAACCAGAAGAATCAAGTCACTTTTGTGCAAGAAGACTTGATCCCGGCCTGCAAGAGACTTGATTCTGGGGGAAAGATGTTCGGATAAGTGTTTTGATTACAAGTCAAACATTTATTATTGCGACGTGTTTTTTATTACTTATCATAAAAAAACCGAAATTGATCATGTCAAGTTTAAAAAAATGAAACAAAGTGCGCACAAGAGCTATTAGAATTATAATAATTATCAAAAAAACTCAACTAAGTGGAAATATCAAGCAGTGTTAAAAAAAATCATTCTTTTTCATTAGTTTTGATCAAGTATACAGTGAAAACTGAGAAATAAATATTACAAAGCTGTTTAAACGTTGACTTTTGTTTCAACGTAATAAACTGTAAAAATATTTCAAGATTGACACCTCCAATCTGCTGAAGTTAATGTTTCGAATCTTCTGTCATGCCATAAAAGTAATTTATCTGTTGCTTCACTTTTTCAAGAGCACTATCCACGAGAGAGATCCACGATCCAAAAAAATAATCCTAACTCTGAAAACAGACATTGACAAAGGGATGTAAGTGACAAAATTAAAACATTTGGAGATAACCAGTACAAACGGTAGATGAACCACCCCTCTGTCTTAGGGCAAGAGATAGTACTAGTAGCACTGGCAGGTGCTGCTATACAGCATGATTTAGAAAACTTTTCAATGAAAGCCTGTCTAGGACCTCTTCTTTCAACGAAATTTACTCCAAACTTGAAAATGTCCACTTACATCCTTTTGCTTCTCAATGCCTCATATTTTTATTGAATTTTGAAACATATGTTCAATGCTAAAATAGAGAAAAAACTCAAGTAAGGAAATTATTTTGACACTTAACAAGTTAATATTTAAATACCTTTGATCTTCATTCATAAGCTCACTTATTTTTCATTGAAAAATGGGCTCCTTGTAACCCCAAAACACTTGTGTGCAGCAATCTGCAATTTTTATTCAATTATATGTTGTTATTTCTTATTATTTCAAAACTTGAAAATGTCCACTTACATCCCTTTGCTTCTCACTACCTCATATAACCTCAAAAGCATGTGCAAAACGGATTATCTGATACTAAGGGACGTAAACTTACCATTGCTCCTGGATAATGTTTTCCTTATTGAAATTTTGTATCATTGGAGTTTCGAGAGTTGAGGAAAAAAAAAGATGATCAAGTATCCCAGGTATCTATTGAAGAAAGCGATACAAGTTGTACTTGATGTACAGAATGAAACGCATATTTCAAATTATTTCACTAAACTCGGTAAAAAAATACTTTTATTATCAGTAAACAGACATAAACAAATCACGAGGAAATGTCTTCAAACGTCTAGGGCGAAAATCCGATATGTAAAAATAGTAAGTAATCTGAATCACCTTCTAATTTGATTTTAATGGCCTGTGAAAAAACCCCCATAAAATACAAACTGCGCCTACTAATATGTATCCGTAAAAGTGAACTGTTAATAGACTTGTACAATACCTAGAAAAAAAAAAGAATTGCAGTAATATATTTACGTGTTATATTTCATATTCCACCTGATTTCGTAATTATAGAGATATACCAGGCTCAATATGCAGCTAAGCCGCACCTTTTTTTTTCTCGTTTAATATCAAAAATCTTGAACAAACCAAATATTGTATACCTAGGAATGTTTCGTATTCGACGTACCTTCAGAAAAACCTAAAAACAGATGGAAAGCATGTAAAAACTATTCAAGCCTTAATCTGGCGTTGTTACAGCGTTAATAATGCGTCAGCTGTGTGGGCGTAAGTAATTAATGAAGTTTCCATTTGAAGGCACATGCTGTAAGCGGCGAT
Organism: Uloborus diversus; assembly: GCF_026930045.1. Lineage (NCBI taxonomy): Eukaryota > Metazoa > Arthropoda > Arachnida > Araneae > Uloboridae > Uloborus > Uloborus diversus. The sequence goes on from NC_072740.1 coordinate 60,388,356, forward strand.
GTTAAATTTTCAGAAACGTACAATGTATAGAATCCCAGACGATTTAAAAAAAAATTGCCACGGAAAAAAAATTGTATGATGTTAGAGCAATTTACTGCTTGCTCAATTGGAAATTCCCTTTTTATCAAGGAAAAAGTTTTGTTGTTTTAAATTGCGAAATTTAAAGAAAAATGGAAGCAAGCTAAAAATGCTTCAAATCAAAATATGGAAAAACAATATTGTTTTTCCCTTTCTAAAAAATGTTTAGTTTTTTTTACAGTTGAAACGAAATTTTTTTATTTACTGTAGCAATGTTGGAAACTTTTTAAAATTAAAAGAGGTTAACGTTTTGTAATAAAAGTTGTAATTACCAAATTTCTTGAAATGCTTTCATTCACACAAAAGAAATTTAAATTAACTTTCCGGTATTTTTAGAATTCTTTCATTTGAATAATACACAAATCGGCATAATTTGTATCTTTATGTTCATTCGATAAGATTTTTTTAAAATAACAATTTAAAACAGAAATTTCGGATGCATATCTAATTTTTACATTATGTTTCAACGATTATATTATGTATAATTTGCATTACTGGTCTACGGTAATGGTCTAGAAACATATGAAAAATAGTACAAAGTACAATTTTCAAGATATTTGTTTCATGCCTACGTCACAAACTCTGAAAAGACAGCTGTTCAGATGGTTGAAATCGATTCTTATACATTAGTATATATATATATATATATATATTAGCTACAAAATTTGTGCACACACTTTTAGAGAACACTATAAGCGCAATAAATAAATAAATAAATAAACGATGTTTGTGACTGAAAACTCCTAACCCAAAAAAATGCAGTCTCGCAGCAATCGATTCAACTTTAAAACTAGCATCACCATATCAATGCAGTACGATTATTCCCACTTTTAGAATCTAGCCTATTAATTATCCCTTTGAATGAATGAAAATTAAATAGAGTAATAAATAATATTGTAAATTCGAAGTCTGCCATTAGAGATAAAATGATAAACCAACTTACCGAAGGTAGACTTTGATTACACTCCGTCATCTGCGAAAAGAATATTTTCTTATCGATATACAATCTTTTTGTACTTTAGGGCAACTGCGGGGTGCACAGCTCTTACGTTCTGGGGAAACAGTGGGATAGCATTCACATTATCGAATATTCGGCGCTGAAACTGTACTCATTACGCTTATATTTTGAAACAAAAATTTATCTATATAAATAAAACAAAGAATATATATATATATATATATATATATATATATATATATATATATATATATATATATATATATATATATATATATATATATATATATATATATATATATATATATATATATATATATATGTGTGTGTGTGTGTGTGTGTGTGTGTGTATGTGTGTGTGTGTGTGTGTTCCCTATACAAATCCACAGCTTACGTTACCTGTACCAAATTTGGCAGGGAGGTACAGTTCAGGTCCTATTCGAAAGCTCGCGAAAAATACCCCTGAAATTGTTTTTCTTCCTTCGAATTTCAAAAAAAAAAACTGTTAAATCACCAGGAAAAAAATTTATTGTTTTGCGCGATCTCATTTTAAAATAGCATAAATAGAACCATTCAGAAGGTTGCCGCTTTTTTTTTTCTCGAATGTGACTTAATAAAATTTTGTTTTGTTTTAAAGTAAAAATTTCCTTTTTTGTTTATTATTTGGGGATCTATTTTCTTTCTTTTTTTTCCTTTTTTTTGTACTGCCAGCAGAAGCTAATCAGGAAAGTTGAGTTTAATTTGTTCGGGAATGTTTGATTTGCCGTTCTTTTTCTTTAAGAATAATTATTTAGACATTAAATTTTGCAGTATTTTTTCTTTCTCCAACTGAAGCCTGATTGTTGAACACGCGTCACTTGACATAATATTTATTTTAGAGGTAGACCGTGCAAAGCCGGGCGACACAGCTAGTTTTGTTAATTAAATGAACTACTAAATGACGTGTATGAATTACTTTGTTTTTCATTTTTCTATGACACTGCCACAAAAACTCCTTTTTGATATGACACTGGATACATCTTTAAATGTCATACTGAAAACGTTGAAATTTTGAATTGCCAGATCAGTAGACATTTTATTATTATTCATACTAAAGTATAAAAAGTGCGTAAAATATCGTGATATTGCCTTTCGGTAATGATTGGGTTTCAGCTTCTGTAAACTAGCTTCCTATTTAAGAAAAAAAATGGATAACTTTTCTTGAGTTTTAGTCTGAGGCAAGGGAAGCTAACAGCACTTAAAAATTGTTTAGAAAACATTTTCCCTAGGAAAGAAAATACGTTATCTGCACCGATTTAGAATATTATTTTTAAATTGAACCTGAATATGACAAATGGTATCACCTCACAAATAAAGATGTAATTTCTTTTCATTTATAACTGAATAAACTATGCAAATTCAGTTTCTTAGAAATTATTTTTCGCATTTTCTGCGAAATTCATTGTTGTTTTATAGTTCATTTCCATTATTCGATAATTTCCTTTAGTGCATATTTTTTGCGATACTCGAACGTGGCAGGATTTTTGGAATTCCTTTAAAAAACACTTCACGGAATTTCCGTATATATGTCCATAAAAATATATGTCCATTATTCAGTTATATTGTTCAAATTTCTGGAACTCTTACTTTTTGTTATTTATTTACATTTTTGCTTTTAAGAGTGCAATATTCCAATTGGTTTTGGATTAATATTAGATAAGAATGTTTAAAAAAGATGACGTTACTGCAGAAACAAAAATCAAGTTTCAACTTGAAAATTGACTCAATTAGGATCGCAGTTAGAATCGCTTATATCTCCTGTGCTAATTAATTGAGAGAAATGGAACAAACATAATCTTGTTCGGAAAAGAAAGCTCTTTCCAACGACATATAATATTAGGTGGTGGGAGGGGGGATTTTTTTCCCTCTAATCAGTTAAAAACGTGAAATTTCAGCTTAATTAGTTAATTACGAAATTAGAAATTTAGAAATCGGGCTTCGAGGTGCAGACCCCCGGGGTACGTTCAAATTTTGTGCCAAGTTTCATGGCTGTAGGTGCTATGGGGTCTTCTGTCCATCGGGTACGAATAAAAAAGAAACAAACACCGTCACCTTTATATATATATATATATATATATATATATATATCATTATTATTATTAGTTTTTACTATCATAATAATTACTATTATTATTATATTTTGATATATTGAAGTTTATGAGTATGTTTAAGATATGGCGCTTATTGTGTCTTGCATTTTAGTTAAATGTGCGTTATTCGCTTTATAAAATGTTACAAAAGCATTTTAAAGATATTTTACAAATACAGTTTCGTTGCATTATCTCATTAAAGGAACATTTAGGCTACTTTAGATCTTAATAGCAAGTCGTAGTTTTTCCCTCATTTACTCTGCAGTTAACGGTAACCCTTTATTTAACTTTCAAACACGTGATGGTTTTTATAAGGCCCCCTTTTTTTTAATTAATGTCAGCGATGTGCACTGCAGATAATCGGTACACATTTGGAACACTTTAAGAGTTCCAGTTGCCTCAATATGTGCTAAAATGTATTTCGAATGTGTTGTGTACAAAGAAAGTAAGCTGAAATGTTTTACTAATCCGATCCGTTATGAAGAAAACGTTCGAAAAGTGCACCGAATGTGTTTTGCTAGGAATCTCTATTCGATCGATGTTTGGGAATACACTTGAGAACAACACATCGCGTGTAGATTTGAGTGTGCTTGTGAAATCACTGCTTTCTTTGCTACGCCATGTTTGTAAACAATCTGGATCGGCCGCAATCATTTTCGTCATGTTTTTAAATGCTCAAACGGTACGCCACTTACTTATATTAATGTTCTTTACAGATAATTTTTGTATTTGTACATTTACTGAGCTTCATACATTTGTTTTAAATAAGCTAATAATTTCCCATACCGCCTAAGTTTTGAAATAAAATGAAATCCTGTGTTTTAAAACTCTGTGGTTACGTCAAGATTAACGTGTTACGATTCTAAACCTGAAATTTGACGATTGATTTAGGGCTCTGTCCTTATCTTTTGATTTAGATTTTTTAAGAACATCGGGATTAGAGGTTTAAACAAGGGCTCCTAAACTACAGGTTATGACCAAAAACATTTCTAATGAAGGTCGAACTGCATTTCTTACGCTATTCAATTTCCATCTTTAAAAAAAAATATCTCTTTCATCTAAATTCTTTTTATAAGTTCTGACAGCAACTTTTCGTTTTTAAAAATATTTTGGGTGATTTTATTTTTCTGGCTAGCAATTTTTTGATACGTTAGTACTTTTGCTTGTAAACAACCCATAAGATCGATCATCTTGTGCACAACTTTTTGGTTTAACAAACCTAAAAAGAATGAATCGCTGTAGGTTCTACGGCATAAATTAGGTTAAACTTGAATATGATCTATGTCTAACACAATAGTATGAATGAGATTCGAACCTAGGTCCAGGGATCAAGATTCTTCTAAGTAATGATGTTTGACAACATATATTGTCTAAAGTTTCATAACAATTTATTTTATCTTGAATTTTGAGGATAAAATATTGCGTACCACTTAGTATCTTATTTATGGATAATTAATTATATTATCTTTTGCCTTTTTAAAAAATCATGAAATTTGAGTTTCATGATTGATGTTTTTCAGAAATGCCCAGCAAAGTATTGTTCGAATGAATAATCTGAGTTCAAAATATTAGCTAAAAATCTTTTTAAAGTATCTTAGTCTAATTTCTGAAATTAAAGCAATTAGAGCAAACAGGGTGCCTTATATAAATGTGTGTTTTGCGTACGTACAATACATGTATCGTGTCTCGTGTTCTTAAAAATGGGGTCATGACACAAAAATAGTTAAAACTACTAGTTCAGAAAATTATTCTTGATAGTTTTTTTCTTTTTTAACCGACTTTTTAATTTGCCGTGTGATAAAAAACATGTGAATAAAAAAATTCAGATTTGAAAAACCCTTCATGTCTTCGTAAAACAGGTACAACCTGATAACGTAAACACAAGAACAAAAATATTTAATTTTTTTTTAAATACTATGAAAGACTATAAAAACTGTTGCATAACTGAACGTGATGTCTGTTGCAGTCTAAAAACCATTTCAGTTGTAAATTAGTAGTTATATGTTTTATCACATTGAGAGATAGATTAAGGGTGACCACAGACTGGGGAAACAGGAAATATCAGACCTTTTTCTGAGAAAAATGCCGAATTCAATATTAGTAACGCAAGTTTAAGCCATTTTTACAGTTCTGGAAAGGACGTAGGGAGATCTCCCTCGGAGATTTATCTAGTCTTAAAATATTTTTAAGCTGTCTTTGATAATGTAAAGATGGGGGAAACTATGGAGAGGGGGGAAGGATACCTCTAGGAAAAAATGTAAAAATTCAGTTTTAAAACTGTACATTTAGGGCATTTTTAAGGAACTTTGGGTTTTATGTTCCGGGAATCATTTCAGTTGAAAATATATGGAAGCTAAAGTGTTAAAAAGTTTTGTAAGGTAACTTGAGTGAATGAATAAGAGTATTATTTACTACAATATTTTTAAAATTATTTTTTTTAAGTATAGTTCAAAGCTGTCTTTGGTGACCTTTTAGTGGAAGGAAACTCTGGTTGGAGGGGGGGGGGGAGGCCTCCAGAAAAGTGTAAAAACTGATGCGTCTAAAACATTTTAGCTATCTTTGATGATGTAAAGAGAAAAGGAGGAGGATAGGTGTTGGGACTCTTTTTGGAAAAAATATTATTATAGAAAAGATAGTAGGGGAATGCGGGGTAAAGTGAAATTGCTAAGATGGCTGAGTTTTTTTTTTAAATGAACAAATTGGAAATTTCTTTTGAAAATTACTCTTCACAAAGAAAGAACATTGCATTTTATAACAAGACTTGCAATGAAACTTTTTTTTTAAATTCTTGGTAGTAAATTTACGCCTTAAAAAAAAAAAAAAACTTTAATAAATAAAATACTCAATAAATGAAGAAAAATAAATGACCGTATGCAATAGTGAATGAATAAGAAAATGGGGGTAAATGAACGAATAAGTGAATTAATGAATGAAGGAATGTAAATAAATCAATAAATGAAACCGTAAGTGATTTTGTAAATAACTGAGTGAGTAAACGAAAGAAACTATCTCACTTTACCTCATTCACCTTGCCCCGTATGCGCATAATTAATTGCGCAAAATATTAGAAATACAAGTAAGCTTAAAATTAACTGAAAAAAGATAAAAAAAATACTGCTTCTAATATTAGAAGGTCCAATTAATATTTAAAATGTTAGTAACAATAATTTTATCATTTTATAATAACAAAAATAATTTTTGACTTATATCAAAATATTACATTATGAATGCTCTTTTTTGAAAATTGCCATTATTATCATTAATTTTAAACTCCAGATGTATTTTTTTTCTTGACTGGAATAGAGTGCATGTGCTACTATATAGTTAAAATATTACGAGATTGTTAGCACTAAAAGTATTTATTTCACCATTTCACTCAGCACCGCTATTTCACTTTGCCCCACATTCCTCTACAGCCTACAAATAAATGTACAACGTATTGCTTGTGTTCTCGTAATTAAGTGTATGCTTGTAAAAAAAAAAAAAAAAGCTTTTTCTTACTTTTTTAGGTAATTTTTTACCTGGTCATAGAAAGTAAGATAGTTTCAAGAATTGTTATGTACATTTTTAGTGTATATGTATGAAGTTAAATAAATTAATTTTAAACATATTGTGTTTAATGACTATATATGTTTGATAAACTCAGTTCTCAGTTATTATGTATGTAAGTTTGAAACACAAATCCGATGCGTATTTTAAATTTAGCTGCATTAGTTAATGAACTTGATATCAACTGTCTGATTGAGTTAGACTTGAATGTATGGCATTTAGTCGCCATCTGGGGACTAAATGCCATATGTTAGAAGCTAAAAAGAGTACTCAACCAGTCACGTCTTAAAAACCGAACCGGCCACACAATGTTTGCACCAATGATTTTTCATACAAAAATCCTTTCTATTTTGAAGTAATTAGTTTGCGATGTAAGAACAATTCCAACCTTAGTATTACATTATGCCTTTCAATCAACAATAAAAGTCATTATTAATTTCATAACTCAAACCGCACTCCTCAAAAACTAGCAAGCACACACTTGGAAGGTTATACAAAAGGTTTGTACTCACCTTTGGGGGGGGGGGATAGAAAAAATGCAAATGAAGGGAACTGCAGACCTTTTTCAACAGCTCATGTTTTAATGCAGCATTTTTTGTTCTCATTCAAAAAATAAATAAATAAAATATTTTGAATAAAGTGGCTATTAATAGCAAAAAAGGGCAACTAAACTGAAAGTGTATGCCAGCCCCTGACGACTAAGTAATTTTTTATTTTTTTTTTCTCGAACACTTTTCTTCCTTCATGCAAGGAACTAAAACTAAAAAATAATTAATTGATAATTGTCAGTGCCGGATATACGATTTTTCCGAGTCAAGGCAAATCTTGAAACTGATGCTCCTACGCTTCTTCCTTTAAGTTTTATATTGAGTTTCAACGACACCCCCCTCGGAAATAGAACAAATTTGTTGTCCCCCAAAAGTTGATTCACGGGGGCAAGGGTCTCGACTCCCTCCTTCGCCCCCAGATCCAGCACTCATCTCTTTAGTTAATATTCAAGGAAATGATTAGTCATTAAAGATTTCCACTGCACTTACATTTTTTAAAAGAACACAACTAATATTTAAGCTCATTGATCAGATACCAAGCATGATTGAATAGCAAAGTAGCACGAATTCAAACAATTAAGGCATATTGATTTTGTTCCAGAGAAATTAAAATTCTTGAAAATGAAATTCATGAAGCAACAAACTGAAGTTATGTGGGCCTTTGTTTGTACAGTTTTGTTCACTTTTTACAGTATGGATTAGCTTTGAAAGCGTAAATATGGGAATTAATATTTTAAATGTATATGCAGTTTTTTTACTAAGTAATATTGTGTAATACATTTTCCTGCAACCTTTTTATTAGTACACATTGTTCGTGTGCAATTCTGCTGTAAGCTATTCACTTATTTTGGAAATATCTTTGTATATTAAATTTTCAAAGAAGCTATGCTGATTAATAAGTAGATTCATACAAAGCCTAATCCATCATCAGCCTGCAGTCTCAAAATGTACGCGAATTTAGTGCATGTTTATTATTTCTCAAAGCTTCTATTATACTTGTGCGATAGGTATCCTCAGAGGATATTAGTGCTAAGTAATTGTTCTAAAACGCATTCTAGAAACTACCTATATGTGTGCCACAAAATGTTCAGTGAAGTGTTCAAAAATGTGTCTTTAATGCTATCCTATTAATGCTTAAAAAGTGCGCTAAAAAGAATGCTGAAATAAATATATGTTCAGAACAGTGTTTCTAGAAGTGTTTTGGAAACTGATCCAAAAATGTGTTCTAAAAAAGGGGACAAATGTCCGTGTGAAAAAAGTGTTCAAAAAGCGTTTGATTATTTGCAGTGTGGAGGCAAGTTATTTACCTTCTGTTATAAGTTAGATATATTCTTAATGTTTCATTTAATCAAGTTTCAAGTTTCATATATATATATATATATATATATATATATATATATACAGTTGTTGATTTTTATATCGCCATATTAACTTTTTCAGGATGAAAATAGAAGATAACTTGGCCTAGACCATACTTTCATCGATCCTCATAAAATTTTATTTTCAGCTCTTACTGAGGTTATTATTGATTTTTTTTTTTTTTTGTTTCTGAGTGTTTCACATATTATCTTGACTTTTAAGAAAAAAATTCTGTGATTGCAATTATCATAATGGTGGATTGCAAATATAGAGTTAACTTCTGAACTTTAAAAATAAAATCGCTGTCCCAACTTAAGTTAAAAATAAAGTTTTTTTTTTTTTTCAAGAGTAATCTTCAAAATGATATAAATTGATCGACAATCTATATCGATCTGAAATATCATTCTTCCAAAACAAAATAAGTATATTTCCTACTGATCACGACTGACATTATAAAGAAAATGCTATAATATTCTTCAATTTAAGCATCAAATTTCGGTGTTTCAATGATCTTAGAAATAAAAACATTGTGTATTGTTGCTGAAATGTTGCTTCCTTTTCAAATTGACAACAACATTGTGATAAATATGATAATTGGCGATTGATGCACCTGTATGTAAGTTCACGTTTTTGTTTTTAATTTATAATGGCATGTTTCAAGGCAACTAAAAATGAATTTAAAATTAAAATACGAGCAAAAGAAAAAAATAAAATAAAATTGACATCAATATAACTATGAGTACAAGGTGAACACGAAGAACAGGACGCATGCGAAGGGGTACGCTCATATCTTCCTTAAGTTTACATAATATTTAGGAGGTAATGCTGCAACAGGGGAGAAAGGGTTAAGATATTAGAAGGATAATTGCAATATATATATATATATATATATATATATATATATATATATATATATATATATATATATATATATATATCATTCTGAACCATTCGGGTACCCTGAAAATATTTCTGATCCTGGATTGTCAATAATTTTGTGAGATTCCGGGTTGTTGTGTCGTGGTCTTCCTGCGGATCGGCCTACATTGGAACAACAAAAAGAAGCGTTAATACAAGAATTAAAGGACACCAAAGAAATTGTCGTCTGGGCCAAACTGAGAAATCAGCAGCCGTGGAACACACTTTTAGTGATGGGATCCATGATATTAAATTCGAAGGAACCAAACTACTTTCAAGGACTTCCCACTATTACCCCAGATTAAACAGAGAAGCAATCGAAATTTTCAACCATCCCGACAATTTCAACAAAAAGGAACAAGGAGTTAAGATAAACAAACTCTGGCATGCTGCACTTAGACAGATTATCCCGAGAGATGCTTTTAGCCAATCAGAAACAGCGACAGACGTCCAGCAGCCAATCCCCAGTCAGAATGAAGAGAGCTTAAGTTTCAACCAAACAGAAACAAGGACGAACGTTCATCAGCCAATCCTGGCCCAAAACGAAGGGAGAGCTAGCTATTCCCACATAAATAGTTCACTCAAAAATCGGCCTTAATTTCCATTTTGCTCATCCTCGAATGAATGTTGAGATTCTTTCGACCCGACCAGATGTACATATGTACCTAAGAACGTATAGACGCCCGAAATATCCATTTTGACGTTTCCCGAGTTAATTACAACGAGTTTTCTCGTGACGTTCGTATGTACTTATGTATGTGCGAAAGTGCGCATGTGTGTCGCATAACTCAAGAACGGTGTGTCTTAGAAAGTTAAAATTTAGTACGTATACTCCTAGTGGAGTCTAGTTGTGCACCTCCTCTTTTGGTTGCATTCGAATGTTCCAAAGGGGGTCTTTTGCCCCTTTGGGAGGGGGGGGAATCATTGTTAATTTCGATGTAAACTCAAGTGGTGTTATAATTTGGCGGACACTTGGCGATATATCGCAATTCTTTTGGTCGCCATGTTTTTTCGCCAACTCGGCGACAAATTTGGCGTTTTTTTTTTAAATCTGGTTTCAATTTGGCCTTTGTTGGTGATATTTAGAGAGTAAACTATTGAACCACATTAAAATTGCCAATAATGGGAAAATGACATTAAATTGGAGTAAAAGGAGGTCATGTGATGAACACATCAACTCGTTTATTTGAGAGTTATTCAAAGGAAATTGTTTACTGTGCTCCGAAGTAAAATACTTTAGTTAGCTCTTTCAACTATCGCATAGGGTGTTTAAGTAATTATATCATATTTATCAAGATACCACTGTGATCTTTGAGTAGGAAGCATACTTCTACCTAAAGTAAGTATCTTACATTCAAAGCTAAGCTGTTTTTGAGTAAACGTAATGGCGTTGTTTGAGTCATGTTGATACATCGAGCTTGAGTGAAGTTAATACGTTTAATAAAAATTATAATATTTTTTTTCCAAAAATACTTGCAAAGGAAGAATATTTCACGCAAATTAATTGAAAGAGTGCTTGTCGGAGAAGATATCATACTAATGCTTGCATTAACTTTAACTCAGATTTACGTTAGTTATCTAACTTGAGTTAATGCTTCAAACATTTTTTGAGACTCTGCTTTAAAAACAACTTTGAAAAACTTCATCTTGTTGGCATAACAGTTTGTTCATTTGTGTATCAACTTGACTCAACCTGGGTCAAGTTAAGTTGATACATTTTGAAAAAAAAAAAAAAAATGTTTTTTACACGGCTAATTTTTTCCTTTTTGCCAACAATGGTTTTGAAACCATTATTTGTTAGAAAGATAATAATAGTATTCCATGAAATTTCTTTCAACCATACCCGATCACCCGTAAAGATTAAAATTTACCAAGTTTAATTCACTCAGTTTGACACTTATGAGATGTTAAGCATTGTTGTCTATAAAGGTAAGCCATTATTACTATAATTTTATATAAATTACAGTAAAATCTCCCTTAACGGATACTCTGAAATCGCTGACATCTCTATTTACCCAACATTTTTTCGAACATCTGTCTCTTAAGATGATAAGCTGATCCATATCATTCACTTTGAATAGCGGACTATTTTAACCAACAAATAAAAATATTCTATTGCTATGGTAATTTCGTTATGGCAGTTCTCGGAGTTGATAGTAAAAAAAAATTGTCAGCATGTGTTGCCTGCATGAAATTTTTAAACTTGAAAACTTGGGAACGTTTTAAAGACCAAAAAATAGTCTAGGATTTTTAGGTGGCAGTTCAATGTTACGGTCTTTATTCCTCAAAGTACAAGCAAGCAATTAATTCTTCAGATGATAATGAGGTTGAATGTCTTGGAAATTAAAATAATGTCTAAAAAATGTTTTTCAAATACGCATATCATGTAGTGTTAATATATATATATATATATATATATATATATATATATATATATATATATATATATATATATATATATATATATATATATATATATATATATATACAATTTGTTAAATGACTACTTTATTTAATTAATAGTTTCCTGCGCTATGTACGTTATCAATGTTTTTTGAATGCAAAAAGTATTAGTAAGACATTTAAAATGATTAAAGGAAATGCCCAATTGTATTAAATAGAGTTTAATAACATTACATTTAAACTAGTGTGTATACTTTTCATTAAATCGATTGCTATAAACTCAAAACGATACATGTCAAAAAGTAATCTTTTCCAATAGCGGCCACCTCCCAATCACGGACGAAACTTCCAGTCCCATGACTATCCGTTATTCGGAAGTACTACTGTATTTATAAACAGTTTTTTCTTGAAATACTCTTGTATCAAACTTCATCAGTTTCTCAATAATAATTGAACCTGAATGCAGAGTTAATTCGCAGCCTTATTAAAATTAATGTCGTTTTAAAATATTGCCTTTAAAATGACAGAATTTCAAAATCATTGCATTTTCTATCCCTCAAAGTTCTGTCTAGATTTGGAAAAAAAAAAAAACATAAATCAATTTCCGATGTAGTTTTTGTCTACACTTCATTTGAATGATATATAACTTTGTTCTTCTCCCTCTTTTACTGTCTAGAATAACTGAAGTTTTTTCTTATTAGTTATTTATTTATTTCTCATAAAATTACTTGTTTTAGTTATTTATGAATATAGTTCATTGGGGTTCGACGAGCAAAACCCATTTATTAAATCCGTACTTTTTATTCAACTGGCTACAGTTCTTAACACAAACCCTTTGTTTGGTTGTGTGTATGTGAGAGACCTCATTTACAAAATAAATTCAGATTTTCCTCCTTCACTACCTTCTTTTCTACTACAGCGCACATTCAATTACTTAAAGTATACATTTTCGTGGGCATAGTAAATACGGAACATTCACATACCAGTATAAATATAGAAAAAAAAGCGGAAGGAGCGCTTGTAAAAGCAGTTAGTTTTAAGTTGGTGCTGTTGCTGCGTTAATAACGCGTCAGCTGTGTTGTAGAAGTAATTAAAGAAGTTTCTATTTGAGGGCATACGAAAGAGAGCTTTTGGGGAAGTTTTAGAAGAATTCAGTGTAAACTTAGGATGAGTGTGTGGAAAAAGCTTTTGAAAAGAACGAAATAAAAATGTTTGAGACACAGCCTTATTTATTTGGCAGGAAAAGAATCATCCTTTAAGGATAATACTTTTATTTCTCATGTAGATAATGGCAAAATGAATTTTAAAAACTTCACTTTATTGTTGAGCCTGGATTATTTAATCAAGTTTAAAATAAGATTGTATCTATTGTATATGGATTGGTATTCATGTATTTCAACGCTGTGACAAAGTTCGCTTATGATTTAAATTTACATTTGGAGGAACAATATTTTAATTAATTAAAAATAAAACTAGAAATCGTTTTGAATATACTGGAAAATGTACGGCATTATTATTATTTTCTTTTCAACTTTAGGTAAGCTCATAAACCGTATAATATTATCACTTTACTTCTTCAGTCAACCACATTGAATTTAAACTTTTTTTTCAATTTATCCATTTTACCTCATTGTTTAAAATTAATTATTATATTGTTGTACCACTCATTTTAAACGGCAACAGTATAGAAAGATAATAGATTCCGTTCTGTATTCAAAAAACTTATTGCCGTACAGAAATAAATGAAACTAACATAAAAAAATATTAGAAAATAACCTTTTTTTTAAAATTAATATTATTATGGACCATAATTTTCAGACGGAATCATTTTCAAAATTAATTTTTAATTTTAAGAATGTTTCTCAACTAATTCCGTACATTTTCAAATGACCTGCAACCCTCGTTCTGAAAGGAGGGGTTGGCTCCCCCACACATACACCCCCACACCAATAAATTGGTACGGCATTGAAAAAAAAGTGAAATTATATATAAAAAGAAAAGAAGATATGCTAATACCGTACGTGGTAAAATCACTGAAAAAATCCGTAAAAAAATTAGAAACCCAAAAATATTTTGACCTTTCATTACGGGTTTTTTTTTTTGTATGGCAATAAGTTAAAAATTACTTTTAATTGATTATCTTTAAAATTAACTATATGCCGTAAAAAAATATTTTTATCCTAAAATACCCTTTCCTGCTAAAAACTTCCTGCTACCGGTGTCGTCTTATGTACCACCCAAAATGTATGGCGTGGCGCTTGAACTATTTTTTGAAAACTCCACTACGGCTCACAAAAAGATTCCCGGTGGGTCAAATCCCCCCCCCCCCCCAATTTTTCGACCGGGCTTGCGTACTATATGACAATGGAACAGGTACATGACTAGACTGCAACTGAACATTCACTATGCCACAGCGTATGTAACTTGGAGATGACGTCACATGTGAGTCAATCACGGTTATGGGAAGAGTCTGTGTCAGAATAGGTTTAACATTGCAGCTCAACAATACTATTATTTCTTGCTTTGCTTTTAAGAATGAAATGAAAATCATAATTCGATTTAAAAAAAAAAAAACAGAAAAACATTCTTACTCCTTGAATCGTTAAAAATTAAGCTTTGCATTATACTAACTTTCAAAAAAGTTTAAACATTGAAATTAAAAATCCATTTCCATCAACTTTTACTAGCATGCAGAAACAAATTTAAATAAAAACAAATATTGGTCTTGATCACCTATTTATTTTAAGATAACAGGCCAAATTGAATTGTTAATATCATATTTTAAAATGCGAAAAAAAAGAAGCCTGTTCCATTGTCATTACACGGAAAAGAATATGCTGAACTAGATTAAAAATTGTGGTGCATTTTTGGATACGGTAATTAAAGATAAATTAGTAGATTTAATGAAGCTTTTTGAAATCATTAACGAATAAAAAAAAATGAGGAAGCAAATTCTAGATTAAGCTTCCATGAAGCGTGCAAAAGACAAAATCGTGTTTGCCTTGAGAGTGAAAAAATAGTTTTTAGCAAACCGTTAATTGTTAGTTGTTCGCGTTGCAAATTGATTTTAGCGGGGATTAAATTTAAAAGAAAATCCTCAGTCTTTGTAAAAAGTTCAGCATTGTGTTATGATGGAATATTTATGAATTCCTGAAAGGAAAACTCTATTAATATTTTAATCGAACTTTTGATTATTCATTGATACTTCCATATGGTGATGACGCGGGTTCACGAAACTTTTCTATTCACTTGGTTATTTAAAGAGGAAAAAAGTAATTTTGCTTTTTGTGTAATTAAAAAGCAAGAACACATGATCCCTTGCTTGGCAGGAAGCATTTGTTGCTCAGTAAAAGAAGCTATTAATCATTTATTTTGTAGTTACATAATTACCGTGTCTTGTTTTGTGAAACTTTTTCAGTCAATTAGTTAAAATGTGGACTAATTTCAAAACAGGACTTGTGACCTGGTTAAAAGTCTGCATTTTAGGCATACTGCATTACCTACTTATTTGCATTTGGCATTGTGGCATATTATCTAGATATCTTAGTAACGATTTATTGGTTATCCAAATAAAATATTGTAAGGTTTGCAACTTTGCATGAAAAAGTGACGTTTTAACTATTTTTCTTAGATCAGTAGAAGAACAAATGAGCTTAAATTTTAAAAGCAAGAAAAAAGCAATACGTAAGTTAATGCCACGTCATCAAATTGGAAAATGCAGTTTTTTTCCAAAAAAAAGTTCATTCATTTTTCGTTATGGTACTTTTAAATATGTTCAAATAAATTATTAATTCGTAGGTTTGAAAGGCTATGGTTCTGTATAAATAATATTGTCTGCGTTGGGGCGGTAACTTACTGCAAACTACCACCTGTGGCTTCAAAAATCACTTAAAAATAGAAAAATAAATAACAAATTGAGGGTTTACCTAAAGGGTAACCCTAGAATCTCCTTTTCCAGAAATTTTTATATGAACTATTTCCAACAAAAAGTTTTCAAAGTATTAAATTTTAAATTCAATCAAATATGTTGTGGGGATGTTCACTCTCTTAGATGGCATTTCTCACAGTTCATATATTGGTTTTGCTGTCTTATCGCTATTGAGCCTATTACGCGAATTCTACTCTGAACTGGAAATATTTCTGTTGGTTTACTGATTTTGCAAATCCATTTAGCTTCTCTTCCTTTCACACTTGCTCTCTTTTCTTCGTCATCATGTGAAGTAAAAAGCCAGCACTTTTACACGTTTTTGTTAACGCTGCCCTCAACGTTTGTTTAATTTCGGCTGTTCTCAATGAAGAACTTAATTTTATGCAAAGTGTGACGATTTGCAGAAAGTTCTTAGTATCATCGATTTTGCTCTCGGTTAACTTAAAAGTCGTAACGTAGTTTATAGTTGATATCAATGAAAAAACGTAGATGTTCAAAATTAAAAGACCGGTTTTATCGATACTTCTACCGAAAAATATTGATGTTCTGAAACACGGAACTTTTACTTTTTATTGCATATTCCAGACTAATATTTTTTAAAAAAATGTTTCGACGCTAGATCAATTAATTACTCAAAAAACTTTTTTAACTGTCAAAGAAAAGCTAATAATAATAATTATAATTGATTATTAACCTTCTAAATGAACTAATGCAAAGGGTTAAACAACGAATACATTAAAAATATTTTTAAAAAATAAATAAATAATCATCAATACAATTTCATTGGAATAAATTCGTAACATGTTTTATATTTCCAGCTGAATAATAAAAAAACTGAAAGTAAGTAATTTAATAATTTATGCAAATCACTTAGAGAAAATATGAAATTTTCAAAGTTCGTAACATGCTCAAATGGAAAAAAAAGAAAGAAAATTAATTTGAATTCGGAAATTTTGAATTCAAATTATGATTTTCGAAATCACGAACTGCGACAGGACCCTACTCATTGGAGTTATTGTTTCTAGAAACGGCTCCTGTCCCCCCCCCAAGCCTGCCTCTCCTCCTGGGCGGTTACTTGTGTATAGTTGTGTGTGTGCGTAGACCTGTGTGTATGCACGTAGGCGTGTGTGAGTGTATGTGTGTGAAGTCGTGTGTGTGCATGTGTGTGAGAGCGTGAGTGTGTGTAGGACATGGACGCCTCCGACCAGGAGAAGCGGATAGCTCAGGACCGGAGCAGCCGCGCCGCCTGCAGAGGACGGTGGGCGGTGGTGCTGCAGACGCTCCTGGTCCAAGCTGAAAAAGGAACCGGAACGCCAAGGACGGTCAAATGAGAACAATAAGCAATCGTGATTGCTCAAAAGAGAAAGTGGAGAAAGAAAATGAAGTGTAATGCATAATAAATGATTATTCTAACATGCATTCTTCCAAAGGAATTACATGAAAGAATAGTAAAAAATGTAGTTAAAACTCAAACCATGTTCAAAGATGACTAAAATTTATAACGACGTGAAATACATACTAATTACATATTTAAAGTAAAATGGTACAATTTTAAATAAACGACTTATTGAGTGCGGGATACAATAATATAGGTTCTTATCATAGAGGAAAACAATAGGGAAAAAAACTCAGGTTTACGTTGGAAGGAACTTTAGAAACACTTAATACTCTAAAAGTGTTTCTTTTTTTTTTCTTTGAGATCATCGCGAGTCGTCGTAATCGCGAAAATTTAAGCCTCATGAAATGTTTCAACTTTATATACATAATCAATTTTCGGTTCTACTTATTAAAAAATCATAAAATTTCCCGTTAACAACAGCACCGATACACTAAAAAAAATTTGAAACGTTACTGAGTATTTCCGTGTTACGTTTCGGGATTTCAATGGTTTTTATCCACTTCCTGATAAAATCATGTATCACTGTCAAAAAGATTCCTAAATTTGCTACAAGTTGCACGACTGCAGACTTTTCACTGTTTTGAAAAAGATTTTTAGCTCCCAGTTTAAAGATTAACTGAGCGTATTTATAAAGCGTATCGACTTCAGCTCGATTGCTGCTCGTCCTGACTGATAAAGCTCCCATAGGAAGCGAATAAGTCCATGGACTACGTAGCTTTGTAACATAGGGAGCAAATAAGTCCACGGACTACGCAGCTTTGCAACATAGGGAGCAAATAAGTCCATGGACTATGTAGCTTTTCAAAATTTGCAAGCGAGTAAAATTCTTGATACTTACTTGCAATTCTGTCTTAGCGTTGGCCATGTTTGAAATTCTGCTTTTGGAACTTCCTTGATAAATCTGAAAGGTGCCAAGCGATTATATTATACCTTCCTAAGTTTACTCTAATTTTCCAGAGACAGAACCAGCAAATGATCAGACAAGGGATATTTCTGAATTTTTCAGGAGTCTTTCAGGAAAACTTCAGGAAGGTTACTGAATTTTATCGGAAAAAGTTCCTGTTTTTTTTTTAAGACACATCAGCTGCCCATTCTTTTCTAGGAAAGTTTCTGAATCGTTTTTACAGTGTAATTTTATCTTGCAAAAAATGCATTTCGCAAAAATAAGCGCTTTTACGGTATTCGCTTTAACTGCACTGGAAAAACAGAATTGTTAACTTTTCGTCAATATACGTCCCCTTCAAATGACAACAAATAATAGAAAATTCTTTTCGATGTGATGAATCCCCCAGTTACTAATAAATAACGAAGCTTTTATTATAACTGTAAAACATCGACTTCGAAAAAATATCGACACTCAAACATAGATGTTAGAATAACATATGTTATCGATGGTAAAAAAAAAGAATTGTTAACTTTTCGACAGTATAAGTCCTCTTCAAATGACAACGAACAATGAAAACTCTTTCCGATGTTATGAATCTCCCAATTACTAATCAATTATAAAGCTTTTATCATAACTGTAAAACATCGACTTCAAAAAATATCGACACTTAGACATAGATGGTAGAAAAACAACTATGTTATGGACGGTTAAAAAAAAATCGATGTTTTAGAAAGTCATCGATGTTTCGAAATTATCGACATCGATGTCGCTCCACTCGTAGTTTGTCAATTAAAGTACTTCACTGGTGGGCAAAAATATAGATTCAAATATTTTTGAGTTTGTTTTATTCTAAACTCAATTTAGATTTACTTCGTTAAAATAAAGATAAACAATTGAAGAAATGTCATTAAAATAGTATAGCTTATAAATTATATCACAAAATTAAGTTAAAAAGAATTAAAAAAATGTATATTATATTATTACATGAAACTATAACAAAAAATAAACTTAAAAGCAGAAAAATACTGGATTACAGAACAATTTTATTCGAATTAGTGCGTTTATTGCCTTAAAAAATTAATTTTGCCATAAGTGATCGATATTTGCTATGTTTTTTGAGATAAAGGACAATAAAAGTACGTAAAAAAAATGTTATGCATGAAATTCTAAATTTTGAGTTTTCTCACAATAAATGAGTTTTTGGTTGAAAAAAAAGGCAGTTCACTTTGTTATTAGATATTGATTTTTTTATTTACTTTAAAAATATTTCAAACAATAAAATCCAACTTTAAAAAAATAAATAAATAAACCGTTAGTTTCAATACATATGTCATTTTCCCATAATTTACTCTTTTTTTTTTTTCAATTTCTTAATCTATTGTTATACAAAGATGATTTTATGGTCTGAGATCCAAAATAATTTGAGGCTCTTTTATGCACGTATTTCAGATTTTTGAGTAGTAAAATAATCTTCTGCTTAATGAAATTCAATGGATGGTGTAATTTTTGATTTTTTGCTCGCACACACGACAAGTGGTCAAAATTACGTCCTCCCGATATGCTAAAAACGACCAATGTCAAAAGAACATCTTCTAGCCTACTTTTAAGGACTTTAACTGTTGCTGTAACACTGTCACACGAGTTCAATAACCCTGGTACATCGACTGAATTATCGGAGGAACATTTTTCATCTTTTGTTTTAATGCTTGTTAAAATGACATATGCATTCAAATAAACACTTAATATTTTTTTTTCCAATCGTATTTTACCATTTGAAAATACTTTTAAAGAAAAGAAGGAAAACAAAATCCAATGACGATACTATGTAACTTTTTTTTTCAGTCAAAAAACGTATTTATTGGGGAAAAAAGCTGAAATTTTGATCTTTATGTATTATAACTCAATTTTATTATTTATATTTTTGTTTTTTCACTTATTTTCAAAAACCAAAAGCTACGAACAGTGATAATATTGATTTATATTATAACGTTATTTGGACTACTTCGAGCAAAATTTCAATAAAATCCAGGAATTTTACTTTTGAGTTTTTAATTTTGTTCAGGTTTCATGTAATGGTTAAGTATCATAGTTGTACATTCTTTGAAATTAAATAGATTGTCTAATTTAATTTGAGAGCTATGCTGAGTTTAGAACAGTTTTTGCCTTTACAAATCTTTATTTAAAAGATGTAAAACTCAATTGAGTAAGGTTATGATTAAATGAAACTTTTGAAAATATGAGCCTATAATTTTGCCCGTCAGTGAATTAACAATTTTTGTATTCTCCGAGATTTTGATTTTCATGTCATTTTCAGAAAAATTAACAAATTTAATTCTTAGTATTTTAGTATGTAATTGCTATATAGCACTATAAAATAATTAAGCTTTTAAGCAAATCAAATCAAGAAATTCAATCATAGTTCAAGCATTTAAAACTGTGGAGTGATCTTAAAAAGAATATGCAGCATAATACCTACTTTGTGTGACAAATAGAGTTAATACCCGTTACTGTTATTAAAAACAGTACGACAAAGAACATGAGCTTTTACAATAGTTTAAAGGTTACAATCAATGATTGAACTCTGTTATTTGAATGAAAAATCTTTTTCAGTTATTAATAATAATATTAAAAGTATTTTTACCTTCAACAAATGACAATACCGTTCAAAAAGTGAAAGTTTATTTCACTGAATAATCCTAATAAATTTCTAAACATGTGAAAAAAGCAGTACAGTGCAATAGTTTCATAAAAAATGCAAGCTCAATATAAGTAAAATAACGATCGAAGATAATATTACTTGTTGATTCTTATTTTAGATAGAGAAATTATACGAAATTAAGTACCGGATTTTAGTGATTTTTATCTTTCTTTTTCACCGATGTTTTTACTTCCCGCAGTAAAACTAGCTAGTGCTCGGTTCTATATATTTTATGGGTTGAAAAAAATGAGAATAAGATCAAACACGCAAAAGAAATAAAAAAAAAGTATCGTAAAAGATGATTTCATAGTTCCTTACATCCCTAAACAGGAGAAAAAGAGCACTTGTGATTCCTTTCGTATGAGTATATGTTGTTTATATTAAATTATGTATTCTATCAGGAAAAGCTAACTTTTTATTTTTGTTTGTGGTTCATCCTGCCTGCTTTCAGTTTTGATTTGCAAAAGTAAAGTAAACGGAATATGAAACCAAACAAACTATATCTTCTTCAAAAAAACTTTCAATCAGGGTTTAGATGAGCAACGTCAAAATAGTTGTTTAGAAGTTAATGACCTGCAATGAAAGAGAACACTTCCACTCATCTGCTTAGTATTCATACTTTCTGGTTTTGAAAAGATGTAGTTTCCCACAAAAGCTTTTTCTATTGTCTGGTTCATATCTTTGAAACTTTCAGAGACTGTATAAATGAAAAATGCATTTGCAGCTGTATTAGAACCGAACCAAACATTGCATTGTTTCTCATTGTGTAGTTTAACTGTAATAAAAAAAATCAAATAACTGTCATAGATTATTCTTATAAAGTGATAATTCTTTTTTTAATGGAGAGTCTGACCTGTAAAGACACATTTAAGAAATATTTCATTCTGTCCTCATATATATAATTGTAAATTCACTGATCGATTTACGCTGACGTCACCAAAAATGAAACTCGCCCATGGCATGATAATTTGATATTTTTAGTAATGTTTGGCATGCAGGGAAATGCTTTAATTTGACCAGGCTGAATTGCATCCGGTAATTCAACTGTTTTGATGGTAAGACTGATTTTAGGAGAATAAAGAAACGAAAAAGTGGTCAACAATGAACGCTATCCACTAGAGATTAGGGTTGATACACTGGAGTTAGGGTTAAAACGTCAGCTATCAAAATATCACCAAACAGGTAACTGCTTCGTTCAAATGTAGAAACAATTTTCACCCATCATACCTTGACAGACGATTTTCTAGTTATAAAAATAATAGTATTTGGCACGGAAAAGCAAAATAATTTTTAATGACATATGTGATTATATTTAAAAACTGTTAAAATGAATAAAAAATGGTTAAGCAACCTACTGAATGAATATGGCTAGCCAGTGTGAAAACACAACATTTTCTATCCAGTAAAACTAAGATTTTGGTTTTAGACTTTCTTTCTTTTTTTTTTGTATACTTATTGAGCAATCACGATTGCTTATTGCTTTCATTTGACTGTTTTGATGTCCTATCATTTTATTTTCCCACCGTCACCCTCCGCACCATCACCGTCGACCGGCTCCTCACGATGCTGCTCCTATAGCGAAAGCCGTCTCCAGGAGGTAGCATCCATATCCTACACACACGCGCATACATACACACACCTACACATACGCACACACACACTTACACACACACCACCACATACACACATAAACACACGCATACATTCAGACACCTACATATACACACACACACCTACACATACGCACACACACACATACACACACACCACCACATACACACATACACACACGCATACATTCAGACACCTACACATACACACACACAACTACCCACACATTCATGCATGCACACAAACACAAACACATATGCATACACACCCATATGCCTACACACACATACACATACCCCGCCCCCACGCACACAAACACTCATACACGCAACTACCCACACACTCATGCTTGCACACAGACACAAGCACACATGCCTACACACGCATACACATCCCTACACACAAACACACATATCCCCCCCACACACAAACACACACGTCTGCATACACACACACACTCGTGATTGCGAAAACATAATTTGAATTCCAGATGTCCAAATTCATATTAATTTTTACTTATCCTTTGTTTTTATTGCTGTTTGGTTTAAATTTTTTCTCCTTAGTTTTTGAAAACTGCTTTCTTTCATGTTTTTTTTTCTTTTCGTTTGGAAACTGTATAGTCGGAAAATACTGCTGCAAATTCATCTCAAAAAAAAAACAAAAAAAAAAAAAAAGAACTACTGAAACACTTATTTAAATTATAAAGTGTTGACTCACTGGTCAGACTATCTAATTCAATGTTTGTTAAATAATTATAATTTATGTATTTTCACATGCTTAATGTACGAAAAACATTAAATCGGTCATTCCCAGTGTCTAGACATATGAAACAAGACAACTTTAACTGGTAAAAATTTCACTTTTCCTAAAACTACATACAGTAATAATTAATTTGTTGATGAGATTAAGTTTTGTGCAATCGCGATGTGCAAATACTTTGCGTCCTTGTTTTTGGTCGCTTAAATTGTGCATCATAATTAGAAATACTAGAACATTATGTTGAAAGTAACTCTTTTTTTTTTTTTTTGCGTTAAAAGTTTTAAAGCATGAACGCATAAATATAAGCTTTGTGATTTGAAGTGCTGAAGTGATAATTTATATACAATTTCTGACATTTAGATTTAAGAAAGATTTCAAAATTCTGTCATAAGCATTCACTACGTAAGTACAAAAAAAAAAAAAAAAATGTCTAGACTCATTATGTTTCGCCAAACAATAAAGAGCAGATAAATGTTGCATTAATTTATTACGGTGCTTTGAAGAGTGTACTCATTGATCAGACGTATTTTATTGCCCAAAACTTTATTTTGCTTAAATTAGTCCATCAATTCATCGATTGGTAGAATCTTGAAATTTTCATACAATGTGCTGCAGCGCCTTCTCTTGCGTTTTGGCACCCTCAAAGAGCAAAATTCATGACTGTAGATACTGTAAAGTACTAAACATAAAAGTTAACTGTTTTAAAGGCAAAGTCAAACGATTAAATTAGATTAGCATAACATATGTTTAGAACTGTCACCATGTAAATAGCAATATTGGAACATGGAGAAAGACATGTTTCTTAATTTCTAAAAAAACATACATAAAACCGAGTTCTCTTGAGAGACGAGAAGGAAAGAAAAACACCAAACCTGTCCCATTGGGGTGCTCCTGTCGTCACTTGAAGATACTAACTTGCACTCCTTTTTTTTTTAAATATAATTTCGTCATTTGAGTCCCAGTATGACTGAAATTTTCATATACTGTACCAGAAAAAAAAATCGCAAAAAATAAACAAATAAATAAATAAATAAAATCGCACAGAAACGGACTTGAGTGTAACTGTATTTAGATTAAAATGATTTTGTGTCATTTTAGCGATTTTATTTTTTGCGAGATGCTTTGAAGATCGAGACTAATGTATAATAGTACACACATACAAAGGACAGCAAAGAGCTCAGGTCAACTTAAAAAATGAACTGATCGTTAGGAAGGTTGCCCCATTAAGGTTGATTATAAGGTTATATATTTGCGTAGTTTTTGATATTCTACAAGAATAGAAAATTTTGAAGAAGTAACTTTATTTTCAATACAATGCTAAATGTATGTTAGCAACAAATGGCAGTCAACGGAAATAATACTTGAAACAGAATTGCGAAGTCTTGTTTATCAAAATAGCATTGAATTCAGTCTTAGGGTAGCATTATTATAAAGTTTAATTTTGTACAGCTGTGCAGAAAATGAATTTGTTACATAATCAAAAACGGCATTGATCACTTTTGGTTCATAGTTGACGTAACTTTGCTGCTCATCTTACAATTAAGCCTTCATATACTAGAAGTCACATTATGCAAAAATCCAAAATAGATTACATAAAAAATAATGTATAGTTATTTCTAGCAAGAATACTAAAATAAACGGAAGCACTCAGTGTTTTGTATTATTTTTCAATAAATCAACTTAAATGATAAAATATTGCTCGTTATGAATTTAATATACTTCCTTTTAGAACATTGCAGTCGTATAGAGGGAAATAATTAGGTGGGTAGATCGTTAGACATGTGTATAATCAGTCTTTTCTGTAACCAAAAGAACCATGGGCAGCTTAGATTTGTTTCCTCTTTAACCATTAATTTTTCCAAAAGAAAGAGAGCTGCATAAACTGTCTTTTCTTTTCATTGTGTTTAATTTGCTAATGGTATAATTGATGGTAGGAAAGAAACAATTCTAAGTACTAAAACAAATAAAAAAAGCCCAAGAGTATGAAAGAATGGAGTAATTCAAGCGAAATGTTTGGGTTTACTCCAATCAAAGTATTAAGAAGCTTAATATAAAAAAAAATGGATGCTTAGCTCTAAAAGAACGGACTCGTTCTTTTTCGCAAAGGTTTATGTTCTCTCTTCAAAGACTGTTTTGAAATGTTAGAAGGATTATTGCGATATCTTCAACGTCTTATTTTCGATAAAAAATTGTGTAGAAGTTTCTAGGCTGTGGTGCATCTATCATGTATTAATACAGCCCTTTTCGAACAAGTAATAAAAGAGGACCAAGATTTAGGAAATAAAAGGTAAGTTCTTCAAACAGCAAGCAGGCTAAATTGATATGTTAGGTGTTTTATTTTCTGCTGAAAACTATTTCTTATATTTTGTGAAGGATTAAAACGAAAGAGATATTGTTGTGTGATATTTGTGTTGCATTGCGTTAAAAAAATGGCGCTTAATTGTACACATTTACCAACCGTTTTGCATACTGTTGAAGTTCGAAAATGGTTATAAGACTTCAGAACGGAAAAACGCTATTGTATCTTAAGCAACTGTATGCAGCTGATGAATTTACTAACTAAATTTACTAGGTGAGGTTGTTGTTTGAATTTCATTTCAATATATCTTAACTGAAAGTTATGGAATCGTACGACTTTGGTAAAATATACAATTCAGTTACAACATAAATTTCATTCACGGTGGCATACAGATCATGATACAGGGTGTTCCGTTTTAACCTGCAAGACCTCTATTTTCTCAACCGTTAGTTCTAGATCCATATTTTCAATTGCAAAAATGTTCAAAATCAGATAAGATATTGAAAGTTGGAAGCAAAAATAAAAATGTGTCAAAAAAATACAAAATTAACTTTTTATACGGGCCCTAGATCCCTTAACGTATTTTTAGGGAATAATCTTCTTTGAAAATTAATTCCAACACAAAAAGTTTGATATTCGTACGACCAATATTTATCGCCGCATAAAACTAAGCGTTTTGTGACTTACACCATTTTACACTCGCCATCAATAACACCTTTTAGGGGAAAATACAGCGGTAAATAAGGGCTTAAAATTATATATTTTTTTGTGTTAGTAATATTTGTAATGGACATTTTTTCGCTCAATATAAGTTAAGGGACCTAGGGCCCGTATAAAAAGTTAAATTTTGTATTTTTTGACTCATAGAAAAACTAATATATGCGAAAAAATAAATGACTGAGTAAAATAGTAAATTATAAAATAAGTGAACTAATAAATGAATAAGTTATGGAATGAATAAGTAAGTGATTTAATAAAAGAATGCGTAGATTATTGAAATAAACTATTTCACTTTGCTTTGCTTGTACCTGACAAGGTGCGTTAAAGATTGAAAATAAAAATCTGACCATAATTAACTAAATAAGTACCGACACTCCGATTGATTACCATCACCAACATAGTTTTTGATGGTCATCAATGGATCATAATTAGCACTGTTAATTACAGAAACTAATTTTGTTTATTACAAGATTTTTTTTTTTTTTTTGATAAAACACAAAGTATTACAATATGTGTAATATTTTTTTCAAATGATGACTCGTTTTAATACATTCCTTAATCTTCAGAGCTGTATATTTTTTAACTGGAATCGCGAATAGGATCAAAACCATAGATAACATAATGTTAGATAGATGGCGTTGCAAACTGCAAAAATATTTTACCATTTTACGTTGTTCCACTTTCCCCTTCTAAGAAGTTTGAAGTGGTGCAATTTTATGCGGCATTACTCAAAGTAAACGATGGCTAAGTGTTTCAAGTAAACGATGAATACATAAGGTCTAAAGGCCTGAACTCTTTTTATCCAGTTCTTATATATTCTGTTCCCATTTTTTTGTTTTTCTGCCGCATGGTGTTGCTATTTGGTACACTTAACATTTATCTTAAATAAGAGGATGATTGCATTAAGCTACGTCGTAGGAATCACTTCTTCTCAGACTTTCTCATCAAATATTTTTTTCCTTAAGGAATAAATAGTTTTCTTAAATCTGGCGCAGAGAATATTATTATTAGCCTCTATTGCAAATTCTAAATACGGTTTTCAAAAAACATCCTGATAAAATTAGATATTTATTTGTTCATAAACAATACTTATTATTTTAGTTGAAGTTTATCACTAAAATTTCGCTAAAAATCCACTAAACTTTACACGCACTGGCCCTATTAAACAATTGATAAAAATCATTTAACTCTTATCTTAATCATTTGCACTGCGTTTTTGTAACTGCAATAAGATATACAGTGATCTTCCATATGCATTATTATTCGAACAAACAGTTTGCTTCTTAAGGTAAGGCAGAGTATTAAAATTTCTAACAATACCGTCTTCAGTTATATTGCTCTTACATAAAGTTTCAAGCAAAAAGGTATCCGGCGGAGGAGAAAAGCAATATTATCGTAGTAGGAACAACATATTGAGCTATGTTTATTCACAGTTCTATCTGCATTAAGCGTGAATAAAATGAATAGCTGTACAGATGATCTTTCCTACAGCTAAGCCTGGTTCTACGAAGAAACAGATAGGAAATCAATCCTGCGAGACAATAACGATTAGAGGAATGTCCAGAGTACTATGCAACATTAGCAACAAATTTGATTTTGATATTATTTGAAATTGTTAGCGTAGAAGTTCGAACAACTTGTAAAAATATGAAAGTAAGCTTAATGAGATAATCAGGATTTCAAGTTGGGGTGTTATAAAAATAATTTATAATTGGAAAAAAATAATTTAAAAAAAATCAAACTCAAGAACTTAATAACATAATTTAACTCAGAATTCTAAGACAAAGCTTGCTTTCATATGATAATATAAGCGAATTTTTTTATAATAAATTAGGAATGCGCATAAAAAGCATTTGCATAAAACGCCAGTTTGTTCCTCTAAGATTGGGAGAAATGATAAAAGAACTGAAGCGTAATTATTTTGTTTACCATTTCTCTCTTAGTCTAGACGAGTTTATCAATAGAGAAAGGTCAACTTATTTAAGTCGTTTCATGTCAAATCTTATGACAGCCAAACAACGTGTGATATTTAAAAACAACATACTTCTTTTTTGATCTTTTAGCACTTAAAATATTAAAAAAAAAAAAAAAAACAGGGTTTATTCAAAAGAATGAAAATTTTTAATGTTTTCTGAAAGAATTTCCCAATTGAATACGCTTCTTGTTCTGATGAAAATATACACACTTTAAAGTCAGAGGATTCAGAAGCAGCCAAACGTTAGATGAGATGTAGTTACATGAGAGAAAAATAGTTTAAAAAGTGTAAATACTTTAGTAAGCTTAGAAAATTGAGTTAACCTGAGAGCAATGTCTTAAGCATGCCCGTTACTGGTGCCGTCATCTTAATAAGCGTTATTTAAAAATAAAAAAATTAAAAAAACATTTTTAGGTTTTTAAATGTCGTTTTGAGGCTTTAGTATTTTAGAAACATAGAACTGCTATTGCATCAAACAATTATGCAACAGAACTAAAGTTTATGTTCAGTTTAAGGGTAAGCGCCGACTGAATTGCTTCAATAATGCCCGAAACTCTTAGAGCATGTATTAGTAAATGGAGGGAGCAAGTTCAAGCATTGGCTTAGCAAAAGCTGATGGGGCAGAGACCCCGAGTCACGAGACTCAGCAAATAAGAATGGTTGACTCGTTTTGAGTGAAACTAGCGAAATAAACCTGAATTTCTTCACTCCCTCCATTTTATCTCTTCTCAATGCCGAAACTTTGAAAAGGGAAGGAAGGTAGAGGAAGCATATTTCTATATTCTTGTAGCCACAAACTCAAATACTGCAGCAGCATGTAAAGTGAAGTATTTGAAGAAATTATGTTTATTTTGATAATATCCTGAAAAACGTATCAATCATAAACTGCAGAATCACGTGAATCGGGATTTATTGATGCTGTTGCTGTTTTCAATGGGGCTGAATAGTACTAACTATTATTCGAATACCTTGTGCATTCTCCAGAAGCGAGCATCCATTCTTTTACGTGGCACTACTATTGATAGATGCCATTACTTCGTGAATTTTGACTCCAAATTTCCTATCCAGAAGGAGGCATCTGTGTTTTTGCGAAGCGAAACTGCACTAGTAATTTACTTTTGCTAAGAGAATTCAAACCCAAACGATTACTGGGAGATTTTATACGTGCCGCATAAGACGACATGGTCGCTGTCATTTTTTTGCATCTTGTGAATGCTTCGACTAGAGCCAAGTTTGAACCTCTGTCATTGGGTATAAGAGTCCAACCCCTAACCCCTGCACAACTCTGTCAGTGGTATGGGATCCTCACCGAAATTTTGGACTAGCTTCCCTCAGTTATTAGTTCCTGCTCTAAAGTTTGGACACTGCCGGAATTTTCATTAGTTTTCATAAGCAAATTAAACTTGTTTTTCTTCTGTGGGTAAAAGTTATATATCCGGGAACTTGGTCGTAGCTCAGATGTATTCAGGATACATGCTTCAAAATTAGCACAATATTTTATTTTTTCATCAAAAGTTGTTTCTTTTTTCACACTTATCGCAAATACGTTCTTCTAATTTTACTTCTGGTACAGATAAAATAAATTAATTATCTGTTAATCCATACTATAATTTTGGTGATTGAATTATTTATGAGAAAAAAATATAGCAACAAGCAATGAGTGTCATTTTTTTTTACTGATGACACATTCCTAAAAATTATATCTAACCATGTTACACTTAAAAAAATACTTCTCTTCTAAGTAGCGCATGCAGTAAATGCTAAACAACACCCTAAATATCAATGCTCTTTAAAAGTGCGAGTTTACCTTCTTCAACTTTTTACTTAGTGGACAAATTTATTTTGTATAATCATGGTGTTACTTGTATATTTTTTCTTGATTTGTTTTGAACAGTGCTTTGTTATCTATTTAAATCATATTAAAATAACTCATGTAGCTTGTCTACGATTCTAATCAATTTTTCTTCCAACGTTATATATTGTGATGAAAATGAGTTTTGTTAGTTAAATCGTAAGATAACCAGCAAAAGTTTACTGATTTTCTATATTTCTGTTCAACGATTACACAAAACACATAAGGTCTTTTTTATTTTTTAGAAAAACTGATTCACTTCTTATAATTCTGAGTTACAAAAATGTTATATACGAATTATCGTGGGCGATGTAGATGTCCATTTTTATTTGCTATTTCAAACTTTTTAAAAATAAGTTTTGAGAAAACTTTCTTAGCTCACTTTTTAGTCATCAGCAACAATTCAGGCATATTTCACGTGCACGCACATTCAAACCGTAGCGTTTTTCGTAGCAACTGCTTTTTCTTTTCTTTTTTTCCCAATTTATGTAAAATTAATGGCATATTTGTTTTGGTACAGATTTCATATTTGATCTTTAAAATTTTTTTTGTTTTAGTTATTATTTTTTGTAAATATTTTCTGCCATGATAACTAGGCAAAAAGAAACACTTTCTTTTCTCTGACGAACTTTCAAATTTAAATACTACCTTATAGCAAATACCAGTAAATCTTCATAAACGTTTGAAAAAAAACCTGCATTAAAGTGTATCTATCAATATCTGCTATGTTACAACATCAATAATGTAAATACATTTATCTAGTTGTTCAAACAACAAGTAAAAATAAAAGTAATTTCATTTACGGCTCAACTTTTATAAACTCTTTCTTTTATATCAAGAGAATAAAAATCAACAAACTCTTCCAATTTCAAAAAAATATTTATTAGCTATCAAATAAACACCGATTTTTTTTTTCATTTCTGTAACTGATAAACAACAAATTTTTCGTCATGACCTCAGGGCACAAAATACTCGAATTTATACTTTTTCTAATGTTGATTTCTAATATAACACACTCAACAGTGCGAGCAGACTATTTACATATGCAGCGCAGGAAAACTTGAAAAACAGCCTAAAAACGGAGAATTTAAAGAACACAAGTTTGTAGCTACGTTTTCCTGGCGTTAATAATGCGTCAGCTGTGCGGCGGAAGTAATTAATGAAGTTTCCATTCGACAGCGCTTGAATGAGAAGAAACAATTAAAATTTTACGGAGATACTGCGATGAGGGATAAAAAACATCGGATGTACGAAAGAAATGTTCCAGCAATTGTTTGCTTATTGGACTGGAAAATAAAACTTTTTTCACATCGCGGAAGGGAGTAAAAGAAATTTTTACTTGCATAGAGTAGTTCACACAAAAGTAAATCAAATTGAGCCCACCGCTGCGAACCGTCTAATGCTTCAGTATTTTTGGGAAATTAATCTAGAGGTCAAAGATGTATTTTATAAAACAAATACAGCTCAAAAATTTTCAGTGATGCAGTAATGAAAACAATAAAAATGTATTTACTAAGTGCAGTAACAAGATATAAAATTTTGGACAGGTGGTTGAAGAGAGAAAATTGCGCAATATATTTTTAATCACGTTAAAAAATTATTTTAAATCTATTCCTTCATTTGTTTGTAAATTAAAAATAAAAAAAAAAAAAAACGAATTTTTGAAGCTCTTTTTAAAAAAATATTCGATGCAATTATTTCTCTGAAGTAAACATTTTTGAGCTGAAATTGGAAGAAAAGAACCTCTAATGAACAAACCACACCGCACACGTTTAGTTGAGTATTCAATTATTTCGTGATATAAATGCTCAATTAAACTTCAAAAAACTTTTTTGCTCCAGGACCTGCCTTGTTTTTGTTCCTTACTGCAAAAAATTCGTAATTATTTAGATAAACATCAAATTATCTAAAAATGATTTTCTTTAAGTAATACTTTTAATGGAGTTAAATTGTAAACAGCAGGAAGTGGAATTTTCTACGTAGACTGGACAAAAAATATACTCTAAAAGCAGTTAATTAAGATGCAAACGATTTCAAAATTGAGTATAAATAATACACATATTTTATGACACAAAACGAGGATCGAGCTTTGTCTTCTTTGACATGATAAAAAATTAAGGTATAAAGTTCAAATTTCTCTAAATTAAGCATACAGTCGAAACGAATATTATTTGAACCGCCCGCCGTTTTAGTAAGTTACTGTCCTCTCTACGATAACTACTAAAAAGATGAGCTGCAAAAGTCTCTTCAATAAACCATTCAAATAACAATTTTCTTTAATGTTGTCATAAAAAGTTGCGTTTTTTTCTGTTCCTGAGTTGAATATGGTGCCGGACTAGAGCGACGTGGATGACATAATGGCAAAATGTCGTGTTCTCAGATGAATCCCGCTTCTGGTTATCCAGTGATAGTCGCCACATTCATGTGTGGCGTCAACGTGGAGACAGATCTAATCCGTCAGTAACTGTGGAACGTCCCACCGCACCACAACGTGCCATAATGGTTTTGGACGCAATTGCGTACAATTCCATATCACCTATAGTTCGTATTCAGGGCACTATGACGGCCCAACGATACTTGCATAATGTGATGCGGCCGGTGGCAATCCATTACTTTCAAGAGCTACCTAATGCAATTTTTCAGCAGGATAACGCCCAACCACACAGTGCCTGCATCTGCCAACATGCTCTCCAAGGCACACAGATGCTTCCCTGGCCACCATATACTCTCCTGACCTGTCACTAATCGAACATGTGTCGGATGTGATTGGACGTCGTTTGCAGACTCTGTCCTTGCCTCGTTGGGAAGACGAACTGTGGCAAATGGTTGAAAGGGAATGGAGAGCCATCCCTCTGGACACCATCAGCATGACCCTTATTGACTTTATGCCTAGACGTGTTTCTTCGTGTATCGCTGTCCGCGGTGTTCCTACATCCTACTGAGCCAACGCCGTTCTCTCTCTGCATTCTGCCTATCATTTTGAAATTAAGATCATTTATTATTCCTTGCTGTCTCTGTCTTTTTTTTTTTTCAAATTTTCTCACTTTCTGATCACTCCTTCTTGGTATTGCATTTTCAATGTCGAGCAGTGTATATAAAGTTTTTTACAGTGTTTGGAGCATCTCAATGTACGTTAATATTAGTTGCAAAACACCATCTTAGGTTATTGCACGTGCAATGACGATGAATATATGAAAACAACCATAAAATCATCAAGATTTGGAATTGTGTTTATCAGGTGGTAATATGAGTGCAATATTTTAAAAATGGCGACAAAACAAGAAATGCTGTTTCTTTTTAAATTTGTGTTGTAGTATGCGTTATGTTCTTCTGTTCTTGCAGTGTTTTAGGGGTACAATTATGACTTTGTTTATCTTTTCCTATCATCACAAGTGTTAGAAAAACTAAGGAATAGCATCCACGCAGTAGTGATGGCCATTACCAGGAGTTACTCTACGTAATTATCATGACCGCCGCATGGATGCTATCCTTGAGTTATTCTATCGCTTTTGGTACTGGGTGGTACACAAAAGTCATTAATATGCCCCTAAAGCATTGTAAAAAGAGATGAACGTTTCGAATATTGTAACCCCCCCCCCCCCCCAAAATAAACCCCTCGCTTTTCTTCTTTCGTCACCAGTTTAAAAATACTGTACTCGTACCCTCATAAGACCGATCATTTTATGCGGTAGTGAGACATGGGCAATTAATAAAACAGATTAATACAAACTTCTCATTTTTGAAAGAAAGATCCTTCGGGCAATTTTTGGAGCAGTAAAAGAAAATGACACTTGGAGAAGTTTATATAACTTTGAAGTATACCGTAAATACAGACAACCCAGCATCTTAAGAGTAATTAAAGCCAATAGAATCAGATGGCTGGGGCACGTATTTGGGCGTGCAGATCTGGATCCAATTAAAAAGCTAACTTTTTCGAAGATTGAGGGTACAAGGAGAAGGGGAAGACCAGCAACAAGGTGACTGGATAGTGTTGAGAAGGACCTTAAAATTTTGGGAGTGAACAGGTGGAGAAACCTGGCAACGTGTCGTACCGCCTGGAGAAAGCACACGGAGAAAGCCTTGGCCTGCACCAGGCTGTTGTGCTGTTGAAGAAGAAGTACTCGTACTACCTAGTTCCAAATTTTGATGATGTTGTGATTATTTTTGTATATTTCTCATCGTTGTACGCGCAATACTTTCGTATATAGTGTTTCGAATGCGAATGTACTTTTTGTAGTAATCCCGTACAATTTTAAATTGCCGCTTACCTTTAAGCATACTAGTACCGCGCATTGACAAATACTATAATAGATATAAGTAAACATTATTTTTATGCGTGTACCACATACTTGTCCTCAAAAATGTTAAGGGTTCACTTTTTAAAATGGCATGGGAAAATATGGAAAAGAGGAGTAAATTAAAGACCAATAGTTGTTGTTATCAACTTCCTCTGCTTTTATTTAAATGCATTTGTTTTTCAGAACCCAACTTCTGAATATTTGGCTCCAAATTTGCAACATTGTTACTAAGCGTGCATTTCCATTTTGTAACATAAAGCAAAGCAAAGAGTAACACGGATCAGCTTCGCGGGCTCGATGTGGCCCGCAATCAGTAGGTTGGGCACAACTGTGATACATGATTACGCGTCATTCTGCATACTGCAAGGCCATTAAAACACATTTATAGAAAATAATTTTCTTGCGTTTAAAAAAAATCATCACTGTTATGAATGAATAAGAAAGGTTTTTTAATAAATGTATTTTTCAAGTTATAAATATAGTTAAAGTTGGTGCCGTGACTTTAAACTTGGCAATGAGTAAGCGAAAGTTCTAATGCTAATTGTTAGTTTGAACACAAATGATTTGTTAATTTTTAAAGACCGTTAGGAAAATATCTTGAAACAAAGTTGCTTTACACTATGCAATTTTACACTTATCTAATCAAAAATGTACATAAATCGCATCAATTATATTGCTGACGTTTTTGCGGTATTAGTCTTTAGTCGAATGCTTGCTCTCTCCTAAAACCGTTGAATTATTTTTAATTAAAAATATTTTGTCAGTTGGAAGGACTATTTTTATATTCCCTGTTAATCAATGAATAGATAAAATTTAGCATAATTGTATAAAATAATTCTACTTATATATGTGTCTATTTTTTCAATTTTTATGGAGGAAAATCATATGTGTCTGCTAAAGCGTTACATTTCTTTTCAGATGGGTGAAAAGCAACATTGCAAAACAACTTTTATTTTAGAAAAGCAAACAAATACTTTATTTTATCGGCTTTTCTGTTTTTACCTCTTATTGTCATGTACAGAACTATTTCAAAATTATCCGCAGTATTTGGAAGTTTTCTGAAGTACAATAAAAAATATAAAATTATCAGTTTTCAAAAATGAATTTCCTTCATCATAAAACCTACATCATCGTAGAAAAAAATAGTTTAGAGAGAAATGAAAGAATTACTTGTGCATGGATTTAAAAATATTCTACAAAATCCTCACTACTTTTTTTATCAACCTGAAATATTTAACATTCAAAGTGTACAGAAAAATAACCTTTATTCATGCATAAGAAGAAAAATTGAGGAAAAAAATAGAATTTTTTTCTTTAAAGGAAATTCGGTTTATCTTTAAACCTTTTGTAAGTTTTTTTAAAGGAAATAT
Organism: Uloborus diversus; assembly: GCF_026930045.1. NCBI lineage: Eukaryota > Metazoa > Arthropoda > Arachnida > Araneae > Uloboridae > Uloborus > Uloborus diversus. The sequence goes on from NC_072740.1 coordinate 60,424,093, forward strand.
GCTCTAAGAATGATGCATTTCAACCGGTATTATTCATGTTGAAGTTATTCCCTGCTGTGAGTCGAAAGATAAACACTTTTCCAACAATGATTAAAACGAAGGTGACAACTCAAACACAAAAAAAGTATTTTATTTTCATTGGGTAAATAGATACTTTGCAAAAGAAAGAGAAGGAACTTTCTGTAGTTTAGCTGAATTTCTCTTTAAACATTTTTATCATCCTCTGAAATATTTGACTTTGGAATTTATTTTCATTTCAGTTTTAGAAACCAGATTGATGTAATTTTTTTACTGCTAATGATTTAGAAAAGAATTTATTCCTTTGCTTACTAAACATTGGAAGAAGTATATGTAAGATATAAATTTAATTAGCTATTTTGTAAACAAAACTATAGCTTCAGAATGTAAAAAATAATGAATAAATAAATAAATAAAATTGTGTAAGAAAAGTATAACTGATGACAATGAGTAGTGGTGTAGATAAATTATCTAACACTATAAATTCCTTTGGAATTATACACTTTTGGGACTGTACATAAATGGTGTCCACTTTTTTTCAATATATTTCATCCCTTCTTCTGTAACAATAAGGTCACATTTCACCCCTCGTCAGATGTCACACGCAACAAATTACCAAACAAATTACCAAAAAAGCACATTTTTCAACCAAAATGTGTGATGTCACATTTCTGGTTACCCGCTCCCTACCCTCTGGTAAATCCCTAGTCACAAACCGTCACAATTTAACTAACCCTCCTTCTCCCTCTGAGACCTGTTATGGTTTTATCGGAAAAATAGTACCTTAATTACATTTCGAAAAAAAAAAAAAGCATTCAATTCAGATGTTATCCAAAGTTGGTAACTATTCGTTTTAAGTTCACGTATGAATTTGGTGCTTTCTAAAGAAACGAGTAAGATTTTATTAACTTTGCAATGATTTCTCCTTTTTTAACATAGAAATTTTTCTTCGGCAGAAGATTTTATTTATACGATCAAAAAAAAAAAAAAAACGTTATAGTACTTAACGTTTTATGTGATTCTATTTAAATTACCAGTAATTGTAAAATGCTCAATACATACATAAGCTTTTAAGGTACTGTCTCAGTTTAACTACGAAAGATAATTGCTAAAAAATAATTGTTAATTGCATTGTTTACAAACAATTAAATTCTTATAACAATATACGATATCATTAACGTATTGAGAATCTAAAGTTATTAAGATAATAAGCAAGAAAGCATGATCCTTCAAATATGTAGGAATCTCTAAATTAAAAGGGTCTGTATTTAAATACTGAGAATTACTTCCACGTTGTATCTGAGCTTAAGATTTATCTAGGTTTCAATATATTAATGGCATTTTATCGTTCATGAAATATTTTCGCACTAAACTCAGAAACTATTTAATATTTTATGCAGCTACTTGAGTTAGTTATCAATAAAGTTAATGGTTTAAATGTCTTTTGTTTTCCAAACTTAATCAAACCATTCTTCAACTACATATTTCCGCTTTATACACAAGGAACTAATTTTGCACTGTATTTGAAGTTGAAAAAAAAACAACTGTGTAGGGTAGGGCGGGGCTAGTTGAGCACAGGGGCAAGTTGAGGGATCGATATTTCTCGAAAACTATTTACCATACGTGTATACATCAAATGGCGGAAAGAAAGGGTTATGGGAGAGGAGCTCATCGCGCGATCTTCAATTGCAGCTCGACAAATGAGTGAAGCATCCGTGCATATTAATTATTTTGTAACAAAAAAGTGAAAAATTCATTTGCCGCAAGTTTTTGTCTCTATTAGTCCAATGATATCTGTTTTCTGTCAGCCAAGTATTAATCTTTCATAAATTTACTGTACTTTTGATGCGTATAAAGATTCTGTGTATAATTTGTACCGTTTCTTCGTAATCTCATTTTTATTTTAAGACTTTGGTTTGGGGTTAGTTGAGCAAGTATTGCTCAACTGATTCTCGAAAGTTAAATCAAAAGAAGTAATATAATTTTTGCGTTGTTAGGATGCGGAGCTATAAAAGGAAAATTACCCGATGTTCTTACACTACTGACGACCTGAGTAATGCTGCAAAGGCTGTCAATGTTGAGGGAAAAAGTATGAATGCCGCCGCAAAATAATTCGGTGTCAAGCGGATGAATTTAAAAAGATTTTTGAAGAAATTAAAACGTGATGATTCATTCATGGGTTATGCAAAACAGAGGCAAATTTTTTCTTCCCAACAAGAGGACTCTATAAAAAAATACTTGCTGCAAATGGCATCAATCTATTATAATTATTCTCCAAATAACGTTCAACGCTTTCCCTACTAGTGTGCTGTTAAATTTAGCATTAAAATTCCATCCGCCTGAACTCCAAATAAGATGGCCGGAAAAGATTAGCTTAAAAAATTTTTAAAATGAAATCCAAAACTATCCATCCAAAATCCAGAACCATTTCAGTTAATTCGAAAAAAAAAAAAAAACTTTATTTTTTGTTAATATGTCACTAAAAGACTATAAATAAAGAGTTGATTGTTAAACAGAAATTTTATTTCATCTCTAGTTATCATTTATTCAGCGATTTGGCTAGACATTATAAGTGCTCAACTTGCCCCGTACACTTGCTCAACTTAGCCCATCTACGGGGTACGTTGAGCAAGTTTGACTTTTTGCATTCCGACAGCTGTAGCTCTTAAACGTATGATATTAGCAACAAGTTACTATGGACACTTTTGAAGCGGGATACATTACTAAGCCATCATGTTGCATAACAATCGAAACTTATCGTTGGGGAGCTATATCCGCTCAAGTGAAAAATTGCTTAACTAGCCCCGCCCTACCTTTTCAACAAAAACTATTGTTATGATGCAAAAATTATTTAATCGGCATAAACTTAATTTTTCACTTCCCATCACTAGGGCTTAGGTGCCGTTATATTTAATTTATTTCACATTTAAAATGAAAAAAAAAAGAATGCTTAACACGGTGTTATTCTTACATATTAACTTCAAGTGAGGTTTTGACTGCTACCATTCAGGAACCGTAGCCTTCGGTTAATTTAAGTCCATTTAGGATTCAAATAATAAGTAGCCAAAAACGAAGCCGGTACTTTCATCCCGTGCTTCGCTTTTGAAAATTCTCGTGATGCGGGCGAGAAGTTCGCATTATCGCGGAAGTCATCACCCATTCTGCGTAGGTAAAATCACGTTGTAGCGGGATACAAGGGTTTTTAAATGTCATACACCAGATTCTTCAGTTTTTAACATTGTAATTTCTGAAAATGCAACTATGCTTAATCAGGTTATTCCCATGACAGGCTGCCTAACGCAGGCTGCTTAGTCGAAACATCGCAATTTTCGTGAGCAGGAAAAGGGACATAATATAGTATTATGAATTTAAACCTTAAATGTATTATTCAATGGTGTTTCAGGAAACTTTTTGTGGTTTTATGAAGGAGTTTCGTGTTCGAAACTCGTTAATAAGAGCAATATTTCTTGAATGCAATATTCTCTTTGCCTCTCTTCATCAACGCTGTACTGATACCTTGAACCAGAGAAAAAAATGTTTTTTGACCACTTCACTTCTCAAATTAAAAAAAAAAAAAAACACTCAAATATTGTATATTTCCAAAAAAAAAATTAACATACCACGCATAATGTGTTGAAAAAAGGTTTCTGAGAAATTAAATAGTTCTAATTTAGCTATTTCTCTATAAATTTTAAAAACAACGAAAGTTGATGCATGCTTAACTGTCTTTCGATTACTCCAAGATAAGAAATATGAAATTAAGAAGAGCTTCAAGAACAAAAATTGGTTTAATTAACTTCTAATTATTTATTAAAATATATCACAAAGTATTATTCAAGACAATAGCTCTAGACTATTAAACTAAATATTTTCATGAAATAATCTACTTGAGTGTTAGAAATTATATGCGTCATGAATATGACCTAACTTTCAAACTCACATTGCCACGCTTGCATTAGCTCGAAAATCACTAATGGAAAACTGTTCTCACTGCAGTCGCATCTCATCCATATTAAATTGTTTCCCATCAGTTTCCGTATGCAGATCGCGATATATACTATCATCGTGTCACGTTTATGATATATCGGTGTATACTTACCCTTGTCTAAGCCTTGCTAAAAATATTATAACTTCAATTTTTTATGCATTTCAAATACTGCATTTCCAAAGCTTTATGAATCAGAAAGTATTGACGTGCTGAGCTTTGAATGCAACTTTTGTTCCAGGTTTAATGAAGGAATATTTGATGTGTCTTTGCTGAAGTACATTGTTGCCGTTTTTAAAAAGGTTCTGGTTTGAACACATTAGTCAGCTTGTTTGGAATTCTAAGAACCGGTGGGAAGTTATCCGGAAAATAAAAAGTTTTTTTATTTAAAATATATGTTCCTCGCTCATGAAAAAAATCAAAAATATTATTTTTTTCTCTCTATAGTTGGTTGGTAATCTTGCTTAGTATGACCAGTAAAGGCTGAGTTTTGATAGCCTAAAACAGCAAAAACTGTTCTTTAATTTTAAAATATGCTTTTATAATTAATTAAGAAAGTTAATATAAAATAATACAATCGTGTCAAAACACTAATTACGAAAAAATGATAAAACATATGGGTTAGTGAGAAGCAAAGGGATGTAAGTCGCAAAATTAAAAATGTGGAGATAACCAGTACAAATCATAGGTAGACCTCTCCTCTGTCTTTGGGCAAAAGAGCGTACTAGTAGCCCTAGTAGGTTCTGTTATACAGCATAATTCAGAATTTTTTTTCAATTAAAGCCTACTTATATTTAAACGAATTTTACTGAAAACTTAAAAATGTCCACTTACATCCCTTTGCTTCTCAATACCTCATATTTTCATTGAAGTTAGAAACATATGTTTAATGCTAAAATTGAAAGAAAAACTCAAGTAAGGAAAGTATTTTGATACTTAACACGTTAATATATAAATACCTTTGTGCTTTATCCATAAGTTTACTTATTTTGCATTGAAAAATGGGTTCCTTGTAACCCTGAAACACTTGTATGCAGTAATCTGCAGTTCTTGTTCAATTATACGTTGTTAATTCTTATTTTTACTATGTATGATACTGTCATTTCCCGGGGAGGCTAAAAACTTATTGAAGAAAAGATAATTATACTTGTTTGTTTTGTCTGGGTGCGAAATAATACTTTCACCTGTCTTTTCTTATGACAATCTTCTTGTAAAAATAAAATATAACTGCAAAATCTTTAATTTTCTTTTTTTTTATTTTGTTGTAGTTAATCATTGACGTTGTCTGATTGGTTTTGCATATTCACAGTAAATGCACTCGAACCGAAACCGTTTGAAGCCACCTAGCAGTGTATAAAATAGCTACATTTGTGGATAACTCTATGTAATTCTCGTGGTATAATTCTGCGTTGACAAACTTAGCTAGGTAGTTATATGTGACTAGCACAAAACTCTCAATGTCAAGTTTTAAATTTTCATAATTAAATTACTAAATTATCTGTAACATGCGTTGCCAAGAATCGTTAATGACTTGCATTTTAAACCACAAGTTGGATACATAAACAGTTTGTTAAGCTTAAATTTATATTTCCGAGCTTGCAAAAGCTTCCTTAGCTTCAACATAAAGTTCCAATTGGATCAGGTTTAGCTGTTTTAAGTTTAAAATGATGGATTAAAAATTGAACCAAATAAAAAAAAAAAAAAAAAAAAACAGAAACGTTGCTACACTAATATAGCCAGTTACCGTATGTGCATACGTCTTCTACGTGTTTTATAAGCGTACATTTCAAAGCTTGTTTTTTCATGGAAATTGCTATTTTCCATCTTTAAAATTATCATATCTACAGCCATTTTTTAATATATACCTTAGTGATCTTGATTAAATTCAAGTCATGCGATCTATTATGACTGCAAGCTGTAAGAAGATAACTTGCATAATTATGTGAAGCTATGGCTGAATAATAAATGTTACTGATAAAATAGTTAATGTATTTTTAAATGCAGTTTATTTGAAATTTCCACTGATGTGTTAAAGCATCAAGTAAATGCACAATTAAGTTCTGAAAAAGATCAAGAATTTTCTTTTTGTATCTCCTTTTTATAAATTTCCGACATCAAAAAAATATGGGAATAGCTTGTTGCTATACGCACGAAATTAAATCTTCAAATGGTATTAATTTGTGAAAATCCACGATACGATACATTTAATGAAATAAAACACATTTCGTTATGTATGAGAGAACAAATAGTATAAATCGATACAAATACCTTATGCTTAATTGCATAAACTTAATTAAATTAATTCTGCTTCAAAATTGAAATAATTAAGCTAGCAAGTTTCCCAAAAGAATTTTAACTTTTATTTGCAGTTAGAGATCAATAAAAAGACCTTTGTATGATAAATCTCTCAGCATTCTTATCATGCTAATGCTTTAGTAAGATTGGATTCCATTTTCTTTAGATCATTTAGTACAATGCTAGAGATTAAAAATATGTCATCCAGATGATGAAACGCATAGTAGCTCTCAGTGCATCTTGTTCAAATTCCTTAATAGGCAATTTCAATTGATAAGCTCAAGTCTCTAATGCAATAAACAGTTTCGAATTCATTACATCATCAGAATTATCAAATTTTCCGTAATTTATATGCTTAAGTAAGTTAATTTGTTTGCTTATTCCATAGTTTATTTCCATAACATGCGCTGAAAAGAAATTCAGGAAACAATTTTCTTTTTAACTTCAAGGTATTGGGTAGATAAAGATATGTTTTAATTAAATATTTTTTATATAACTGAAAACAATTTTAATTTATTTTTCATAATTTAAAGGGAATGTGTTATTTTAAGTTAACTTTGAAATCGTGTGAAAAAGAAAAAAAAAGTTTTTTTAAGACCTTGTAGAAAGGGACTGATTCCTGTATAAACTTAAAGATTTACGTCGGTGATGTTGGTGATTGAGCAGCATTGAGAATTTTTGAACAACAAGATACTCGAAAAGAAGAGTTCAAATAAAGAAATACATATGGTAACAGCAGCAGCATAATCAGTCACATAAAGTGTGTGGCATGCCACGGAGGTGAGAATTCACGTATTATGAACCAAAAATATACTAAAATAAAAATTATTATTAAAAAATTGTTGGCAGGTTTAAAAAGATATACTTTTGATGAAATTAAAAATAATTGTTAAATGAATTGTTCCTTAAAGTTTTTACTGTAAGAGGCGTGTGACAGAAAAGTTACACTTTTTGAAGAATGACCCAACCCAAAAATCAGTTTTTACTTCGTATATGGAAAATGCGGTTTCGTTCAAGTATTTTGAATTAAAAGCGTTATACTGTCTCCTTTATTACTTCCTTTTACCAAAAAGGAAGTATTGTATTCGCGAGAAAGAATTCACTCAAAAATTGGCATTAATTTCCATTTTGCTCGCCCCCGAATAAATATTAAGTTTTTTTTTTTCAACTCGACCGCACGTGGATATATGGCTAAAAACGTATAGACACTCAAAATATCCATTTTGACGATACCCGAGTAAATTACAACGAGTTTCCTCGTGACGTCTGTATGTACATATGTATGTGCGTATGTATCTCGCATAACTTAAGAACGGTTTGTCCTAGAAAGTTGAAATTTGATACGTAGACTCCTAGTGGGGTCTAGTTCTGCGCTTCACTTTTTGGTTGCATTCAAATGCTTCAAAAGGGGTTTTTTACCCCTTTTTGGGGGGAAATCACTGTTAATTTTAATGCGAATTCAAGTGGTGTTATAATTTCGCAAACACTTGGCAATATATCGCCAAGCTTTTGGTCACCAAGTTTTGTCGCCAACTTGGCGAACCAACCAAACCCAAACCAAAATATGATTGGTTCCAGTTGAAGCCGCATATGAAGTGCATGGTTTCCATAAAGACTAATGAAAAAAAATCAAGAAGTTAATTTTATTTAATTTTTTAAAAGTGTGTTATAATTAATATTAAATTATATTTCTACTGTCATTGAAAAAATCGGTATTTGTTTCATCGCTATCTTCCTTCCTTGGAGCAGGATTTCTATATATTGCACAAATAGAAATACCATAGCCATCAGCATCAGCACCTTGTGTATTTGATTTAGTATTTGAGCTAGACTGGCTTTTGCAATTATTACATACTTGTGAAGAATCCACCTTTTTTTCAGCCACAATTATGATTCCAATCCTTCTTACAATTACAAAACTCAGTATTAATTTTTTCTGCAGCAGGGAAATGTCGAAGTCGAGTCTAAATTGACTTCAAACTGTTGTCTTTCGGAACAGATCCTCAGTTTTCAAGGTGCAGTAAGTTACCTAAGCATACTTGGTCTTGATATTCGGACAACTTAAATACTTTCTTCCTATATCGTTTAAAAAACATTGACTAAGTATTGCATACAGGTATTTCATTTAAAAATAAAATATCTGCTTTAAATTAGAGTTGCGGAATTTAACTTTAAGATTATACATTTTTGCATCTATTTAATTTTTGCCAGGTTTTATAAAGTAAATAATTTTTTCAGCAGGATTTCATGCTATCAGTATTGTTGGCAAATCAACATCACAACATCTCCACCAACAACAGTAGCTGTATTTGTATTGACTCGCTCAACATCTCCTTGAATTATGATTGCATTAGCGTTTTGACGTGTTTCTACCAAACGAAAAAAAAAACTGCCAAAAGAAAGTTATATTCGTCCAACGGAAAAAAGGCAAAGTCATCTTTTATGTGGCAAATAATGTTTAAAAAGATTTCATTTGAAAATTAGAAGAATTGTTCTTTAATTACCCTGTATAAAATTTACAAGTTGTTTTAAAAGAAATTTTTGAAACGTGATATCTGTAGCAATCTCAGAATTAGTTTATTTTTTGTACAGATTGGAACTGTGGAAAGATTTATGCAGTATCTACAAAACTAAAACTGATTAAAGTACGATTGTGTTAAGCTATTATATTTATATATTATATTTAAGCTGTTCTATACATATATTGAAAAAAAAAGCGCAAATAAGAAAGATGTAATAAAATGAATATCTAAAAGATAAATTTTCTATAAATAGTTAAGTGCCTCTTTCTTAGAGGTTTAGTTGCCTGCATTAAACAGCATCTAAAATGCGATTTATTTTTCCATATATGAGTATATTAATAAATGAACATGACTAAAAGATTAACTTGCAAGTGACAGTGACATTTGTCAAGAAGCAAAAATTACATTAACATAAGTTGATGCATTATTGTTGACATGTGATGCATCATTTTATAAACGCTCGCTAGTCTAACAAACTCTTGGTTTTTATACTGGACACTGATTGATGCTGTCTTACTATGGAATTGGAAAAATCATCACATTACTGAATGGAAATCAATTTTATTTTCTTCTCCATTTCGGTATCTGAGCGAACAAAACTGTTGAGCCACACTGTGGTATAAGTTCGCACAATTTAAGACTTTACTACTACAAATTAAAATTAAAAGACACGAAAACTCGTTTCGTTCATTCAAACTTGATGAAAGACAGAAGAAAATTTAAAAGAACCAAGTTGAACTTATATGATCATTTGCTAGTAATTAATATTAAATAAGTTAAAGGTTATGGTCCCATCTCTACTGATAATAATGGGGAAAAGCAAAGAATATGGAGCATTTTTTTCCACCCAAAACTTAAACTATGAGAAAAAAAATTGTAAAATTAAGACAACAAAAACATTTAGGACTCTGGTATTACGATCACGTCAGCTTGAAAGTTCAAAACAAAAATGATAGCTATGAATTTCCATTTTGAAAAATATCTGGAAAGGTTTTCTTACTTGGGTTGTCTCTTATTAAGAGGTAACACGAAAAGAACATTCGAAAAGAAATATTTGCGTTTCATAAATCAACTGTATGTACTTCAAACAAATAGTAATACTATTTAATTCGATTAGCAGCAAGTATATATGAACCTGTTTGAAATATTTTTGACACCAAACCTACTATTCATTCCCTGATCATTTGAAGAAGACCTTACACAATGAACACACACACACAGCGTCATTTTCATCTTCACGTTTACATTTTCATTCTTAGCCCGATATTGCGTCTTTCGTTCGATATTGTGCTCCACTTTATACTGCACACTTATCTAATTTGATTTTCACTCTAAACCACGTGCGTTTGTAGCACTTGAAATCTAATAAATACTAGAAAATTGCGCACGTTAATATAGAAGAAATTATTATTAAGTTATAACTTTCAACGTTTAAGGACGATACAATACGATTGCTGTAGACTAAAAAAAAAAAAAATCAGAACAGTAAAGTAAGCAAATAACTGCAAAACTGCATTTTAGACCACCATTTCTAGTCACAGCACAATATATCAGCTCCTGCACTATTACTTTCTCCATAGATGTCAAATATACAATTATAACATCTGTGCTTAGTTAGATGCTTTGAATGCTGTAGCCAGGATCGCCAAATAATATTTATACTAAAAAATGTCAAGGAAAAAGTTTTTTTTTTTGGTATGGAATTGCAGGAAGAATAAGTTCTAGACTCAGTATGTTATCTTATGTTTGTTTAACAATTGTACCTTTTTTGTTTGTGATATGACTGATTTTTTAAAAGGCTCTTTTGTACACACTGTTACACAGAGCACTCCTAAATATTAAAAACCCCTCATAAATTACTTAGATACAAACCATTGATATTTTATTATATATAAATACACTCCTGTTTGTGAAAACTGCTAAACCACGAAGGACTTACGCGAGTGAGCTGAAAATTACAGGAAATGTAAAGTAGGACATGATATGCAAATGATTAGAATTGCAGACCGGTAGCGCATGCGTATGCTGAGCAGCGCCCTCTGAACGGCGGATCGAACCGAATATAAATAGAGAGCTGTAGCGGGGCGTGTATGATTATCGGTGGTTATATGTTAGAGTAAACGTTAACTGAATCTTTACTATGCCTCTTCGACGAAAGAAAGAGAAATTTGAGCAAATTTCGGAGTTTGAACGGGGCAGAATCGTCGAACTTCGTGAAGCTGGATTGTCTTATCGTGCAGTAGCCGCTCGTGTGCAGCGTAACAGCAGCACAATCATGCGTGTTTGGAAGCAGTGGACGGACGAGGGTCGGATAGCTCGGAAATCCGGGAGTGGACCCCGAAATGTGACCTCAGCTAGCGATGACAGACACCTGGTGCGTATGGCGCTGACGGACCGCACAGCTTCTTTTTGACAATTGGCAGCACATTGGTCAACAGCTACAGGTGTTTCATTGTGTGCTTCATCAATTCGGAGACGTCGGCTGCCCGCAAGGATTCCTTTATACAGGATTCCTCTCACGCAAAACCTGTGGCTACAATGGGCCAATGTGAATAGGAGCTGGCGTGCTGATTGGCAGCAGGTCGTCCTTTCTGACGAATCCCGCTTCAATTTGTGGCACCATGAAGGCCGAATTCGTGTCAGGCGCTATGCCGGTGAACGGCACATTCCGCAGTGCATTATCGAACGCCACAGTGGACGAACACCCGGATTTACGGTCTGGGGTGCCATAGCATATCATAGACGATCACAATTGCTACGTATTTTGGGCAATTTGAACAGCCCCAAGCTATTACTTTCCTGCAAGGATTGCCAGGGGCTGTATTCCATCAGGATAATGCCCGTCCACATGTCGCCAGAACTGTCAAATCCTACCTTGATTCTCAGCAACTTCTTCCTTGGCCTGCATATTCCCCGGATATGTCACCGACTGAACATATGTGAGATTTCGTTGGGCGGCGTCTCGCTCGTGATCCTCGTCCTGTTGCTTCGACATGCGAACTTTGGTTGAGCATACAAACAATACGGAATACTCTTCCGCAGGCAGATATTCAAACTTTGTTTCACTCCATGCTGAGTCGCTCTTTTTGCGGCGCGTGGTGGCCACACAAAATACTAATTTCTATTTCTTTAGTTGTTTGTTGTGTTTAAAAATGTAATCATTTATTTGTACCATTACCCCTCAACTGTGTATTAAATTTCATTCAACTATGATGCTTCCTTCATGGTGTTGTAATTTTCAGACAGGAGTGTAGATTGGAAATCAATAAAATTACTTAATAAGCAAGTAAAAATCAATAAAATCTATAACATTACTTAAAGATGTCGGACATTATTTGCACTATTTTCGTGAAGTGGTCCAAAATCATATAAATGATGTGAGCGAGCATTTTCTGGCATTTAAATATTTTTTGCTGCTGTATATATTACGATAAAAATATACTGAATGATAAACGCCCCATTTTTGAAGTCCGTTAAAAATGAAATTTATGATTTTGTATTTATTTGGTAAAAACGACATTTCTTTTAATAATTAGGAAATAAATTTGCAGAACGAAATGAATAAAAGCTAATAATTAAAAAAAAAGACAATGCTAGACTCTGAATGTAATAGTTTATTGAAATCTCTTCTGACAGAAAGACCAGGATAAGAAAGTTTTATTGCCCAGGAACATTGGTCTTGAAAAGACATTACTTTACCAATCTCCTTATTACCTAATTCAACTGTCACAGCGGCTAAGTAAAGCAGTAAACCGTCTGATATACTGCCTCTAGCCAACATTAAAGATATAGGAATGGGATTAATATCGGGTTTAAGTGATGGCAGTTTTAAAACTTATAGCTAGTAGCGTTTTAATAAGAATTATAGCTTGGAGAAAGTGAGAAATATGGGTGGGGATGCTTAAACTATTGAAAATACAAACTCTTCGTAATATTTATTACTCATTAGGGAAAATGCAGTTTATTGCGATTATATTAACTAAGAATATTTAAAGCAAGTCTTCTAACGCGTATTTAGATATGTAACTCAGTATGCCTTAGATAATCGGAAAAAAGAAATTTAATAATGTTCACGTTTTTTTATGAAACATTGAAGACATAAAAGTGGTAAGTGTGTCAAACATTGGCTTGTTGATCTGCATAAGTAAGTAAACGATTCTCTTACTGAATCGGTTGCATTTTTTTCCTTTGGAAATACCTTTTATTTTTTTATTTTTGTTTTTGTTTTTTTATTTGACAAAATTGTAATTGTACATTAATACAATTACATTGTACATTTAATGTAAATTGTACGTTAAAAATTCTTCAAGTTCTTCAATATATGCAAATTTGCTAGGGTAACGGCACCAGTTACAGACATGCTTAAGACGACATCGCTCTCAGGTGATCTCAATTTTCTGAGCTTTTTAATGTATTTAAACTTTTTGAACTATTTTGTCTCATGCAACTACATCATATTTAACGTTTGGTTGGTTCTAATTCTAGTTTTATTTGCTCAATTTTGAAAAAAAGTTCCTCAGACAAGAGCAGCTAGAAGGTACAAAGAGGAAAAAAAAATGGGCAGAACAAAATAAAAAGGAGAAATTACTTTAAAATTTACAAGGTTCTATTGAAACAGAAATGGAAGGCATCAAATAAAAAAGGATGAAACCAAAACCTGCGACAGGGAAAAAGTTAGCACACTCTGTATAAATGACATTAATGAACTATTCTGTTTACGAAGTAGAAAAATTTTGCTTGCATCTATTGTTTGAAAGCACACAACCAATCGAAAAAGGATAAGACAGGGTTCTAGATCTCAAAACGCAGCCCCATGACAAGTATGCAGAAAGAAATACTTTATTTTTGTTAGTAGAATCTTACAGTGATGAAGAAGATGATTAAATAGTTTCTGTTTTTAATTAGCAATAAGTCCTATGATTTTAGGACTATAAAATGTTCTTTAATAATTATTTGAAAGTGTTTTTTTAAGTGTTTTAAGAGAAAAAAACTATTTAAATTTGGTTAAATTTCTATTTCACTTACTTCTTGGCATCATTTTTAATTGTGCGTAAACGTGCCCCACTCGATGCGTAAACTTGCCCCGTGTTCGGGGCAAGTTTACGCAACCGACTTGGACTCAAAAAACTTTTTTTTTTACGGTTAAAAACACAAGCTGAGCAACAACTGAATATACAAATCTTGACTTCATTAACTGCTTTATAAAACCACAATGTCTAAAACTTTCTAGGTTCAAACATAAAAATTAGAAAATTCATTGAAAAAAATCCTCGTAAATGAGCCCCTATCTTCCCTAGATATTACGAAAAAAATATTAATTAAAAAATAGGTTTACCGAAAAAAGAGGTTTTATTTTTTCTGCGTATGTAATCAACTGGTGTTATATCTTATCAGTAACTTAAATCAGGGTTACGTTGCCTAGATGTACCATTTCATGGCAATCGAATCAATATTTTAGAATTGAAATAAATAAAAAGTACAAAGTTTTGTAAATTATTTGGGAAACATTTAAATGCTACACTACAGTATTTTTTAGTAAAGAGAAAAATTAATTAACTGCTAAGGAATGACGCAACCAAAGGTGTGTGTGATTCCTGTCTCATATCAAGTCTTTCAAGATGATCAGAAAATAAATGAATCTAGCAGGTTTTAGGAGGAAGTGCTTTCACTACATAAAATACATCACATATACGGGATATTTATTTGAAAATCATTCTGAACCAAGATAAATAAATACCTTTGGGCTAAAAAGTAAAATATGAAATAACGACGTCAAAGAGCACTGCAGACACGTGTTTCGGCGTTACAAGAAACGCCTTTTTCATTGCAACAGAAATGTGCTCAAGTATGAAAAGACATTCGACAAAAGCTACGCCGAAACTCGTCTCTGCAGTAATCTGCAATTTGTGCTTTCTGACGTTGTTATTTCTAATTTTATTTCCGAATCAGTTTGCTTTTATAAATTTAAAAGTAATAAAACGTAAGAGATGACAAAGTAAAAATTGTAATACTAGTAGAATTCTTTGGATCTCACTGCATTTTTTTTTCTTTTCTTTGAAAGTTACTTTTTGCTTTTAAATAGTATTACTCATTCTACATACATTAGCTATTATTATTATTTTGTTTTTGCAGTGAACTAAAAGTTATTATAATGTTAAACTAAAACGTATAACATTTTATTTCTTCTACTCCTGTTATTATCAATCGGTTTTTAATTGAAAACGAATGTCTCAAATATACAGTTAAAGCAATACATTTGAAAAGAATTGTGCAATTTTACTTTGTTATTTCTTTTTGCAACTCAAATATATTTTTTTCATTTTCCATAGACAACAGAGTACACACACAAGAATACACTTACAAGGAAAACAGAAAGCTGTAACAAAAATAAATATTATTTTTTCAAGGAACGACACTATGTACAAAAATATTTCCTTTTTAAGTAAAGACAATAACATTACAAAAACATTACTTCATGCCTGTTTGTTAAAAATAATTCATTTTATTGAATAATGAAAAGAAAATAGCACAGTATTGTTAAATCGAAAAATCCCAGACTGCCCACTTTAAAAATACATGATTTTTCTTAACGTAGTTGATTCTGCACTCAATTATTTTTTCACCCTAAGGATCAATTATTGATCATTACTAAGAGAAGCAAGATGAAAAAAGGTCAATTTTACGGATTACTTTTTACCTCAACATTCAATTAATGAGGAAAAAACTATTACGGAAAAAAAAAACAGCTGAAGTAGCTTTTTTTTATATTTACCCAGGAGACCAAATTCATTATCAGTTATCTTTATAATTAATCATTACAGAGAAGTCTTTCACTTAAATATGCCATAATTGAATATCTGTTTTTTTTTCATCTGAAATAAAATAAGATAAATTAGTTTTGACATCAAAATTGTAAAAATGAGTAAATCATCACGTTCTCATTTTTCGATTGAAAAAAAAAAAAAAAAAAAAACTGCAAGAATGATTGTTACATTAAATTAATTGTTACTGAAATGGAAGTAAGAAGTACAGTATGCTAATAAAAAAAATCTTTTAAAAATGCATTTATGCATTTTCAGAAGTAATATGCTATCGTCAAAGAATCAAAAATGCGTTAATGGATAGATTAGTGAGTAGTTACGTAATATATGTACAAGATAACAAAAGCTTATTTTTTATTTATTTTTTACTGACTCCCATGATAATTCGCTAATGTAGATCAATCTACATTTTATTTTAAGGATCATTCTTATGTAACATAGTTGATAATGGTTATTTAACGCTTAAAAACCTTCATGTTGGTATTTTATTAAATCTTTCTGCATTTAACAATCCCTTTTACGTAAGAAGGTTATTACAGTTCTCAAAGAGAATAATTTAAGTATGGACTTAGTGTCCTTTTTTTTTTCTCAAGATTTAAGATGATCTTATTTATAATAAATGCGGAGACATAATGTTTGTTTTATATTTGTATGTTCTTATGATGACTTTAAACTACATATGCGAAAGATTGGATAAAAATGCTTTTAGATTAAATACCAAATACATTTCACAGCTTTTAACTGTAAATAAGTTTAAACAACTTTTCTATGGTGTGCATTATACTAAACTTTTCAATACTGCATACTGTAAACTGCAGTCGACAATGTACACCCATAGATAAATAACCTAGGCTTATGACCTAGACAAGAAAATGCTTACATATATTTATGCAGTGTTTTATTGTGTAAAACTTATATAATTTACTAAAGCTAAATGTGCCTATAAAAAACATTTTAAACAGGCGTTAAAAGTAATACAAAAGCAAAAGCATGTGGACAAAAAACATGAAATGACTTTTTTAAAATGCAGTTAATTTAAAAATATTTTATTTGGAGTTCTTTCTTAGAAACTATTGCACTGCCTTTTTTTTTTTTTTTTTTTTTTGGCAAATACTAGTTATTATTCTTTGTAGTCATTCTCTATAGATACAAAAAAAAGTACTTTCTTCCAATGAATATCAAAACATTGAAAAGTTGGTTGCTCCAATTTCTGAACTGTAAAGAGTTGAAAAAATAAGAGCTTAATCAATAACTTGGTGGGGGGAATATATTGGTTGTGTTTCAATAAACATAATAAAAGAAATACATAAGGATCCCTGGAAGGATGTTATCCAAAAAGTAAAAATGAAATTTGTGTTTTGTTATTTATTGGTATTGTCATTTTTTCAAAAAATTTTTACAACTTAAAATTCAAAATTTTGATGGAATTATTACTTAAGAATATGTTGCCAAGGCAGCGTAGTACGGTGTTTGTTGCTTTCCTTTATTAAACTTGACATGCTACTACTTAGTTATTAGTTTTGTCCGAAAATTTATATGCGAAATATTATCTTTTTATGCAATTAAAGTAGTTAAACTTTTAAAACATGTTGGGTTCTGTGGTACAAAGTGAAATGGTAAAATATTTACTTTGCTTTTAGCGCCACCTGTCTGGTCATATTATAACTATGTAGTAACACACGTAATGTATTTTAGTCACGAAAACGTTATTTATGAAGATCCGAGCATTTGATTATGCAAGCAGTTTTCAAAAACTGATACACAAATTTTAATATTTGTTTGTATGTCAAAAACTATTTTTATATTATTATAAAATGATTACGTTTCTGTTATTAACAGTTTAAATATTAATTGAGACCTACTAATATGCGGCGCAATATTTATTTATTTAATATTGACCTTATTAATTTTTTTAATGATTTCTACAGCTAGTCAAGTGCATATGGGACAAAGGGAAATATATCCTTTCGTTTTTGTTCTTGTTGTTCAGTCATTTTTTTTAAAAATCACTTACGTATTCATTTGTTAATTGATTCATGTTCCTTCATTCAACACTTCTTTTATTCATTCATTCATTCATAAATTTAATTTTTCATTCACTATTTTATTTACTCATTTATTTTTCATTGTACATTAATTCATGTATTTTCTTATTAATTCAGTTATTGTTTCATCATATACTCAATTATTCCTTTTTTTATTTGATCAAACATATTTCTTTTAGAAAATTATTTTACTTTACACTTTGCCACTATGGGAAAAAAAGTAAATACTTTCCACATGTCTTGAAGTACAAATTTAGTGAAAAAATAAAAAGTAATGTTTCAATACAATGTTTATTATAAAATACATTTTCTTTCTTTATGTACTGTAATAATTAAAATACTCCGATTTGTTCATTTTAAAAACGATGCGTCATCTTAACTATCTCACTTTGCTCTACATTCCCCTACTATTCCATTTCAAGTTTCTTACTTAAACTATTTGAAATGGGATTAAACCCCATTCATATCTACTGGATATAGGATGTCTTAGTGTCAAATGAGTTTTACTATTTTTTTTTACTTCTTGGTTCTAGGTATTTACATATTTAAATATTTATGAAACATCAACTTTTATTTTACTAAACTTCTTTTTGATAAATATTACGTTAACTTATGTCACAAATCAAAATATTTCACAAAATACGTACTGCTCCGTGAAAAGCACTTCAAGTATCACTACATTATAGACATAAATTGCGAAATATATTGCTTCAAAATACAAAATAACATTAAAAATTGATCTAAGCTTAAATTAAAAATTGATCCAGCTTCTAAAAATTGAAAGTTACGACAAAGTGCCTTTGAACCTTCTTATAATTCTCAGCTTTATGCAAGAAGCAAATATGCCTGGCCATTACTCAATGTTCATTGATATTTACATATTTAACCTTTATGAAACATGAACTTTTATTTTATTAAACTACTTTTTGACAAATAATATCGTTAACTCATGTCACAAATCAAAACATTTCACATAATATTTACTTTTCCGTGAAAAGTACTTCAAGTATCACACAATTATAGACATAAGTTGTGAAATATATAGCTTTTAAATACAAAATAACATTAAATTCAAAAACCAGAAAAAATATCTCAAAATATTTCAGCTTCTAAAAATTGAAAGTTACGACAAAGTACCTTTGAAGCTTCTTATAATTCTCAACTTTATGAAAGAAGCAAAAATGCCTTGGCATAGCTCAAGGACATAGGGAACTATGAAAAGATTTTATACGGCTACAGTTCGACGGGATGTCTCCCTAATGTGTTACAAGCATTGGACTAGGGTTCAATAAATATTGCTCCTGTTTATTTATTTTTTCTTCTTTAGGAAACGTCAATACATGGTACAGGGGTGCAACTATGTTTATTACCCATCATAAAGCCTTCGAATTCAGAGAAATCAAGGAGAAAAAAAATACAAGAGAGAACTTTGCAGGTCATGAAAGGATGTTTTGAGATTTATTCCAATCTGTTTACTTAGCCTTGGGGTTAAAAAACTGTTCGTTTCTGTAAGGAGGAGTAAAAAATGGCGGATGAAGATTTAAATTTTCTGGAAGATGACATAAAAGCGGATGGCTATGTTTGTACTCTGAGAGTTTGTTTAGTTTGAAGATTGATTTGTTGAATTTTGTTCTCTTTACGCTTTATTTATTTATTTTGTTTTTCAAATTCACGAGTTTACTTTCACGTTGAGATATTTGTCCAGGTTTTCGTTGTTCAATTACACGTATTTGAATTAATGCAAGACTTTCTTTGCCGATATTTTGAGTCTTAATTGTATGACAAAATGTGTTATAAAAACTGTAATATGACTTTTAACATTTTGAACAACTTCAAATGT
The DNA here is from genome assembly GCF_026930045.1 of Uloborus diversus. NCBI lineage: Eukaryota > Metazoa > Arthropoda > Arachnida > Araneae > Uloboridae > Uloborus > Uloborus diversus. Next base: position 60,443,619 of record NC_072740.1, read on the forward strand.
TAATAGTTACAGGGTAGAACAAATATAAATGATTCAGTCTACAAACCCGAAAGAGTGTAGCAATTTTTCATACTCTAATTACGAACTAAAGGTTGGAAAAAAAGCTCATATATGAGTTGAGTGTCAGAGGGAGCTGTTTTTTTTATTTATTAACTGAGTGGTAATGGTTTGCCAATTTGATCTGAATTAAAAACGGTAACATCTTGCAATTTAAGAAAAAAAACGGATGATGTTTTAAGATATCTTTTGAAATTAAATTTATTTCGTTGCTTCATGTTTAAATACAAATATATTAAAGAATATTTCTTTCATTTGTACCTGGGGGACATTTGTATCATATGTAAACGCATACTTTTTTTCTGAATTAGATTTAAAGAATAACATTAAAAAAAATGCCAGTAAAACTCAGCCTTTTTTTTTTTTTTTGACAAGCCACAAGCTGATCAACCAACAATGAAATGAAACACGAGTGAATCATCCGTTCGGCTGATGACGATGAGTCACTCTACATGTGAGCGGATGAGTGCGACAGTACCAATGTCGAAGATGACGCGCAATGAGTTATGTGAAAGATTTTGTTCATGTGCTAAAGGTGGTGAAACTTGGCTGAGGTATAAAACAGGGGTGCCCCCACTAAGAGCAATGACACCCCCCAAAATACCGTGAACACGCCCCGAAAGCAAGAGCCCCCCCCTCCTAAAAAGGGAAAAATACCCCTCAAAACTTCAATGGCGCACTCTGCGCCATGACCTCTTCCCCTTGGTGGGTACCCATGTGTAAAACGTATTTTCTTTGGTTTTAAGAAAAATTAAGAAAATAATTTGTTTGGTAAAATTAAAATCAAAAGTAATACCACAATGCTCCTTCCTTTCGTCTTCATGAATGATCCCTCCACCTCTTGTAAATGTCTCAGTAGATAAATCATAAAGATTGAAATTGAAGACGAGTAACTGAAAAATATCATTTTCAGCGCTTTAATGATTTTCTATATTTTTTAGTGCGAATTATTCTTAACAAAGAACTTCACAGTTGATGATCATTTTTGCAATTTCAAGTCTCTCTATCTCATAGACCAATTTGAATAACATAACGAGATTCAAAAATTGTAAACATTATTATATCTATCATTTCCTTGGCAAATTTCATGTGAATGCTGCTTCTCCCTATTATGTTGTGAACTGTCAAGTATAGTCAGTTTTTAAAACTTTCAAATTTTGAATCATTTTCCATCAAAAACAAAGTGAAAAAAACAGTCTGATATTTGTTGGATAGCATTTTTATGTATTTAAGCATCACACATAGAAACATTGCAGAAGAATCTCTTCCCTTTCATGAGAAAATAATTTTCAAAAACTCGCATTTTGCTTACTATTTCATCTTGTTAAAAAAAAAAAAAACTATCAGAATTTTTGTATAACAATAAAATCAAAATGCAAATAACTTGACCAGAAAATCTTTCACAGATTTCCATAAGTTTTTATAGTTTTCCATCTCTTTTAAATAAGAAATATATGGCAAATTGTAAACCATTGATTTTTGCTAAAACGGGTTAACTCAGTTTTTAACTAAGCATAACTTGAGAAAAAATGAAGTTACAACTTTCTGTAAATGGATTTTAATCCTTGGGTATATATTTTTCCTCATATATAATTTGGAGAAATTTAAAAATGGTCTGGCAAACTTTTTTTTTTTTCATATTTCTGAAATGCCGGGCAATGAAACAAAAGAACAACAAAGCGACCAAAGTGTTCTTTTGTTTTCGAAAATTGCAGCCTTTTAGTTTACTAAATTTGTTACAATATTTATGGAATTGGATCTAGAAATAATATAATAAAATATCTGTTTGATTTTCCTACACTTTCTATGTGAGTGATATAAGAAACACCCGGTGGGCACTATTAAGAACATATTTTAAGAAAACTGAAACAATGTTTTTTTTTCAGCAGTTTTCATTAACACGTAAAACATGCTGTTGATGTTAAAATTGTATTTCGAGAATATCTAGTCACATAATATAATAAATTTCATAACTGAATTGCATATCAGTTAGAGGAACATAAAAACAGAAAAGAATGAAATAAAATATGAAGGTGTCTGTGTGTTACGAAATTCGTCAAAAATGTCTTTTATGAAAATCTATTCTTCAGAATTTACAAGTCCAAACTTCTGAAATTTTGATTTTTCTAGATTGTTCTTTGATTCTCTTAAAATTTTCAATTCCTATGGACTAAAAATTATCTGTTTCCTTTTTGTCAAATTTCGTGGCATTCGTTGATTTGATTCTCTCTCACGTTATGAATTTCTATGAGCCCCAGCTAAAAATAATCTGCAGAAAATCTTTTTAAAAAATCTGCAGAAAATGTAAGCATATTAGAAACATGATTTCTCAAGAAAATCTTCAGTTTTTATCTGTAAATTTTTTGCAGAAAGCGTGTTCCAGATATGCTCAATTTTTTCTGCAGATTGTTTCTGCAGATTTTGTGAAGAAAGCATGTTTCAAATGTACTTAAATATTCTGCAGACAATCTGTAGATAAACTGCAAAAAATCTACCCAGCAAACTAAAAATAGTAGATAACAACTAATAACAAATGAAATCAATGCAATAAAAATCCGAAAACATTTTTAGTTTTAAGTTTCGACATTTTTTTAATAAAAAACTTGAACTACTCCTTCGAAATGAAAATTTAAATTTTATTAATTTGGAGCTTATGCAAATTGAAATAATCAAACCAAATTTGTCACAAAAATACATCGCTATGATTGTAAAATTAGTGTAAAGTTTCAAGACGAAATAATAAATAGAACTATTTGTAAGAAATAAAAATTTCGCAAAATTCCCCCAAATTGACCACGTGGTGGAAAGTAATTAAGCTAATTAGGCTAGTTATTAATGAGACATCGGAACACATTTTTTTTATTAATAGATATTAACAACTTAAATGTTCGCTCAAAATTTTAAGTCAATCGGTGAAAAAGTAAAAATTTCAAAAATTAAAAACTTCCGATAAAAATCAAAGTTCGTGGGGGGAAAGTTTAAGTTATTTATTACTGATTTTAATTAGAAAAACAAAGAAATTTGTTTAATTTTCTAAAAACTGGAAAAAAAATATAAAAAAAATTTAAAGTGTGAAAAACTTTTATGATGTAATAAAACTAAAAAATAATTTAAATTGAAATACAGATTTCTTTTTGATGACCATAAAATATCTACAAACGTGCGAACTATTTAGAGAAAACTGTAAGAGAATTTTTTGTGTAGATTTTCTGTAGATCTAATTGAAGACAATTTGCAGATTTTTTTATCTCCAAAAAATTTGCAGAATGTTAAGAGAAAAATAAAAAGACATCTTTTTTGTGTGGATTTTCTGCAGATTATTTTGAAGACAAAATGCAAATTTTGCTTGTCTTCTAAAAATCTGCAGAAATCTTGAAAAATACTTCAAAAAAAATTATTTTCTGAAGATTATTTTAGCTTGGGAATTTCGAAAGTGGTTGGACAAATGCATTTTCAAATAGTTTTTAACATTAACATTCGACTTATTCACTGCAACCTTCTGCTTCCAGGAGCACGCAATAATAACTCTACGCTATTCAGCTTTAAGCTCCAGAACTTCGTTGCCCTCAAATACTCTTTATGGAAAATCTACAGACACATTTTGATTTATTAGCATACTAGCGGTACGCGCACGGCTTTGCCCGTAGCAGAAAATTAAAAGGTCATTTAGTTCGTCAGTATATTTATAAATAATGGATGATGAATTTTTGGCCAATATGCTATGTTAATTTGTTCGTCCATATTACACTTAAGTGACAAAATTCATGGGATAGCAATATGCAAATATACAGATGGCAGTAGCATCGCGTAGAACAGGTATAAATGCGCAGTGCTTTCGCAGAGCTTTCATTTAAGTTCAAGTTGTTCATGTGAAGAGATTTTGACGTGATTATGACCGCACGACGGGAATTAACAGATTTTGAACGCGGAATGTTAGTTGGAGCTAGACGCATGGGTCATGCCATTTCGGATATCGTTAGGGAATTCAACATTCCCAGGTCCACTGTGTCAAGAGTGTGCCGAGAGTATCGAATTTCAGGCATAACATCCCACCATGGACAGCGCAGTGGTCGACCGCGTGCACTTAACGACCGAGACCGGCGACGTCTGCGTAGAGTTGTAAATGCTAACAGACAAGCAACACTGCTTCAAATAACCGCAGCAATCAATGTGGGACGTACGAGGGACGTGTCCGGTAGGACTGTGCGGCGAAATTTGTCTTCCTTGGGCTATGCCAGCAGAAGACCGACTCGAGTGCCTTTACTGACAGCACGACATCGCTTTCAGCGACTCTCGTGGTCACGTGAGCACATCGGTTGGTCCCTAGATGAATGGAAAACCGTGGCCTGGTCCGATGAGTCACGATTTCAGTTGCTAAGAGCTGATGGTAGGGTTCGAGTGTGGCGCAGACCCCACGAAGCCATGGACCCAAATTGTCAACAAGGCACTGTTCAAGCTGGTGGTGGCAGCATAATGGTGTGGGCTGTTTTTACATGGCATGGACTTGGTCCTCTGGTGCGACTGAACCAAACAGTGACTGGAAATGCTTATGTTCAGCTACTTGGAGATCACTTGCAGCCATTCATGGACTTCATGTACCCCAACAACGATGCGATTTTTATGGATGACAATGCACCATGTCATCGGTCCACAACTGTTCGCGATTGGTTTGAAGAACATTCTGGACAATTCCAGCGAATGATCTGGCCACCTAGATCGCCCGACATGAATCCCATCGAGCATTTATGGGACATCATCGAGAGGTCTGTTTGTGCCCAAAATCCTGCACCATCAACACTTTCTCAATTATGGACGTCTATAGAGACAGCATGGCTCAATATTCCTGCAGAAGACTTCCAACAACTTGTTGAGTCCATGCCACGTCGAGTTGCTGCACTTCGCCGGGCGAAAGGAGGACCTACACGATATTAAGACGTATCCCATGACTTTTGTCACTTCAGTGTATGGTAATTTGCTCGTCCATGTTATAGAAATTTAGTCGTCCATGTTATGAAAATTTAGTCTTCCATGTTATGGAAATTTTGTCGTCCATGTCATTGTAATTCGCTCGGCATTCCTACAGACGAATTAATTCCTCCAATGGTGGCTTAAAATTGAGATTAAAAAAGAACGAAAAATCGCTTTCTTGTGCACACTCCCATATTGCCAACTAATTTTGAGTCAAACATAAATGAAAATAATCCAAACGGTCTAGGCGCTATGCGCGTCACAGAGATCCAGACATTCTGCTTTATTATTAGTAAAGATTAAACTACAGATTTGAAAAATTACAAAAGCATTTTACATTTGCCCATAAAAGCAACATTGAACGCTGAAATGTTGAAAACACTAAAAAATGATAATAGACTTCATTTTTGTTCTTGTTTAATGATTAAAAATGTCATGACCTAGTTTGTTAATATTTTCATAATCAAATAATATAAATGAATATGTTACATAAGTAAGGTTTATCATTAAGTTAAGTCCGTTTCAACAAACAAAAAAAAAAAAAAGAAAAATATTAGTGAAATTGTTTCAAAATCTTAAAATGTACTTTCAACGAACAGTAAATTTTGCAATCATACATCCAAATATGCTGTACAATGCTTCGAACAACACTTTGTTTCAAATGTTAATATTGGTTGCACGTCCCAAATCCCATTCATCATTTTCTTCGCCACGGAAATAACGAAGGAATCCAAATAATTTACCGTAAGTATAACTGTTTGTCAAAGCCCAGCACTGTTCGATACCTACATTATTGATCCAGCATATCTCCACTATTACTGTAATTACTGACTCACTGATTACGAAAAAGCACATGATAGTCATAAAATGGCTGTGCTCAGAAAGTAATAATATTCTACTTGATATCATATGTATCATTTTCTTTGTGAAATGACACATTTGAAGCTAAATTGCGGACATGGCTTTAATTTAAGCAGCTTAGATTGTGCTTTGATGCAGATATATTAGATAGGTGTTGGTAGTTGCACATAATTTGTACGACGATTCCTCAACATTTAAATTTCTTTCGCGCAAAATTATTCTACGGAAAAATTTGTTTTAGGATTTAGTTGTTATTTACTGGTTGTTTATTAGCTATTAAACTGATAAAGAAAATTTAAAAACATACAAATAAAGTTATTTTCTATTCAGGCATGATTATTACTTCCTTTCACAAAAAAGAAAGTATTGTATTCGCGAAAAAAATTTCACTCAAAAATTGACATTAATTTCCATTTTGTTCACTCCCGAATGAATGTTGAGTTTTTTTTTTTCGACCCGACCACACATGCATACATATCCAAGAACGTATAGACACCCGAAATACCCATTTTGACGATTCCCGAGTTAATTACAACCAGTTTTCTCGTGAGGTCTGTATGTACGTATGTATGTCGCATAACTCAAGAACGGTATGTCCTAGAAAGTTGAAATTGGGTACGTAGACTCCTAATGGGGTCTAGTTGTGCACCTCTCCTTTTGGTTGCATTCGGGTGTTTCTAAGGGGGTCTTTTGCCACTTGGGGGGGGGGAATCATTGTTAATTTCGATGTAAACTCAAGTGGTGTTACTGCACTCTCAAAAATGGACTTTCAAATTTGACGAAATTTTCTTCGTTTTTGACGAAACCACTTCCAGGGATATGCTCCGAGCGAACCTTTCGTCAAATTGAAGAAACTGCTTTTGTTAGTGGTTTGAGGATGCGAATTTCGTCAAATGTAACAAAATATTTCTTCATTCTAGTTTCGTCAAATTAACAATCATTTTCGTAGTTTTGAGAGCATTAGTTTCGTCAAATTAATTTCGTCATATATGAGAACGTTAATTTCGTAAATTTTTAAGAAAATTTATTTCCTTTTTTTTTTTTATCTTGGAGCACATTAGTTTTTTTTTTTTTTTCAGAATACAGTCGAACCTCGTTAATTCGAACACGCTTAAAACAAATAACTGCTGATATGAACTTTTTTGCAATTTTTGTCTTATTGTTTATTGTTTTTCGGATAAAGCGAACCACGTTTTTAATCGATTTTAATGGTCCCTTTAAGTTCGTTATAACGAGGTTCGACTGTATTTTATAAGATTCGTGTGCGTGTGATCAAATCGTAACTTCAGAAGCTTACCACCGTAGTTTCCCATTTTAAAGCGTATAGTCACTTTCACAGGCCCGTCATTTATGGGGTCAGGGGGTCAATTGACGCCCCCCCCCTCCCGTCTTGATTTTTGAACATTCATGTTTTTACACATGACTGGCCGTCGTTTTACTTGGTTTTCTGTAAAAATTTTATCTAGTACAGACTCTTTGCCATATTTGGGGAAAAAATGAAATAACGGGCCTGCAGCCCCTCCCCCATAAAAAAAAGACAAGTAATTGTTGAAAAAAGAGGCACATAAAATATGTCAAGCAAATTTTTATTTATGTAAAAATGCAAACAAACAACTTCTTAAAAAAGGTAAAACAAATCATTGCAGATTAAACTCCCCATGGTATCCAATAAAACCCCCATAATGGGGGTTTTCCTCCAAAAAATCTAATTTTTGTCGGATATTTTCCAAATTTGGCACATAGGTTCGTTATTGGAGGCTCGGGAATTCACACAAGGTCGTTTATGTCTCTCTATGTGAGGGGGGGGGGCAGACAATCCCGCATTGAGGGTTCTCCGTAATAAAAAAAAGTTTTTGTCCGATTTGTCCGATCTTTTTTAAATTTGCCACAGAGGTTTTTAGATGCTCTAGAATCACGCAGGGTAGTTTTCATCACTTTATAAAGGGGGGGGGGGGGGGGGGGGGTCCTTGAAAAAAATCTAGTTTTTGTCGAATTTTTCCAAAATTTGGCACAGAGGTTCTTTGATGCCAGGGGATTCACGCAGGGTAGTTTTCATCCCTCTTTGGGGGGGGGGGAGGCAACCCCTATGGTAGTTTTCCTACAAAAAATCCAGTTTTTGTCGGATCTTTCCGAATTTGGAACAGAGTTTCGTTATTTGATGCTCAGGAATTCTCATAGGCTGGTTTTCGTTCCACTATGAGGGGCAACCCCCATACGGGGGGGGGGGTTCTTATGAAAAAACAGTTTTTATCACATCTTTTCCAAATTTGGAACAGAGGTCCTATGATGCTCGGAAATTCACACATGGTAGTTTTCAATCCTCCATGATGGGGGGGGGGGAGCAACCCCGCATCGGGGGTTCTCCTTATATAAAAAAAAGTTTTTGTCCGATCTTTTCTAAATTTGCCACTGAGGTTCTTTGATGCTCAGGAATTCACGGAGGTTAGCTTTCGTCACTCTATGGGGGGGGGGGGGCAACCCCGATGGGGGTTTTGCTTGAAAAAAATTCATTTTTTGTCGGATCTTTCTAAAATTTGGCATAGAGGTTCGTTCATTGATGCTCAGGAATTCTCATAAAGTAGTTTTCGAACGCCGCTATGGGAGACAACCACCAAATGGGGGGTTTTCTTATAAAAAAACCAGTTTTATCAGGACTTTTCCAAAATTGTCACAGATGTCCTTTGACGCTTGGAAATTCCCGTTTTCGTCCCGCTATAGAGTGGGAAATCATGTGTGTGTCGGGGGGGGGGGGGCTTATAAGAACCCAGTTTTCGTCTGATCTGTTCCAAATTTGGTACATTTGTCTTTTGATTAAAATTAGAAAAAGATTTGACAAAAGCCTGGATTTTTGTAAGGAAAATTCCACTAATGAGGGGGGGGGGGGGAGTGCCCCTAAAGCGGGAAGAATATTTCAAACTGTTTGGACTACATCGCGATGTAAGGATGGCGATGCATCACGATGTAGAAATTCCTACATCGCCCTGTCCTACTGGGAATATAAAAGTGCTACTTCCTCAGCAGACATTGGGTTCTGGAAAAATAAATCATGTGCCACTTTTATGCACAGTTACATCGATATATGCTCGGGAGAAATTTGCTGGGGATTTTCTTCTTCATTGCATTGCATGAAAAAATTCCAGAAAAAAAAAAGAAAAGATTTTTATCCAATTTATACCACAAATTTCAAAGAAAAAGTACAATAAAATGGACAACTTTAAGTTAGTATATCTTTGTTCTAAAATTAGATACAGTAAGTAAAATTAGATTATCTTAAGAAAAAGGTTACCTTTTTCTTTTTCCAATCAATTATTTGTTTTATTAATTTTGCTTGTATGTAGAATGTTTATTTGGCCAAATTTATGTTTTAATACAGGAACTTTATTACTGCATGCATTTCATACTTCATACTTTGAAAAAAATTCTCTGCCAAAATTGCAAAAGGTATTTGAAAATATGAATCTTAAAAAAATGCAGATGTGAAATAAATCTTTTGGTAAAATTAATTTAGTGTAATGTTTGTTAAATAATTATAAAATATACCTTTGTTTTTTACCCCTAAGTTTTTATTATTATTTCCAAACATGTGTAACATTAAATCAATGTATAATATACAAACACTCTGAATATTGCTATAATTATGGAAAACATCTTCGTCTGTCTTGGTTCTGATTATCTCCATGATGTTGGATTCATCCTAAAAGAGTTTTAAAAAGAAAATATATGTATAATAAGTAAAAGTGTAAGTCCATGGGTGTATGCCCTCATGCACATTGATCTTTTTTCTATTTCGAGGCAAGTTTTACGATTAAATGCAGCAGCTTATTTCTGAAATAAAGCATTTTTCCACAATTTCTTTCAACTGTTCCCCTTTAGTTAAAAAGCTACGATTCTCTTGTGACTTTAAGGAGCATCTGATTTCATTTTCATATTTTTCAAAATATGATTATTTCGACGGTGACAGCTATTTTTCCAAGCAGATTGCAAGAGTGAGTAATTTTTACAGCGGATGGGCAAAATTTTTATTTATTCAGACAGACAATGATTTCTCAGTTGGTATCTGAAATTAATTTCTGAATAGCGTTCTGGAATTAGAGTTTCTTCAATTTATCGACAATCAGCATTACTTAGCCATTAAACTAGTTAATTCCTTTGCATATCAAGTCGTGAATTTTCTTTTTTTTTTTTTTTCGAGCTATAAAAAAAATCAAGGGTGCGACAATTGTTGATCTGTGATTTTTTTTTTTAATTTATTTTTTATTTCAGCCGACAGCCAAAATACACCGTTTTCTCCCGACTTTCGTTTTCAGATTTGCAGTTTTCTTGACGAATGTTTTCTAAAGTACTCTCTCCACCACAAATTAGTTCTATTAAGATAATAACAAATTAAGTAGTACTGAAACTGATGTGATTATGATTTATTTTTACTTTTTTCAGAAATTTTATTGTGTTATGTTATCAATAAGTAACATTTACTTACCGAGCCTTACCTCTTCAAACCACTACCAAATTAGAGTCAAAAACCAAGGGCTCCAACACTCGATTGATTGATAGTATAGTACCTCGAAATCTTTAAAAAATATTCAAACAAAATCATAAAAGCGTCAGAATTAATCACTGGTACAAAAATATTCAAACGTCGCTCTACTAGTTTGAGACGAGAGAGTATTACCAAGGAAGTATTACCGTTTCCCCAAGCATATTTGATTTCTAAAATATGTCATTTTCACGCAGTAAATAAAAAACACGCCAAGGGAGAAGAGTTGCCAAAGACAGGGGAAATCCAATAACATAGTGCTTTTCTTTGTTTGTGTCTTGAGAACTAATTGTCAGATATCGATGGATTTTCTTTTTTGATTATCCTTTCAATTTTTTAATTAAAGTATAGCTGTTCGGTTAAAATTTCAGATATTTTACGTTGCATCCAGCAAAAATCACAACTGTAATTTACATTTGGATTGATTGGTAGTTCATCTATAAAATGCATCTTAGTCTGGTTTCATGTAGACCCGGATTTTTCATTTTTAGTTGACAATACCTTGAAACGTGAAATATGGCAATAAAATTAATGCTGCATTAATTTTAGCCGTAGAAACTATGTATAATAGAAAAACTCATAATTATCACAAATCATGTAACACAAATTGACATAGAAAAACTTATAAATTTAGGGTATTAAGTGTGGAAATAAACAACAAAAAATGCTTATCATTATTATTTTCAAAACATGCTTCTATATATGTATTTTTTTTAATAAATCGAGGTTAAACATTAAAATTCTATTTTCATTAATTTCTTTAATTTGCGGAAAAATTGAAAAAAATATTGAAAATATTCTGCTGAAATATCAAGCACAAAGATAGAGTTCTTTACGGAAATTAATATCTTCTCTAACTTAAAATGATTTGTATTAAATTGATATTTACTTTACTTCATGTTTTATGCAAGTAAGAAAAAAAGGCTCCACAAATAATGCACTTATTGCTAGAAACATCTGCCGTAGGGAAAGAGATTATATAAACAACACGGGGTAAGCATTTATAAGTCCTGTCTACGAGCATAAAAAAAAGAGGGTATCATTTCGGATCCAAAAGCTGATATAAGCGTTTTTATTGCATCAAGCGCTTTTTTTTCTTCGAGTTTCACCGGTTTTATTCAAAGATTGCTAAACAATTATTTTAAAATATTTTCTACGAACACTTTTGTGTTATAAAGTTCTTGATACTTTTGATTAATAATTTCTTCAAAATCATATTTTATTTTGCTATTAAAATATTTCATGTAGTTTTGTAATATTGTTTACCCAGTCCAAAATATTAATTTTTACTAATGGGTAGAGCAATATTTCATTGAAAATGATAAGCGTACGAACACTTTTGGGAGCAACTGTATAAATTATAACATTGAATTACATGTAGAGTGGAAGAAGAAAAAATATCAATACTTATTGGAGAATGGGTACATATTTGTTTAAGAATATAAAAATGCACAGTGAAAAAAATTTGAACTATTAAACTAACAAATAAACTTTGTTTTCAGAATTATTTTTGTAAAATTCATGGAGAAGAATGAAAACACATAACCATGCAATATATTCAACGTTGAAATTAAAAGCTTCAAAGTTCTATGCCTTTTATAAAAACGCTGTATTTATCATCTGCGTTAGTTTAGCTACGGTGGATTTTTTTTCTTTTCTTTTTTTGTAAGTTTAAATTTGTACAAATTCCGTGGTCATGTTTGACATTTTTTTAACGAAATAAAGGAAGTACGTTTTTGGAAACTAATGTCAATAAACCAATATTTCCTTTTGCAAATAAAAAAACAACGCTAATTAAGCCTAACGTGGAGGTGACTCAAAGTTAGTTCAAAAAACACACAGAGTTCTAAACCTAATCGAACGGTTCGTTTTCAATTTTAATGTGTTTTAAACACAACTATAAACACATCACTAAACAAAAATGTAACAATAAATAAAAGAAAAAGCACATTGCACATACAAATTTTAATAAATACTAACCTTTTTTTATGAATCCTTTAGGATAATTTAACGAGCAAGTACAAGACTGAAACGAAAACTCCCAGAATGCACTGCAATATGACGAAATCGGGACGAAATAATTTCGTCAAAAAGTTGAGATTTTTGGTTTTGTCAAATAGCACGTGATTTGGTGACGAAAGGATCGTCGAAAATAACGAAATAGTGCTCGAGGATTGCCAAATCGTCAAAATTGAGCGTTTCATTTTTGACAGTGTGTTTGGCGGACACTTGGCAATGTATCGCTAGTCTTGGTCGCCAAGTTTTGTCACCAACTTGGCGAGAAATTTGGCGATTTGTTTTTTTTTTTAAATCTGGTTTCAATTTGGCCACTGTTAGTGACATTTAGAGAGTAAACTATTGAATCACATTAAAATTGCCGATAATGGGGAATGAAGTTAAATTGGTGTAAAGGGAAGTCATGGGATGCACACATCAGCTTGTTTTTAACTGTTATTCTCATTTCAAAATGTTTTTTCTGCTAAGTTAAGAGTAGCTAAACTAATGTAAGGCTGTCACTGACGACTGAAAATGGCATCTATGAAAGAAAATTATCTAAGTCATTAATAAGTAGGGTAGACCGGGTCACGTTTACGAGGATTTTTTTCAATGAATTTTCTAATTTTCATGTTTGAACCTAGGAAATTTTAAACAGTGTGGTTTTATAAAGCAGTTAATGAAGTCAAAATTTGTATACTCAGTTGATGCTCAAATTGTGTTTTTAACTGTAAAAAAAATGTTTTTTAAGTCCAAGTCGGTTGCGTAAACTTACCCCGAACACGAGGCAAGTTTACGCATCGAGTGGGGCACGTTTACGCACAATTAAAAATGATACCAAGAAGTAAGTAAATAGATATTTAACCAAATTTAAATGTTTTACTTCTCTTAAAACACTTTAAAAATAAAAAAATTGCAAATAATTAATTGTAGACCATTTTATGGGCTAAACTAAAATAATATGGCTTATTGCTAATTAAACACAGAAACTATTTCGACATCTTCTTTATCACTATTTTACTAACAAAAATCAAGTATTTCTTTTCGCATACTTGAAATGGGACTGTGTTTTGACATATAAGACATTGAACTCTGTCCTGTCCTTTTTCCGATTGGTTTTGTGCTTTCAAACAATAGATGCAAGCAGTATTTTCTACTTCCTAAACAAAATCGTTCATTCATTTTCTTTTTACAGAGTGTACTAACTTTTTCCATGTCGTAGGTTTTAGTTTCATACTTTCTTCTTTTGATATCTTCTATTTCTGCTTCAATAGAAACTTGTAAATTTTGAAGTAATTTCTCCTTTTTGTTTTGTTTTTCTCATTTTGTTATTTTTTTCTTTGTATCTTCTAACTGCTCTTGTCTGAGGACTACTTTAATCGGATTATCAGTTATTAGGATAGTGAGCACTCTTTTTTTTCCTTTCCTTGTTCCTAAGCTTTGGCCACACTTTTTCAAATGGTCTCAGTTATGGTGCACTATACGTGACGATGTGGAATGCCTACTGGGAGAAATACTTGGATTATCGATAAGTCTTGTCATTGTTTTGACATCTAATGTGGTTCTGTTAATGTTTTGAACGTAATGTCTTTCCAACTTTAGAATAAAAAAAATATATATTACAGGCTGACTAGTGTATAAAGTTAAAGCTGAACAGGCATGAAGACAACACTATATGATTGTAAGCTATAAGATACGAATCTGTTACTTAATTGAAAACGAATGGTCATTTTCAAAACTAAATAACCTGAAAATACTAAAGGTTTGAGTCAGTACGGAGCGAAAAAAGCCTCAGGGGTCCGTTTAGAAGTAAGACAGAGTAGTAAGACACAGTGAGACCGTGCGTATAAAATAGCCCCATGAAAATGCGTAAATGTGCCCCGTCGGCAAGTTTGGATTTATTCTTACGTGCAAGACAATTTAATAGTTTTCCTGTATATACAAATACAATTTTCAAAAAAGAATAAAATTCTGCTATATTTTTATACATTTATTTGTTTTTAACACAGTATTATTTATTCACAATAAAGTTCAAAACGTTCATCCCAAAATTTACTCAGCTTGGTCGAAAACAGATTTTCCTATCCGCATGTTAACCGAAGCTCGGTGATGCTCAAAAACGTGTGGAAATATTTGCTAGGGAACAGCGTCGATCTGGTATGACCGTTGGCTCTCTAGTGATAACTCGTTTTGGAAGAAGGACACTGCGTAAACATATCCCACGTGTAAACATACCCCGGTCTACCCTAGTTATTACCAGGGCTATGGAGTCGTTATCGGAGTTGGAAATATTTTAGTGTAAAGGAGTCGGAGTTGGAGTCTTGGAGTCGAAGGCTCAAAATTCCAACGGTCGGAGTCGGTCTTTTTGCCCACAACTCCCCCAAGGCTAAAGGGCTGAAAGGCTGAAGTAAGATTGTCTTTAAGGTAAAGGGGTCAGTGTCGGATTGATTTCCAGATAAATAAATCGGAGTTGGAGTCAAAGCCTCTAGAATTTTTTCTGTAATGTAAACACTCCATTTTACAGTAACATTTACCATAAAAATTTCCTGAATTTTTGACAGTGTACAGCTGCTCTAGTAGAATAAAATATTGTTGCTAAAATGTTCGCAACAATTATCGTCCTTTTAGAAAACATTACTGATATTACTCGTATGCTTAATTTTATAATAGAAAAACAAAGCTTCGGAAATATCGAGGGTTCACAGCTTATCAAAATAAAATTCAACAGTAAAAACAGAAAAAACCCTCCACTCTTATCAAGGCTAAATAAACACTTGGTGTCATATACATTATGTCTCAAAACTCGCCATTAAATCCTTAGTTAATTTAAATTAACTATATTTTTGATGGCAATTATCTTCACTTCATAAAAATATTTCCTAGTTCAAAATTCACAGCATACATGTTCTGCAAATGTTACTTAATGCAGATTTCGGTCGAAAAGTTCAGAACTTTAAATAATTAACTGTAAGAAGAGAAAAGCGACATGCCATGAAAATTTTATAGATCTGACATTATTTTAAAATGAAAAATCGATCTTAAGCAAGCGAATAGAAGGGTGCAACGATCGACAATAAACGATAATCAAGTAAAATATTAACAGAGTTGAGTGTTTAATGGCTCTCAAGATCTATAAATTGCTGAATGGGATATATTTTTCATCTTGAAAGGGGAGAAAATGCACTAACTTTAATTTTCGATAAAAGAAAAGGAAGTTAATGTATTTTATCAATAAAGCAAAATGTAGCTCGTTGCTTTAGTTTCAGATAGCGCAGAAATTTCAGTACTAAGGTTTATCTAGCAATACACTTCCATCATAAAATAATTACCATTTTGAGGAAAACGAATTTAAGTCTGTTCTTATAAGGAATTTAATTCATTATTAACACTGAAAATTCTCAAGACATGAAGGCTCTGTAACAAAGATGAAATTTCCGTTCTAAGTGGCCTTGAACGCAATTTTATATTTATGTACTTACAATAATTATTTTACTTTGTCATTTCTGCTCGACTGACTTTGATTATAACGAATCCTTAGAAAACAAATTATAGATATGAGACTGCTATTTTTTCAAGGTCCGATCAGTCGTAGAATAAACATCTACAGCAACAATGAAAATTGATTTTATTGTAACATTTAGAAGTAGCATACAGCGGACCTTACACAGTCACAGTTATAATTAAATGGCAAACCTCGAGGTTTTTCTAAAATTGATCTTTCCGCTTTTTTTTTCTCATGCACACGTGTAGATTTTACAGCGAGAAAGATGCATAATTGGTTGCAAGAACCAGAAAAGCTGCCAATTAATGACCTCGACTTTTCGACGATGACATTTGTTTTATGACTTGACCTGTGTTTTTCTTGACAGACAAAAAAGCACACGTCAAATTAACGATCCATTCTATTTATTAGTAGATAACTACTTCTTTATCGACACTTATACTTTAATTCTTAAATTATAAAAGTTTGCTACATGAAAAGGATATATATCAGTTATAAAAATTACCAAAATTGTTTTGAAATGTTTTTTTTTTTTTAGTTTACTCATCACGTGCTGCATTAAGAGTACATTTCAAGTTGTCGAGATGGGATTGTAATTTAGTAAAATACAAATAATTTACATTTTCTAATACAAACAAATTACTTATTTTTACCTGAGAAAGTTAACTATTGTAGTGTTTTTTGGCACTCTTCTGTAACGAAAAATACTTATGCATTTCGCAAATGCATTGAATGTCATGGAAAAAAAAAAATATATATAACTCCAGAAGAAAAATAAACTATATACTTTTTTTTTTTTTTTTTTTTTAAGTTTATATCCTCCTAAATACTAAAGCTGTAAGAAGAAAGTTAACTATATTTCTTGCATTGCTTTCTTACACAAAAGGCCAATTTACAAATCTGAATGGCGGTGAAGATATCCAATTCAGTTAACTTCAAACTCTTATTTAGAATAGAGTGGAATCCACTGAATGTGTAATCCGTTTCAGTTCCAATTCATTGAGACATGATAACACTGTGAATGCGAATAAATCAGCACAATATTTATACATTGTTTTATGTACATATTTTACTTTTGTCCCTGAACTTTCATTCGTTTTTTTGAGTTGTAATACTTTTAATGAAGCAAATATATACTCCTCATGCATCGTCTCTTGTGCAATATAGTAAATACATGCAAAAACTTTCGCTTATTGCAATGTAGTATATATATATATATATATATATATATATATATATATATATATATATATATATATATATATATATATATATATATATATATATATATATATATATATATATATATATATTGTTGCGAATTCTGTAAATAGTAATTACTGTAGTAACGTAACCTGTAAATAGTTTCTTGTAATGAATATACAACCCCTTTACATTCGGCTGAAGTATACGATCCCCCCCCCTATTTCCTTTTTTTTCATTGATAAAATTTGATAACGGTCTACGCATTTCGAGAAGCAGTAAGAATGTTGTGGATTCGATGTTTATAAAAGCGTCCCGCATGATAAAAAGTTCAGTTTCGATTGAAAATTCGAACTGAGAGTGTATTAGCTCTGTTTATTGCGAGGCATTTCGCTGTGTTGTTTTTCGTATTTGGAAGTAAATACGTGTGTAACCGTTGAGTTTACGGTGTGGTGTGATATTTGCTTAATTGCTGATGATTAATTTAGCAGTTGTTGACGATCTTTCCTGTACATAGTGTAAATAAATTCTCTGTGTTTTTAATCAAGAACTGTGTCGTCCTTTCAAGAAAGTTGGAAGTCGCGCCGGATCCGTTACAATATATATATATATATATATATATATATATATATATATATATATATATATATATATATATATATATATATATATATATATATATATATAAAACTTCACATTTCAAATTTCATCATTTTCAAATAAAAACATCGTAACATGAAGAATCCGCTTTTTATGGACCAGATTAATAAATTTATCTCAATGATAGAGCCTTACTAAAAAGCAATAACGATTGCTTTGTCGTCCATTAATACTGTCAATGGCTTTCTTTCGAAAGCCAACAAACATACATCCCTTTCTGACTGTTCCCCAGGCGCCATTGACTGTCTCAAATGTCTCTTTAACACTTCCTACTTTTTATTTCTGTGCCCTTCTTCACATTCCTTGCGCGAAATCCTTTTATTTCTCTTTCCTTACGCTTTGGTTTTATCTCACTTTAAACGTAAATGTTCAAACAGAAGTAAACACGTCATCAGTTTCATCCAATTCTTTTAGACTTCTGCGGAGGGATTCTTCGACTTTTTTGGTAAATTGAAATTACGCAGGAAACCGGTGATGTTTACAATTGATTTCTCAAAGATTATTTTCATTTTTTTTTATCTCGCTGTTGTACATATAATGACTGTTGCGTACACTCAATAAATATTTTGCTCTTTTTTTATTCAATTTTTGTGCAAATTATTTTTGTGTGGTATATGAAAATTCCAATCAAGTTGGAACATAATTGACGAAGGTTATTATAAAACCCGCGCTAGGTAGTATCTTTTGTTATTTTAAGTAATTTTGTACTAGTTTACCACTTGAAACTTCGTGTATTTTAGGAATGCGAAGGATAATGGCTATACGCTTTGTGAAGTTTTTTAATTGCAAAATGAGTGCTCATGTAAACAAAAAAACAAGAAAAAAAAAGTTGAAAGCACATGAATTTTCTAATTACGTTTATAAAAGTTTGGCAAATCTCAAAATCCAGGGCTTTACTCAAAGTAGCTGCATCGTGTTGATTTCTTTTCTAAAAGCATTTCCTAGTTATTTTGTAAGGTTTTGATTTTTTTTTTACATGAGATTTTTTATAAGGTCCCTATCCATCGCATAAAAAAGTATTTTTTGATTGTGTTGCGAAAACTATTCTTTATAGCTACTCGTAAAGTTTCAAGCGATTTTTATGCGGTCCCTATCCACCACGCAATAA
Organism: Uloborus diversus; assembly: GCF_026930045.1. Classification (NCBI taxonomy): domain Eukaryota; kingdom Metazoa; phylum Arthropoda; class Arachnida; order Araneae; family Uloboridae; genus Uloborus; species Uloborus diversus. The sequence continues at coordinate 60,462,507 of NC_072740.1, forward strand.
TAGGCTGAAGTGTATTTCATCATTTTATTAAGAAATATTTAAATCGTTAATGAAATTATGTACTTTTGAAAATTACGTTGTTAAATGTCTTATCATTCAATTGAGTTGGCTGTCTAGGAATCTATATGAATAAGGCATATGTATCAACGATCTATATGAATAGAATAAGGCAAGAAGATAATTTAACTACGCGCAAAAGGAGAGACACATGTTAAGAGGAGGAAGTTATAACGATGATTTTTTAAAATAAACATAATGATTTTAAATGAAGGACACCTAGATATCGGCATGATAGCAACTGGTATATTAAAAGCAATATATAGTGCATTAAATCCTTCCATGTCGACCTTAACCAGGGGTTCTAAAAGTTTTAGGCTTTGCTCCCCCCACTGAACCCTGTCGGGAGCACCCCCCCCCCCCGTCAATGAGGGCACAGTCAAAATTCGAAACTGAAGCTAGTGTTATGATAGCTAAAGCAGGTTATAAAATAAAAATATTTATAATTTCGTAAACAAATTTTATATTACTAATCATAACTTTTATAGTAAGTTACCACCCTAAGCCAGGGCTAAGACAGAAATACGTAATGTAACTTACTACAAAATACCATGTTTTGCTATCAATCTTTGAATTGAACCGCACCATTGCTGCGGTCACTCATCTGGTGTGCTAATTCTACATTAGCTACCAGTTTGTTTGGCTCTCTTGGCTCCCTTAAGAGATTTTTCGCCTCCAGCTCAGGTAGTTCCTATTCCGAGCTGAAGAGTGCTAAAAAGCACGAATTTCTCAAAGTATTTTCTTGCTGTCGACTAACTGATAGCAAATACGAGTGGGCTTGAGGTGCATTTCATAAGATACAAATACAAATACAAATACAAATGTGACGACCAGCAACAGGCTCTAGGCCCAGCTAGGCTGGTCCTAGTCAATTAATTAGTCCCCAATGAAGATCAATGGCCCTCTTAAAGCTATCCACTCCCTTGCTCATTACCGCCTCTTCCGGTAAGCTATTCCAAGTGCCCACGACCCTGCTAAAGTAGTAGTTTTTCCTGATTTCCAAGTTAGCCTGAGATTTAAATAGCTTAAAACAATGACCCCTTGTCCTGCTTTCCCCGCAAAAATTTAATCCATTTACATCTTTCATTTTGATAAATTTAAATAACTGAATCATGTCCCCTCTGACTCTCCTTTGCTCCAGGCTCTACATGTTAAACATATTAAGTCTGGTATCATAATCTAAATCTGAGAGTCCCCTTACTAATTTAGTTACCCTTCTTTGAACCCTTTCCAATACAAAAATATCTTTCTTCAGGTAAGGCGACCAAAACTGAACAGCATACTCCAAATGAGGTCTTACTAAACTCCTATATAAAGGCAGAAGAACTTTCTTAGATTTGTTTGAAATAGATCTATTGATAAACCCAAGCATTTTGTTGGCTTTGTTACTAGTAATACTGCACTGTTGACTAAACTTGAAGTCCTGATTAATAAAGATACCCAGATCCATAACATTTTCTGCCTGATTTATGACTGAACTCTGTAAACGATATCTCATACGTTTATTTCCATGACCTAAGTGTAGCACTTGACATTTCCCTACATTAACTGCCATACCCCATTTATCTGCCCACTTAGTAATATGATCTAAATCCTCTTGCAGCTGTTTTACTTGTTCTTCAATTTCGACAAACCCCATAACTTTTACATAGTCAGCAAAACAATTCATGCTTCCAGAAATATTTTCATTGATGTCATTCATAACTATAATAAACAAAAGAGGCCCTAACACTGATCCCTGAGGAACCCCACTTAAAACATCACTCCAATTAGAATGATTTCCTCTCACAACTACTCTTTGCTTCCTACCAGTAAGCCAATTTCTAACCCAAAGTAAAGTTTTTCCTCCTATTCCTATGTCAGCTAACTTGCTGAGAAGAGCAACATGCGGTACCTTGTCAAAAGCTTTTTGAAAATCAATATAAACAACATCCACACATTTTTTGTTATCTAAAGCTGAGGTAACCTTGTCGTAGAAATGCAATAAATTAGTAGTACAGGATTTACCTTTCCTGAAACCATACTGCAAACTAGTCAACAGACTATTAGTCTCTAAGAACTTCATGATCTTAATTTTGATCAAAGTTTCGAAAATCTTACAAATCACCGAAGTCAAACTTACAGGTCTATAATTCCCAGCAATACCTTTAGACCCCTTCTTGAAGAGTGGTGTTATGTTAGCCAGCTTCCAGTCCTCTGGCACCGTCCCCGAGTTATAAGAAGCATTGAAAATATTCAAAAACCAATCCACTAACTCCTCTGCACATTCAACTAAAATTTTTGGATAAATATTATCTGGTCCCGGAGCTTTAGTTGCTTTAATCTTTTTCAACTGAAATAAAACCTCCTCCCTGGAAAATACAAAATCTTCAAGCTGTATAATAGCTTGTGTCTTGTTAGTGTCAACTGTTGAGATACAGTTATCGTTAAACACACTGGAAAAAAAGTTATTTAGAACATTTGCAATATCCCTAGCGTTTTGGGTTAAATTTCCATACTCATCAACCAAAGGCCCAATTTGACTGTTTCGAGCTTTCCCAGAATTAGCGTAAGCAAAAAACCTCTTAGGGTTCCCATCAATGTCATCTGCCAGCCTTTGCTCCAATTCCCTTTTCTGAATCCGTACCAAATACTTACAATTTCGCCTTGCCTTACCATACTGGAGTCTCTCCGCACTCTGCCAGTTCCTTTAAACTGACGAAAAGTGGCTTGCTTATAATTAAGAGCTTCTTTAGTCTCCCTGGAGAACCACATGGGCCAAGTTTTGGTACTAACACCTTTTCTCCTAAATGGAACATAGTCCCCAACCGTTTTAGCAAGTTTATCCTTAAATTCCGTCCACTGCTGATCTACGTCGCTATTTTTCAATCCTGACGAAAAAACCTCTTTCAAACTCTGCCTAAGTGCAACAAAATCAGTGTATCTGAAATTGGGCACAAACCTAAAATTATCATCTTTGCACACTTCAAATTTAACCCGGAACCTAATGCTGTTATGATCACTACCTCCAATATGCTCCCCTACACACAACCCTTGAACAAAACTACCTATGTCACAAAAAACTAGATCCAAAATCGCCTCCTCTCGAGTTCCCTGAGTTACAACTTGATCTAAGAAACAGTCACCAATTACTTTTAAAAATTCCTCTTCTTTGCCATTACCAGGATAAAAATTATTCCAATCAATACCCGGAAAATTGAAATCCCCCATTATGATAACGGATCCCTTACTGGACATGTCACTAATAATACGGTACATCTGTTCATCTTGTCCCTGGTTTGAATTAGGCGGCCTATAAATGTTTCCAAAGCGTAGCTTTTTGCCCTTACTGCTCATCAACTCCAGCCAAACCATATCAATATCAGTAGGCTTATCATTTATGACCAATTCATTGCAAATAAAATTGTCTCTAACATAAAATAAAACCACACCACCTCTTTTACCTACTCTATCCTGTCTGAACAAATTATACCCAGCAATATGTAATAACTCTGCATCAGATTCGGTAGCCCATGTCTCTGTAATTCCAATAACATCCAACTTCTCATCCATAACTATGCTTTTCCATTCATCCATCTTGTTCCTAATACTGCGAGCATTGGTATAGAAAACTTTAAGCATGCCTAAGTTGCTTTTATTTAACACCCTGAAATTTCCTAAATTACAATTGTTAACATTACTACTCTTGTTCGTCACTTTATTTACACGAAGGACTCTGCATTGATGAGGAAGAAAAATTTATAGATTTTACTACAAGTGGCGAAACCAAAAGACAGTTATGTAATAAATCACTATTTAAATTTTGGTCAGGTGTAGAGGATTATTTTTCCGCACTAAAAACAGGGGCATTTCGCATTCTTGGATATTTTCACCCCCCAACCCCTTGAAAGTGCTCACGCCCCCAAGCTGGCGCGCTCCACTGGTTGAGAATCACTGGTCTTAACTTTGCTAAAAGTATGAGATAATCATTGTTCTAATGCAGGTCTACTCCAAATTACATATGGCCAGTTTGATATATTAATTTCATCAGAAGTTATTTAGAACATGTTAGAAAGGCACAAAAGACAGATTTTTTTTCTCTTTTCTAATTTAAAGGAACTTCAAGTCTTCTTGGCCACTGCTCACTGGTCATAAATACCCTTCAAAAGTTCGTAGAATCGATGATCGATATGGCATGGTATCGGAATACTTTATGTTATCCGCGCAAAGAGAGGCCCAATTGTTAAAATTTCAAATAAAGTAATATTATTTTACAAGTAAAGTAATATTCGAGTGAATGAAAATTACGCGTTTTGATAATTAAAAATTGAAAATTATAGTTATTTAGATTTTAGAAGAAAATTACCTTTCGAATGATTCAAGGTAAGTCTTTTTTGCCTGCTTTTCATTTAATTTTATTGACTTAAAAGATTTTACAATTTTCGTCGTTCAATGTAGGGGAAAGAGGGGCACATGTGAACATGGTAAGTTTACTAAGATAACTTGAAGCAAAAAATCTTGAGAAAAATTCTCAAGTAATGGCAGTAACTTTCTTACTTCTGGACCAAAATTTTTAGATCAATGAGTCATTTTACATTTCCGTGGCGACGCCAATTTTTTTTTGCAGGTGTTAATTCCTCAAGTGAAAACATATTTTAAACTAAGTGACTAGTTAAACCTTATTATTTCAAACAATTTATTTGAAAATTTAAGTAAATTTATGACAATGTTGAAAGTTTCATATTGGATTAAGAATTCTTCAGTTTTGCGAGATACCTCTAAGGTAAATGATGGGGCACTTGTGAACGCATCACATCTATGGGGCACATATGAACAGCTCCCGTTTCTTCTCCGTACTATTAAGAATAGTGAAATAATGTTGGAAAAAGTAAATATTTCCAATTATGATTTTTCTATAGACAGTTTGTAAATGTATAGTTCATTATTATTATTATTAAATATTCATTTATGTATTTAAATTTTATTTTTCCCCCCTTACAAGACAGTTTGTCAATAATTTACCGTTACATAATATTTACTGGAAATAAAAATACACTATTTTCATTGAACTAAAAACAGAAGTTTCAAATCATTTTAAAATACATATTTTATCGTACTCTGCATGGAGCTAAAAAGCAATATGTAATAAGAATAATCTGTAAATAATAAAATATTATCTGTAATTTTTAGTCTTGTAAGTTTTTTGATGTATATCAAGTGATCAGATCAGGCTACGAGACGTTATATACTTGGGAGAAAGTCTTTGACACACACAATTTAACTGACACAGTACCATACAATTTAAACAGACACAGTATAAGTAAGAAACACTTCAATGTAATTGGTATTTACGTATACGGTTCATATTAAAGAGTCTTTTCTTGAAACACGATGCTTGTCTTGCCTTTTTTAATTGTGTGCGTATGTGCCCTAGGATTCTTCACATGTGCCCTGCTATATGGACATATGTAAAGAACTGAAGACATTTTTTAAAAAATAACATAATTAAATCTTTTTTATATATTTTTTTTAAATCTAAATCAAGTCTATGACTCAAAGAAAAGGCTCCTCAATCGTGGAGACATTTTTGCGCTGAGAAATTTATATATATATATATATATATATATATATATATATATATATATATATATATATATATATATATATATATATATATATATATATATATATATATATATATATATATATTTGCAAGTTAAAGAAACGAAAAATGATCACTCGGACCTCCTTTCCCCTATATATATATATGTATATACAGTTGGCTCTCTGTTTAACGACTTTCAAGGGACAACAAAAAATCGTCCTTAAGTATAAATCCTCTTCAAATAGAATGCTTTTAAAACTAAAGTGAACCATCTGGGGCCGTGAGAATTCGTCGTTAAATAGAGAGCCAATAACTGTATATATATATATATATATATATATATATATATATATATGCGAGTCTGATCGAAAAGTTGCAGGACTTTTGAAATTGCGCGGGAACAGAGAGTGCTAGAGACTTCCGGTTGGCAGCATTGTTTAGAGTAAGTCTTCCCGAGCACAGCTATTGTTTCATAATATTGATAACCTTCTCCAAACGGAAGTTACAGCTGTTTTACTGAAGCCACTTCTTTGTTTCTAGCTTTTTCGTAATGAACAGGAAAGTAGAGCAGCGCGTTTGCGTCAAATTTTGCGTGAAATTGGGCAAATCATTCGTGGAAACTTTCCAAATGCTTCAGGACGCTTTCGGTGATGAAGTGATGAGTCGTTCACGGTGTCATGAGTGGTTCATACGGTTCAAGGAAGGCAGAACTTCAACGACAGATGACCCTCGTTCAGGAAGGCCTTCAACTTCAACTGACGATGCTCAAGTGGCCAAAGTGAATGCCCTATTGCGTTCCAATCGACGTTTAACGATTCAAGAGATGGCAGAGGCGTGCCACGTCTCATTTGGGTCATGTCAGGAGATCCTGACCGAAAAATTGGAGATGAGAAGGGTTGCAACCAAATTCGTTCCACGTCTGATGACAGAGGATCAAAAAGCGCACCGCCTGGAGGTTTGTCAGGAGCTCTTGCAAATGGCCAGTTCCGACGAAAACTTCTTGAAAACCATCATCACAGGTGACGAGAGTTGGGTTTATGGCTACGACGTGGAAACGAAGGTGCATTCGTCCCAGTGGAAGTCAAAAGGCTCACCAAGACCCAAAAAAACTCGTCAGGTGAGATCGAACGTCAAAGTGATGATCACTGTTTTCTTTGATTCGAAATGTGTGATCCATCATGAATTCCTCGCACAAGGTGAAACAGTCAACAGATTTCGCTACCTTGACGCCCTGAGAACTTTGCGTCAAAAAATTAGGCAGAAGAGGCCTGAATTGTGGGCGACAGGCAAGTGGTTTCTCCACCATGACAACGCGCCCTGTCACACCGCCCTCCTCATCCGCGATTTTTTGGCCAAAAACAACATGACAACCCTTCCCCAGCCCCCCTATTCACCTGATCTGGCCCCCTGTGACTTCTGGCTGTTCCCCATGCTGAAGTATCCGATGAAAGGACAGCGGACGGACGGATTTCAGACGATAGAAGAGATTAAAGAAAAACCGCGGGAGCAGCTCAACAGCATCCCCGAAGAAGAGTTTTTCAGGTGCATGGGACAGTGGAAACACCGGTGGGAGAAGTGTATTTCCTCCAGAGGAGAGTACTTTAAAGGTGATAAGTTAGAATAATTGTTAAAAAATTTTAATAAAGAATTATTGAGAAAGTCCTGGAACTTTTTGATCAGACCTCGTATATATATATATATATATATATATATATATATATATATATATATATATATATATATATGTAGAGAGAGAGAGAGGAATCCCTTTTAAAAATTATTTTTACCTTCTTAATTGTACTCTAAGTGTAGTTTTATTTCACTCATTTATTTATCAAAATGTTAAACACTATAGTACATAACGACAGCCATAGGTTCAAATTAAAGAAAGAATTCAGCGTTGAGAGTATTATTAATACTTGAAAAATATATTACATCTATTCTTTATTTTCTTCTGTCTTCACAAATTTCAAACGTACAAAATCCACAACATTGAATATCTGATCTTAAAATGGACAGCACGTTCACAGATTCATTTATCAATCCGTTCATCTCAAACATAGCGTAAGGTTCAAACAGAAACCTATTTTAGTATTTTGCTTGCATTTCGTAAATCGAGTGATGTTTGCTTCCTCGATGCTCATGCAATATATCTAGAAGATTACTGTAATTATTTCTTCTTGCATAATCCGCTAGTATGTTAAACTTGAGTAGAGTAAACTCTTTTCGACCTGCGTTCGGTAATTTATGTTATTTTCCTTTGGAAGTTTTTGGTTGTACGCTAGACGAGTTATAATTTATGTACCGTAATTGTGGTTTTATGTAACAGTTCTTTCATGTTGTTTTATGTGATAGAGAATGATTGATTTAGTTTACTTGGTAAAGTTGAAAATAAATATTAATTGAAAAGAGGCAAAGATGCTGAGTGTTAAAGGAAATACTTTCGGAAAGTATTGCATATTCTGATTAAATAATAAGAAAACAGTTATTGTCTCAAATGTCAGTCTATAAATGTAAGAGAATGTGTTGAAATGATGCTAGAAATGTTCTTTAGTAATACTTGCCACTGTGTTATACTTCACAAAGTTTAATTTAAAATTTTCCTTTTAATTAATTTCTCCATTTCAATATACGAGTTAGAAAATATAGACAGATAAAAACTACTTGATTATCGCCTAAATTAATAAAGTCTCAAGATACCAGAGAAAACCAATATCTGTAGCTTCTGGTTTCAGCACGGAAATGGTCAGTACGTTTTTTGTTTTAATTGCGAAAATCTTAGAGAGCCTTGTCAACAAAAGTTAAAAAAAGGCAAAAAAGATTTTTTGGTAAGAAAGGTAAGTCCCGGGCTGCGAAAATATTGATCGGTGAACGAGATCTGATGAAAACAGTTGTGTGTTGTGTGAGTGCTTGGAGATTTTTATGTTCTTCCTATGAGAAAAAACTATTTTAGAAAAAAAATATTTTTTTGGTAAATTATTATTATTTGTAGCGTTTATTGATTTCCTGTAATAAATATTTGTAATTTACGTACTGATTTTTGTATTTGAAGGCAACCGGTAACCCAGAATGAACCATATGCTAAAATAATTGCATATTTTTAATTTTTGTTCTTTGTTGAGTGTATTTATCATAAAATTTAATATTCTTATGAAACGAGAAATATACTGAGTAGTTATTCCTATAGACCATGTAAAATGTCACATTTAACTTTTTTCTAAAAAAGTTGATGACTCCTATATATGGTTCATTGAAGGAAACCTTCATCTACATGGAAACTCCTTTTGATTCAAATGGATATGAATAAATTAAACTCATGATTACGTTCGAAGAGATTATGAAACTGCGTTGTTGCGTTAAAGAGAGAGAGAGAAAAAAAAAAACTTTCCATTAGTTTGCAGCATCTCAAAATATATATATATTTTTTAAAATAATCTTTTGGAACTGAATTATTACATTTTATAACATGTATTTTTTTCTTAAGTCGGTAAATTAAACGATTAATCATAAATCATTTATTTAAAATCTATCATTAACACCAAACTGTTCTATTAAATGCACCATATACATTTTTATCCGGAGTGAAAACGTTTAAACTGCAGATTAACATATCACATGTTGAATAAGATTAGTTTTTTTTTTAAAATCGAAAATGTGTACATTCTGAGTAAATCTTGATCCAACACGAAAAAAACCATCAATAAAACAGCAAAAAACCTTACTAATTTGCAAATTTGTCTAATGTTCTTCTTATTCTAAGAATAAATTAGCAAGCAAAAGTTATTTTAATATTTTATATAACATAAATATTTTATTTAAACCAAATAGTATAAGTATTTTGGTATAAATAAATTACTGAAACATAATGCTAACGTATGACTAAGTTATAAAAATTATAATGTATAATGATAATTCTGAAACATAAAATTATTTTTGGCGATAATGAAAGAGCCTCATATCTTGAAAATAGTCTTTGCTCTATAATTTTAGTAATGAAAAGAAGACTTCATAAACTCTAAACACATGAATCTGAACTAGTAATGATTAATTGTATAACATACATTCCTTAAATTGCCATTGTCTAATTACAAATAGTCAACAAAAAATTGAAAAAAAAAAAAGATTTTTCATGAAAAACAAATATTAAAGTAAAGCAAGCATCGAAAATAAAATAAGCTTAAGCTGGCATGCAGAACAGACGTATAATGATAACAGAAATTTCTTGCTGGCACTACGTTCCATTGAACTGAGGTTCGTTAGGGAGCAAGGTAGTTGCATTGAAATTCAGTTTTCGTTCTTTTTCCAATCTTTATGAATCCTAGATTTTAGAGAAATGGCAAACTATGGAAATAAGATTTGAACTGCAAGAAGTTTATTTACTCAGGGGATAAAACTTTTTCTATGTTGCTCTTCTCTTTTTCTCCTTTTTTTTTCTTTAAAATTCTCCTTTTTTTTGGTATTACATATATTTCGTTGTAATTCTGTATAGTTTGTTGGGAATGCAAAGTTACTGAAACCAGATTTTGATTGCCTTCAAAATTCTGGGGATTTCTCCTTATTTTTACATTTTCTGGGAAGTCTAGGGATATATATTTTTTTACAGCTATTTTAAAGTTTGATGTTTTTCATTGCCAATTTTATATTTTCTGATTGCTTCTTAAGGTATTCTCATCATGGGTTGATAAACTAAAAAAGAAAATTTAGATTGTTTTTCTTAAAACCGCAATATTGGATATTTTAATTAATTAAAAACTAAATGTAAGAGCAAATTTCAAACTGCGTAAAAGCGTAAATTATTTAGTAACCTGAATTGCATACAATTGGTGTTATTTAAAAAAAAGTATGAAAGTACAGAGCACTTTAAAGCGAAACCAACAAAATAGCACTTACTACACTGGCCTTAAAACGTTAAGGTACAACCGGTTTTTTTGGGTCTAAATTGCAAATGAATGAATGTAAAAACAAATTTAGAGGATATGTGCATTAAATGGTTTCTTATTGAATGCGTCATAAAAATTTGTATAAGTGTATTGCAAAAATGATTTATAACAAAAAAAAAAAAAAAAAAAAAAACAATGTTTGCTGATAAGTCCATTCTTGAAGAAAGCAGAACATCACAGTGTTATGTGGCAAATTGTCAGAGAAACAATACAAAAATGGGTTCTAATAAGGAATGTGTACCCCTAACTTGAATTCATAGGCGGCATCGATTTTCCATGCTGTTTATTAAGTTGTTGGACACTGGAATAGGAAGCGAAGACGAGACACAGAGTAAGCCTTGTTTCAGCTCATGTAACGTCCTTGGAGGGGGATTTAAAGCATCAGCCGGTCTGCCAAGATAGTCCCAAAGATGTTCTATCAGATTCAGGTCTGCATTTCCATTCGTCCCAAACCGTGATCCTCAAGATACTCCTCAACAATCCGAGCTTGGTGAGGTCGTGCATTATAATCCATCAGAATAAAGTCATTACCAATAGCACCTGCATATGGGTGGACATATGGATCAAGGATCTCATCCCAATATCTCAGACCAGTCAGAGTTCCTCCATGGAACACATGCAGGCCAGTGTGACCATCAAGCAAGATCCTTGCCCAAACCATGATTCCACCACCTCTATAACTGTGTTTTTTCAACAGTGTTGGATTGATGGTATCTATTGCGCTGTTCCCTCCAGATCAGTAGACGCCCTGAATCACTCTCCAATGTAAATCTGGATTCGTCTGTTAGCCCATTGCTGTTGGGTCCTGGAAACAAGTTCTGTTGCCCAACATAAGTAGATTCTTCGCTGTGGTCCGTTGAGGGGAACACACACAACTGGTCGTCTTGCATAGAGACCTGCATTGTGAAGACGATTTCGGACCCTAGTAGCACATATTCTTCTTCCTGATGCTACAAAGTGGTCTGCAACGAACTACGGCATAATAGTTGTTTTTATCTTTTGGGCCGAAAGAACTAGAAAACGGTCTTCTGCAGGTGTTGTAGCTCGTAGTCGGTTTGGAACAGGTCTTCTGGACACACAATCTTCAGGTTGGTATCGATCCTAAAGTCGCTGAGCAACACTACGAGACACATTGAGACGTCTAGCAGCATTAGCCTTCGGCAATCCCATTTCCATCTATCTAACTGCACTCCACCTTAACGAATCAGGTAAACAACATCTATGAGACATTTTCTAAACTATGTTGATTATTGTCATCGAAACTGCCTACAACAGTTGAAAATCAACACAGTTATCACACAAAAGTACGAAAGCTCGATATTTGCTCACTTGTAAAAATATGTTCTTTTCTATAAAATAAAAGTGGTAGCAGCTTTTTTTTTATAAATGGTTTTAAAGTTCGTTATTATCATTCATGCAAACTATGCATTTTATTGTTACTGACGTTTCTTTTTATGGTAACTTCAAAAAACATGTTGTACCTCAACTTTTTGTGGCCAGTGTACATTAATATATGATTAAATACTGTGTTATAATACAACGTATAAAATTAAAACTGACAATAAGGCAAAACGAATCAATCATTCGAGTCATTCCAAGCGAAAATATATTTTTTTTAAATTTAAATATTAAGTAATTTTGTTACCACTTACTTTTATGATTATTTGAATGATGGAAGTTTTTAAAATGTTTTCATTTGTATTTTTATGTAAGTAAAATTACATGTTGAACAGCATTTCTCGCTTAATATTTCATTAAAAACAAATTTGGACAATAGTTTTCAAAGAAAATTAACGCACCGCAATCAAAATGCCTTTATATCTTTATAAAGTGTTAGAAAACTAAAATACCTCTAACTGTTCAATCAATAATTGAGTTGAAACTTCATTTCGTCTAAGAAAGTAGTAATTGATTATCAATAGACGCTTTGAAATTATGAAGAGACATATTTATATGTCGTATGTAGATTGTTACGACATACATTCATGCGTTCAAATATATCTATATTGGTGTGCAAAATTTTGAGTACATTGTATCGTTATACTAAATCGCTGGTGAAACAAAGTACTAGTCTAAGTTTCGGCTTAGGTTGACCTACCCTTATCTAGTTTCCCATTTAAATAAACATTTCATGCAATAGATAATGTGTTAAGCGAGCTAGTGTTGCCTTCCCACAACCATGTATAACTGTTTTTTCGATAATTATCCTCATTCGGTTCTCAAATATTTTAACCCAAAGCAAAAGTAACAGATGTTGATAAAACGCTAAAGTAAGGTTTTCTACCTTTTCGTGAGCAATAATAAAGGTTGTTAAGTGTTTTGAGAGAATTGAAACCCCATTTAGTTTTCACAAAAGTTATAAATAAAAATGTAGATAAAAATATTAAAAACACGATGGTACACAGTTGTCTAAACAAAAGTGTGCAAATAATAGGACTGTCGTGATTTAAAGGTTTAACAATTTTATAATTTTTCAGATTTTCTACAAGTATCTTCATTGAAAAAGTAATTTTTCAAAGTTTTTTAAAATTAGATTTAGTAATTTCTGACATATATGACGCTTATTCGGCTCTATCTCACGAAAAATATGTTTTGCTTTTACAAAATCGCTATTTCTCAGAGGCAACATATCTTTGATTTTTAAAATACACCATTAGTTCAGTTATTCCATCCGAGGACTGCAGTTTCGTGCTTTTTAGCACTCATCAGCCCGGAATAGGAATCACATGAGCTGGTGGCGAAAATTCTCTTAAGGGGATCCCCTTATTTTCGCCAACAGCTCATGTGATTCCCAGCGGCGTAGCTGCAGTGTTTGCCACCCGGGGCGGTTCCTCAATTTGCCGCCCTTTCATTGTGAAATAGCTAATACTTTAAACTGTCAAGGGTGTTTAAATTAAAACTAAAAATTCAATTTATGACAAAAAAGACGCAATGAATTTCTGCGTACTTTCCAAAAAAAGGGGGGGGGGGGGAAAGAGACTCTCACTTATCGAAAATTGCTAAATTACGTAAAAAATTGCAATTTTAAGGAATTTTTAGTATAGCGAAGGGAAAGAAGAATTGGTTTGCTTCCGATTTTTTTTTTCAAAACTAAAGTCTCTCGAAGCGTTTCTTTGTTGATGTTAGGGGATCGGTGGGCACTGCAAGGAAATGTTCCGTAAACAAAGGTTTAAAATGCAGCTTAGGCTACTTTGTGGAGAGGTTTAAAAAATCGGGAATGGTCGGATACTCAATTCAATTATTTTTCAGTTCTGAAATATGCAATTTTAGGCTGTCTTTGGCAACGCAATTGAATGTGTATTTTAACGCAGTTGTAGGTGTAAGGAGAGAGAGGGACGCTCAGTTTTTTACTGAAATATTTTTTTAATTGAAATCAATTCGGCATGAAGGTTCGGCTTCTTTCTTTGAAAATTGTTCTGCACCAAAGTCTCAAAAACGCAATTCTAGGCTATATTTGGTGACTGTAAAAGATTCCCTAACCCCAAATGGCACCAAAAATGTTGTGAAGCCAGGCAGCTCTCTATGGAAAAATTTCGTAATTGACGCATGACTTAAGGCTTTGTTTGATATTTATAATGTTGCCAAAACGGGACAGAGGGAGGTTTACCTCCCAAAATCTTCCGTAAAGCTGAAGTTCATTTTAGGCTATCTTTGATAAGAAGAAAGGCTTAGCGAGTTCTCCCACCCACGCAAATTTCTATGAACGAAATCTTAGGCTATCTTTGGAGACGTTAGGAAAAGGTCTGAGGAGTTCGGCTTGCCTTCCTCGGAGAGTTTTCAAGATTGAACTTTCCAAAACGCACTTTTAATCTATGGAGTCATTAGATGAGGGGAGGGGGGGATTAAGGTATCTCTTACCGGGAAAAAATGCGAAACTGAAGTCCTAAAAACGTATTTTAAGCTATCTTTGATGACTTAAGATTTTGACTTAAGACTTTGATGTCTTTGTTTGGAGATAAAGGATAGTCAAGGTTCAAATGCTGTTTTCACAAATAAATATAAAAGAATCGAAGTTTTAAAAACGTAATTTTAGCTATATGTTGAGAACTTAAAAGAGAGAGTAGAAGTTTTCTCCAGGAAACTTTTCAGAATTTAAAGGCCTAAATGTTTACTTTCTGGCTGTGTTTGCTACGTTAGAGGAAAAGACAGGGTTCGGTGTTCTACCCAGACATTTGTAAACATTGAGGTCTAAAACCGTATTTATAAGCTATATTTGGTGATATCAGGAAAAGAGGTGAAAAATTCGACAACTCTCCCTCCAAAAAACGTTTTGAAGCTACCTTTCACGCTGTTGGACTGGTGGTAATAGATGTTCCCAACCGGAAATATTTGAAACTGAATACGCTAAAAAACAATTTTAGTCTAAGTTTGTCCAAGCTGAGAGCAACCAAATGTTAAAAAATGAAATTCGCTTACCTCAAATAAGGAGCAGACTGACATATGATCCAACGTTGTCAGATAGATATTCTCCTCTCAGAGCAGAGAAAACAAAAATACATTTTACTTCTTTTGAAATAGGGAACTCTTTTAATGAATGATAAATAAAAGTAAACCCTATGATGAGCAGTAAATTGTTTCGTGTACCGTTTTCTCCTCCCCCTTTCTTTCTTAATCTTGTCACCATTTTCCTGAAGTTAAAAAAAAGTTTTTGTTTCTTTAATGTAGGTTTTCAAAAATACAGTGTTAAATCTCTCTTATAACGAAAATGTGAAAATTTCATTGTTTTCTTCCTTCTGGAGTGAACTTCTAATGTCTAAAAAAAACATTGGTCTTATGAACTGCCCACTGCCGCCCCTCAGAAAAAAAACAAGGAATTGTACTTATATACTATCAAGAAAGACTTCTGAAAGTTTTTGAAAGAAAGCAGAAAGTTTTGTATGAAAGTAATTTTAATCTATCTGGTAGGGACACAAAAGTCATATTATTCTAAGATTTTCTTTTTGCCAGCAGTAACAGTTTAAAACCATAATTTCATTATTTTAAAAGACGTTTACCTTTTCCTTATCAAAAGGGTTAATTTGCCGCCCCCCCGAAAAGTGCCGCCCGGGGCGGACCGCCCCCTCCGCCCCTCCCTAGCTACGCCACTGGTGATTCCTATTCCGGGCTGATGAGTGCTAAAAAGCACGAAACTGCAATCCTCGGATGGAATAACTGAACTGGTGGTGTATTTTAAGTATTTCTGCCTTAACCCTGGCTTAGGGCGGTGACTTACTACAAAATATCGTTGATTTATTAGTGAGTTTTTATAATCCTCACATAATTTTTTTAAGGGAGGATTTTTTTAATGACAAATTTTGAGTTAAATAAGCAGTATTTGTCAGAATTTCTATTAATTGTCAGAATATTATATTTATTTGTCAGAAATTATAAAACTTTTGCAGAACTTGCAAAACTATTCATTTTGTTTAATGATATCTGCATTATTTCTCAATTTTTGAGCTCCCAATCCAGGCAACCCTAAAATTTGTTATAAGTTTCAAGCCAAATAAGTAACATTTGTGTGAAATTTAGATCTACTTTTTATTTTAAAAAAATCTGCAGAAATAACGGAAAATTTCTTCAAAATGGCTTTTTTAATTTGATGATACTTGGAAAAAATCTGCAAAATTATTCAATTATTCAAACTGTAACTCACAATAACTCTGTGATTAGTACACGTTTGCCATCGTGTTTGTAATATTTTTATCTATAACTGTATGCTGCGCTATTGAAATAGTAGAGTTATAGAAAATAAATGTTACGAAGAATACGTTTTTAAACGACACCAGTACATCGATATCCGCTCCCTTAACTTTAATCGTTGCCTGACACCCAATTTTCACTCAGCAGCAAATAGTACAATTGCTACCTTAAAAAGAGCAATCTTTTAAGGTTTTCCAACTCTGTTAATTGCACCTTAGCTGTTCCTATATTTTTGTTTTAAGGTAAATTGCTCATAAAAGGGCAAAGTTTTCCAGAAGTAACAACGAAAATGTTATCAAAAATGGGAAAAACAAGAAAATTGTTTTGTAAGCATTCCCTTACACAATCTTGAAGCTCGGTTTTCAGCTAAACCCAAGTGAAGCTCCCTGCGTGATTTACAATTCTATTCCAAATCTTCACGTTCCACTCTTTTTATCTTTAGTGCATTGTTCCTCTGAGGGAATTCTCAGAACTCGAGGGAATAATCCAGGGCCAGAAGACGATTTTTTGATTCGGCAGTTAAAGTTCTATGCCGTCACTGTTCTTAACGAAAGAAAAAGAATCGGTAAAATATGTTAGTCTTCCTGTTTTATCAGCGTTTATTCTACTGATAAAAATTTTCATATTGAACTACACAATTTTATGATACATCTTATTTTTTAAGCAAATCTGTGATATGAATTTGCTTAAGAGTATGGGTGAAACTCTTTTTTGAATTCCATGTTTTTTCCCTACAAATTTCCTTTCAACAGTGAGGCAAATCTCCCAATATAGGGAACGTTGTTTTCAAAAATTGCATCGCTTAATATAAGGTTCCCCTAAGCGAACTGCTTTATTTTGTTTTGGAAATTGATGCGAATTGAGATAAAATGAAAAAAAAAAGTGATGCAAAATAGAAAAACAGATATTGTGAACATATATGAACAAATAATATTAATAGTTATGCACGCTTTTACATATATAATCTGTTTTTATTATCCACTGCATGCAAATGAAAGAAAAAAATGATTTCTACTAATCACTATTTCAAGTTCACATGTGCTTCTGATATTGCGTGTAAAAATAAAAAGATAAATTGTAAATGCAATCAAGACATTATTCCTTTAGAAGTTCTAGTTTGACGTTAATAATTAATGCGAATTTTAAGAATGAAATGAAAGCCACTTAGCGTCTTTAAAAAATTTTAGCTGCAAAACATGATTTGCAGACATATTGTACTAAATCATTGCACTAATATTTTAACTTATGAAAATGTTTAAACATTTAATTTATTACAAATTTAAAATAAGAAGACATAAGCCCCTTTTAGTGCAGAACATTCCCGGAAATGACAATAGCTTAAGACAGCAATGTAGAAATGAAAGATGTTTGTTACCAAAATGATAGTTCTGGAAAAATTACAAAAAAGCAAATCATATGTAAAACGATATACATTTACTGAGTTCTTCTTATGTGTTTTAAATAGAGCCTGGATTTATTGTGTTTTTTAATGATGAACAAATTGTACGAAGTCGTACGCTATATGTTATCTATAAAAACTTGCTACTCAAAATAGTCTGCTCTTCACGCTTTCAAATTTTAAGTAGCCTTTTAACTGTCAAAATGTTCCTTTTTACTCTTAAAATAGTCTGCTTTTCTTGCTTTGGAGTATTGAGATACCTTTTTTTTACTGTCAAAAAGTCATCTTTTTACTGTTAAAATAGTCTGCTTTTCTTGCTTCGGAGCGTTGAGACAACTTTTTTTTACTGTCAAAAAGTCCCAAAGTTAAATCAATAGTTAACGATTTTTTCCTGTTTTCGTTTTTTGAGGGAGACAGAAAAAAGATGATATGTCAGTGTGACTATAGGTGACTAGAAAATAATTACCTGTATCAAGTAAAAAAAAAATCCCGAAATACATTTATAGTAAAAATAATAACAAAAACGGAAAAATTGAGGGAGCATGTTAACTTAATTTTGGAAGTAAACATTGAAAGTAGACATTATCAACTAGAAATGGTTAAAAACGCTACCTCAAAACCATGGTCAAAAGATTTTGTTAGTATCACTCATAAACTCTTAAAACAAATTATTCACAGGAATACAATTTCATGCGTTGGTATCACCGAAAAAAATCACGAGCAGATGCTCTAAAATTGAGTTAAAAAGACGAGAAAACTACGTAATTATTTAAAACTATTGTCTTAACTCTAAAAATATAATTTTGTTTTGAAATTTAAAGAGCCGTGCACTTCCGTTGAAATGTGAGTGCTCTATTCATGCAAGTAATTACTATTCTTCCTGTCTGGAAGTTTTAATTGCATTAAAACTGTTTATCTGCTCGGCTCAGTACAGGATTCCCTTTTCAACAAAGCGACGAACGAGATTATGCAAATCTTGAATTTCCAAGCTCAGAATTTTGGGATAACATCTTTGGTATGAAAGAGAGATGAAATAATGTTAGATATCTTGCACTAATATAAACTGATTATACTTGAGTCTTGTCTTATGAGAGAAAATAATGCATTGTTGCCTATGGCTATCTGCTTGTAGTTGAGATCACTGTAGTTATGAAGGATTATATAATGCAATAAAATATGCATTTATTTTGTTTCGTGCTTTAAACAATATTTGTATTTTTTTGAAAATTAAACACGTTGGTTTGCCGTTGCGTCTGAATTAAATAAATGAAAAAAGGGAAATGATGTCAACGTTACTTATCAAATATGCGCAAATAGCTCAGTTGCTGAACATACTTTTTGATAAAATACCACGCTTTTAAAAGCTAACTTCAAAATTAACACCAAATAGTTACTATTGATAATTAAGACGAGAAGCATTTAACTGTAATAATTAACTGTTTATTTTAACTCTCTGTTTATAGTTGCGACCCCCGTAGTTATGAAATATGATTTAATGCAATAAAATAATCATTTGTTTTGTCGGTATACTAAGTAAAATATGTATGTATATATCCACGGAAGTTGGCGTGAGGTTCCCAACTGCTAAGTCTCCATGTATTGTTTCTATGAAAATACTTTTTCTATATGAAGTAATAAAGTCACGGGAAATCTTTACAGTCATTATCTTCCTGCTTCAACGGTTATAATTATGTCAAGTAACGATCCTGTTCAAGAGTCGTCTTATTTTGGAATCCTCAAACAGGCGGCTTAATTTCCCAGTTTGTTTCAAACTTAATCTTCAACCTTGTCACCATTGGTAGTGCCGCTTATATTCGTTCGCCACTTCTGATTCTCTGACATGCTGAAAGTCTTTCAACTTTTTTTCACAGTATCGAACCATCAAAAAAATTACAAAACCTCTTTTGGCGACTAAATACTATAAAACCTAAACGAAAGAGACGCGTGAGATTTCCTACAATTGATACGGATTTAAATGCTGATCAATGAACGAGTTTCAGTGTGCGAACTGAACATCGGAATGATGTTGTTCAAGATTTTTAAAGCTGAATGCCCCCTTTCCACATCGATGGGGTCTATCAGCAGCTCTAATGAACTATTGAGGAGTGGAAAAATATTTCCTCAACAGACGAATCTCTTTTTCAACTATATTGTTCTGATAAGCATAAACATCATTATCACTCCATGAACTCAAAAAGTCAACAGGACATTATTTAAACTAGTTGTGATTGGTGATTGTAATACCGGTATACCGAATACCGGTATTTTGAGTAATTTTGAAATTTCGTAATACTGGTATTTTCGGTATTAGCTGAAAATATAAATAGTTTCAATCAAAGAATTGTCAAGTTTACTTATTAAATATCTACTTATATTTTCAAGTAGCTGCATTGCCCGGCTTTGCACGGTCTACCACGAAAATAAAAGTTTTGTCAAGTGATGCATGTTCAACAATCGGGCTTCAATTAGAGAAAAAAAAATACTACAAAATTTAATGTCAAAATAATCATTCTCAAAGAAAGAAAACGGCAAAACAAAAGTTAACAAAAAAATTTAAAAAAAACCCTACGTAAATACAACTAAAATCCTTTAAAGAAAGAATAAAGTAAATCGCAAATAATAATCAAAAAGGTAAATTTTTACCTCAAAACAATATCAAAATTTATTTAGTCACAGCCGAGAAAAAAAAGTGGCAACCTTCTGAACGCTAATTTAAAATGAGATCGCGCAAACAATAATTTTCCGATTTAAAATTTCTGTTCCATTAAGCTAAGCAGTGCTTTTTAATTTTTTCTGGTGATTTTACAGCCTTTTCTTTTGAAAATCGAAGGAAATGAATGAACTGTAAGGGTCTTTTTCGTGGGGATTCGAATGGGACCTGAATCAGAGAAATCGGATAAATATTTGAGGATAGAAAGAGCCATTTTTGGGTTATAAAATTAGATTTCTAACAGTTCGTTTTTTTTTTGTTGTTGTTCAAACTCCCCCCCCCCTCCTACGTTCCTTCTCGGGTGCCCGAGTTCCTCATTGCCAAATTTGGTCTAGACCCGACGTAAACTGTGGATTTGTATAGCGAACATACACACACACACATCTATATTCTATGGTTTATTTATATAGATGTACATTTCTTTTAGCATGATACAGAACCAAAATCAGTCTATTGATGTAAAAATTTGGCTTTAAAAAGCACGAACGAATAGAAGATCATTGAACGGAAAAATTGCAAAATGAAATTTTATTGAAAACGGAAAGATTGCAAAATGATATATTCATCAAGAGATGGTGGGATGAATAGCATTTTTGTGCAACATGTTTTTATTTTTTTCAATTTCCCTGACCACTCACTTTCCCTTTTGTGAAAGTTAATTTTGAGTGTAATTTCGGATGTATTTGTTCTATGAATAATTTATTCCAACCATCAATTGCAGTAATACTTTATGATATTTTCTTTAAATATTTGTCTGAACTGTACTGAATTTTGAAAAAAAAAAACTTTTTCTTATTTGTAAAACAAATGGTAATTTGTTGTCACCGGTATTGGTTTGTTGTCAGGTCTCGCTTTATACTTGGCAAGCTTATAGTTAGAAATTATATAGTGCGTAGAAACTTTTCATACAGGTTAAGCATAATCATTTAAAACATATTTTCAGATATTTATGCAATTATAATTGTACAGAATTTTTAAAAGAACGCGAAAACGAATAAGAGAAACTCAAAAGATCAAATTTAGTCAAGTTTATCGTAAATTTCAAACCAAAGGACTAATAATAAAAATCACACACAAACCTCTCTTGCTCAAGAGAAATGAAGTTGATGTTGGAAAGGTATCGTCTCTCGGAAAGAAATTACAGTTAGCTAAAAATCTAAAAAAAAAAGGATAATACTGCACAAAACACACACACAAAAAAAAAAAAAAAAGATTTTTCCAAAAATAATATGCAAGAGACCGATTTACTTGAAGGTGAAGGGCTTCTAGACAATTAGAGGAGGTGTATCGCACATTTTTATCAGTACCACCGACCTGCAAGAATTCAGAAAGAGAATTTTTAACTGCAGGAAAGTTGAGCACTATACGAGTTCCAGGCATAGAGACAATTCAATAAATGCATTATATTTTTCACAAAAATTGATTTTTTATTACAACATTTGTTCCATCATTTTGTATTTTTCCCAATACGTTTTCATAAATAATACAACTTCTGTACAAAATTATGACAAGTGGCAACAAAACAATATATTTTCAAGATTTTTTTGAGAAATTTCGAATACCGGTATTCCGGTATCACGTTTTAAAAATACCAAATACCGGTATCGAGTTTTTGGTACTGTATTTTTTGGTCCCTAGTTGTGATGGTATAGTGTCTGCACAGTTGTGAAACAGAGACCTTGGCATGTATATGGTGCATCTTTGAATTGTTGAGACATGACTTTGACAATCTTTACTTCTTTTTCGGATAATTGGGGAGGGTGATTGACGCTGAGTTGAGTAGGATGGCTTTCTTACTAGTTTTGCTGAAGTATCCCAATTCAAAGCTGCTCTAATAACACGTTTAATAACACGAGGTAAACATTGTGCGGATCATTGATCAACTAACCAAAGACAATATATACATACGACTTTGATAGGTGACAAGTCTTACTCATTTTTTTCCAAACACCTACGCCCATTTGTTTCCATAGTGCATATCGACTGATTTGATGCATGCCAACAGAACACTGCAAGACTCCACATGCCAAAGCTATCGAGTGGCTACAGCAGTTTTCTTTCTTTAAATACTGACATGGGGTATATTCCCGGGATTGAACATTGCTAAGATTCTCGGGGAAAATTTGAAACATGTTGTTCAGAAAAAACATGAAATTGCATCATTATTTAAACAGGACAAGAGGATCAGATACAGGAACAAAACAACTTATAGCGTAACATGCAGAATTTTGTTTTTAAGAAGTACCTTCACCCTACACTCAACATTTGTTAAAATTACAGTTCTTCAGGCAAAGTCTTTTTCAGAAATGTACCGTTATTTGCTGCATCATGTAAGTATGGGCGTCACATTTCGGTAAAGCAAATCATTTATTAATTTTAAAAAACTTCGTGAAGTATGTTTTAAGTAAAGTAAATAATAATTAAGTTTTAATATTAGTCAAACGAGAACACAAATAAAAATCTCTGAAGGATTTATAAAAAAAAAAAAACACATTACTTGCAAAATGCTTAATCATTATTTTAAAATTACATAATTAACACATTTATCGCAGTGACACTTTTGCATTAAAAGTAACATTTAAAATGAATGAAACTAATCTCAAATACTCTTCGACTTTTTATCCTGTAGAGTAAAATAATGCCTTTGTTACTTCTCCATTCTTTTCCCAGCTTACCAATAAAATCATTCTATCTTCATTATCTAACGTCAACGTAAAATTTTAAAGTAATGCTCTCTATAGAACTCATGGAAACCTTCCTGCTCGTAGAAATGGCGAAATAGTGGTGAATTCTGTACAAGCCCACACAAAATGGGGTGAAAATCATTGCGACTGATGCAGACGAACCAAAATGACATCCGGAAAGGGGATGAAAAACGGATTTATGAGGGAAGAAGGGTGGAAGCATGGGGAGAAAATGCGTTTTCAAGGAAAGATATAGATAAAACTATCCCGATGGTATTCGAACTGTGACGAAAAATGTGAAGGCGCTGTGACAGTGAAAAATTCCACAGTAAGTGATTATTTTCCATCAATAAAAAAGCATTTCCCAATCCAGTTCGTTCTTTCTTGTCTCTCAGAAAAGGAAAGGAATAGTATGTGTCTGTATTTTGGCAATCGCTGCATTATTATGCTTCTATTTCAAAAAAAAAAAAAAAAAAAGAAACTTTTCTTAAATACATACTTAAAACTGCTTTTGTATGTGAAATACTAAAATGTTAATTTCATCGATCTAAAAATTTTAATTATTCATTATTTCCTCCCATTATCGTATATAAAAGGAGCACCACATGACTTCATTTTACGTCACAAATAATGATTTTTAATCAAGACTTTCACAAAATCACCAACACCATAACCTGACCCGATTCGGGCGTGTCAATCACATTAAGGAATCAAAAAACATTTGAAATATTAACAAGTTTGTCACGAACCGATGCAAAAAAGCGTTTTACAGAGCTTACGTTTCTCATTATCGACAATTTTAACGTGATTCAATGGGTAACTCTCTAAATATCACCAATAGCCAAAAATTAAAACCAAACTTTTTTTGCCATACATTTTTTCCCATTATATTTTGAGGTATATCGCCCATTTGGCGACAAAAATTGGCGACCAGAAGCTTGGCGATGTATCGCCAAATGTTCGCCAAATTATAGCATCACTTGAGTTTGCATTGAAATTAACATTGATCTTCCCCCTAAAAGGTGTAAAAGACCCCTTTTGGAACATCCGAATGAAACCAAAAGGACAGGTACATAGCTAAACCCCACTAGGAGTCCACATACCAAATTTCAACCTTTTCGGCACGGTTTTTCAGTTATGAGAGATACATATACGATACGTACATACGGACGCCAGGAGAATACTGGTAGCAATTAACAACTCGGGGATCGTCAAAATGGATACTTAGAGCGTCCATACCTTCTTAGGCATACATGCACGTGCTCTCGGGTCAAAAAAAAACACTCAATATTCATTTGGAGATGAGTAAATTGGAAAATAAGGCCGAAATTCGAGGGACTATTTTTTTCGCGAATACATAGTTCCTTTACTACGCAAAAATTAGTAAAAAGTCCCAAAATTTTTTAATTGGCGCATATGCTTCATATTATTTTATTGTTTTGAAAGAAGGTAAAGTAAAAACCTTTTTACCACATAGAATTCTTCAATAGTACAAAATTGGCACACTTAAAATGCTTTGCATTAAATAAGATGAGTTGGGCAACAACTTTCACGTGGTAAGATAATGTAAATGCTGATCAAGGGTGGATACAGCTTCTTTTTTTGGAGGAAGCTATCATCAGAAGGAGAGGGGCGTCAATATGCAATTTTCGGGCAAGTATAGTGGGTCTGGGACCAATTTTTCGAAATATAAGCCCCAAAAGTGCTGGTTTACGCTGTATCGCTTTGATCGTTTAAGGGGGAAAGGGATCATGATACTCATAAAATCATGACCACCTCTCTGGATTCGCTCCTGATGCTGCCATGAAGAGACTTCTGCCACACATCGAATTTGCTGGGTGAATGTCTAGGGGTATTTCCTATAAGTAGAGATCAGCACTGGCTTGCACTAATAAAACACAATCAGTAATAACTAGCATGTCTTTTAAAGAGATCTAATGTGAAAGTTGAGAAGGTTCGAGTTTCGTTATTTTGTTATCCTATCAAACAGTTGAAGTCAGCAAAAGTTTTTAGTACTAGTTACTATCAACATACATGGTACATGTTGATTAAATACTATAACCACGATTTGTTTCTACGAGGGGACGTACTTTCCCCTTCTTAAAAATAAGATAGGGAAAAAAATTGAGAAACCAACTGTGTCAAAGCAGCAGCTAGGTGATTTGGCGTTCTAAAATTGACTATTGTCGATCATTTGAAGGCTTGTTGAGGTTGGAAGTATTCACTTGATAAAGCTAATGTGATTCGTTAATAGGTAGAAAGAACACAGAGAGTTTACATGAAATTGATTAATGATTCCTCAGAAATGAATTTGAGATCACTCAAAGATTAAGCTTTACTGACTGATATAGATATCAGAGATGAAGAAGTTAAATATTTGGAAAATTATTAAATAATTTAATTCTTGTATTCTGTAAAATATGCAAAATAAAAAAATGTAGAGGATTTATCAAGTTAATATGTATTAGAGAGCTTGATGTAAAATTGTTAAAAAACTATAAATAATGTTTCTGGTGCTACTTTTAGACTGCTACTCACCTAGTAGTTCTATAGTTGTAATTGTGGGTCAAGTATATGGCGTTTTGGAATGCTTTACCAAGGCACACTCATAATTTGATACTTTGAAACTTTACCAGGACCAAGACAGGGGTTCTAAATTTAGTGATCAACACAAGCCATGTAATAACCTTTTTGACAATAATGGGCATTTTTTTGGTAGTCTTTTTAGTAACACACTATTCTTCATACCTATTGCTAGTGGACAATAATTTTATTCAAATAGGGTAGCATAAAGCAGTGATCAGATGTTGCATTGGGAATTTTATTTGCAGAGTCAAACCTTTCTTGCAGCATTTTTATCAGCTAGTTTAATATACTGAGTGCTCACAAGGATACATGCAATGTTTGGTAGCAAAAGTGCAGAAGGTATACATTTCTGTAGGAGTTAAAATGTGACTTCTAGTAGTTCTTTGCAAGCTAGTCATAGTATCAATTACTTTCACGGTTCCTCTAATTCCGTTACATAGTCCATGTGATTATTAATGTGATTTACATTACCATGTGATATTGCATAGAAATGCCATTCAGCTCTCAAGTTGACATCCGTTTCGTGATTTCATAAATTAACAAAGTTCTTTCTATTTTTGTACTGTATTTGAGTAAAGTATTTTAGTACGCCACATGCTGTGTCACCCCCAGAACTATAGTATGTTCTACTTGTGAGTTCATTTTCTCAAAATTACTCAAGCAAGAAATGAAAAACGCATTTCTTTTCTTCTATTATGTAGATAATGTTTTTGCATATGTTTAAGTAATCTGTACATAAGTTAATGTACAGAGAGTATGTTTGTATGTATTGAAAATTTGCGTGTGTAGATTATCAGTATAGTTGAAAAATTTACTACGTAAACTGTCAATGAAGTATGAAGTACTCATTTCTGTCCAAATATTTCTCAGCGATCAAATTAAAATAATTATTTTTATACTTGCAATATGTTTTTTTAGTATAATATATTATATAGAGCACAATATACGTAATTTAAGAAGGTGCAATGAAGTTTTCACAATTTTTATTCCTGTTTTAGTGTTTTAGCACTTGAGTGGAATATTCAATTGGCCAAGAAATTTCATTTTTAATTCCATCCCCGTTTGGTTTATAGGGGTCTAAAAATGTCATTTTTGTCACTTTTCCGATTTTTGAGGAGCTGTTTTCTATAAAGGGTAAGGAAACACACAACAACAGTTACATATTCGTATTAGCGTGGTTCCAGTAATTAGTTTTCACAATATTTTATTTTGTGTTTCTGTCCCCTATGCGAGCTGTCACACTTTGAAATGAGTAAAATTTTTACATTTGACCTTTAACTTTAACCTGTTGCCATTATTCTAATTATTAAATTACAGCGACGTAACTCAGCATGTAAGACTATCATCTTACGCACTTTAACATCAAAGCGTAAAATTAAGTGCCATAAATGTAATTCAAATAGATTTTGGCCAAAATGCAAAGGTCTAAAAGTCCCATTTTTGACTACGAAAACCACGTTTGATGACCTCTAAAAAAAATCAAAGATCCAGTTTAGAGAAAAAATAAAAGTGGTTTTGAACATCTTTCATATGCAGATTTTAGGGATATGAGTTTCAAAAAAACTAAAAATGGTCGAGCGCACTCATCCGTCGAAGCTGTATGGATTGACCCAGCATAAACAAGTGATTGTAATTAAATTATTTTTAGGGTAGCAACAGTTTTAAAACTCATTGTTAGACAACACAAAGAGTTTTAATTGACTGCCAAAGGGTCCGAAATTTTTTATGAAAACAAAACTTTTGTTTTGACTTTCCAACAGCTTCAAGAAAGAAAATTTCTCCACATTATATCAATGCCTTCAGCCAAAGAGGATCCCTTCGTTGTATACAATTTTTATATTGTTCTACTTCAGGCAATAAGCTAAACACATGTTTAGTTTCTAATAGAATTTATTTAGGAGAAAATCCTAAAATAAACCTTCTTTTATAAAGCTGAAAGTATTACAATGCTTATCTGTAACAATTTATGATAAGCAACAGGAGGAGAGAGAGAAACGTTTTTGTTTTTTCCTTTAACTCTTACCACTTTAAACAGCGTTGAAAGCCTTATCAGAAACAAACCTTTGACGATATATATTGCTTTTTTTTTAGAACAACGTTATCCTGAACTAGCTGAATAAGTTACGCTAAACATCTTGCAAACAAAGTAAACTAAACTTTGACACACACACACACATATTTAATCATTTATATTTTTCTTTTATTTCAAGATAATTTTTCTAGATTTTTTAAAATTTCTTACCTGTCAGACTGATAACTAATTTTTTGAATAATCCACGTTTGAGAAACACACCATAGTCTTCTGTTTTAAAACTGTATCCTCCGTTATGGTTTGGACATTCGACATTTAGTTGGACGTTCTTCAAATTTTTTGCTGGGGTGGAAATCTGTAAAGAAAGTTAACTGTTCGTGAAATACACCGCCAGCTCAGTCAAAGGTATATCCAAGGTATATTCAATATAAAAAAAGTCGGCTACAGAAGTACATTGTTGCAGGAGGTGAAGTTTTTTTTTTTTCAAAACTATTTGTCGATTGTACCGATCAGATCAGCTCAATAAATATCTTTTTAAACGAAGGCTCATTACTTTTGGATCGCACCATGGAAAAGACCTTCAAATCTGCCTTAGATTAAGATCCTTAGATAGATACAGATAAAAAAAAGTTTCTCCCATTACTCACCGAAACTTGCTAAATTTGGCAACTTTTCTTAAAATTCCGGCAGATTTGAAAGTCTTATCCATGGTGCGATCCAAAAGTAATGAGCCTTCGTTTAAAAAGATATTTATTGAGCTGATCGGTACAATCGACAAATAGTTTTGAAAAAATAAAACTTCACCTCCTGCAACAATGTACTTCTGTAGCCGACTTTTCCATGACTCAAAGGGATCCCTGAAGTCCTGTTTTGGATATCTGCAAGGGCTGTCTTGACATGTGCTTGGATGTCCTCGATGGAGTGGAAACGTTTCCGTTTCCGCTCTGATTTTAGTAGTGGAAACAAGAAGAAGTCAGGAGGCCACAATTCCGAACTGTAGGAATGCTACGGCATCACGGGAGCCTTGACTCGGACCTTCTTCAGTTAGAACTCTTGGCACAAGTTTCGCGCAGACTTTCCGCATGTGCAACTTCTCCGTAACAATGCGTTTTACCGCTGTCTCCAATAAATCCAGGGCTTTTACTACTTGGTAGAGGCTCAAACACCAGTCCATGTTCAAATATTCACACACTCATTGCACATTCACGTCAGTACGGGCCGAGTACGGGCTTCCACACAGACTAGGGTTCGTCAGTCACCACTTCCCGGTCTTACGAAAGGCCTCGTGCTACTTTTCTACTTGCGAATAGGACAGACACTCAGTTCCAAACGCCTGTTGAAGCATAGCGAATGTTTGGGATGGAAACCGGAAGCAAAATTTTATCTCTTTGCGTTGCTCTGACGAACATTCCAAATTGCCGTTTTACGCACCTCCGTATAAGGGTTACTGTTAAAGCTTAATTAAACTGGATTCCGCGAGATTTGCAAGATACGTATAGCTATTATAAGTTTTCAATATTATTCCTATATTAGAGGCTATAAAACATGTTGTATATTGGCAATTGTTCAAATGATGTGCATGCCATGGAATAGCATGTTTTATTAGTAAAAACATGGTGTCTGTCGTTTCGATTTCCTTTGCAGATTCATTCCGATCAAGGGAGGAATTTCATCTCTGCTGTGTTTAAGGGCCTATGTCAAATTTTCGGAATTGAGAAAACTAGGACAACACCACTACACCCACAATCGGACGGCATGGTGGAGAGATTTAACCGCACAATCCTGAATAATATCTCGCTTATGGTATCCAGAAATCAACAGGATTGGGACAAGAAGCTACCTTTGTTCCTGCTGGCCTACCGCAGTGCTGTCCACGAGACTACTGGATTTGCCCCATCTCAGATGCTCTTCGGACGAGAGCTTCGGCTACCTTGTGATCTCGTCTTCGGTCGTCCTCCGGATGCGCCTGCATCGCCTGAGGAGTACATCCAGGATCTCCAGGCCCGGTTGGAAGACGTTCATAACTTCGCACGAGAGCGAATCAACATCGCGGCGGAGAAGATGAAGACCCGATACGACACAAGGTCTACTGGACATGAATTCAACGAAGGCGACAAGGTTTGGTTATGGAATCCCATCCGACGGAAAGGTCTGTCACCCAAATTGCAGTCGCATTGGGATGGACCCTACAAAGTCCTTAACCGACTAAATGACGTCGTAGTGAGGATCCAAAAATCACCTAATGCAAAACCTAGGGTTGTACATTATGATCGGTTAGCCCCATACTATGGCCATAGTTCATGAGTATTACGTAAACAACCGTGGTTGATAACATAAAAGTTGTAGATAATTTTTGCTTTTAATGCTTAGTAATATTTCTTGTTATTATTGTGTTTCCTATGCATTATTGGTTATTATTTAATGTGTGTATTTGTGAACTTGTGATAGAAGTTTGACATCCTTTCTGGGGATTGTACTGCCCGGGACGTGCAGTCCTTAGGAAGGGGGTAAGTAAACAGAAGTAAACAGAAAGTTTGCTTGGTTATGGGCGTACAAGGAAAGCTCTCCGCCTCCAAAGCTCCCGATTCCAATTTTCAAAAGTTGCTTCATGAGAAGCATTCAATGAAAATTAAGCAATTGAAACAAGTGGTCTCTTCTGTTAAGCTTCCAGTTATTAGTCCAGGATTAATTTTAGTTATTCCAAAAGTGGATTAACAAATAAATATTGCAAAAGACGTGGAACTTTAACGGAATGAATTGAAACAAGAAATTAAAAAAAAAAAGGACAACATATGACCTAAAACTTCGAAATCAAAACGAATAATGTGCTTTTAGAGTTCAATGATTAAAGATATCTAAATAAAAAACCACGTTTCCAAGAAAAATAGAGAAAACTAATTTCTTGACGAAGAATATTTATCTTGCTACAACTTTTCCGATTAAGGTTTTTCACAGTGCATTCGTCGCGAGTGTTAAACCCACAATTCCTGTGCAGGGTGACTGTTTTGCGGCCGTTCACATGTTCAGTACATCTGTGGGGATCTGAGGTATAAAAAAGTATTGAAATAAGATTCGATAAGAAAGTATTGCATTAAAGTTGTTAAACGTGAGGTCCATATCTTACCTCATATATTAATCAAGATGGTAAAAATATAATTTTTTTCAACTACTGTTTTTTTTTTTTTAAATGTACCATGTACTTAAATACAGCATAGTTTCAAGTTTCTTTGAGCATTTTTGCAGTGCAATGTTAAGCAAAGAGAACCTGTTAAAAATGTTTTGTTTTGTTTCATTTTTTCCTGTTTTGTAAGAGGTTAAATTTAGCTTTTCAATCATGCCCCACTCTTTCCTAATTTTTATGTTTGAAAATGAAAGGAAACTTAAAACACGTTAAAATATGCATTAAATTTTTCTTAGCACATACATTTACATTCCGTGTATATAAAATAAGAAATGTTACCCTCTATGTTCCAAATATGCATTAAACATGTAATGAAAATTGCACGCACATGTCTTGAAGTTGTAAAGAATTGAACTTAAGCGATATAAAATTGAAACATGCTAAATATATATTTTACAAACATTCGAATATGTTTCCAAAAAAAGTGTAAAAAAGAAAATACACTTAGACTATTAATGAAAATAACGTTTTGTTACCTATATCACAAAAACTCACTATGAAATCACGGCGAATACAGTCGAACCCACTTAATGCGATAGATGATTTCTCATTAAAAATTATTCAAATAAGCTGGATATTACATTAAACGGGATATTCTTTTAACCGATGTTCTAATAAGCGGGCTTGATTGTATTGCATAAAGACAAAATTGTTTTATATGTTAAATTAGATTCTTTTACATAAATAAAAAAAATCTTTATTTAAATACCGAAATTTGTAATAAAACAGGACATATAAGGTTAATCACGAGAACAGAAAACCTATAAAATTCACCAAACTTTTTAGCTTTAAGTCTAAAAAACTTAATTTTGTAAGAAATTAAAATTCGGCATTCAAACAACGTTTTAAAAATACGAATAATGAAAAAAGTTAAACTTTTAACCTTAGAACGGAAACTGAGCTACTATAAATTTTTCATTGATAGGACAGTTGAAATATCAGAACTATGTTTGCCCCTCATTAAAATATCATACATTTAAAATCAATAAACATTCAATAAAATATAAAAAGAAAACTGCTCATTATGGGAAACATGTTGTCTATTCAGTCTATATGTCTTGTATTAAAAATTGTGCCGAAAATGTAAAAGTTCTACTTTCCTACAAGACGTTGGGCGTGACTTCAGATGTTAAGTGATTCTGTACAAGTACGCTGAGATTAAATTCCAGAATTCTGGAACGGATTCAAAGTTTCTATCAGACACTAGGTCTTTTGATGCTTTCGACTATGAAGTTGGTCGAAAATATCTTAAAATAAAATCCATTTTTAGCACAATTGTTTTATAATTTTATCTTAGGAACTAAAAATAAGATTAAATTAAGGATACAAATCGTCAAATTTCTCTGTTGTTGTCATTAACCGATGTGAGCTCTAGACGAATGGATACAAAACATGTTACCTAATAATGGAAAATAATAGGAAAATATGTTTTTAACTAGTCAGTATTATGTTTAGAATTTCTTTCTAAGTGATGTGTTACGTTTGGACTTTATATATACCCTTAAATATGAATGCTGTTGACTTCAAAATCATTTGAAATACTAAATTATTTATAGAAAACGCTGAAATGTTTAAGCTGCGTATCATGATTTAGTGTCAAAAATAGCTTTGAACATTCAAAAGCGTTTAGTAAAGAATTTTTACGAAAATTAGGTATAAATATTTAAAATAAATTTCACAATAGTTTTCTATGGTCAAAATATTTGCTGAACAATCCAATTTCTTACTTGTGTACTCCAACACTACCTTTAAGTCTTAACATAGAATATTTTCTATGAGTATACTGCAAACACATTTAAGCAAGTTTCTATCGAATTTTAAACAGAGTCTCATTCAATAACAAACATCATTCTTACTATTTAAGGGGAGTCAATACCCTAAATATTTTCAAAAATTAGAATTTTTGATTTTGAAACTCCATTTCAATGCCTCTTTAATGATACAAACTTCTTGATCGTGCTAATATTAGAAGTAAGTTAAAATAAGCTTTAAAAAATGTAAACCTATTTTGATGAGGTATGATTTTCCCTTTATATTGCAATATCTCAAAATGGTATTTTTGAAAATTAGTGCTCCTTTTTTTCAGAAACTAAATTGTGTTAGGCCTTGAAATTTTTACCACTTATTACAAACATCTAACTGCATATACTGATGTAAATTTTTTCTCATATTCAAAAAAATTTTTTTTTATAGAGCTGATTTCGTGTTGCAAAAAGGCATTTTTTGAAAAAAATACAGTGACTTACACATTAGATTTTTTAAAAAAACTTTTAGCTTTTTTTCTGTAAAATTTTACATCAGTATAGAGAAAAGAGTCGGCTTAATGTACAAGAAAAAATCATAATTCTTGCGTTAATAGATTTTCATAAAAAAGGTACATGAACATGTGCAAATTAACATTGACGGTATAGGGAGTATTAACTCCCCTTAAAGCTAAAAATTCAACCTTTTTGCTGAGATAAGTGCGTCAAATGGCACCGCCATGAAGTTGATGCCTTGTTATCTAGCTCATTTATGATTCAATTGACTCCAAATTTTACACATTTGTCACATGACTCCGAAAATAATACATAAAGAATTCAACATGGAACTTAAAGTTTAAATTACGTTTTTCAGCACTTTTAACAAGAAAAGGCGAACTGCCCTCATCAAGAACTACGGTTATTAATGATCACAACTCTGAGAAAAACACCAAAAAGTAGTACAGTCGAACACGCTTGCAACTAGCGCGAAGACGCCTTAATATTTGCTCGTTGTAACCGAGTGCTTGTAAAAAACGGGTTCACACATTTGCTTTGTGTGATTTTTATTTCATTACAGTACGAAAGAATTTAGTTAATATGCTTTGAACTGGTCTTATTATTTCTTCCTTGCTTTACTGTTTTTTAAGTACTGTTTCTTTAAATACTCATGTCTTGAAGATTATTATCATTTTCACCCCTATCTTCCAAAATAGTTTGAAGCTTTTCTGGACATCAAAAGTCATTGACTATATTGAGCGTGGCTCAGCTTGAAATTCTTCATATTTGTCATTAGTTTGTGGCTTTCATGATTATTTTCATCCGTTTTAATTTGAATTAGAGCTACAATAATCGCGGAAGTAATAATGTTGGCAGCAACCACTCGACAAATATTTTTCAAATGTTCTCTACTCCACAAATTAAGGGGGTCCGGGACACAAAAATCGTCAAATTTTGCAATTTTTTTTTATCATGTAAAAAATTACTCCGTGTTTTTCTGCTTAAGAGGAGGTTTGAATCTTGTTTCTATCTTAAATAGAACGAAAGATATAATTATTTTTGTTTCATGCACTTAACTAATGTGTACTTAACTTTAAAACTTTAAACGCGTTTTTCTCCATGATGCAATTTTTCCTGATTTCTTGCATTCAAACTCTTATAAGTCAGGAACCGATAAAGATAAAGTAATGAAACTTGGAGCATATCTTTTTCAAACAGTTTACTTTAAATTTTATTCGTCGAATTTAAAGAAAAACGTTTACTGCAAAAATTACAATTTTTTTTAAAAAAATATCTTCGAATTTTTCGAAATTTTTCTTCAAATATTTTTTATTTTTTATTGAATCAATATTTTTAAAATCGCCGAATAAAAATTAAAGCTTAGATAGTTGTGCGTAATTCATTGAAAAAAAATTGAAAATTGTTTAAGAATATTTTGAGTTATAGCAATTTAAAGCAACCCCAATTTAAAAAAAAAAAACAATTAAAATTAAATAAAAAATTTTCTTTTTTTCATATTTATGTTATGATTTTGCTTATTAAATAAATGGTGAATCAGTGCAAAAAATTTCAAAACTCTAAAGTATATAATAAAAAAAAATTTCAAAATGTGTCCCGGACCCCCTTAAAGAAAAGTGCAGTAATCACTTGTTTTCAGGTTTTCTGACTCATCCCTTAATTTTGGTTGACTTTGGAAAGCAAAAGGAATTTTTCCCAGAAAGGATAAATTGAGCTGGAAGTCAATAGAAATTCTATGAATAACAAAATATTGTTTGCTTTAAGCGGGTTTTGCTCGTTAAAAGCCATTTATAATCCCGCAGACTTAAAATTGTACCAACCAAGTAATTATGATTTCCTTGTTAAATCCAGGTTCTCGTTAAATCAGGCATCGTTATTAGCAAGTTTGACTGTATCAAACTATTTTTAAAAAAAGTTTATTGTTAATACAAAACATAAAAAAAGGGCATTTACAAACTCAAACACAATATAAGCAATTTCATATTTACCTGAATGGAAAAGAGAAAGGTCAATGTCACATTCGGAGCACTGATTAATGGGTGTTTTTTTTTAGGTCACCCCTGATCACAGTTCGTGCACATACGTGCAGTATAAGCAGTACACGATCATATTCTCCACCCAATCCTTTGGTGTTTTAATTATGAGGACATTGAAGTCCCTTTAAGGCCTATCATGGCCCATTAAGGGCTACAATCTACTTTTGTAGACAATCAACTTTTGTAGATTTTTCGAGTCACAAGACAAAGTGACGGTACAGAACTTTTTTTTTTTTTTGAATTCATCAGCAACATTAATATACTTTCTAGAGCAATTTACAACTTTTTTTTACAGTATTGAACTAAAGTGGAATACGTGAAATTTACTGCAAAAAAAAAAAAAAAAAGAAAAGAAAAGACATGCATTTTTGAAAAGACTTTTCTGTAACAACTTTTGCTACACTTTTACCTGTTGATAGAAGATTGCTTTTTGATAACGCTTTATCACGACATAGCGAACTTTTGCTATCCAACTTAAAAAAAAGGGATGGCTTTATTGGTCTACATGGCCTGATTTGGTGCACACGTTTAGATTAAATGTACTAGAAATTTCAATTTTGAAATAAAAGAATATACAGGGTGTTCCGTTTTAATCTGCAAAACCTTTATTTTCGTAACTGATTATCCTAGATGTATACTTCCAATTGAAAAAAACGTTCAAAATCATATGCAGAGTTAAGACATTGAAAGTTTGAAGTGAAAATAGAAATAAGTCAAAAAATACAACTTTTTATGCGGGCCCCATGCCTAACATATATTTAGGGAAATAATCTCAATTCAAAAACAATTCCAACACAAAAAGTTTGAAATTAGTGCGACCAATATTCACCGAGACATGAAACGCAGCGTTTTGTGACTTACACCACTTTTCACTCGCCGTCAATGACGCCTTACGAGGGAAAATATAGCAGTTAGCATGTGTATAAAATTATATATGTGCATAGAGTGTGGCTTTTTGAATTGTTCGAGGTTTTGTCGTGTGTTTTTGCGTATCACGCATAACATTTGCATTTATTTTTGAATAGCAATGGAAAATGTAAATACTTTGTTTTTCTTACTTTGACGACCTGTCGCTCTTCTGAAAGGGCGGTAAGTTCCAATCTCATCTTTTCTATGGTCTCTTAAAACTTTAAACTGGAATATCTCCCTCAGTTTTGGTCGCACAAATGTCAAGTTTTTTTGTGTTAATAATATATTTCAAGTGAGATTACTTCCCTAAATATAAGTTAGGGGACCTGAGGCCCGTATAAAAAGTTGAATTCTGTATTTTTTGACTCAGTTTTATTTTTGCTTCAAACTTTCAATATCTTAACTCTACATCTGATTTTGAACATTTTTGAATTTGAAAGTATACACCTACGACTAACGGTTGCGAAAATAAAGATCTTGCAGGTTAAAACGGAACACCCTGTATATAAATTAATGAATTAATTAATAAAATTCATTTGTTTGTCATTATAGCATGTAATTTCTACTTGTGCTTTAAGTCTGACACAGTTTTTTTACTTATCTTTCCATATTGTTTCCCTGTCAATACAAGAACTTAACCCCATCCAATATACATACATGTTCCATCTTTTTAGGAACGACCGATAGTTTGACGTACCAACCGATTTGAAAAGCTCCAAAGAGACCACTTAGACTGGTGTTACTTTTACGGGGATTTAATTAATAGAGACATTAAGTAAAAGCTAAACCAGAAAAATATAACATAACTAAACAGAAACATTAAGGTATTCTACTTTAAATTCATCAGCAAACACGAAAATAAGCTTGAGTAATAATCAAATGCTTTGTAATTTAATACATTGGTTGGTATGCCAGTAGTTAACCAAACACAAGTAATTAACCACTGGAGCACAAATGCTTTAAGAAAATGAATAAACAGGAAAATATTCCTTATCTCATTTCTAGAAAAAACTTCTAGCATCCAAAGTAATGCTCTTTTAAAATTTATAGTTATAACTGAAGTTTTGAGTAGAAGTTAAGACGGAACACTTGCAAAGCTATCTAGAGAGTTTCAAGGAATTTAGTTTTAATACAAGTGAGAATTGTTATGCAATGAAATGTTTAGTCGTATTGCTTGAAGTTAAATTTAATTATGCAGTTGTATTTAGCGTGATATGTAATTCAGCCATGTTTGGTTTGTGTAAAAGAAATATATATTTAATAACTTATTATTTATATTAGGATTAAGGAATGATCGCTTACTAGTTTTCGAAAATCACTATTAGTGCTATTAATTGACCAAACGGTCAATTTATTAACTTATGTTTGTTTTAAAGTTTTTTTCCCTCCAAAAGCAAGGACTACACTATTTTTTGCTAAGATAAAGTATGTTAGAACTTTTATTTAGAAAAAATTTTTTTTCTCAATAATTGACTTGATGAGTTGATAAATAAATGTTCTTAGTACTGAGGAAATTAATGGAAGAGAACAAATAATAATAATAATAATAATAAAATAAACACAAACGGATACTAAAAGTAAAAATGACTGCTCACAAATGAAAAAAAAAACTAGGGTTACAAAGTATTTTATTTTTTCATTTATTTGTGTAAACATTTGTCATTCCCCTTTGCAAGAGGTTTTTATTCTAAAAAATCTGATTTAACTTATTCTTCTTATCGATAACACTTGAAGTGTTGTTTTTATTACTCGTATGTTTCTTAGAGAAATAATAAGGCATCAAAATACGAAAGATTGCAGCATTATTTTAACTTTTCAATTTATTCATCCGGACTAGAGTTATGAAGTGATATCGGACAATTCAAACCTCTGGCCCTGAGGCACGTGTGACAAAAAAAAAGTGATTGCGTTAATACGTATACTTTTGTAATCAATTTAACGATTTTCTTAGAAACTGTAAAATGCCACTTTTTTCTTATTTTAAATGTTACATGCACGTTTGGTAGGACTTAAGCTCTTTTTTATTGTGTTAGTCTTGACAAAATTCTATTAAATACGAAATATTTCATGTATCTTCAACGCTGGAGGGAATCGTATGCTATGAGTTGCAGAATTCTGTAAATATATCTATACGTTATGATGTGTTTAAGCATGAGGAAGTCTAATTTAGGTAGTCATAAAGCAAAAACACTTTTTTACTATTCGGGAATATTTTTTGTCACTTATGTTTTAAAGGGTTGTAATGAAATTAACTTTACGTGAAAACATAGCTTTAATAGAAAATAAATGTATTTTTTATTTCTACTAGTCTATTCTTAGGTAACTGAATGACGGGCTGGAAGTCAAGAATCATCATTTATCAAGTTGATAGTCTTAAACACATAGAAAATAATGCTACGTCTTTTTTCTTTCGTCATCATTATCATCATCATCATTATAATTCATTGAGTTTGCAAAAAGCGCTACCATCATTTTATATTATAACTGCGTTACCAAAAATGTATGACCTAGGCTGATATGCGTATTAGTTCAGGCTACTATGGCATAAGTTTTAAAGCTTGCATCTGTTCTGTAAAAAAAAAAAAAACACATTGGCGGATACTATTTTCACTTCAACGAGACTAAGAGTTATGAATAGTACTAGCAATGTTCATAAAGTAAAGGTAACTTATCCCAGAAAGTCGCAGTACATCGAGCGTGTGAAAAAAGGACGTGTGAGTAGTGAAGTTAAATGTAAATTGTTGTTTTATAGAGTGCATGACATAGAAAATTCAGTAAGAAATTTATCTGTTGTTCGGCGGTTAAGTACAAAGTATGGTTTTAACAACTTTCAACTGTTTTCAAAAATTAATAATAAGGTCGTGAGTTTAAACCAAGTTCTTCAATGGCAAAAATGAATCGAAATATAATCTTTGACAAAAATGTTCGGTGAATACTCCGGTAAGCATTAACGTAGATCAAATATGGACGAAAGTTACCTTACTGTCCTTCGAAATAGTCATCTCCTGTAGCTATGAACCGCTGAGGTCTGCTGTGCATATCCTGGAAACTTTGCAAGAAGTCTTATTTTAAGATGGAGTTTAAAAGCCTCCTCCAGTTTCGTTGGATATCACGAACATCGTCAAATATCTGCCCTTAAAAGCGGCTTTGAGTAGTGAGAAAATTAAGAAGTATGGAGGATTAAGATTTATATTTTCACTTTCCCTATTTTTTGCAGGAAATGTATAGGCATACTTTAAATTGATCTTCTGTTCATTCAGTTTCCAGTTATCAATTAAGAACCAACTCACTAAACAAGCACTTTGTAAAAAAAGTCTTTCACGGAACACAAATGACTCTTAGCTGAACTAAGGTGGGGGAAGATGGTCAGACTAAAACTTCTCAAACTTTTTGATTCGCGGCACCCTTTGATGAATTAGAATTTTCTCACGGCACCCCACTTCATCTTTATTATATACTATCGGTAGCCGCATGGCTTTGCCCGTAGTTGAAAATTATAAGGGCATTTGGCTCGCCTGTATATTTATAAATAATGGATGATGAATTTCTCGTCAATTTGCTATGGTAATTTGCTCGCCCATGGTCGCATATGGTAGTTTGATCTTCCACTTTATGGTAATTTGCTAGTCCAAGTTATGGTGATTTGTTCACCTACGTTATAATAAAATAGTCTTAAAATTGGAATAGAAAAAAAACAAAATCGAATTTTCAAAAAATCGTATCGAGGTTGCCACCCCTATGCTACAAACTAATTTTGTGCCAAATTTCATGAGAATCGACAGAACGGTCTAGGCGCTATGCGCGTAAAAGACAGAGATCCCGACACAAGGACTTTCAGTTTTATTATGAGCAAAAATAACGAAGATAAGTGCATCAAATGAGACCACCCTGAGGTTCATATCCTAATATCTCATTCATTTATGAATTATGATTGAATTGGCTCTAGCTTTTGCATGATCATCGGATGACCTTTTGAAACTAAGAAAAAAAACTAAAGAAGTGAAAATTTAAGTTTTACTAATGTTTTTCAGCAGTTTTAACAAAGAAAAACGGTTTAGCCTTATTAGGAACATAAATTAGGCTTCAAGAACAATAAATAACTTTTTTCATACTATTAACCTATAGTGGTGGTTAAAAAATGCATCACCGCGCCGCAAAGGAGAGGAATATCATCCCGACTGCATTCAACACACATTCAAGCATCCCGTATCCCGGATGATTTGAGGATGTATTTCTCATCAAGGAGTTGGTGGACTTCACTTTGTGCAAGGAACACTAAACGCTCAGGTGTGTATTGACATTTGGAGGAGAAATTACTTCCTGCTATCCGGGATCTCTTTACTTCAGTTCCAAACGTCATTTTCCAGGATGATTCTGTTCCGTGCCATAGAGCAAAACTGGGAAGTAACACATTCACTTTAAGTGCACATAATTTAAAAAAATTTTGAAAATAATTTAATGTTTGAAAATATTTTACATTTTAGTAGCTCAAAGACAATTTAGGGACACGTTTTAAATGCTTATGTAGGAAATTAAGTTATGATTAAAGTAGCATTTTAATCTATTTTTTTTTTATTTTTTCAACAAATGTACTAAAAGTGCTGCTACATTACAAAGCACATTTTAAAAGTTTAATTTTTTCTTCTCGTCAATAACACATCAAAGTTATCCTAGTTAATTTAATTTATTTCAAAGTAAACGCAATTAAAGCATTTTAACTATATGATACATTGTTTTAGACATAGGTTTTTTAAATTTCTGATTGCAATTTTAAGTTTATTCCAGATTAAATTTGTGAGACATTTATATGAACAAAAAGAATGATTCCATTTACAATAGTTCAAAACAATGCATAGGTTTTATGATAAAAAAATAATATTTATTAAGCAAGATATTTTTTAATGATATTAACTTTTCCACAATCGGTCCTCCTTAAAATAAAGTTTAATTGAATAACAACCAAAAATGAAATGCTTAGCACTTTATTTCAATTTTGGACTTCAGTTTTCAACATTTTCAACAGATCATCGGATCTCATTAAATATAGTTTGAACTCTTGAAACAGTCCCCTAGTGCTTTGGAAGCTTCAACAATTAAGTATTATCTGCATAAGAGCACTCGTAATATACAATACAGCATTTATTCCATGATTGCATAGACAAAATTAAAAAGTGAAAGACTTTTGACGTGAATCGATGTCCTTTGCACTTACCTCTGCATCCTTAATTACATTACTTGAAACTCAGTTCGCAATATTAGAGAAAACTACACTTTAAGTGCGAAAACGTAATTGAAATCGCCGGACCGCTTTGTGATACCAGCATACTTACTGATAAATACGCAATTAATATTGGCACTTTAATTAGCAGGTCCGATGCAAATATTTGAAAATGTACAAATAGAAACAGAAATCAAATGGCTAGGTCTAAAATTGTTTGCATAGAAAGTAATTTCAACTATCTAGAAAATTTACAAAATGAAATGAAGCTAAAGTTGGTGCATTTTTCAGTTCGTTTGTGTTTATATTAATGTGCGTATGATTTTTGCTTACATCGTCAGCAAAATACTGCATTGATTTTCTGGATTGCAAATTAATTTAATTCTTTTATTAGCGTAAAACTTTAATAATGTCGATGTTTGATGCATAGTCATGCATTCGCATTTTTAAAGTCATGATGTTCATTAAAAACATAATCCTAAGTTTTTACATAAAAGCTGGTGTCTTTACGGCGTCACGATAGATACAGTACGGCAAATCAAAGTCGTACAAAATCCTTATTTAATTGAACAGAAGTTAAATATTTTTTTTTTTTTAATTTTTGTTTCTTTTTTTTATATGCCACTCTAATTATAAAATATTTTAAAATTTTCCCTCAGTTTACCGAGTTTTTTTTTTGGTATTTTTATTATGCCAATTAAAAGACAGTCACTCGCTTATATCAAACACAAAGGGACCGCGATATTTGCTCGTTGGAACCGTGTGCTCGTAAAAAACGAGTTCATGAAAAAAGTCATAAAAATTTATAGTAGTTGCCTTTTTTTCCTTCTTCTTTTCAATCACTGTATTTCAAAGAAATTTGTTACTTTGCTTTGAACTGTCTGAATGTCTCTTTCTTATGTCATTGTTTTTGAGGAATATACATATACACATATATATAATTTTTAAATATTTCTTTACTCTAAAAATTAAAAAAAAAAGTGCTGTCATCGCATGTTCTCGGGATTTATGATCAATTACTAACTTTGGTTAACTTCGGATGATTTGGATGTTAAGAAAATTTTTTAAAGAAAATCTACCAAAAAAGGCTAAGCTGAGCTGAAAGTCAGTAGAAATTTTATGAATCCCAAAAATATTGCTCGTTTTAAGCGGGGCTTGCTCGTTAAAAGAGATGTATGCTCCCTTAGACTTAACATTGTACCAACCAAGTCTTTCTGATTTCCTCGGTAAATCCAAGTTCTCGTTAAATCAGGGCCCGTTTGTAAGCGAGTTTGACTGTATATGCTATCTTCAAAACGAACAAGAAAACGGCAAGGAAAATGAGTTTGTTTGCTCAATGTGCCTCTCTTTACAGTGTCTAATGCAATTTGTCATTTAAAAGATTTCAGCAATGATAGTTAACGTGCTGGAAGTTGACAATAACGTGCGGTGAACATTTCCGATAAGCGTAATACTGTCAAAGATTGATTTGAACAAAATCCGAGAGCCTTCGTGAGAAAGAACGATCGTGTAATGAGGATAATAAGTCGATCAAAGCTACAAATAGTAAAAACAGAGCTTAGATTCCCGCGTTTCAAGTTCCAAAAGGTTCAGTTTTTCACTGAAGAAAAGAAACTCTTGTGGCTCGAAAGATGCTAAAGCTTCTTAAAACCGGCCGCTAGTCAGCGCTTTCAGAGTTGTTTCCCCCCCCCCCTCATGAGAGTTCTTTAATATCCAACTAGCTCATTAGTCCCAGGATCAAAGGATTTGACCTGTAAACAATCCAAGCGCCCCGGACAAATATTGTTCATCTCCAAAATCCAAAGTTGGTCAGAATCTGAGACGGAATTTGCGCAAGCTGCGAAATAACTCTGATTTTTTGTTAAGGAGGCTGTTAAAATTAATTTAAAAAAGTACCAGCGTGATATTTAAGAAGCCTCTAACTTATGGGCCAAAAATCCCCAATGTAGACTGGACATTTTTATAAGACTAAGCCCCAGTTCATAAAGTCAAAAAGACTAAGAGTAGTAGGGTGGTTCGAAAAAAATTGATTTGTTCAATTTCGGAATCGCGTTACCTCTCAAAAGTTGTAGTTTGATATCCTCAATTGGGGATTTTTTTTAAACAAATTTCGAGTTAACATCATCAGTTCGCGCATGAGGCTGAAAGTTTGAAAAAAAATGTTAAAAATTGAATTTTTCAAAAAATTATTTTTTTTTCTAATTTGTGTAGTGCAACAACCACACATTATCATTATATAGCGTAGTTTGGACCTAAAAATACTTTATAGCTTTTACATAAGATCTTTAGTCGCGCATACGTAAATTAAAAATTTTAGTTGATTTTAACCCAATTAAAGGCGTATGCGCGAATTAAAGATCTTATGTAACAGCTGTGTAAATCATTTTTTTAATTCAAACTACGCTATATGCGGATAATTTTTGGTTGTTGCAGTACTATAAAATTTAAAAAAAAAAAATCAATTTTGAAAAAAATCAATTCAACAGATTGTTTTCAAATATTCAGCCTTATGCACGAACTGAAGATGTCAACTCAGTTTTTTTTTTCCAATTGACGATATCAAACTACAACTTTTGAGAGGTAACGCGATTCTGAAATAATAATAATAAAAAAATATTTCTTTCGAACCACCTTAGTAAGTAGACACCCCTCTCACCAGATCTGAATTACCACATGTATTATCTCTATTACCACACTTATTGTATTATTTGAAACTGAACTGTTGGTCAGGGAAGACAAGTTAAAATATAGAAGATGCACGTGATTCCAAACAGTTCTGAACGCGTCATTATTGTTTGAAGATGGCACTGTAATTTTTTTTAAATGTTTTTTAAAGATTTGAAATCTCCAAGAGTCTCACTCAACTAGAAAAATAGTTATGATCATTTCTAA
The DNA here is from genome assembly GCF_026930045.1 of Uloborus diversus. NCBI lineage: Eukaryota > Metazoa > Arthropoda > Arachnida > Araneae > Uloboridae > Uloborus > Uloborus diversus. The sequence goes on from NC_072740.1 coordinate 60,506,675, forward strand.
GTAAGCATCAATTTGAAATTGGATTATTTACCTTTGCAAAACGAGTTCAGTTTTATATAGCATGAATCAACTCATTTATAGAATATAATGTGCCAAGAAATACCTGTTGTCATAGTTTTCTCGAGAGTGAAAAAAAAAAACATTTTTTGCTTTTGCTTTAAAGCTTTTCGGGGGAGTTAAAATGGTACAATTTTGGCTATTTTTTCCCTATTTATTAATTTTTTCGTTCTGCCGGCAGAAGATAATGAAGGATTTATGTAGCACCAATGGAGACTTTGACTAATCATTTTGATTTAATCGGGACTTTTAGATTTGCCACTAACGTTAAGAATGTTTATTGCTTATATGGATTTTGAGTGACGGACGTCGTTATTCTAATGGGAACTTTTGCAGAACTTATTCCAAATGGGAATTTTTCGAAGCTATTCTTGCAATCTAACGATGGGATTTAAAAAGTAAAGTGTTGATGTTTTTTTTTTTTTTTAATTATCTCATCTTAAAAAAGGGGGCTTTCGAACTGCTTTCCTTATCCAGATAGATATTTTTAAGGGGTTGTTGAAGTTAATTGAAAAATACAGACCCGTAGGTATACTCAGAACGAACTATCCGGCATTTCGGATCAAAAGAGGGTGAACCCCCTCCCCCCCAGGCTTGTTTTTGCTTCCTTTCAGCTTCATTTTATGTTAGCGTATTGCATTAGTTTTGCTCCCAAATAGATAATAGAATTTTTAAAAACAATAATCTTACACTTATAGGCTCAAATGACTTTCGTCAGATGAAAAATAAAATAACTTGGATATCGCAAAAGGAAAAAAAAACATTAACTGTGATAAATTGATAGATTTTTTGTTCACGTGCGAAAGTAAGTATCTTTGCATATCACGCGGTGGTTTTATTACTTAAATTATTTTATTTTGAAAAGGTTGATGATCCTTTATTTGAAAGTTTTTGTGGCATTAAAATTGAATGCAAATTAGCTTTGAGGACTTTTGCCCTCATTTTAATATCAATTTTTAGGAACTACTGTTCTTACTCTGTTGGGGATTTTAAATAACTATTGTCCTCACTGTAGTAAGGACTTTTTGGCATTCAAGCCAAGATTGTCCTGAGACTTTAGAGGGGACTGTTGTCCTCATTCTAATGACCTTTTTAGCTATTTTTACTTCCTTTTACAAAAAAGGAAGTATTGTATTCGCGAAAAAAAATTTCACTAAGAAATCGACCTTAATTTCCATTTTACTCACCCTCGAATGCATGTTGAGTTTTTTTTTTTCGATTTGACCACACATGTATAAGTGTCTAAGAACGTATAGACACCCGAAATATACATTTTGACGATTCCCGAGTTAGTTGCAACGAGTTTTCTCGTGACGTCTGTATGTACGTATGTAAGTGCGTATGTGCTTATGTACGTCGCATAACTCAAGAACGGTAAAGTTGAAATTTGGTACGTAGATTCTCAGTGGGGTCTAGTTGTGCACCTCCTATTTTGGTTGCATTCGGTTGTTTTTAAGGGGGTCTTTTGCCCTTTTTTGGGGGGAAATCATTGTTAATTTCGATGTAAACACAAGTGGTGTTACAACTTGGCGGACACTTGGCGACATATCGCCAGCATTTTGGTCGCCAAGTTTTGTCGCCAACTTGGCGACAAATTTGGCATTTTTTTAGAAATCTAGTTTTAACTTGGCCACTGTTAGTAGAGTAAAGTAGTTAGAGAGTAAACTATTGAATCACATTAAAATTATCAATAATGGGAAAATGACATTAAATTGGAGTAAAAAGAAGTCAAGGGAGGCACACATCAGCTCGTTCTCTTTAATTGTTCTGGAGAAGTAGTCAGTGCCGGCTCATGTGCCCTGAGTTTCTTCTCTCCGCTGGATTGTCATAACAATTAAGATAGTTCACACAGCGACCGACACAAACTGATAGGAATAGAGATTTTTAGAGGAGTATTAACTTTATTTACGAAGTTTCTTTATTCGAATAGGGATTTTCAGGGATTAATGTTCAAAGTCTAATGGGAATTTATAGGGAATGTCGTTATTGTTCTGATGGGCGAATTTGCATTTTTTTTTTAAAATTTGGATCCATATGTTGAACATGCGTCACTTGACGTTTCTTTTATTTTTGAAATAGATCGTGCTTTGCCGGGCGTCAATGCTAGTCGAGTATAAAAATTTGATTAAGATTCAGCATACATTGCACTTTTGAGAAAAAATCGCATTAACTACCTCTTAAGTACAGAAATAATACTAAAAAAATGAAACTGCCTCAATGTAAACCGACATGGCTCAATTTACCTTAAACGACTGTAGAAAAAAAAACATATTTTTGCTTACTCTAAAGTAAATATACCAAACACATAATTTTAAAATATCAATCAGATTTTAAGCTCATTTTGCTTAAAGTCACGAAATATTCAATAATTTGATACGTAAATGGCATGCATTTAGCTGAAAGAGTTTAAACATCTTAAATTCCGGTAATTAAGGTAAATTAATTAATTTAATGAAGTTCTTTAAATCATTATCATCCAAAAAATGATCCAGAAACTTTAATATTAAACTTCTACGAAGCGTGCAAAAGTTGAAATTGATCTTGATTTTCAATTATAAAAATAAAAGAATAATCAAATGTTAATTCATCCGTGTACAAAGAGCAAATTAATTTTGAGGGATAATTAGAAAGAAAAGCATGCAGTTATCTCCGTCATTGTATGATGATGAATTATTCATTAGTTTAAAAACTGAAAAAAGAAATGTTGCTTCAAAGAATATTTATTGATCATTGATATTTTCATATGGTTATGACATCGTTGGAGAAAATAGTTTCTTCTGCTTGTTTAGAATGTAGGAAAATAGTTTCTTAGTTTAAACTTTGCTGAAACAATAACGTACAAAACGTTTTCAAATAGATTTTTATGGCATTTTAAACGTTTACTTTCATTATACTTGTACATTACAGAGAACTTTTTTTTTTTGTAATTTCACTGTCTTTAAGCTTTTTTTAGTCAAAAAATTCTGATATTGCTTTTCATATAAATGACTTTAGATAAATGAATGGGTGACGGAAAAAACGTTGTATGTAGATTTTATTTTTTTCAGTTTAAAAACGATGAATATAGTCCAGAGAATGAATCACCAGTGTTTTTAGTTCGTTTACACTGCCAAAGAATGCGATAGTTGGGATTGAACTTGTAAATAAAGTGTTCATAATTTCTGAAAAATAAAAAAAAAAGCGTTGTAGGTTGCTCTCGGTGGCCTGTTCAGTATATTGCACTAAGCAGATTCGTTTTTTGGCTGTAGTGAAAAGGTGTTGTTTTCAACATACAACTTTTTTCCCACCGCCCATTTAAATGACTAAAAGTCCTCCATTTATGTTCAAAAAAATAAAAATGATAATCGAAAAAAAATTCCCCTTAAGTTGTGAAAGTACTTTTTGAAAGAGTTTATTAGATAACTGGAACTACAGTATATGGAAAATATCTTTGGACGAAATGCGATTCTTTTTGAACCTTTTAAGTTAGCAGAACTTATTTAAAAAAAAATAGTATACCCATTAATAATACTCAAAGTAGGAAGGAATTCGATCACTGACCAAAGTAAGAACGCTATTCAAATATGCAATGAAATGGTCCTCTAATATAGTCTCACAGTGAGTCAGGCTACCATGATAGTCGTCTAGATGCCAATGGGTTGTGTGCGCGGGCCCCGGAAAAACAAACTTACTTCCGAGCAAAAAAATAAAATATAATTAAAATTCTCTTAAGTTTACAAAACATATGCAACCAAAGATTGACTGAAGGTCATATAAAGCGAATAACTCGAATTTCAACTTTTATGGGAATAATGGCCACGGCAGTCGACGTTTCTTTCGTCGTCCTAAAAGCGCCATAATAGATACCTATACTGCAAATAACCAAACCTTTTTGAACACGAACACTTGTCTCCTTTTTTTAGAAAACTTTTTTTTTTTTTGAAAAATGTTTTATTTCTCTTTTTAGCTTCCTTTCAGAACATTGAGAGCAATGCGAAAAAAAAGAGCAATTAAAGGGTTTTTTTATTCACATTTATAGTTTGAACAGGTTTTTTTTAAACCCTTAAGTTACTTTTAAGCTTTTTTTTTAATTTTAATATTTAGTTTAGTCTTACTGCTGTTAAATGTAGATTTAATTTATTTAATAACTGCTCCAGTGCTACTTCATTTTCTGTAAATATTTTTCACATACGTGCAAGTAAAGACAAAGGGACAGTAAAGTACTTCATTTCACTGCCCTGCAGTTTAAAAATGGAAAACATTTCTGTAATAATAACAATGGGGCGAAAAAATGTATCAAGAATTGCAGAATATTTTTTGTCCAGAAAAAAATTCTGGAAAAGTGATATTTGTCGAAGTAAATAGTGAGTCATTTTTTACTAAGAAGTAAGAAACCATTTGTTGTACAATATGTTTTTTAAAATAAAAATTGTACAGTTTCATTTTTAAACACAATTATAATGAAAAAAAATCAATAGGAAAATTTAAAAGAAACTTAATAGCCAATGCTCTGCAATAAAGCGCAGAAACAGAGGAGTAATTGTCTATGGAGCTTTCCATCATGATGATCTCATGTAAGCATGGATGACAATATGGATCAATACAATATAGTAATCTTAAGGGGCAAAATCGTAATGGGTAATCATAAGAGGTCCACCATAGAAAGCATCCTTTATTCCATGACGAGGTAATGTGTCACAGTTCTCAAAGTAAAATAATACAAGGTCCGGCTATTAATTTCCAGTACTGACGTAACTGTAAGAGAACGAAAAGCCGGAAGATGGCGCTAATGATTGCATATTGAAGAGCGTTTTTTTACGCGTGCGCAGTGCAATCGGCGCCATTCTGAAGTGAGTGGTTTTCTTGGAAAGGGGGAGTATTAAAACGTGGCTTTTCAATTCCTGTTGTCACCATAATGCGAACTGTTTCAACTGGTTCCAGCGTGCGTACGGACTGTGGGAGACCTGTATGTGGATCATCATCGACGCTTTCGTGCTCGTCCCGAAAGTGTATGAACCATTCAAAAGTTCAAGTAAACTTGTTTCAACATTTCGTATGTTCCTGCAGCTGTCTTGCCCAATTCGAAGCAACATTTAATGTTAATTATTTCTCCATTTTCACGTCGACGACAGAAATTTGAGAGCTACATTTTAATGCGCATTTCCCCGAGAACCACTTACTTTAGAATGGCGTCGATTGCACTGCACATGCGCAAGAAAGCGCTCTTTAATGTGCAATCGTCTATGCCATCTTTCGACTTTTCGTTCACCTACAGTTACGTCAGTTCTGGAAATTAATAGCCGGACCTTGTAAATAAGAAAATACTAAATACTGATGTATTTCGTTACATGAAGACATTTAAATTTAACTAAGAACTTGAATTCTCTCAAAGCCTTTGCAATTTGAGAGCAATTTGAGAATTATTTTTAATCATTGCATACTATTGTATGTTGTGTACACTTGTATTAACATTGCGCTTTATTGAGCTTTAAAATGAGTAAAAACTTGTAAAAAATATGCAAAACATTTGTGAAAAATTTCCTTAAAGAAAAAAGTAGGACGGAAAAAATCGTCTCAGAATGTTTCAATGACTGTGCATCAAACTAAAAAAGCCGTCAAAAGAACTTCAAATTTTGGAGTAATTGTTTGCACCGTTTATCACATATATGTTCCAACTGATGGCAAAAGCAGCATATAAAATCAAGTTCAATAATCTAAACTTCTGCGCAACCTGAAAATAATGTACACCATAATATATTGGCGGAAGGTTCGCTCAATATTTTACTATAACGACATAGTGCAGTACAAACATTTTAAACCAAGGTTTCTTCTACCTTTGAACGCGTTACAAAAAGTATTGCTTCCCTTGTAAATTAATTCTTACCTTACTATGTTTAAATTTCTGAGCATAGCATTTAAAAAGCAAGTAATGTGTTTATTTCAACTGGTGCGTTATTTTTAAAAAATCTTTGAGCACGCAATCCCTTGGCAGTAACAGCTAAACTTCACGCAAGAAGAAAGTTTCGTTACGTTCTTGTACCGAATTAATCCCGTGGCATCGTTTGAAAAAAAGTTATAATTGCATCACGCATTGTATTTTGTGGTGTTTACATACTTCCGAGTTTTTTAAGGTTGTGTAAGAATTTGTTACAGTCACGTTACAGTTTGATAATGTTTTTGGTGATTTTAATCTTTACAAAACTTACCACTCATAAATGTAAGGCAAAGCAATAGTTAAGTGAATCAAAAATAAGTTTTCAAAAATTGTAAGCATAACTAACTTGGAAGAAAAATATATGTACAATTTATCTGTAAAAAATATTTAATAAAAAGACAAAAAAAAAAGAGAAAAAAAGAAACACAGACCTCAACGATTTGTACGACGTTTGTTATTTTATAAGTTCGAAAAAGACGTTTTTATTTGTGTGCGCTTTATTTCTTTTCATCAACTATACTCTTTAAAAATTATCCGTGAAACGAATGTGCAAGATAATTGGATAGTGTTCTTAAAGGATTCTTTCATAAGGTAAATTACCTAGGTCAAAATCTACAAACGTTGAAACTTTTCCTGTGAAAAGGGAAGATTTGCTTAGCTTATCCAAAACTTGATTGCTCTTAAAGCTAAAATTTTGAAAACGAATTCATCCAAGTGGCATTTTTCTACTAGCTTAAGGTAGCACGAAACCTTCTGTGCTGTTTTATAAACGTTTTGAGCACTATACTTGACCAATGGCCTTCTTAAATTTTCTTAGGTGGGAGATTTAATTGTATTGTCAACTGAATAGTATTGATAATAATAATGTTCATTATTATTATTATTATTACTGTAAATATTACTATGAATATTATAAAAAATCAATTACTATTATTATTATTACTATTGAAAAGATTGCTATTATTATTATTGTAAATATAACTATTTTTATTATAAAAATACTATTACTATTATTATTATTATTATTATATTTAGCATTACCCTTACCATAGCAATTGCTTAGTGTTTTAAGTAATAATTTAAACTCTTCAAAACAATTTAAATCTCCATTTTTGGTGCAGGCATTTCAAAATAGTTTTACATGAGAAAAAAAGACATTTTCAATGTATTAGATACAGTTCTAAACTTTAACTCTTCTACGTTCTTTATTCAATGAAGAAGAAGAGAAGCTTTAAAAAAATTCTTACAAATCTTTTTGATAACATAAAACAGATGCACGAAAACTGCAAATTTTTATTTTGCCTAGGGAAAAACTTCTTTCAAGAACTGTTGGGTTTTTTTTTTCTCTTTTACAACATACTCTCTTGTAACAACACATATTTCTCAGATTAAAACAGCAACAATATTTATTTAAAAGTATTTCTCCAAACTTAATGATATGAAATGCACACATGATGATAGATTTGTAACTTAAGTTTTAATGTTATATTTACTTATGATTACTAACTCGCGTCCGCGTAACGCCCCATTTGTCGTTTTACTCGCTATTTGTGTGAATTTCGAAATCAAGAGAAAGGTATAATTGGGGTTTTAACAGAGCAAAAACCAGAGTGTAGTCATTCTGTAGCCAGTAATATCTGATGCTAAATATCAAATAAAAATCTTGATCAACGCAACCACTTCAGTAGAACCATTGTTGGTTTCTTAAATTCAGGTCGGAATATTAGACGCATTTAAAGATATTCTATGATACCTATTGGCAAATATAGTTTTTAAAGAATTTCGGCAGATAAACTCTCAACATATAAACATTTAAAACTAATAAGTTGTTGCTGGTTTTGTTATACAAAAGACCTAATTTATAAGGTTTTATTTACTAATTCATACTTATAACAAATTATGTATAAATTTTTTTTTGTTTTGTATTTTGTTGTAAGATATCGAAAGTGTTAAGCAAATTGTTTTCCAGCCCTAATCAACTTATTTTCATCTAAAGCGAGCAAGGTAAGCATTTATATTCGGCACTTCTGGATCCAATGGTGCACGTTGTTATTCTTAAAAAAATATATATATTACTTAATCAAGTTAATTGACAAAACTCAAAGTAAGGTTTTTGTTTCTTTAATATTAATATTTGAGAAACAAAATATACTTTATTTATTGTACTTTATTATACTTTATTCATTGTATTTGATAATACTCAATCAATTATATCAGCTACAGTAGTTTTTACGTTCATCAGAAATGCGAACATCAGTTACAGCACATTTTGGTTGGTCTATTTCAGTTCCTTTATAAAGTAAATATTGATGCAAATGTAGGAAATATTAGAAAATAAATTCTTAGTTTGAATTTTTCAGTTTTCCATGAATAAAAATATTAAACAATACACATACTGAACTTTCCACGCAATCAATTTACTGCATTAACCCTCTTAAGCCGATAAGACTTGCCGTAAGAGAGCCGATATGCCGTAAGATTAACCAGCATGCCGGAAAATTCGAATTGTGAGGCATACCGGATAATTCGGGGTTCATTTCAAAAAAAAAAAAAAAAAAAAAAATCAGATTTAAATTTGAAAAACATGATTTAAGTAAAAAAAAACTATTTTTTTTTTCGAACTCATATATAATTACATTTATAGTAAATACATTCAAATTGAATATCGTAAAATATTTTTACGCCATGATCATCACCATTATTATTTTTTTACGCCATGATCATCATCATCATTATTATTATTATGTTATAAAACTGATATTATAGGTTTATGGTAACCAAAATAGGAAATAAAAAACTTTGTTTCGAATCAGTTTAAATATTGTTTAAAGACTGCATCAACTGCACTTTTATACTTTGTTGTGCTTAGATTGCAATTATTGGACATCGTTAAATTAAATTCTCCATTTAAAAATTCAATTAATGGTAGATTTTTATTATCAGATTTTATCAAAGTTGATGTTGAAATTCACACTCAAAATCATTGGCAAACCATCAAAGCTCTTCCCAATTTTATCTCGAATTAAAACGCGTCATAAGAATAAATAAATAAATTTTCATACAGAAATTCTCGTATTGCGCTCAGGACTTATCCAATGAAATATAAACCACAACCATAACAATTAGCTGTCCATTTTTTGAGTGGCAACGCCAAAACACTATGTCTCACCGACATCAGAAAAATTGTTTTTTCTCATCTCAAAAAATATCCATCGCCCAAAGAAGTTTTCACTTCAGAAATTGTATTATAAGAGGGTGAGAGTCGAACTCACGATGGGCAGCTTGTTCGATTCTTGAGGTTGTTGCGCTGCCGATCGTGTCACTGAGCCTGGTAATCTTAAAGAAAAAATCGCGCGTAAAGGAGCAAAGGCAAGCCGCGCATGCGCTGCATTGGAAATGTTGGTGAGGTGACGGTTTTATGGTGCCGTGAAATGGATGGTTTTTTTCCCGCCTCAAAAGTGCTTAGCGCGCCTAAAGAAGTTTTCACTTCCAAAAAACTGTATTATACTTTTTTTATTGTATTTGATAGTAATCAATATATTACTTAATCAAGTTATGAAACAAAAGCCAAAGTAAGGTTTTTTGTTTCTTTATTATTAAAATTAAAAAAAAAACCACTTTATTTATTTAAGAAATGAAAATTTTCCATAATCGATTTTTGACGAACATAGACACCAAAGGTCACCAGAATAGGTCGCCATGAAATTTTTTCTTCGGTAATAAAAAAATTATTTTAAATCAAATCAAAAGACGATTTTGACGTACACAGAAACTGACGAACAAATCGTAGATTCATATGTGCACCTTACATTTAGTAAAAAGATGTTCATTAATATCTAAAAATTGTGAAACAAAATTTAGAAAACGTAACTGTTTAAATATAAAAACTTTCTAAAACATAATTTTCAAAGTTATCGTGAAAAGACGTAGTAAAAAAACTATGACAAGGCAACAAATATTTTTCTCAATGGACTACGTGCGTGAGGACATTTCAGCAGAAGAGAGGTGGGGATGGTGAAGGGAACTGATAACCACTACTGCGACCATCTATACCTCTGCAACAGTCGAAGATAAATTTCAGCTACAGGGATCTTGCTATACACGTTCCGGTACTTATCACGTACCCAGAAAGATTTTTTGCCACATTTTTTATCGCGATGCGGTTTATATCCGACATAAAAATATATATTTTTATTCTTTATCCAATAGAAACCAAAAATTGACAAGAATAAATAACCTCTTGCTTGCATCGAATCTATTTTATCTGAAGCATAATCACGTTGTATATATCCCAGCTAAAATGGACAAGTTGCATCATAGAACATGAGTTTAGTCAAGTTCTTTAGTGAAACCGGCAACAAATGTCCGCCAAGTCACTCAGAAAAAAAATATTTTAAAGTTTTTTCGCGCAATTTACTTGCCTGGATTTTGCAAGTAAAATGCATACTGAAGCAAAACATGTAAGGCACATGTTGATTCATTTGTATCAATGCATTTGTAACAGAATGTAATAAAATTATTTATTAAACACTCTCACAAATGCATTTGTAATAGCTTGTAAATAAAGACTTTTATATCATGCTTTCTTTCGAAAAATGAAATAAAAAAAAATCAAGAAAGCCCAACATATTGTAAAACTAGCTAAAGAAAAACAAAAGTCAAAAATAAATGGAGTAATTAAAAAAAATATATTTAGGGAAAAGTGAAAGCAACATTTTTTTTTTTGGAATTGTGTGTTTTTTGTTCTGTCTGTAAACTAAGTGTTTCCATTTACCTCTTACGTGCTGTACTCTGAGTTAAATATAAACAACTAAGGTTTTAAAGTTTCAAATTTCTTGAAGATTAAACTTTGATATAAATTATACTTTGATGCATATTTTACACAAATAAAGCGCAAAAATTTTCTGTTTAAAGGATTTCTGATTAAACTTGGAGGATTCAGTAAATCATATGGGATCCACGGGTCACAGTTTCATAGTCATTGATGCAGAAGGTTTTAAACTTCTAAAATGATTAAGTATATTGCGATTTGCTTTCCACATCAACCTCATGGGAGAAAAAACATTGGTTTCATTTACCCGCTAGTCTGTGGACTGAAGAAAACACGCTGGGACATATGTAAACATGATGTAACTCTCTAATAAACATTAAGGAAGCCAATTGTTTCATAGCTATAGTTACTCTCAAAATTCCCAAAATTTGAACTCTCAATTCATCCAAAAGAAAAATCGGATGGTAAATCGTAGGTTTAAAACATTGAAGTTCTCTTTTCAATTACCCTCAAAGACCCTAGCATGCTGTATATAGTCAAACCAGCTTTTATAGACTTTGGTTTGTGCTTAATTCTCAAACAGAATGATGTGTTGATGTTGCAAATATTTATTTAATGGCATTAAAATGCATGTATTATGTTTAATGTTTCGACTTTGACAAATTTATACAAGTTAAATCTCTTCGAAATACATTTTTGATAATACAATTTTTTAAACTATTCCAAGCAGCGAAACGGGCTTTAAATAGTAAAAATTAAATGTTTATGATGAAAATCGTATGGGTTTTTGCACTTCAATAGTTATATTCCTATTTTGCAATCACTTTTTTTTCACGCCTGTATTTAACAGACAATTCAATCCATTTCAGACAGCTGAACCATTGGTTTGGTTGTCTGATTTATTGATCATCTTCGGTCAATAAGAAAGCAATCTTTACTTCAAGCTAATGACTGAGAGTGGAATAGTCTGGTAAAAACGGGTGTAAGTTTTTAGTAATATAGTCAAAAAGCTAAAGTGATAGTTATCATATGGTAACAAAACTAAACTGTAATTTTTTACGTGACGAAATCCGCCAAAGTAACCCGCCTGATGCAAATCAATGTCTTATCTTGTCCCTTAACCATAAAAGAAGAAGTAAAAACTATTTTTTTTTTTAATTTTTATAATGCCATCCTTTTTTTCCCAGACCTTTTGTAGAACGTGAAGAGTGATAGCGAAGGAATAATAAAAAATCATTGGGGATCTTTTAATTTTCACAATATTGCTAAATTCTTTTGAAATGGTACATGAAAAGGATAGAAAGAAAAGGGTTAAGACATATGGGGCATTCCAAGGTATTTTTGACATTTATGTAGAGTCCGTAACGTGACCTTTTTTGCCATAACTTTTTAATTTACTGTTTGATTAGCATATTATTTTATTTTGATCTTTTCCTACCAACACACCAGGTCAAATTAAAAGAATTTGCAAATCAAACGGTAAATTAAAAAGTTATGGCAAAAAAAGGTCACGTTACGGACTCTACATAATGTCAAAAATACCGTGGAATGCCCCATATATAAAATAAAAAATATCAAAATAAATTGTAATTATCAATTATTTTGAATATGTGCCATATGCATATTTGCTAATAACAAGTTCATCTTTGATGACCTTCGAGCAACTTCAAAGTTAAGGAATAGCAATCAATTCAAAAACAGTTGCTATAACAGTCTTTTATAAAAACGCTTTATAAAATTACTAGGTTTTCCAGATAGCATATAAAACAATATTAACAGTACATGAAAAAAAAAAAGATTTCTAATGAATTTCATTATGATTTAGAGTATCTGAATTCTCTAACTAATTATGGGAGAGTGTTGTACCTTGAGAAACTTTTCATATTTTAATTTTTAACGTCAATTATTTGAATCAAATTTAAAATATATAAGTTACATTAAAATACCGCAACATACTTCTATGCAATATATTTTTTAAAGTTCAGACAATTTGAAAATAAAAAGCCATTTAAAGTAAAAAAATCCAAGCTGTCCCAAGGAACAACATCCTATTGTACCTTGGGACACATCCTGTTGTAATATGGGAATATCTTCATGATTCAGGAAACAGCCATAGACTTGAACCAATTTTGCACCAGAAAAAAAATCATGGTAGTGAATTAAATCATGAATATTTAATAATGAATTATGAATTATTATTAAACATTAAATGTGTTTAAAAGACTACATAAGATTAGAACATTGTTCCATGTTCCTAAACATATCTTAATTATTAAGAACCATGCATATTTGTACCTTGAAACGTATACCAAGGTACAAAATGTTTGGCTGTCCCAAGTTACAATCACCACGTGGTTTAAGAAAAACCAAAATAATGGTCAATCTAGATGCACTATCAATATTTTCATACAAGCAAATTATTTAAAGTACTTCTCTTTTATAACAAAATAAAATTCAGTTGATTAACTTTACAAATACAAAGACAGAAAATTAATTAAAATGAAGAAAATATTTACATTTGAGTCATCAAATTTTCTTTCTCTCACAAAATCATCAATTTTACTCATTTGATGCTGATTTTTACTATGGTACCATTTAGTGGTGAAGCTTACTATTAAAGTTTTTAAAAACATAGTTGCCAAAAATACATTCTTAGAAATTAGCAGTGTCCCAATGTACAACACTCTCCCCTATTAACTTATAATCGGCACTTCATTTAAAATATTTTCCACTGAAATAAGACTACAAGAAATCAAAGTTCACATTAGTTTTCTATGCTGTCCAAACGACATCTGTTTTTTTTTTTTTTGTTTTTTTTTTTTTTTTTTTGTTTTTTTTCATCCTGAGTTTGATAAGGCTTTCTAAAAGAAAAACACAATTACTGTAACAGTCTGGCACAAAAACGCTTTGTAAAATTGCTATATTTCCAGAATACATTTTTACAATAATTTTTACAATATAAGAGAAAAAAATGATTTGTTCTGATTTAGAGTAACTGAATCCTCTAACTGATTAATTACTTACGATAGTCACATTATATTAAATATTTTTTCTCAAATTACAAAAAATCAAGTATTTTTTATTTATATTTTGTGCGGTCTAAAAAAAAAATCCTTGTTGTTTTCATCCTGAGTTAGATAAAAGCTTATAAAACAAATTCAATTCAGCATGATAACATTGATGAGCTCAAGAATATATATGAATGAAATGCGGAATTCTGAAATGAGTACAGTTAAATTTATGCGTCACATATTCATACTTCAGAGTAGATAAGAAAATCATTTATCAATGAAAAGAATGTCTCCATTTTCTGCTTCTCAAAAATGAATTTAAAATACCATTTTCAATCCCAAAATACAAAAATAATATTTATATGCTGTCGGATATTCTTTGTTTGAGACATTGTGAAATTTATGTATTCGATGTGCAGCGAATAGTGGTTTTTACAAAATAATGTTGTGTGACGAAGTGTTTCACATGACATATAAGCTGAACTTTCAATACATTAAAGAATGTTTTTCTTAAAAATCCAAGAAGGACGTAATGCACCCGTTTTGTTTTGTTTTTCTTCGTAAGTAGCCATGCTCTCCGTTCTTATTTCTACGCATCTGTTCTTTAAGTCATTTTTCTTGATTTCATTAGAATTAAATTACATACTGCATGGCTTAAAGAAACTAGTTTTATGAAATTGGGACTTTTTAGTGTGATCAAAAATGACATTTTGGCATCTGAAAATCATTGAATAATGAATAAAATTAAACATTAAGTATTAAGGATAAGTTTGAGAGATAAGTGCGAATGCTAAGTTTCTTACGATGGAGTTAACGTTGTAAATGTGTTAATTGTTTGAAGCTTTTAATTCTGATAGTCGATTTTATGTAACCAAAAAATTCACATTTTCCATATTTAATGCCTTAAGAAGGAGATATAATATTTAACTAAATGCTGCGGTTTCAAAGCTTTAAGTTTCTTCCTTATGTATAGGAAATTAATATGCTTTGTATAATGAGAAACGTTGATAAAAAAAATAACATGCTTGTACCAGAAAATAGTTGCAGAGAAAGTTGTTTTGCTTTAAAATGAAAAAAAAAGGAAAAGAAAAGAAAAAAAACCCTACAATCAAAGAATGCCGGTACTATTCTTCTTAACTGTTTTATACCAACTAGACGCCAATAGGAATCGGAATTGACATCTAATCTTATTTTCCAGATAAGAATCAGTATGCTCTAAGATGCTGAGATGGAAAATCAGGACATGCAGCTGTGTAGTCCCCCCCCCCTTATTTATTTTTTTTTTTGTTGAAAAATTAAAAAAAAAGGGAACCTGCAATAAACATTTAAAAAGAAAAGTTACATACTTTACGTTTTGACCTTTTTTGATCGATTCAAGTTGAAATTTTCTAAAACATTTCCAAATAGCCCACGCAAATAGTATTTGTGTGAAAAAAAAGAAAATGTAGTTGCTAAACAAGTAGTTAGGTTTGTGTATGGTTAATTAAACAAACAAAGGTTTTTTTGAAGTTTAAAGGTTAAAATTAGAAGTCTTCGCAAATTTAACTAATAATTTCTGACATTATATGAGCAATATTGTTGGCAGAAATACCTTTTCTTCAAATTTGTTCATCGAAAAATCTTACTTCAAAGGAAATATTAGAGTATGTCGGGGATCCCGCCTCACCTAAGTAGAAACTTTACTTTTAAATTTTTTGTTAGAGAAAAAAAACGCCTTCCCTCTCCCAATGTTAGTCCAGATGCTATGCAAAAATAAACTTGACCAAAAACTATGATTTAAATTGATTAGTGCTAACAAACTAAATTGCAGTTTTGGGGCATATTACCTTGATAGTTAGTCAATTCGCTTCACTGTTTCAGGTGAAATGCGCTACTTGAGGTAACATCAAATTTGTTATAAAATGCAAATATTATTTAAAATTGATTGCATTGTTGCAAATCAATACAAACCATAATTAAGTCGATTCTCGAAAAAATATATCGTGCGTAATGCTAAGTTTTTTTATTTTATTCAAATAACTATTTGTTAAATATGGGATTAACTGTATGCTATGCTTTGATAGTACATTAATGCATGTATTATTCCCCAACAGCATTTTCTTTTTGAAGGCTTTGGTTAGCTGGAAAAAATAAAAAACTTATCACTAAGCACAGGACATTTTTTTTTAAGAATCGCCTATATTAGCAACGAAATGGAAAATCAAAATCAATGAAAAAAACAATAATTATCGAATGGATAATAATGACATACACGAATTCAAACTACGCTCTCCTATCTTTTTCCCGCCAACTGGTAACTTTGAGCCATTACTGTATTATACATATAAAAAGTAAGAATAATGTTAGAATCCCACCTGGGATCACAACCCACAGGTTGGGAAATACAATAACTCGTAGCAATATTTTTGGCAGATCAGGAAGCCGCATGTAGTGTTTTATAGGTCAGAAAATTGTAAACTACACTGTTAAAACTACAGGTTGCGTTTGGCACCTTTCAGGGGGGAAACGCTAGTTCACCAGCGACACCCAATACGGAGCCGAAATCGCACCTTTTACAAGGGTGAAAAATAGGCATCTTTTAAAAGACAGACAGCGGGGGTGAAAAGAAGGAACCTGCGGAGAGATAATTGGCACCCTTACTGATTTCTACAGTAGATCCTCTTCCCCCCTCCCCCGTTTTGTGTGCGTTTTTTGAATATTATGGTGTTTATTGTTTGGGATTATGATATACAATGTCTTGGTACGTTTTTCACATTGACTTGATTTTGGATTAAAACTTGTCATTTAAGGCTTTTGATCACATTTCAGACTTTCCAACATAATTTAGAAGAGTTCATGACTTCAATTTCTCTATTCGACATGTAACCCTTGGATTGTTCAGTAGTTTTAAATAATATTGACATTTACTACAGCATGGTACCAAAAAATAAGAGTGTAGGCATTTATGGATAATTTACAGGCACAGCCAAAAATATTCAGTTAAATTACAATCACGGAAAAATAAAATAGTTTCATAAATTGCAGGCGTTTCATAAACGTTCAAAATATTTTAATCAAGAGTAACATATAGATACGTATATATGGTTCAACATTTGAATATCATATTTGAACATAAGTAATCTAAAAAAGAACTTTTTTTCTTTTTTAAATAGGAATTTATTTGACATTAAAAATAAAAACAAATTTTTAGCATCCTACATAATAAAAAGCATTGGAAACAGAAATTAGAAAGAAAAAAAAATAAACGCGTCTAGACACTGCATTCTTTTTTTGAAATAACACCAACGAAATATTTTCACGTAATGAGTCATGGCATAAAACACACAGAGAGATTTATTTTCAAAGCGTTTTTTTTTCTTCCTTTGCTACGTCTACGCAGCTATTTTATTGAGAAGATAAAGACATTTAGAGTATCTGCTGTAGCAGTTAGTTAAATCATCGCATTTTCTTCCCGGTTACTGATTAATTATTTCGTATTGATAACAATAAACATTTTTGGGGAAAATCCGCGAGACCGCTGACGCGACAAACAAGTAACACCATATATTATTACACATGATCATCACTATGTTAAAACGGTTAACTAGAAACAATAAGTAATACTCAGTTTACTTTGTTGAAACACAACTCTGAAAGCACTAAAAGCCTGTTGGAAAGCCTTAAATGTTACACCAAGATTAAAAGCCTGTACTGACGCAAGTTTTTGAAGGTTTGTCACAGAAATGCTGAATTTTAATCCAGTTTCGTTGTATATTCAATTTGAAAATTTAATGTACCAACAACTTTGTTGCAGCATCGTCGTCCGCCATTAAAGTGGCTAAACTGAACTTATACCGGAAAGCACAGCGCATGTGCGAGCGGGGCACCTTTTCGAAGGAAAAAGATTCAGCTATTGGCTACTGCGTGGGCTGATGGCCTTTCATTACCTTCTTTCACCCACTGAGGTGCTAAAAGATATCGGAACAATATTTCCTATCCTCCATGGCTCCCTGTAGTTCCGTCTTTGCACCCTAAGGCGGAAATTCGCTCCTATATGGCACCTCTGGTTATAACAGTGTATAATGTTTTGCATTCACTCTCAGAAAATTATCCTCAGATATCATGTATCTTTCGTCTTGTTTGACAAAATGTCTTCATGAAAAAAGCTCTGATTGATGTTTCGTCAAATTGCGTCCATTTTACCTCAAATTGATAAAAATTTCGTGATTGATTTCTGACTCAGCTAGAAGTTACTCGTAGACTATGCAAGTTGTCTTAAAATAGAAGAAATCATGAAACTGATGCACTTCTGAGATTATTGTATTTATTGTATTTGTTTAAAAGCACAATTTAAAACAGAACATTGAAAACATGCTAAAACAATCAATTTTTGAGAATGAAAAAGATGAGGATAAGATAACACTCTTTTATGGTCTAATTTAATCCTACAATTCCTGACTTTTCATTATCTCATTTGAAAAACTTGTGTAATTCTAAAAAACTGCACAAGTAACGGGAAAGTTATTTTTTAAGAATCACAGTTCAGTTTTTGTTCATAATGTAAGGGAAATTTGGAATGTGAAACGTGGTCTAACTATGAAATAAGCAACATAGAAAGACAAAATTTGAGATATGCAAGTTGGCTATACAATGTAAATAGAACTATTGTATGGAAATATATATATATATATATATATATATATATATATATATATATATATATATATATATATATATATATATATATATATATATATATATATATATATATATATATATATATATATATATATATATATTCCTAGAAGACTTAAATAACGTCGCCATCTGCCTGCCCGCTATTGCATGGTTTTTGTAAATATGTTGTATTTAAAGCTGGTCCTATATATATTACATGATTTGAGGCAATGAGAAGCTAAGGGATGTAAGTGGCAAAATTTAAAATCTGGAGGTAACCAGTACACATAGTAGGGGTACATATCTTCTGTCTTGAGGCAAGATATAGTTCTAGTAACCCTGGTAGGTGCTGCTGTACAGCATGATTTAGGGAAAAAAATCAATGAAAGCCTAGCTAGGACGTTATCTTCAAACGCGTTTTACTTAAAACTTGAAAATTGCCACTTACATCCCTTTGTTTCTCTCTCACACACACTACCTCTTATATCCCTTATTTTCATCGTACATAAAATTCTGACTAAAAGAGACTGTAAAGTTCATCTATTGACTATCTTTAGCCTGATACCATGAAATGTGTGTGTGTGTGTGTTTTTTTTTTAATAAGAAAACTTGTCAAATTGCTACACGATGTATTGTTGATTTGAAGCGGTTTTGGTTGAAACGTAAACTATATTTCAAATAATAAACTTTAAATAATATGTAATAAGATAAAGCATGCCATGCTTAAATACATATTATAAGAAATACCTAACTTTTCCTTGCTTCTTTAATACATATTAATATCATTTAAGTCTTGCTTGCGTCTTTTTTTCCCCAATAGGTTTCATTTTACTCAATTGAAAAACCAAAAGCTAATAACCATGAAACCATACAAGTTTTTAATGCTCCCAGCTTTCGCAATAATCAGAAACATGAATGAACGTTACGATCTAGAACAGAAGTTTTAACAAAACAGATAACGATTTTCCTGATAAAACTTTCATCCTTCCGAAAATATGCATCATTACAAGTCATGTCTGAACCAAATGAGTGCAATCTTTCCAGTTACAAATAAATGGAAATAAAAAATAATTTTATTGTAAATATTAAACTTAACAACACATATAGAAGCACATTTTCGGAAGTTATTTCAATAATATTTAAGAACTTCTCTCATAATCGTTAGAAATAAATGGTCCGTGACAATAGTAAATGGAAGTGACGTAAATAGAAATGCAAAGTTGACATGGGCAATTTAATGCTTATTTCAATGCGAAAAATGTGGAAAAAGTAAAGATTGATGCAATTTTTTGCATTTGGATTGATGAAGCATTGAAACCAGGTCTTTTTCTCTCTTTTTTTTTACGATTACAAAATGAGTAATTACCTTTAACATACCTATGTCTAAAGAACGGAAAGTTTGAGGTTTCGTTCAGTAGATTTTAAAATGGTTATTAATGCGTCGCTTTACTTAATTATACTCCTTTACGTTTACTTATTTCTCCCGTAAAAACGTTTTCATGGAGGACTCAATTTTGGTGTAAAGAAACATTTTCCCTAACCATTATGATATTTCATTACGCATATTCACACCATTTATGGTTTCAAAGCAATTTTATTTATGATAATCTTAAAAACGATCAATGATCCCAAAAAATGTATTTACATTGTGAACAACTTAAATTTTAATATAAATTCTTCCAGGCATTGAAAAACCAATCGTCCATTTTACCATTAAATGGACAATTGTTTTTCAACATTTGCAGAACTGTTGATTGAATTATGAGTATCAACTCAAAATAGGAAGAGGTGTTGTAGGGCAAATGTATACAGATCAAAACACAAGATTTCTTGATGTTTAACTTAAAAAGAAATATTAAGAAAGAATATTAAGAATTTTAGAAAGAACAATTACTTTTTAAATTGCTTATAATTTACATTTACAAATCTGTATATTATTACATATTATACTTACTTATTATACTTTGGTATATTTTATAACTACAACATTAAAAAACAAATGTTCAAATATTTGAATACTCATTAAACAGAACCAGAAACCTTTTTTTTTTCAAAATGGAAGATATAGGCTTGTGGATGCGGAAATATTCGATAATATAATGTTAGATTATTTATTTCATACACAATTGCACGTGTTTTGCATGGCGTGTCAAACTTTTGCATATTGTTTTCAACGTAACAACACATGTCATCGACTATTTGGAAATTTTGTGCTTAATTCAAGCTACTTTTATCATTTGTCTATCAGTTCAGAGGTATACATTATTTCTGCTGTTAGAACTGTATTTTCTGAAAGATGTTTCAAGTTATGAGTAAAACATAGATGCAGTAGCCATAGCTACATAAAGCAATAATTATAGGTGAAAAAAGGATATGGGTTTAATGGGACAAAATTATTTAGGTAAAAATAAAAGGTTTCCAACTTATTTTTCAAGATATTAAATTGAACATATATCTGATGAACAGTTATCATAAACATGTTAAAACGCGACCAAATTTTGAAATTGGGACACTATTCAAACTTGTTTTGTTGAACAAAATAGTATCACAAATATGCGTTATCGCAAAAAGGTATTTGCAGGGGTGGTACGGGCATTTTGAACTCTGTGATAACATTTAAAAAACTAAACCATGATACTATGAGTATGAAAACAAATCCATATATGTTCAAACGAAGGTAGTTCTGAAAGTCGAAACAATTTATTTCCGATGGCAATCTGATGCATCAAAATTAAATCCTAAAATTGTTGCATAGTTTTTTGACGTATAAAGAAAAAAGCTGATTAACAATTAAGTGTTTAAAATGTGTCTTATACTCATCCTTCTTTTCTGGATATAGGAATAATTTAAGATGTGTTAAAATTAGATAGTTGTTATGGAATCTTTAACTGTGTATTTTACTTTATCCAACCATAATAAATGTCAAATTTTAGAAACTCAAAAGCATTTAATATTCCAATCTCTTACCGCAAAGTTATGAAAAAACAAATTAGAAGCCACTGATAAAACTATCCAAGAAAGATAATGAAATTAATCATGAAAGACAATTAAAAAAATACCATAAGAAAATTAAAACGAAGGTACTGAAAAAAATCCCCAAACTAAGAAAGGTGGTTCTGAGGAGTGTTCGGACTATAAATGCTTATAATGCAGTAAACTTTACTCAAAGTCAATTGACGATTAAGTGTGTTTTTACTTTCTTCTATATCTAATATATAGACGAAAGTATTGGATTCGTGCAAATTTTCGAATTTCGAATTTTGACAGATTTGAACGTTTTAAGGTGTGCTGAGTCCATTTCGACCATTTTTGAAAAATGTCTCTGTGTGTGCGTGTCCGTGTGTGTGTGTGTGTGTGTGTGTCACGTATGTGTGTGACCAGTTTTTTTTGGCCGCTCTACAGCAAAAACTACTGCATGAAATCGAACAAGATTTGGTACACATATGTGCCCCTATGTGAACTTGTGCCCATTGGTTTTTGGCGCGAATTCCACCAAGGGGGGTGGAGCAATGGGACGTTTCTTGAGTTATGCATGCCTGCTATTACCCAAGAAGTAACTGGCGGAATCAAACAAAATTTGGTCCATATATTGCTCCTAACAGGAACAGGTACTGATTCAATCTTGGTGTAAATATCTCAAACGGGGGCTGAGCTGTAGAACGTTTTTGTGGTCAATTGTGACTGCTGTATCTCAAGAAATAATGAACGGAATTAAACAAAAATTTATCGACAAGTAGCCCTTAGAGGGTATAAGAGCTGATTCTACAGTGCTTGACAATTGCTAAGGAACAAGTGATTTATGCAAATTTGTACCTCAACCACCTGGCCAATGGAAATAAATTCAAGTTCAGATGGCGTGATAGACCAAGACTCGTTAGCTGTATAAAAGACAGTGCATACACGCTCAAAATTCGTACAAAAATTTACGCTGTTTGGTTTTTAACAAAAATTTCACTGGATGTTAAAAAAGGTTTTTTTCTCTGAAATTCTGTTTGGTTCTTGAAATACTTAAGAGTAAAATGTCAGTAAGACATCATTTGAGTATCTACGATCGTGGACGAGCGGTTGGACAACTGGAAGCAGGTCAAAGTGTCACCACTGTGGCTGCTGCAATGGGTGTATCAAAAAGTACCATATTCCGATTAAAGATGGCCGCTGAAGGTGGAAATGTTTTGCAAAAACATGCCGGGGGTCGTGGTAGGAGCACCACACCTTCAGAGGATCACTATGTAGTCGTCGTGGCAAAAAGGAACAGAAATTTCACTCTTGCACAGATAGCTGCAAATCTAACAACCGCTACCGGTACGCATGTTTCTGCAAGAACCATCTCACGGCGAGTAAATAATGTCGGTTTGTATGCACGGAAGCCTGTACATTGCATCCAAGTTCAACCACGCCATCGTCGAGAGAGATTACGCTGGTGTAAGGAACATGTTGGTGGGATCATCAGAATTGGTCTATAGTGATGTTCTCTGACGAATCTCGTTTCAGTGTGACAAGTGATTCTGGTCACCAACTTCTGTGGAGAGAGCGTGGAACACGTTATGCACAAAAATTTGTTTGCGAACGTGATTGGTACGGCCCAGGCGTCATGGTGTGGGCAGGCATCATGCACAAGGGCAGAACACCGCTTCACATTTTTGAATAAGAAAGCGATACGTCGCAAATGTATTGCAGAGATGTTATGCTGGATCATGTTCGTCTTTTTAGGGGGGCTGTCGGTCCAGACTCTCTCTTTACGGACGACGATACACGGCCAGACTGGAGCATTGAAGTGTCAGACACACTGCAAAGTGAAAACATTCTCCGTATACAGTAGCCTGCTTACTTTCCCGACTTAAATTCAATTGAACTTGCCTGGGAGGCTCTTGGCAGACGTTTTGCGGGAAGAACCGTCCCTCCCAGAACCGTACAAGAACTCAAATCCGCATTGAGAGAAGGGTGGGAAAACATCCCCCAAGCACTCCTCAATAATTAGTGGGGAGTATGGAAAACAGATGTGAATTGTACATCGGTGTCTCTGGTAATCATACATCATATTAAGGTACTCATGTCTCCATCATTCTGACCTAGATCATTTTTTTGTTGTTGTATGAAAATCATTTAAGTAGGATTTTTTTTTATTTTTAAGTTTTTATTTCATTGATGCAGCAATATCTGTATTATTTTGTACTTATAATAAAGGCACATCCTCCCTACTAACTATATATTTCGTTCTGTTTCTTTAATCATTATCTATTCTTAACTATTCCAAAAAACGTAATTGTTCCTTAGCAATTGTCAAGCAGTGTATATTGGTGTCAACAGCTGAAAAGAGGATGGCGCAATCGCACGTTCTTATTTTCCATTGTGAGCGCCCTATCTCAAGAAGTAATGCTACGTTCTGGATGAAATTCGGAATAAATGTAAATCTATATGTAAACAGGATTTGGTTCAATTTTCAAGCCAATCGCTCCAAGAGATGCTGATTTTTTTTTTTTTTTTTTTTGCGAATAAAAATAGTTTTATTAATGCAACAATAAGAAAGATAAATCGTAATAGACTGTCTTCTACATATTTCTCGTGGTTTTAATTGTATGGAAATGATCGGAAATATTATCTCAATGATTTAAAATTTTAACTGTTGCCATCTTTTGTTTGTAAACAAATAAATTATTTGTAATTAAATCAAGCAAGGCTTTTAAAATAACTTTCAATTTCTCGCTTTACTTTTGCTATAATTCAGACATTGGGACGGCCGTCAAGTTTTTGCTAGTGTACTTTTGTTTTTAATGGGAATATTGCTTCTTCGTCAAGCATGGGGAGGGATCAGAATTATAGGAAAAATATAGAAGAAAGTTTCGTGATGGCCACAACATACTAGTTTAGACATGAATACACATGGATACACATTTCCTGTGCTGAAAGATAGCGAAGGTGACGGAGAAGACTGTTTTAAAGTGTGAGTTTCTGGAATTAGCTGAAAAAAGAAACGCATTTAAAGAAAACATTTAGAACATCACATAGTCATTAAAAACTGGAAAAAAATAGAGTAAACTTATTTTTTTAAGTTCACTTGTTTCATCTATGTTTCTAACTAGCTTTTCACCGCCCTGTTCAAATTCATTCCCGGGGTAACGATAAAAAGTTATGTTTTTGCAAGCGACAATATTTTCTTTTTTTTTTACAGAATCATTGTTTTTTTTTTTTTTTTTTTTGTGACTACTAATGAATAATGTGTTCATGGAAACATGTTCAGCTTGCTTAATCAGCCCTTTGCCTTTTTTAAATAATATTTTCAACTTAATAAACTGTTCGCCCCTGGCTCCCCTGCATATTTTTGCCTAAATATACATTAATTTTCAAACTTTCCTCAATTTACTCCACAATAAGATATAGTGGGGTGCATCAAAATACGCTCATTAAAATGTAATTTTCAGAGGAAACAAGTAATATTAAACGAATCTGCGTCATGCTTACCTGATAAAAATCCAATGTATAAAAAATGTGTTTATCTTCTATTTAAAATAAATTAAACAGACTGATTTTATAGACTTTTTTTTTTTAAGTTTCATTTTCCTCCCACTTTCCCCCACACCTTCTTCCCGTTAATTATTTACGAATCCGGCTTGATAGCTATATTTAAAATGAATAAGCTTTATAAAGGAAACAATTAACTCATTTCTCATTTATTTTCTTTATATACTACATATACATACTATAAATTAAAAAAAGTATAATCGCATTTTACGATCTACTTTTAAAGTTTAATTATTTACCAACTTCACATTCTAATAGTCTGTAGTATTTTGCAAAATAATTATCTCTGATGAAATATTTGTTTTAGCTTTTGCTCTTCAGAACTTAATACCACTTCATTCATCTTTACAATTTCTACGAGTAAAAAGGCTAATAGTGGAGCAGTAAAGTATGTTTTATGTAGAAATATAAAATGCATTTATTTTTATTTGAAAAGGGTTTTTCTCTTTCCTTACTTTAAATATTTACTTTAAGACCAAAGAGCAGATATCTAGACATGTTTAAAGTTCATTTGATTTTTTAATGTTACAATACTTGGGGAATTTTAGTACCATGAACGTTTTAAAACATTCCCTTATCTTCTGATCTTAGTTAATTTGTCTACTGAATGAAATAAAACAAAATACACATTTTTAAGTGTTTACCGATCCTTAATAATTTTGTTTGTTGAAGTGTTTAAATCTCTCATCCGTAAGCAAATAAAACTAAGACTCATAGCAGAGAACATAAAAATGATGGCCTTTCTTTATTATAAAAGGATAAATTTCTAGAAAACCATTTCTTTTTAGTTTAATTTCTACACTTTTTAAAAGCTGAAGCAGATTATGCTTTAAATAAAATGTGCGCTTGGATCAAATTCAAGTTAAAGGAGCGTTTTTAGTTGTTAACTAGTGTTTATTTCAATAATTAAATAATGGGATTTTATGATATAACGCCATAGGTTTTGCCATTAGCTAGAGTCTTGGTTTACAACCTGCATTCTGGGGAAAGACTTTTTCAAAAGTCAAAAATATTTCAGATAGCATAATATTTTTTTTATAAAATAATACATACGTATATGGTAATGCCAATAATATTTAAACAAAAAAAATAATTAATTAAAAGTTAATACAACTTCATCATTTATAAAGTAGCAATTCATAAGAGTAATTTAGGATCTATGTATCTTAATTTTAATCTTGTAGTATCTTAATTAAAGATCTACGTATGTTAAATATACTATCAGTACAACTTCACTTACGTATAAGCATTAAAAAATATATTTTTGTAGTGAAACTAAAATGATTAATGCATTATTAATAAAATATAAAAACTTTCAAATTATTAAACACACCCATATTTGGGTTTACGAGATATCCTTTTTACTGCACACGATTACAAGCTGGGTTGAAAGAGAGGAGCTCTTTATTACCACGAAATGCGTATATGTAATAATATGAAATATTCGTGCTTCAGTACCTTGCTTCAATTATACTTAAATGTACTTGTATATTGAAGACTTTTAATAATCTTTAGTAAAGAACGTTGATCAAAGGATATTCTTACATCAGTGTTTTTTTTTTTTTAATGGGCAATTAAGAATTGCTTATTGTTTTCACTTGACCGTTGAATGACAAGATTTAATGACGTAAAGGTAATAAAAAGTGCTATTTGGGCTATTAAGTTCCAGGAAAAAAAGTGCATAATGTAAATTTATACTTTGAGACAGATTGCTTGAAACGTAATGTTGCAGCTTGGCAACAAACAACTAAAAGTGAGCAATGGAACACCGCATTGTACTAATGAAAGCAAGGAAGCAATTACCCCATAGGAAAAATGTGCGACTCGAGATTTTAATTTGTATGAATACTTTGTTATTCTTTGTATAGTTTTACACTAAGTTTATTTCATACTAGTGGTACCCGCACGGCTTTGCCCGTAGTTGAAAATTAAGAGGTCATTTGGTTCGCCTGTATATTTACAAATAATGGATGATGAATTTATTTACAATTTGCTATGTTTATTTGCTCGCACTTGTTATGGTAATTTTCTCGTCCACGTTATGGTAAATTGCTTGCCAATGTTATGGTACTTTTGCTCGTCCACGCTATGGTAATTTGCTCGTTCACGTTATGATAATTTGTTCGTCCACGTTATGATAATTTGCTCGTCCACGTTATAATAATTTGCTCGGTAAAATGTTCTTAAAATTGGAATAGAAAAAGAAAAAAATTTTGAAAAATCGCTTCGAGGTGCTCACCCCTATGCTACGAACTAATTTTGTGCAAAATTTCATGAAAATCGGCCAAACGGTCTAGGCGCTATACGTGTAACAGAGATCCAGAGGGACAGAGATCCAGATACACACAGACTTTTTCAGCTTTATTATTAGTAAAGAAGTTGCATTATTGTACTGCGTAAATAAAATAAATACTTCAGCGCAAAAGCAGAGCGCATTCATAAAACTTTCTGATAAGCTGTTCTACTGTTATTTGATTGTAATAATAACAACACGACAATTATGGTGTTCCAATTAAGAAGCATAATCTGATTTTTATCTTGAATTTCGAGATTTGTTTCTTCGAACGTGAAACACGCACCTTTTTTAACACCTAAAGAATAAACAACGCTTTCAAGAGAGAAAACAAATTAACGCACAAATACCCTTTCAATAAAATACTGATACTAATGGAGAAGTTTCAATGTACGACAACTCTGGAATCATATTTTACGAATGAAAAGCTTAGATCAAATAAAATGTGAACTGGAATTTCTCGATGTCTGTTTCTTTAACCATTAATAGTGTCAATGGATACTGAGGAAGGCTCCTATTTATTTTTGACTACTCCCAAAAGACTACTGAATGTCACAAATGTCCGTTTAACACATCCTTTTTCATTTCCCAGTTGTTTGTTTCACATTCTTTGTACCAACGTCTTGTCGTTTACTTTTTAGATTTGTTTTGCTCTGAGAGTGGTTTTATAATAAACGTTAAAAGAACTGTAAATAAAAGCGCTCTTGGTTACATTGTTTAACACAGATTTGAAAAGCGTTTTCAATCGATAAAACTCTATTAAGCTAATGGCAAGAAACTTATTTCTGACCATTAAACAGGTTTTTATCCGTGATCTGACATTTTAAAGTAAATGTTACTTCATTTTATACATATAACGTGAACAATAAACTTTAAAAAATATATGCTAAAAATAAATTTAGAAAAAAAAATATATTTTTTAATTTATTTAAATTGAAACAATACTCTTCAACCTGTAAAACTAATGCCTTTGAGTTGGTGCATGTATCGACAAATCCATTGTCATTTGGTCGAAATCCGCAGTTAAAGTTGCGTACATGTTTTCTAGTTACAAAACATAACCATAATTATTACTTGTGTGAATAGTGGAACCTGTGAACACAAATTCCACTTTTAAGAAAATCTTGAGAAATGGTAATAAAATCAATATTTTTCAAAAAATATTTTTAGGTCAATTTTTGAAACCCAAATCAGGATTCAGGTTAGATTTGTAAATTGCAACGGGCTAGGAGAGCATGTATCGACAAATCCAACGTCGTTTTGTCTAAGTCTGCAGTGAAAGTTGCGCAGTTTTCTAGTTACAAAACCTAACCCTAAATTTTACTTGTGTGACCAGCGAAACCAGTGAAAACAAATTCTACTTGGAAGAAAATCTTGAGAGGTGATAATGAAATCAATATTTTTGAAAAAAGAAAAATTATTTTTAAAATCAGTGTTTGAAAACCAAATCAGATCTTGGGTTAAATTTGTTAAATTCGAACGGGTCAATACACGTCAGAAAAATTTTACAATACATAAGTTGAGTTTTTGAAAAATAATCTATATAAAGTTTGAAACAGAAAAATTGCTCTAAATCAACGGAACACACACTGCAAACGAATTTCGGCTGCTACCGAGACAATTGTGTTTCTTTCTTGGAAGGTATGGAATTATTTCTTAGAAGTTAAACTTTACAAAAAAGTCGCTTCCTTTAAGGTGTAAGAATTATACTTTTGACATAATTGAAGTTGATTGTCAGTGAATTAAGTGATTTTTGAATAGATCGACTAGCCGCGAAAGAAAAAAAAAACTGAATTTAAGATTTAAGCAACATGCTAATAACAATTGCAACGCTTACAAAAAATAACATAAATCTCCGAAGTTAATACACAAATTCCATTAGCATATAACTGACAAAAAGGAAATAAAAAAATATATTTTCAGTGTGCTAGACTAGTAATTGCCGATCAGGAAATACATTAATTTGTTCTAATAATGATAAAATTTTTCATAAAAAATCCTAACTTTGTTTTCTTAAATTCATTGTACAGAAGAAACGCGTAGATTGGTATTTTGGAAAATGAATATATTTTTCTATGGAAAGTAAAAACGTTAAGCTAAATATTTTACCTTACGTCTTTCTTTTTCTGTTAAAAAATAAAAAAAAAAAAAAGCGACTTGTGAATCTACCTATTTATGAAGAAGAATAAATTCGAAAAACAAATACAAATAAAATAACACTCGATCGTTTTATGTTAAGGGATGAAATAACAGGTTTTAGAAAAGTGAAAATGAAGATTGATGATATTTGAATTTCAAATTCCATAGCTAGATTCCAAACATTGCATAATCGAAAGATGTGTCGCGTCTGAGCAAAAATAAATCACTTATATACGGCTTTGAGTTGTCATTTTCGTCGCAGAAAGTACTTGTTATTTAAAAGATTTGGTCAGTGAACTTTGCAAAAGAGAAGAAAGTCGAATCAACTTTAAAGCCATCAATAAGCATTTCTTTCGTAAGCTGAAAACTTATCAGTAATATGACATCAATTTCAGAGGCATAAAGCTAAACTTTTGCTAATTTTGTTGTTGTTTCTAATGGAGCTGCGAGACATGATGTTCCATACATAGTGAAATTCCAATTGGTTGGTATAAATTATACCATGTGGATTCATCATTGGTGGATAGCCATTACCGATTGAGAATTCTTGCTTCCACTTTATTCCCGGACTAATTCAAATATAATTTCATCATGCAAAAGGGCACTATTGATTTATCTGAGAGTAACCAAGCCAACTTCGTCCCCTTACCATGCTGCATAATAATACGACTTAGATGCTGACGATTTTCAGCATCTTGAATATTAACCTACTAAAATCCGGACCATGACCTTGACTGCAAAAATCCAACGCCTAACCACTGCGCTACCCTCCTGCAGTATATCTATACTGTAAAACCTATAATGCGAAATATATATAAAAAAAAAACTTTTAACAAATATAAGGTGGATGCGGGTAATAAAGCCTACCTAAGGGAGATTTGAAATAAAATAAAAACTATGTATACGAATCGACAAATTGTAATATTAATTTAATTGAACATACAGATCTATTACTACAAGAAACTAACAAAAAATAACCAGTTTTGCAGAAAACAGGCATGAAATTAAACATTTTTTAAAACCTTGTCATTAGACCTTATTTTACTATGGTCGGATAATAAGGCCTAAAATCTTTAATACTATTAAATAATCAAAATAAGCTTTCAACATTGATAATTGAGATCAATTGTAATATATATATGCATTAATCATGCTTAAAGTATATTTGTTTAACAACTGTCAGGGCAATCAAAATTGTTTTTGTCATAGACTTTCACACCGACACATTTCTTATGATACCAGTTGCCGCATTTTAGATATAGTCTTATGTCATTCATCTTATCCTCTCTCAAGTGTGTGACAGTACCAAACA
Source organism: Uloborus diversus (assembly GCF_026930045.1). Lineage (NCBI taxonomy): Eukaryota > Metazoa > Arthropoda > Arachnida > Araneae > Uloboridae > Uloborus > Uloborus diversus. Next base: position 60,537,347 of record NC_072740.1, read on the forward strand.
GCATCGTTTTCTTTAGTATCACTTCCTTCATTGAGGGTTCACATCTTTTTTATTTTCTTCTCTTTCTTGTTTCTGTCAAACAAGTCTTTGATGACTGCAGTTCTCTGATAATTAATTTATTTTCTTCTAACAATAGGTGTGTTTTTTTCATAATGTCCTGTGGTGTAGGCATAAGCTACTGAAATGCTGTACTTTTTAATGGAGCGAGCCGCAATACCTTTCTCATCGTCCTATCTAGGACCGTAAACCATGTGATTAAACTTTTCAGAGGTCTGCTTGGAATACTACACTGAACCAATTAGTAAATTGTCGTTTCTTCTTATAAACATCCATAATGCATTGAGAAAGATTTAAAATAAGATGTAAAACTGACAAACATTGATGCTAAAACAAAGGAGTATAATAAGGCCTACGAAAAAATTTCGTAGACCGTATTAGCCGCTGACATCGCGTACAAAGAAATACACAAAAGTACAATAATTGGTTTATATATATATATTTCAGACATCAAAGATCGATAAAAGTATTGAACATAGAAAACTGGAGCGTAAAACTATATCTAAAAATTTAATATTACAAAACTTATTTAACATTCAGTCGGTCGATTTTTTATTATTCGTGTTTCACTGACACCCTGTGCAAACGAATCGGTGACATTAAGTGAGCAACATGTCGCGACCAGTATGAAGTGCCATCTATCAGTGTTCGCTACCTACGAGTGTTTCTTTGAGTGGATACGAACATTTTAAATTGTATTTTTGTTATTTAGTTGTTTAGGACTTATTAGCTGACAGGCCTTAATACCCGCACCTACCTTATATGCATACACATTTTTCGCTCCGGAAGTATTCAAAGTTTTTCTTAAAATATACCAAAATTTTGAGTTTTAGGGCAACACGTAAAAATTGTTACGTCTATCAATCCAGAACGTAGATTTTAAGAATATACTTCTTCCGTAGGTAGGACTTTGAGTCTTCAATTGCTCAAGTTCCATTTTGATTGCAATCCAATGTCTCAAAGGGGGTCTTGAAACGTTTCTTATTTCTTTGGAAAATCGACTTTAATGTCAGTTCAGACTTGGAACTATGGAGACCCCCGCACCTCCTAATTTAATTTTTTGATCTGATTTAAATGCCAGTTTTTCCGTGGCAAGTAGGTCCGTCACTTAAATCTCCACAACTTTTTTATAGCACTGAAGGGAAGGGAATCTCTAATACCCTATATCAGAGGAAATTGCAAGCAACCGACCTCAGCTATTTTAGATCGACAAATTCTACCAGCATTTACTTCACGCGTTTCCGATAGGTATTTGATAGGTAGATTCCGTCAGGATTTGAACCCGGAACCTTCCGATTCCGAATCCTCTACTCCCCTACACATCTAGATTACCGACAGTCCTGTCAGTGCAGAGAGAAGTAATGTCATAAATTGGCGACTATTAGGTGATATATCACCAAGTTTTTGGATGCTAAATGTGTTCGTCAACGTGATGATATGTCTCCAAGCTTTCGGCCTCCAAGCTTTTTTTCCTCCAAATTTGGCGGAACTTGAAATGAGATACCAATTCTAACGTTAGTTTGGTGATATTTAGAGAAATTCCCCCCCCCCCCAAAAAAAAATGGAAATGATTGATGTACATATGGGCCACACCAAAATTTTTAGGTAATGTGAAGATATTTTTTACATTGCTCTTCAAATGTGCTTATTTAGCCTCCCATCTATATATTTTATAGAATTTCAACAGCTGTACTGCATTACATTCTTTTCAAAATATCATGGAAAAAAATATCTATTGTTAACATTTTCCTACGAAAATGACCTATTTTTATCCCTTCGTCGAGAAATCACAAAATACAAAACGAATAAACTATCTTCGCAAATGTTGAAATGTTTTAACACTTATTAAACAAGCTCCCCGAACCTTGCATACTTTTTTAATTCATCATTTCACCAGAGGGTTGCTAGTGCTTTAGTTTACGGCCAATAACTGTATGGGGACCAAAAACTATACTGTATATCATACAACTGAAAAAACGGTATACAAGGAACTACACTCTTACCAAAGATAAAAAACAAGTGTATATCTTGTTCAAATTACCATTCCCACGGACGTGCATTAATAGGTAGTAGCTTTGTTTTGTGAAGAAAACGTTTGAAGGAATATTTTATTGAATTTTGTTGAGATTAATTAGCGGAACGTTATTTTTTTATTTTATTTAATGCAAGCACAATTACAACCGGTAAAATAACTCCGACTCTACTTCAACTGAGGGCTTTCATTGAGGTCTGATGTCTAAATTCCTTACATACCCAAAGTAAAAACATAGTTTTACATCACATAAAGGAACTATGGTTTTCGTATAAATAATAAAAAAGTAATAATTTTTTTCCAAATGCCATTATTTGACACGATGGTATAAAAATAAAGTACTCAAACATTCAATTTAGTAAACTCATTGATGACACTTCTTTTTTTATGTGTGTTTTCTTCATGTTGTCACTTTGCGAAGATGATCATGATTTGTATTAGAGCTGAGAAAAATGAGTATTGAATTCGGAAGGAAATGTCTACTGAATTCATTGTGATGTCACGTTTGTTGATGGATCAAAATATATTTTGCTACTGAGGCTGAAAATTTTTGATCCCATGTTATTTAGTTCTGCCTCGTCGTTCACTTTTCTTGAAGCATATTTAGAATAGACGGAATGTGATAGACGTATCTCTCTTTTTTATTTAAGGGCGAAAATATTTCAATAGAATTATTCAAAACAGGGGAAAAATCGTATGCAAAGAATTTTCCTTTCAGATCTTAAAAAAGGTTTTACGTTTCTCGTGTGTTTTTTTCCTCCATGAAATTGCTTCTTGAAATAAAAGAAAAAAAAACAATAAAAAATGTAAACTGTCATTACCACTCTGGCAAAAAATACATTACTAATGATTTTCCCAAAATTGTACAGGAAAAATTACTGGCATTTATGTTACCAGTACTTTTAATCATAAAATCATATTTTACTGTAAAATTTTACAGCAGAAAAAGCAAGAACGCTACGGCTAACTGTGTGTGTTAAAATACATCTAAGCATATTTTTTTTAACGAACTAGTTTCAGTTCTATACCTTGTTTTTTTTCTACTATTCACTTCTATTTGAAAATAAGTGATATCAAAGAGAAAAAAAGGGGTATAGAATGCTTAATTCATAACATTAGAAGCTAACCAATGACACATTCAAGTTTTGAACGAAATGAAAGACCTTAACCTCGTATGCGAAAGGACTACCATCAAATCTGTGCCTTGTAACATAAACGTTTTAAGCAGTCTAATATTTGTAATTAAACACTATTTTGTCAAAGATAGTTTTAAAAAAAATGTTACATTTTGGAATTATCATTTTAGTAGTAACGTACATTTTAGTTTTATTTGGAATTTGATCTTATGTCGCTTTTCTGGTTAGTGGAAGAGGTAGTGGTATTGCGAGACGCAAAAATTCAATTGCATTTTTTATCATTAAAAAACAGAAATTAAATTCCTTCAAATGGTACAACATTTATGACTGTAATTAGGTAATATAAAATAGGATCTAGAAAAAATTACGATATAATACAAAAGAGGAAAAAAAAATAAAGGACATGCAATTTTGTCTCACTGTTCTGAAGTATTAGCGAACTATGAAGGAATCTAAATTTACCTGGAAAAATATGATTGATTGTTGTCGTTTGGTTTTCGTATGAGCTATTGATTTTGGCAAGGTAATTTTCCACGTCGCACAGTGGGGCGAAAACGCCAAAAAGCGCTTAAAAGTGTTTTTAAACCTCTCTCGCTTGTTTGTTTACTCAGGCATGTTATAATGGATTTTTCTCGATTTGTTTGGACTCTAAGTCCAAAGTTCGCAGGTTTACGCAACTAATTCCTTTTCAGGGTATTTCTACAGACCATTGGTGACTAATTAATATTAATTTCTAAGAGGAAATAAGAGGACATTTTTTGTAGAGCGTTTTGAAAAAAATAACTTTTAATTCACCAGTTTTCGGTACTGATCAAAACCAATTATCTGTTTGAATATTCGATTATGCTTTCTTTTGTTCTTTTACTATCGTTGGACACGAGAGAAATTAAATATACCCGCCATTAATAAGAAAAAATATTTATAGATTGCTTTAAAGCAATTTGTTTAAATCCCCTTCATTCATGGTTCTTCACCTTCTAAAGGCTATCTTTAGCTTTGTAGTGGACGAAAGGCTCTAAAATTCCAGTTCTGATTGCCTAAGATATAGGCCTGTGCAAATATATTAATCCGCAATTGGTTGAATATAGAAAAAAAATACCTTTTGAGCGGTTTTTGTCGTTTTCGTCCCACTGTGCGTCGTCTCGACACACAGTAGTGATATTTGCCTCGTATTTGTTAGGAACTGATATAGAATAAATTAGATCATTCAGGATTAGTAAATTGACCTGAAGCTTTGGAGGGTCAAGGGGAAGAAGGAGGAAATGCTTTCGCTGGGTAGTCATTGTCTATTATAGTACAACAAAATCTTTCCTGCTGGAAAAATATCCAAAATCGCGTATCTGACTTTCTTTTCTGAGGCATGCCAAAATTAAAAATGTGGAAAAGTATTATTTTTATCACATTGCAATAAAACAAATAAAAATAATTTGAATATAATAAGTACGAAATGATAATATTTATGTTATATAGCAATAAAAGTCGTAATTAAATTGAAGCATCTTTATTTTTTTGATACAGTGCTTTCAAACTTAGCTTATTTTTATTTACATAAACAGGCTAGTTGTAACTTAATTTAATTCAATGTATAATTTCTCCATTTTAAATATAAAAGTGCCATGGAGACAGTGTGCAACGAAATAATGATGTATCACTGCTACTTGCTCAATGTTCTCTCATTGCAAAATATGAACACAACGGCTGCCATTCTCAGACCAAAAAAAAAAAAAAAATCCATCATTCTACTGCTAAAATGAACGCAAGTTAATCCTTATCTTATGTGAGGTTAATATCACCAGTCTATAAAGTTTATCTAACTGTTTTGAAACAGTGCAACGAACAATAAAAATATCTTATTTTAATGGGTTCAGACTATGATGACACAATTATTTTTCTTACATAATACTTGACAGCAAACTTTTTTCTATAACATTGTTCACAGTATGTCGATCTATTTTTTCAAAAGTCTACCAGGCTGAAAATATCCAAACAGAAAATACATTGCAGTCGTCTCACTGCTCTCCCTGTCTCAATGCACCCCCTACACCTTTAATTTCTATTGGTTCATATAATACAGGAAGACAGTTTGAAAAATCATTTTGGACTTTAAAACGTACTCTTATCAACATCTCTGTCGCAAGATATTCTATCGCAAACTTAACATTAATAAATACATTGATATTATAGGGTTTCAGATAATGTTAGACCCTGCTGGTACATAATATATAAATTAATATTGCATGAAAAAACAATAAAACAAATTGATAAATAGTTTTATCAGCAGAAATCATTGTATTGTAATGGTATTTGAAGTTCAAACGATGTTTTTGTAAAAATAAATATAATATGACCTCAGAATTAATGAAGTTATTGCTTATATTATGACTTTATAGCCTCAATAAATATTTTTTTATGAAGTCTTATAAAACAATGCAGAATTAACAAACTAAATACTCATTTACGAAACATGAAAAGAAGGAAAAATTTAATCATAGATATGTAAGTTTTTTGAACTGGTATAACCACGCATTTAATTATAGTTTAATTTATAGTTTAATCATTTTCTTTCAAAATAATGTTGTGCAATACCAGGTAAAATGTTTCTTAAAATACCATTTGCATTAGAGGCAAACTATACTAGCACTTTTTTCTAGTTACCGTTCTTAAAATAAAAAATTAATCATTAAAACTAAAGTTTAATTATAAATTTATAGTGCTGTTATTCTTTTTGCTTCGAAAAACCTTCTAAGCAAATAATTCATAAAATAATTTCGTTTACCTTTAATTATTGAAATTTAAGAATTAGGCTTGTGTTAATACAAGCAATAAAAATTTACAAATAAAAATTTAGCAGTGAAAATAATAACAATAATTAAACGAAATCGTTATTAGGGTAACCGGCTAAAAAAGTATAAAATTATTTTAAATAAAGCATTTCTTTTTTGATTTAAATTAATAAATAAAATTTTTAAAACAATCTTAAGTTTAGAGAGCCAGTTTTTTTAAGGATTAGGCAATCTGGAAAGTTAACGTTTTTGATCTTGCTGAAATTTTCAGGCTCTGTTCCTTATTTAAAACTTCAAAACACATTTTTTTTTTCATTTTCACAAAAAAAAAAAAAAAAAATAAAAAATTATGTTTTTGGAGGTGAAAGTTGGACTTTTTTTTTCTAGAAAATTTTACCAATTTCCACAAGCCAATGCTTTTTATTTTAAGAACGAACCGTAGCACTGACAATGATTTTCTGTTCTACTATATCCTCCATATACAGGTAGTTATCAAAATAAAGGAAACACCTGTGAATAAAAGTGACATTTTTGAGGTCGCTTCGTAAGTAATAAAGAATAAAACTAGATATCTTTTTTGTAATGGATAGCAATGTATATATTCTGGTAGTATTTGGTGGTTTAACCGAAGATCTGGAAGTCTTAGATATTTTTTAAGCGCGTGATGTGTCGGACCTCTCAAATTTTTAAAGACGGCAAATCGTTGGAGCGCGTCTAACTGGAGCCAGTGTGACTGAAACATCTCAACCTTTTGGCGTTTCTAGAGGTACAGTATCTAAAGTCATGACAACATACACACATTGCGGTAAGACAAACTGGGCAAAGCAAAGTAGTGGACGGAGAGAAGCTCGAGAAAAGAAACCGACTGGTATTGAAGTGAATTGTAATGTCTAAAAAGCAAACAACATCAGCAAAAGTGACAACAGAATTCAATCACCATCCGGATTCACCAGTGTGATTGATTACAGTTACAAGGTCACCTTTATAAACAGAACATTTACGGTAAAGTAGTGATTCACAAACATTTTTCAACTGTTTCCATTATTTTGGTAACTACCTGTATTTTAGTACGTAAATCTTGTGATTGATTTCTTGCGGTAAAGGTTAGAGGTCACCAAAGTTGCGCGCAAAAGTTTTTTTTCTGCAGCTTTGGCCGTCGAAATCTTCTTGCGCCAGCAGTGAGCGACAGTAGTATATGTTTCAGTAAATACACACAAAGAGTTATTACGCAAAAAGAGAAAGATTTGTGTGGCTGACATTTGGCGCAATGAAATATTTGACTCGGAAATCGCGGCAATGATAAAATTACATGACTCTCAAGGTCATCTTTTTCTTGAACCAACTGTCAGCAGACATGAAACTACATTGAGATTAAAGAGACCTAAGGCATTTTCAACTTTTACTTAATTCGAAACTAAACTTTGCTCAACGAGTGGTTTTTTGTGCTTGTGAAAAAATGCCAATTACCTGATTTCAAATATTTATTACTATAATTTGCAACAATAATATTATAAATTTTCTTAAACTAACTAAAATGGTAAGAAAAGATAATATAAATAGAACCAAATTGAAAGTAAAGACCATAAAATATTCAGTATGCGTCAAAAACTTTATCTGTTTACTTAAAGAGGAGTTTTTTCTCAGAACATTTCGCCTTCCCCTTTAAATAGATAACTTGTTCAGGTTTCGGAAATTGTATTTGATTATCATGAATCTGCGCAAGCGTGGTAAGCAAATCATCCGCTTCTTGTTGTTATGGTTGCTGTAAAAAAAGGAGAGCACTGTTTCTTTAATGTTGCTTTGTTTTGATATAACTCATATCAAAACAAAGCAGCACATTCTATGTTTACTTATTTATTTTAAGATTTTAAAAGAAGTTAAAGCAGTAATCTGAGTAAAGCTGGCAATTAACATTGCATCATTTTTAAAACGAACAATTTAATAGAGCTTTTAGTCATTTGTACAACAAATAAAAATAATTTTGAACAACTTACCGATGAAAAAAGGAGGACGAGATATTATAAGTAAAGTCGCATGGCCAAGTAGACATAATATTTCACGAATACTGAGTATTTTATAGACTTAACTTTCAATTTTGTTTCAAGTATATGTTTTATTTTGTTACCATTTTAGTTAAAGAAAACTTATAATACTGTTGTTGCAAATAATAGTAATAAACGTTTAAATCATTTAATTGTCATTTTTTCACAAGCGCCAAAAACCACTCGTTGAGAAAAGTTTAGAGTCGAATTGTGCTAAAGTTAAAAAAAGAGTTATATGTATGATTGTGTTTTAATTACAAGAAAGGCTTTTTCTCCAGGAAGTTTCATATCTGCTGATTCTTGGCGCAAGGAATTAATGACCTTGTAAGTCATGTAATTTTGTGATTTTCGCAATTTCAGAGTCAAATATTTCAGTGCGCAAAATGTCAGCCACAAATATCTTTTTCGTTTTGGATATTACTTTTTAGTATGTATTTACTGAAAAATATACTACTGCTCACACTGTTTTCCACGATGAAAGTTGCAAAAAAAAAGTAAAAGGAAAAAAAAATTGTACAACTTTGAGTGACCTCTGCGCAAGGAGTCAACCACAAGTAATTATGTACTAACTGATATTGAGAATACAACATAAAACAAAATAATTGTCAGGTCCACGGTTCATTCTCAAAGTAAAAAGTATTGGCTTATGGAAATTGGTATGTCTTCTCGAAAAAACAAACAAGTCCAACTTTGACCTCTTTTTTTTTTTTTGTAAAAATAAAAAAAAGAACCACGTATTTAGTAGTTTTAAACAAGAAAGATATTCTTAAAATTTCAGCAAAATCAAATGTGTCAACTATCCAGCGTGCCTGATCCTTAAAGAACTGATAGGGGAAGGTTGCCGTCAATGAACCGGTTCCATGATTAGACCGAAGATATTTCCCGTACCAGAGTTTGTGCAGACGCGTAATCAGTTTTAGTACCTTCTTTAGTCTGAAAACAGTCTACTGCAGAGTCGTCAAGTAGCTAAAATTATTTCACCATATGGTTAATCGGTCAGAAAAGATTTCTACTGTTATCTTACTAATTATCGAGATTTTCATTTAGTTACAACATGCTTTGAATATCAATGATCAATTAGGCGTAAACATTGACTTAAAAGAGTGCCTTTTCAGTACAATTCCCCACACTTCATGTTTCCCAATGATTCGTCATAGCAGTAAAACCTATAAAAATATTCAAAATGACACAGTTGCTATCATTGGAGCGCTGGGAGTTTCCACGATTGGACCACCTGACAAAGTGGTTCATTTATGGAAAATCTCAAATATTGTTGTAACTTCAGCTCAATTACCTTTGAAAATTGCTCAATTGTTTTAAAATAAATATGATAAGGAAAAAAATCTCAGTAAGTCATTAAAACTCTTACACTTTTTTGTAATTTTAAGACATTTTTTTTAAAAAATTGCTTAAAAATTTAAAACGTAAAATATACAGTTTTAAATTTTTTTGCTATTCCAAAAAAAGCAAAAATTAATAAAATATGGCCAGTGGACAAGTGAGAGCATGTAACGTGCTCTCAGTAGCTTACAGAAATGGTGGCATGGACCGTAACGAAGTCTGCCGACAATATAGTCCTGAAAGCAACTTTAAACAGTCGGATGGAAGATAAAAACCAGTTTGTTGTTACCTTAGTCACTTATTAGAAATATAGGAGGTAAGCCCTCCGAAATGGGATACGATTAGTGAATCATAGTTTGAAACTAGATCAGAAGTTTTTGGAATTACTTCCGAAAAATTCGGGAAATGGCCTTGCAAAAGGCTGAGAAAAATAACATGTCCCACAGATTTAATTTAGACAAAAAGTCTGTTAGTACTATATTCTCTGCTAGTTTAAGACTTAAGCTTCTGGTTTCAGTAATAAAATGGTCAATAAGTTATCTGAAATTTTAGAGAGCAAGTACAGTCTTGAGTCGAACGATAATTTTCTAAATCGATTTAACAAAACTTTCCACAGTTCAAAGGAGGTTGAAAAGATATTAGCTAAGAACAGTGAAGCAAAGGTTGAAAAAATATCAAGTGGGGAACGAGGTGTGATGAGAGAGAGAGAGAGACATCAGTTGTGTGTTGTGAGAGTGCTGTTTTTTTTTTTTTTAAATTTTTCTTTAAATTTATGTTTCTCTTATCCGAAAATAAAACATTTTGGAAAATAAATCTATTTTTCTATAACTTATTGCTATTTTCAGCGTTTATTGATCCCCCATTATAAATACTTGTAAGTTACGTATTGATTTTTTAATTTGAGAATGTGATCCATTGATGGAAACTCGATGGTCCATCCATAGAAACCGGTAGCCATTAATGAACCACATGCTAAAATATTTATTTTTAATTTTCATTCTTTATTGTGTATATTTATCATTAAAGTGAATATTATTTTTAAAAGAGAAATATACTAAGAAATTGTTCATATATTTAAGGGGAAATTTGATTTGGATTTGCTTTCTAAAAAAATCGAAAACTGCTCATTGACGGCAACCTTCTCCTACTGGTTTTTATTGTTATTTGCAACAAAATGGTGTCAAAACGTCACACCCGTAACGCTAGAATGGTCCTCATGAAATCGAAAAACCAAAGCAATTTTTTTGATTAATAATGTTTTGCAAGTAATAATGTCGAGTTCGTTTCCTCTAATTGATTTTTCAATTTTTAGCAGTAGTTGGAAATAATACTACCGGCTTCTCTTTTGAAAATTTTGTTATTTGAAAACACCAGCAAAAACATAAACTGACTCATTGCTCTAAAAGTTTGGCCAAGAGATAGGACTGGTGCTGCCAATACTTGAGATTTTTTCCAGATTTTTTGCTTGAGGTTATCCTAATAAAATATACCATGTTCACATGTGAATTCTTTCCCTTATATATCATAATATTGATTTTAAAGATGTGCGTTGTAAAGTTTTTTCATCTCAGTTTATTTTTAAATTTGAGCAAGAGTCAACTTTTTTCTTTATAAAATGATGTCTTTGGTATAGTTGAAAACCCAAAAGTAAAAGATCATGCTTTAAAAACTGAGATTATGTGTTACTTTCAGTAATGAGTTACAATAAAAGCCTTGAATAATGATTTACAATAAAGTCTTGAACAAAGATCCATGTCAAAGCAAATGGCTAATAGAGAAAATATTATATATTTATTAACGTGTTGACACCATTGCCCTATGATTTGTTGCTTGAGAAGTGTTTCGAATCAGTAACTCTGAATGGAAAATTACTTTGATTAATACTGTTGATATCCTTCGTTTTAGTAAACGTACTAATACCTACAATGATAAAGTGGTAGTTCTTTATGTATTGCATTATATATCTATATATGTTTTACAATAAATTTTTCGATATTGTCTAAATGGCAACATAAACTACAGTACCTCTTATTTATTATATAATATTTCAAGTATAACCACTTACAATCAGACAAAATGAAATTACTTGATAATATTACCCGTTTTTAAAATTTTTATATCGTAAGAAAATAATAAGTCGCTTAGTCCTGGGAAATAAAGTATTAGTAAGAAAACTTTCAAAGCAGAAATCTGCGAAAATTTGCAATACTGAAAAAAAATGCAATTATTATTATTATTATTATTATTTTGTTTGCCAATCTGTATTTTGAACATTAGTTTTTTTTTTAATTTAAATTATATTTAAGCCTTCTTTTTAAAGTTATTGTTTAGTTTTATTGCTGTTTAATGTAAGTATACTTGTTTATTTAAAAACTGTCTCGTTTTTTACTTTAAACTCTTTGAATCTATTTCACATACATGCAAGTCAGGGGAAAGGGAAAGTGAAATATTCAATTCCACTTTCCCTAAAGTTTATGATTGTAAAATCTTTCTGAAACAATAAAAATGAGATGAAAAAATATTTTAAAGACAGGCATGATCATTTCAGTCAAGAGAAGTTCCAGAAAAATTAAATTTACCGAAAAAAAAAGTAAGGCATTTTTACTGATTGACTTTTCTAAGGAACTAACAATTAAGTAAGAAGCAGTTTGCCGTACAATATGTTTTTAAAATTATAATTTTACAGTTTCATTTTAAACACATCATTTTATGACGAAAAAAAACCAAGAGTGGAACTTTAAAACAGCGTATTTTTTTACATTGTTCTCCCGTTAAATACTGAAAATTTAATTCTATGTTTTGTTTAAAAATTTAATTTAAATATTTTGTTTAAAAATGTAAGATTACTTACTTATTTCAATTCACCCCATGTTTCATCAGAAGTTGACGACTCTGTGCACATTTTGGTAATGATTGAAATTCACAGCAAAATTATTTTTAAAAAAAACTATTAGTTCCACTAAAAAAAACACGTGTTCTTATTTTTTAAAAATAGTAATTATCTTATTAAGTGCTTTAAATAAACGTTTAAACAAGTTTTAGGTACTGTATTAAATATGATTTAATTTAAAAAAAATCAAAAGTTTTATGGTTTGAAAAGTAACTTTTTTTTGTCACAGCGTTGGTACTAATAACTCTATCATACACTTTTATGCTTTCTGAACCGTGTCATTTGAGAAGAGTGGGTACAGTGAGACACGAAAATCAAATTGCAATTTTTTATTATTAAAAAATACAGAAATCAATTCTTTTCAAATCGTACGATATTTGTCACTCTCATAGGTATTAAAAAAGTGGATCTAAAAAATTCTACAAATTCACACAAACGAAAAACTAAATAAAAACGAAAGACAATTTCATCTAACTGTTCCCCCAGTAAGTGGGAAGAGTGAGACACAATTTTTTTGAATTAGCAAACTTTGAAAGAATCTAAATTCACCTGGAAAAATATGAAAGTCCATTACTTGGACTTTCCGTTGATTGTTGCCGTTTGGTTTTGGTATGAGCTATTGCTATGTCGTCTTATCACACAGTAGTGAAATCTACCGCCTATTTGTTTGGGACTTAGCTAGAATGACTTAGATTATTTTTAGTTAGCTAATATCAAAATCGTTCTTAATAAAGCGCACTTAAATAGAGATTAATTTCACCAATATCTAATCTGTAAACTGAAGCTGAATATTTTTAGTCCGAGAAGTGCATTCGGACATTGTCACTAACACAAAATAATTTTTAAATCGTAGTAAAAAATTGACGATTGATTATTTTATGTTACAGGAAATAGCTAAAATAAAAACATAAAAAAAGCTAGATTAAAATTTTTGATATAGTAAACAGCATTTGTCCTCTGATGAAAAAAAAAAGAGCATTGCATTTATTTGGACTAGACTAACGTCATGGTTAAAAAGATGAGATACCTTTTCAGTTGAATACAATAGAAATAAGCAAATAAGTGGTAATTGAAAATTAAAACATAAAAAACAATGGGTATGTAAATGAGTTTCTACACACTGAAATTTCAAAGACAAAACAGGAATAACTATTCACCTTTGCTTATTTGTATCTAATTATTTTATTGTGGAAGCATCCGTCTTTGAAGCGCTACGACATGGACAAAAAGCGTTATGGCATCTTTATCTACAGCTTAAAATGAAAACCTATTTTCTGTTCTCCCTCCATTTTGTTCCTCATAAATCGGTTTTACACCCCCATTTTCGGATGTCATTTTGGCTCGTGAATATCAGCCGCTAAGACTTCCATCCCTTTTTACTTGGGAGTATTCCAAATGCTCTGCTATTTCACCAGCGCTAGGACAAAGAGTGTTTTCCAGAAGATTTGGAAGAAAATGTGACTTAGTCTTCTCCGTTGACATCGGACAATGAAGATGGAACGACTACATCAGTAGATTATGGAACAGGAGTGAAAAAAATGTTCATGAATTATAATATTCTTACCTAAACCAGAACATGAAGATTTATCATTGGAATATTTTGTAGCTAAATTGTGTATGCTGTAAAATATATTCAAAAGAAAAATTTTCAATGTTTCTGTTAATGTCTATGAACAATCAATTATTTTGATACCCAAAAGAGATATAATTTGCAGTTTGGTAGTTCTTCCTCCATACACAAGGATTTTTTTAATTTTTTCATTAGTTTATCTGTTTTTTCCAGACAAAATTGACTATAGAATGCATTTAGTAGGATTTACTATCAAGTAATTTTGTAAGTCCGGAATTGGGGACACGTTTAAGATTAGAATCCGGTAATTGTCATGAAGATTTTTTTTAATGCATTTCAATGGTACTCTTCACCGGTTAAGCTAGAAATGGCAGGTACGAAGGTATCATTGGTTAAAAATAAAAAAAATAAAATAAATAGTTTCAATAGAGTTAAGCCGCTTATGCTTACTGAAATATTTGTTATCAAAATTTCTATAAGTAGATTTGTTTTTGAAAGCCACGTTAAACTTATGTTGGTTACAATTTTGTTAAATGTCATTTCTAAGTATTTTTTCCTAAATTTATATCTCAAGTCAAAACGTATGCCGAAACGATATATATTTAAATACTTTTGCATAGAGCTAATACAGTTTTATCGAAAGTGTCTTTTATATGAGTGTATGATAACTGTTCTTTAACGAAGAAATTTCAAAAGACGCATTTTCAAACACCAGTTTGCATTCTACAAATTCAATCGAAGCTACACCATATTTTTTCAAGCATTCCTCTTTATCCTTATTTTTTCGTGGATGATGCAAAAAATGTTTTTATTTCTTCCCTTAGCGTGTTACACATCCGGTAGTGTACTTTTTGCGCTTCGTTACATGCTAATTTTTCCATTACACTCCTTTCTTTAAAAAGAAAATTTCGTTTTCGATCACAAAAAGCTACTAATTTATCCTAAATAATATTTTTTGCCTAGTACTTTTTTTTTTAATCCCAATTCTCTATTTTTATGGCAGAGCCATGATCTTTTAATTATGCTTCTTCTCAATCAAGTGCTTTCGGATGGAAACTTCATTAATTACTTCCACTATGCAGCTGACGCATTATTAACGCCGAACAACACCAGCTTGAGGTTCTGTTTACTTACACTAGCATCCTTTTGTCCCAAAAAAGTTATTTAACCTGCGAACCCGATGTTAAGATAAAAAATTGGGTATTGAGAATTCTGAAATGCCTGTTCCGATGAAAGGTTATATCAGACATTTATTATTATATTATAACTGCAGAACTGTGCTTTTGAACTTGACAGCTGAAGCTTTTTTTTTTTTTTTTGTTTTCCTAATTTATGAATTCAAGCATTGGATGTCCATGCTTCACAAATGAAAGAAAGTTTTACTTATAATATTTTTCGCATTCACTGTAAAATTTTAGCAGTATGATGCACCAATTAAATTGAGGCAGTCTTCCAAAAAATAAAAGGTATTTTTTTTTAGTTCACAATAGGCAAGAAAGAAGTAAAATACAAAAACAGTAAAGATCTTCAGTAGCTGTCAAATCGGTGCTATTTTGTAAAGATCCATAGCACTAATTTTTGAACAAAGAAAAATAGCCCAAAGCATATTACTCAAGACTTCACTGATTATAAAATTAACTATCTAATTGCATTTTACGAGTATTAAAGGTATAATTGTAATTACACTAGCAGAAAAACATCCCAGCACCAAGAAAGACTTGTGTTCGATAAATGGATTTTGGTTGGCATGATTATACATCGATGTATCACATCGATTCATATTTTGTGCATCTGAAATTAGACTTAATGATTTGATGCTAGTTAAGAATACTTTTAAGATGACGATGATGCCGTTATCAACCGCTCACCGAGTTTGAACTAGGTCGTATGATAGGGCTACGAGAAGATAGATATCCTTTCGACACCAGTGGTGTCAAGTCAAAGATCACTGGACAAACGGAGACAAGATCTGATGTGCTTTTTGATGATATCAGGCTCTGCCACGGTGCCACAGATGTCCATATGTTGGTTAAAAGGATGCCAAGGGAACACCTGCTACAAAACTGTCTGCAGCCTAGACACTCTGATCCTAGGCTTTAAGTCATGGTCCAAAAAGCCTATGACAGCTGGAGCACTACCGTGGTTATCCCAAACAGACTACATGCAAATTTGAATTTCAGTCTGGTAAGTTATCCTGCAGTTCTGCCATTCATGAACAGCGTTCAAGGGGGAGTTTTTCAATAGGATAATGCTTGCTCCTACACCGCAGTCGTAACGCAACGTGCACTACAGATTGTTGACATATGAGGCAGTGAGAAACAAAAGGATGTAAGTAAAAAAATTAAAAATTTGAAGATAACCAATACGAATAGTAGGTGAACCTCTCCTCTGTCTTGGCGCAAGTGGTAGTACTAGTAGCTCTGGTAGATGCTGCTATGCGGTATGATTTACAAAAAAAAAAAAAAAAAAATTAATGAAAGCCTACCTAAGACCTTACCTTTAAACGTGTTTCACTTAAAACTTGAAAATGTAGACTTACATCATTTTGTTTCTGACTGCCTCATACCATCTTGTCCTGCGAGATCATCAGATCTGTCTCCAATTGAGCACGCATGGAACATCATTAGACGACAACAACAATATCTTGCAGAGCCAGCACTTACCGTCCCAGTACGGATACAAAAAGTACAACAATCATTGGAATTCAATACCACAATTTGACATTCGTCACCTGTACGACTCAGTGCTTTCAAGCTTGCAGGTTGGTATTCAAAGTTCTGGAGGCTTCACCGGCTATTAATGTAACAGCAATTCACATTTGAGATGCATTTTCTGGAGCTTAAATTAACCTGTGATCTTCAAAAATTAAAAATTAAATACGTTAAATAGACAATTGCATTCTTCAAATTTCGATGCTTTATAATATGTTTTTCTGGGTGTTTAGATCCTTTTTTTTTCGTCAGTCTATTAACGCTGAAAAAACTGCAAAATATACATACGGCTTAGAGTCTACATAAAATAAGTACGATTTTTGTCGTACGTTAGAAATATTTCTAGTTTAATTAGGGGCATAGTCGTTACGGATGAAACAGATAATTGTCTTAAATTAGAAGTAGTTTTTTCATTGATACAAACTACAGCTTGTGCTTATGAAAAATGCAAAGAAGGAGTGAAAAAATCTGATTATAAACGAATTTTTCAGTTTACACTGATACAATTTTCTGCAAAGTTATGATCAGTCTACTTCAGGCAGCAATTCGCTTTGGTCTACCTTAAATTATATTTATCATTAAATACATTTTATCTCAAGTTTTTAGTTTCCTAAAATCATAAATATATTTTTGAGACAGAACAGATATAGCTTTAACTGTATGTTTTATTGTTCCATGAATACACAGTGTTTGATTGTATCATTACCAGTAGTAGTTCATTAGTTTTGTAATTAATTTTTGAAAATCTACATAAATAAAACAAAGAATGTGTGTATGTTCCTATGCAAATCCACAGTTTACGTCGGATCTGGACCAAATTTGGCTGGGAAGTACTTCGGCACCCGAGAAGGAACGTAGGGGGGGGGGGGGGGTTCGAACTCCAAAAAAGTACTGAATCGTTCGAGTTTTAATTTTAGGACCCGAAAATGGCATTAAATGGCTCTTTCTACTCGAAATAATTATTCAATCAGTTCGATTTTGGCGCCATTTGAAAGCGCGCGAAAAGCAGCCGTAGAATTCATTCATTTCCTTCAAATTTCAAAAAAAAAAAAAAAAAAAAATCTGTAAAATCATCGGGAAAAAAATTAAGAAGCACTGCTAAGTCTAATGGAACAGAAATTTCGAATCAGAAAATTATCGTTTGCGCGATCTCATTTTAAATTAGCGTTCAGAAGGTTGTCATTTTTTTTTCCTCCGCTGTGACTAAATTAGATTTTCCTTTCGTTTTGAGGTAAAAATATTCAAATATTCCCTTTTGATTATTATTTGGCAATTTATCTTCTTTATTTTATTTTATTTTATTTTAGTTGTATTTATGGGGGGTTGCGTTTAACTTTTTCGGGAACTTTTGATTTGCCGTTTTCTTTCTAAGAGAATGATTATTTTGACGGAAATTTTATAGTATTTTTTTCCTCCAATTGAAGCCTGATTGTTGAACATGCGTCACTTGACATAACTTTTATTTTCGAGGTGACCGTGTAAAGCCGGACAGTGCGGTTAGTTATCTATAAAAGAAATAAACATTTTTATGCATGTTTATAATGTCAATCAGTTTATCTCCTTAAATATTTTACACACTGATCAAATTATAATAATTCGGATAACAATGTAGATCAGATAGTTACTTTCTCTTGATTTTATACAAACATTTCAATTAAAAAAACGTACAAATGTAAGCGAGGTAAACACTTTCCCGTGCGTCAACAACAATTGACTAGTAGAACTCGCATCTCATTCCCGATTCATTTAGTTTCAACATATAAAAAACAAAAACAAAAAAAAAACACTATTTTAAAGGTTAAATCAATTAATGAAAAAATAATATAAGTAGGATGAAAACACGAAGACATAAAATGATATAATAATCACTCTCTCAACTCGGCTAGGAACTATATTTCAGTTAATTCCAACAGTTAAGAGTTTAATCCTTTGTTTTTTTAAATACTTGTAATTAATGTTTCCAAATTTTACAGCTAGTACTTATTACTGAAGATACACTAATAGTATTAACTCAAAACTTTTTATTTTAAATGTGTAATTCTAATTGGAAGAAAAAACATGAAAAAAACAGATTAACTAGTCCCAAATAACCCTAATTTGAATCCCCCAATGTGTTTTCTTTTGTAAAATGCCATAAACTGAAAAAAAAAATTCCAATAAAAACGCATAAGTATGATGTATCTTAACCAATATCTTTTAAACAAAAAATACCAATTTTCACGAATCAGGCCGATTGAGGGGGGGGGGGCATATATACATTCTACAAGTCAAAAATTAACTTTAAGTTTTTTTTTTTTTTTTTTTTTTTTTTGTTTTCTTAATAATTAGTTATCAATTTTTACTATTTTTTGTTACGTTTTGTTTTTTACAATATTTTTACGGTGCATTAAGCATTTCCTTAGTACTTTAAAAAAATTTACGGGAAAATAGACTTAGAAAAAGACTTTTTAACTCTTTACGAAACTCTTTTACTTAAAACTCTTTACGAAAGAAGATTTTAAAAAACACTACTTTTAATATCAGTAATCATCATTCGTTTCTTAAGAAACTTATTTGCATTTTCTTCTTTGAAGTTTTTTGTTGGAAGTTCTACTTTATTTGAATAATTTAAAGTCACTAAATATTTTCAAAAGTCAAAGATTTCATTTTCCTTCTAAAATTAGTCCCCTAATATACGCCAGTGTAAGCAATCATGTAATTTTCAATATTTTCAAAGACTCGCTCATTTGATTTTAAAATTTAAATTTTTGGCAAAAGTTTTCGGAAGTTAGCATTTTCCTCGAAGCTCTTTAACAATTTGACATCATTTACTTTGAGCTAATTTTATCCCTCCCCAGCAGCTATTGTGGATGTTTTCAGCTTTTATGCGTTAATTTATAGTATTGTTCGTATAAATAAACATTAATGAGTTGTAAAGATTCTATTATAAATCTCGTGAAACTTGTTAAGTATTTCACTTAAACTTTTCTTTCTTAATTTTGTAGTTATTTAGTAGTTTAATTTCAAAAATTAACAAAACGGTGACAGCAGTCTTTTCTGTATTTTTATGCTGGTGCAAATGCAAAAAACTAAAAGCCCTCACATCTTTTTTGGCATCATCTTAAACTATTAGAAAAAAAGTCGATATTCTTGAGCATAGCTTTAAAATATCACATAAAATCAATTGATGAGCCGCACTAGATCGTAATCAATGATTTAATTTTAGTTTTCGTATTTTTTAATTACACTAAATTTCTTACAGATATCATTTTGTTTTAATTTCCCTAATAAAAAGTCGTACAAACATTTCATTACTTTGTGAGTTACTCCCCTGTTGAACAAAAGACCATGCAATACAATAACAAACAGAAAACAGCATTTACGAGCTAGCTAGCATAGTCTATACTGAAGTTACAGGGCCATTGATTCATACTTAATGCATATTAGTTACTTACATACTATTAGTTAGCATATACTTTTAATCGACAACACAATTTAAGTCGTTCGCGGGCCGATATGGCTGATGTTATTTCTTGATGCACTACGATTGCTACGAATTGTGGGCAATTTTAACAGTACCCGATACATAAACGAAGTTTTACAGCTCCAAGCTATTCCATTCTGGCAAGGATTGCCAGGGGCTTTATTCCAGCAGGATAATGCCCGTCCACATGTCGCCAGGATTGTCAAATCCTACCTTGATTGGCAGCAGGTACAGCTTCTTCCTTGTCCTGCATATTCCCCGGATATGTCACCGATTGAACATGTGTGGAATTTCGTTGGGCGGCGTCTCGCTCGTGATCCTCGTCCTGTTTCTTCGACAGAAGAACTTTGGTTGCGCATACAATCAATATGGACTATTTTTTCCGCAGGCAGATATTCAAACTTTGTTTCACTCCATGTCGAGTCTTGTAGCAGCTCTTATTGCGGCGCGTGGTGGCCACACAAAATACTAATTTCTATCTCCTTCTATTGTTTGTTTGGTTTGAAAACGTAATCATTTATTTGTACCATTACCACTCAACTGTGTATTAAATTTCATTCAACTGTAATGCTTCTTTTATGGTGTTGCAATTTTCACAAACAGGAGTGTAATTTTTCAACTAATAAATGTTAATATCAAAATATTTCCCTACTTTATTTTTTACGTTTAAATGTTCTAACGATGCGGTTAGCGTGTAAACATTCAATTTACTTTAACCATATTGACCCAAACAAATCGAGTTCAAGCACTGTTTACTAACAATATTTGTTTGGTATCTTCTAATCTAAATGGAACACACTTCATGTTAAATATTTGACATTACTCATGTAAAACTTTAAATTATACGCTGATATTATCACTAATTGCAAACATTTCAGAATCTATTAGCGGCTTTTATACCCTCAAATATAGAAATTAGGGTTTAAGAAGTGAGCTATTTTATGTTTCTATATCTATTTGATATGATGATAATCTATTGAATAGGATAATCTATTTGAACTTAAATACGTAGCAACTTTCGAATATGTAAGCGATTGCTAAAATTTCAAACCTAGTTTTAGGCATATTTTACGAAAAAACCAAAACAAGAAATTGAAGTAGAATCAAACGAGCTTTCATTGCAGTACATTAAATTGCTTTTCTTTCCCCATTTGCATTATTTTTCATTATGGGATATAAGGTAAACACCCCAGAAATGGGCAGTGCTTAATAGTGCTTCAGTAGTGACCGCTTCAAGGTTTATATTTGAAAAAATAGGATTCCAGGTTTTCCAATGGATTCAAACGTGCAGGAGGTATAACCTCCTGCACGTTTGAATGCGTGAAGGCATGCGTGCAATGATGAAATGTGCACATTCAAAAGTTGCATCAGCTTTTGAATCCATTGGGAGACCTGGAATCATATTTTTTCAAATATAAACCTTGAAGTGGCCATAAGTGGTGTGTTTTGTTTACCTTAGTCCTTTTCAGCGGTTTATGAAAAGATGTGAAAACATATACATTGAAATATGTGCAAGTAAACCCCTTGCGGCGCACTATATTAATGGTTAACTTGAACAGCTGGGTCAATAAATTGAGAAACTTTCTGAGACTGATTTTTATCATATTAAACTACTTTTGTACCTGAAGAAAGCGGTCAATTTACAAGGTGGTCAACTTTGCAAATTTTACTGTATTGGATCAGTTAGAGTAAAAAGAAAAATGGTGCAAATGATAACAAACGCTCTTACCACTTTTATCTTTTGAAGCTAAAGTGCAGGTATGTGAAAGACTAGGTAATATATAGATATTCTGAAGGTTCCGCGTGTTTCCAAATAATTTTCTAAGTCTCATCATTGGTTGAAGATGACACTATGAAAAAAGTTTCTTTTTTATCCATTTGTGCATACTGTCCTTTTAAAAGGACGCTTGCAAACGTTTCTGCAATTTATATATAAAAAACATATTTTGTTTCAAACCAAATAGCTTATTATTAAAATAAATTGTTCCAACTGTAATTATCCACGAGATAGCAGTACTGCATCATATTTCATTCTGTGCTTTTTCTGACAAAAGTCGAAAATAGTTGTTTTTAATATAGTTTCAGCATTGCAAAACACAAAAAGTGAGCTAAATTATTTAGTTTTCAATGTTACGAAAATCTTTTATATGCGATTATTTCAGTTAAAACTCTTTTACAAAGCACGTATTTCTCAAAACGTTAAAAATAATATTTTAAAGTAGTATTTTTTTCCGTCATTTTTTTTTCGAATGTAAAATAACCAGCAGTTTAGCTGGAAGTTCCAGAAAAAATAGAGAACTAAATCAATAAAACTATATCACTAGAAGCTAATTTATTAGCATATACATCAAGTTATAACGCGTAGTTAGGGATAAAACGTTTTCTAAACAATAAAAAAAGTAAATATATATATTTCAATACGAGATGTTTGCAACTGTAATAGGGAAACTTTAGAAAATGATAATAATTAGGTAATAGTTTACAACTAAAGCTTAAAATAAAAGACAATTCTCTTATTTCAATTCGTTTCTATAATAAAGGTACCTAACACAATGTAATAATTGCTAATACAAGCATTAAATATGAGTAAAAATGACAACAACGTGTATAAAGTACAAATAAAGTAGTATAAAAGAGTTAAAAACTCAGCAAACAGCATTTTGTGACAGCCCCGAAACAGCTGTTTGCTGAGTTTTTAACTCTTTTATACTACTTTATTTGTACTTTATACACGTTGTTGTCATTTTTACTCATTCCATAGTACAAAGTTTTCGACTGCTTTTTTACAAGCATTAAATATGGTATAATTTAAACGATTAACATTTAGCAGTTTAAAATTATATAGTTTGACTATAATGATGCAACTTGTTTAAATCCATTATTTTTGAAGAACCAATGCCAAGAAAAATACACACTTTACAACTAAGTTTTATTTAAATGCATAATGATATAACATCCTTGAATCTTGAGCTTGATAATCCTCATATATATAATAGAGAATTCACTGATCGAGTAACGCTCTAACGGCATCAAGAATGAAACTCGCGCTATAGCATAATAATTTGATAATACTTTTTTGGCAATGTTTGACATGCAGATAATTGCTTTATTTTGACAAGACTGAACTGGATCTGGTAACTTAAGTGTTTAATTAGTTAGACTAAACTGTACGGGAATTAAGAAACGAAAAAGTGGTTAACAGTTAACGCTAGCTGATGGAATACAACTAAAATTTCAACTATCAAAATATCACCAAACAGGCAATTGCTTCGTTCAAATGTAGAAGCAATTTTCACCCGTCATACCTTGACGGGCGATTTTCTAGTTATCAGTAAAAAAAGAATTACTCGTTTTATGAAAATATCCAAAACGAAAAGGAGGAGGAAGAGCATATTTAAGCATACGACTTTTTAGCTTATCATCCCAATGTGATAAGTAACTGAAACGTGTCGTTATGTTTACGCCTAACATTATATAGAAGCAGTTTTAAAAGTTTGAAATGTCGAATATGGCACATTTAAATTTTGGTTAGTTTGAATGCATACCATTTTTTTAGAATTGTTTTCAAAAGGTTTTTAAAATTGTAAGCAGTCAAATGCTTAACAAAATCCCAACGAAAAAAAAAGCAATCAAGAGTTTTTAAAGGTACTTTTCGTATACGTTAAAAAATTGCTTTTTTAAGTCAAAATAGCATTCATAAGTAGGGAATGAAATATTAAACAATACTGTTAGAAAAATAAAACTTTATTGGAAACTAAATGTACTAAAATGTAAGCAAATGTGATACAGTTACACTTTTTGTCACTTTTTTGTACGCAAAGTTTTTAAAAATAATTAAAGCCTGCGTTAAAAGTTTAAATGAATATTTACGCGTGATTAACTCGGCATTTATTTTATAATATTCTCGAGTATATTTATGATTTATCTGAATTTTTTTTCTTGCATTTAACAGTATTGCTTTATGGTGAAATACAATTATAAGATATATATGCATGACGCTCCTGACGTATATGAGACATTTGATATACTAAGAAAAGTTATGGCTCAAAATTTTAGATTAGATATCTGTATTATCAATGCTATAAAGAGATAAATAAAACTTTCGCTTTTAAACTGCTATATATTTTCTAGTTAGAAAAATACATAAATCAACTCTGAACAAAGTCGAACCAATCGTTCCAACAAAATCTTTTCTGTGAACATAATCGCGTATTTCAACACATTTCTTCTGAAATGTGTCCAAATTTCAGTTCAGTGTTTTTAAATCTCAAACTCTCAAAACTCATATCATATGAACTTTCATATATTACAGCCAAATGCATCATTTATGACATTCTGTCCCCAACAATTCTAACAGCAGTTGAAAACATTTTGCTTCTGGCTCTACGATTTACTCCATTTAACGGAGATGATTCTCCTACTCACACATTCAGCAGCGAGAGGGGGCGTTGGGGGAAGTTTTAGAGTGAAGGTCATGAATAACAAACAGGATCTAGATTGTTTTCCATTTTGTATATTAGGCTACGCTGTCAGCTTCGGAGTGGTTGTTTTTGATTTCGTGATGCGAATTACTAAAAAGAGTAACCCCACAGATACTGCGTTCCTCAAGCTGTACTTGGATAATTAGGGCTACGGATATTTTATTTTTCGAAATTCAACAAAAGTAGGGATTTACTTTTTAATTTCAAAACTTCTGGAAAGCTGCAATGGATTCGGGGAAATGCTGCAACCAAAAAAAAAAGGCAGTTTTGTGTGGAGCAACAAATTAAGGCAACAAACTTTTCTTCAATTTTGCGTGTTTGAGAAGATTTAACTCTAAAAAAAACTTTGGATTTCACTTTTTCATTTAAATTTTCAGTGAAATGTGAACTATACGGGAGGAAGTTATGCAACTTTAAATTTTGCTTTGAAATATGAAGACAAGGATCATTTAGTGAAAAAGGATTTTACTTTTCTCAACAATAAAAGAAACTTGTTTAATAGAGAAATTCTTCTGATTAACTTTCTTGCATTTAGAGCAAAACACGCAAATTATTTTTAAACCACTGCATATACTGATTTATTTTTGCAATTGAATAAACAAGTAGTAATATTTTCACGAATAAATCATTTATATTTTAGTTTACAACATTCTTCAAAATAAAATAATTTCGGAGATAACTAAAGTTAAAACTCTTTTAACTATATAAGTATTTAGACTAATTAATTCTTTGAGTGATCTAACAGTAATTTTCATTCGTACTTTTATTTAATATTTCATCAATTTCTAGATAAGGATTATAAGTTTACTAACCTTGGCGTGAGGTGGAATGTATATGTCCTACAGTAAAATAAAATTTTAGTATGCACTTATGGCTCCAAGAAATTTCGTAGAAAAATAATTAATGTAATTTGCAAAACCCTTCCAAAAGTAAACAAAAGTAAGAAAAATGAGTTTCAATAGTTACTGCATAATCTTTAACCAACAACCTGTATTTCCAAATAATTACTTTGTATTTTACAGTGTATCCACATTCAAATAAGTGTTTCTTTAGTAGAACATGTATTTACCATTGCATTAACGAACTTGCGATTCAAATTCCTCTTAATCTAAGAACGTTTTTGCCACTAAAGGACCCCTTACTGATTACAATTCCATCTCATTACAATTCTTCATATTAACAATTGAAACTGCTGATTTACTAATACAATGTCTTGCTTCCTTATACTTCGTATAATTGTTTTTCGAGAAAAAACTTACATAATTTTTGAAAATAGTCCAATAGGTTTTATCATAAGAAAAAGCTGTTTGATTTGTTACACTATTTATTTTTTTACACTACACTACTTAATTCAATGCATTATTACTCGTCTCATTAAATCCTTAGTAACTTTCTACACGAATTTTCCATACAAACAATGGTGCTTCATCAAAGAACTCTAAGACAAATATATTTGAGTCCCATCAATTTATGGACAAAATCAAGTGATATAGAGTAAGGATCTGAAAAAGATAAACGGAAACTTGCAATTAGAAGATACACGGACAAAACATTGCCCAGACATTTGGAATATACAGGTTTGTCGAAATCTCTTCTGTCAGCGTGACCTGGATAAAGATTTTTATTGCTGAAGAAGATTGATCTGTTGACGATACTATTTTACTCGTCTCGTTGTTGCTTAAGTCAACTGTCAAAACAAATAAATAAAGTAGTAAATTTAATGAAATAGAGGTTTGGATTAAGGATGGAAAATTATTGCAAGGATCAATTTGGGAAACAAGTGACGACAATTTTGGAACCCATGGGATCATAAGAAGAATGCTTAGGTGTCCTTTTAGCTGTTCATTTATAATCAGATTGATTAAGAATTGATTCCTATTGTGTAACTGCTTTAAATTGCTTTTTCAACCAGCATGTTTTTAACATCACGCTTTAATAGGCTATTTTATTCCGGTGATAAAATAGTTTAGTTAGTCCGTGTGATGGCCAACCTTCCCTCGGCAAACCATCTTGCCAATCTTGCTTCAAATATCAGTTTATTTTGGGTATTTTCTAGCCGAGGATTAGCTCACTTTAACACTTTACTACCTTTTAGTGAATTTGTTAAAGCTAGCTGATCCTCGGCTAGAAAAAAACATTTATCAAATATACTTTAACATTTTTCAATATTTCAGTGGAATGGCCTATGATGTAAAGTTAAATGCTTTTGCAATTAAAAAAAACACCTTTCAGTGTAATTTGAGATTTGGTTAAAATTAAACCTCGTGTTTATTCACTTAGTTATTATATTTCCAAAAGGTTATCCCGTCAGTTTGAGAAAATTAAAAGCAAAGTCACCTTCAGCAACTAGTTAGTAGTGATGGGCAAAATCGAGAACTTTTGATAATCGAGATCTCGGGAATTGAGTACTTCCCATAATTGAGTGATTGACAATCGAGATCTTTCGAAACCTAGAACTCAAGTGATTGATAATAGAAATCTCTTGAAATCGAGAACTCAAGCAATTGCTTTCTCGATTATTTTGAATCGAAATCTTGGAATATGATAATCGATACCTCGAGATGTGATAATTGAGAACTCGATACGTGATAATCGAGAACTCGAGATGTGCTAATCATAAACTCGAGATATGATAATCGAAAACTTGTGATAATCGAGTTCTTAAATGATCTTGAATAATCTAGTGATTCGATTATGATAACTCGATTATGCCCATCACTACTAGTTAGTTTCCTTTTACATGTAAAAAAACTTTATACATATATAGTGATCTAGTTTTAAATCAATATCAGGCCAAAATGATGAAAATTATCCACTCACAGTAAGCAGTTTGCCAACATTTGCGTATGTAAGCATCATTATTTTGTATGACCACGCGACAAAGAAAGGAAGTGTTAAAAGTCCATGTAAACGTATCTAAATGTACAAGCAAAACGATAATTCTTGTTACTTAAATAAAACACACAAAAAACATACGATAATGAAACATACTTAGAATTCAATCTTAAACATCGAAAATGCAATAGTACAATTCTAAGTTAAAAACCAGGTAAATTAATAAAATCGGAAATAATAACATTTTAATTACCTGTAACGGCATATAACTTAAGCTGGCAGAAATTGAAACCAAAACACTCGCATTATCTTGAATGCCTTCAAAAAACATCGTTAATTATTTTTCATAAGTAGTTTAGTTTTTAATCAAAATAGATATACTGGTAATATACTTGTTAACATCCATTTCTAAATAATAATAATAATAATAAATATCGAAAAAGGTTCTTGTATTCTAAATAACATATTACATTATACTGTTCCTGTAATATGTTAATTTTCCATTATTGTGTTTAGGTTCTAGAACTATGGCATCCTGAGAAACTTTGCGTAACAACAAAGACTAAAATGCTATAACATATGAGCGAAATACTTTCCACTAATGTCGCCCATTTCCTGTTATCTTTACCTATTGAGAACTTTGTAAGAACAAAGAATAATTTCACAATCAACTGTAATAGAAAATGCAGAGTAAATTAGCAAAAAAAATCTTCCTATGCCATTAAATGATGAGTATCCTAATATGGTATGTTATCAATACTATGAGGTACATCTTGCTGCAATTTGCAATAGAATTGGTTCAGACAAAAACCATTTGATTTAACTTACTCGCATTGTAAATTCTTTTTATATTAAGAATTGGATAAATATCCAAAAACCACAACTTATTCTTCGGGAAATGATCTTGAGGAAATTGCATCTGATAAAACTCGAATCATTCTTACCCAAAGCCGGACAGATGTCTTGTTGTTTTCGAAGACATAAAAAGATAAATGCACATAAGCATGGAGGTTTTACCCTGCTGACATTAAAAGCCAGACGTTTGCATTTTCTTCTTCTCAGAAAACCCTAGACAAATGAATTATGGCAGCATTAAAGTGGTTATACCAAGAATTTCTTTTAAAAATAGGCACGGATCTGCTTTACTAACACACTTAGCATTAGTTTTATTTTTGCCGTTAGTCATTCATGAAAACATTTTTCACTTAATAGTCATTTTCATTTTTAATAGTGCTATTCCCAATGCAATTTCGTAAAGGAATAATTTTTAAAAAATGGAGCATTTAAAACTTTTAGGTATTCAGCTGCATAGCTAGGGTTAGGCGCTTTTCTTAGTTAATAGTTGGTGATTTGAAGCATATACCTGCAGGAGTAGGTATCTTCAATTCTAGTTTCTTCGCAAATGAGTTATTATTGTTATTTATTTACTCTTTTCTCAGTTTTTTCATAACATGACTTAGGCGAACAACCTGAGACTGTCAGAAAGTTTTAAAATGGTCCTCTAAATTATTTTATCAAAACATGTTCATACGAACATTTTTTTTCTTGGGAACCCACTTTTGAAGCCATACACTTCACATAAAGTAATTTGGAGAAGTAATTATAAATATTGTTTCTCTAATAATTGAAATTGTTTGCCAGTAATGCTTTAGTGTTCTTGTTTCAGTACACAGTAATTTTCCTTTAAAGCGTAAAATACAAAAACACTGTTAGTAATTATAACATGTTAAGACGTCTTTAAATAGGTTTTTTTTATTATAATGATTAATGTAATAACTTATAATAATTTTTACTGAAAGGGTAATTATTATCAGTGAGAAATATTAATGTTTCGTTCAACAATTCACCGTGCTACAGTTTTAGAAATCAGTGCTTGAGTGAAGTCATTTTTAGTGCTAATAATAATAATCAAAATAATACACTGGTGGACAATTGCTTAGGACGGCTTGCAATATCAGCGTTAGCAACCACAAAATGGAAGGCAAAGAAATATGAAAATTAGAATAAGTTCAGAAAACAGTAAGACGTATTGTGCGAATGCAAATTTTGGTTTCACGATTTTGTTCGTCACGTGATAGCGCTGATAAGCGATGAAAAGTATTTGGCTCGTAAGACCGTTTTTGTTGAAAGGCAGATTTTGACACGAAAGAATGAATTGACGAACTTGCAATTTTCGGTATGTCTTGCCGACATCACTTAGATGATTTTATGGATAGCCGTATTACTGAGAAAATTGAAGAAGGGCAGAAAACAGCAGTTGTTTCCAGGGAGTTCGAAGTCAGCCACAGTGTTGTTTTAAAACTTTGGAATTCAATTCGAACAAATGGAATACGATGCGAACGATACTGGTAAGGCCGTGCATGCAGTGCGACTTCAGCAGAAGATAGGCATATTGTGCTTGCAACAAAAAGAAACCGGTGCAGCACAGCTACTGGGGTAGCAAATCAGTTTCTTGTTGTTACTGACAAGAAAATATCCAGAAAAACTGTAGCCAAACGTTCGCATGTGGTAGAACTATACTCCCGTTAGCTTGTTTTTTGCATCCCTTTGTCTCCAAGTCAGTATTTCCACTGTTTGTAATGGTGTCGTCAGCATCCTAATTGGAGGGAAGCCGACTAGGTTTGTGTACCATTCTCAGATGAAAGCAGGTCCAGTCTGTTGCCTGATAATGGACGACAACTGATACAGGCCGGAAAACATAAAAAAGGGACCAATATCCTACACGTTGGTGTCATGGTGTCGCTGGGATCACGAGCAATGACCGTACGTAGCTCCTGAGCTTCTAAAAGAGACTACGGCACCCATGGTGGCCATATCCCGTACTGACATCTTGCGCCGAAATGCCTGGTTACGGTAATAACATTTTTTAACTTTTACGCATTCAGCACAAAAAGACCGTTTTGTTCTTTAAACACTTTTTAAAGCCGTCTTGGTTTCGGAGCACAATTAGGGGAGGGTGGCCCAAAGCAGGTAGGTTTTCGAAGAACGCTTGAAAATTGTAGATTTTGGATTTTAATCGGAACAATTTCGGTTTTATTTCCTAGCAGGGTTCTTGAACTTCAAAATAAAAAGTTATTTTTGTATTATTTCATACCCAATATTTATTTATAATCAAATTTAGCAAACATGTGAAAAACTCGCTTTGCCCTACCATTGAGCCCAAGGTGGTCATTCCAAACTCGTCAGCTTGCGAGGTCAAGATTTTCGCTCAAGTGATCGGTTGTGACGTAGAAATTTCGCAAAGTAGCATTTTAATCTACTCCAACTTAGTTTGCGGCTAGGTTCGAGTAAATTAGAATACTACTTTGCGACATTTTTATGCTACAACCGATCACGTGAGCGAGAATCTCGATCTCGCAAGCTGACGAGCTTGGAATGACCGCCCAAAACGGGTAAGCTTAACTATTGTGGTTTCGTACATTTTCCAATCAAATATAAAGTTATAAATGATTAAAATAGTTGACCAGTTACCTGCCATTATATAAAAGAATTTAAAACAGCTGTACTTATCCAATTTAAAGTCAGTACGTTTGTCTATAAAACATAAAGAAATAACTGAGTTAATTAATAGTTTAATTAAGGGGGTCCGGGACACATTTTGAAAATTTTTTTATTATGTACTTTAGAGTTTTGAAATTTTTTGAACTAATTCATCATTTATTTAATAAGCAAAATCATAACATAAATATGAAAAAAAAATATTTTTTTATTAAAATTTAATTAGTTTTTTTCAAAAAAATGGGGTTGCTTTAAATTGCTATAACTCAAAATATTGTTGGTCAATTTTCAATTTTTTTTCAAAAAAGTATGCACAAATATCTAAGCTTTAATTTTTATTCGGCGATTTTAAGAATATTGATTCAATAAAAAATAAAAAATATTTGAAGAAAAATTTCGAAAAATTCGAAGATACTTTTTTTTAAAAAAATCATAATTCATTGCAGATCATTGCAAAATCAAATCATTTTGCAATAAACGTTTTTTTCAAATTCGCCGAATAAAAATTAAAGTAAATTGCTTGAAAAAGACATGCTCCAAGTTTCATTACTTTATCTCTATCGGTTCCTGACTTATAAGAGTTTGAATGCAAGAAATCGGGAAAAATTGCATCATGGAGAAAAACGCGTTCAAAGTTTTAAAGTTATGTACACATTCGTTAGATACATGCAACAAAAATAACTATAGCTTTCGTTCTATTTAAGGTAGAAACAAGATTCAAACGTCCTCTTAAGCAGAAAAAAACGGAGCAATTTTTCAAATTATAAAAAAAAAATGCAAAATTTGAGGATTTTTGTGTCCCGGACCCCCTTAATTGTGTGTATGCCATCCTAAAAAATAACTTTTTAAAGTTATACTTATCCTATGGTAAGAGAAAATCTAAGTCAGCACACGAGTCAAGAAATTTTAAATAAATATATGATTAAATCCTATACCACTTTGCCCAAAGGCACGTTTTTTATTTAAATAATTATAACCTTAAATTAATAATTAAAAAAAACGGAATAACCATCGTAGTTTATAGGTGGATAGTGTCAGAATAAGTTAATATTATTGACAATAAAAAAATAAGCTGGTCTTCGACTAATCACAAGTTACAAAACTTCTTTTTTTTTAATGTATCATTTTTTTTTTTTTAGATTTTAAATTTTTGGTTGCGCCTTGCCGCTTCAGTGCTGCTTTGCTGGGACTGATAATAACACGGGGGTGTTCGGGTAAACACGACATACGTATTCATCGCCGCTAACACCGCTTTGGGGGGGTTGCATACGAAGGCCTACCCGCTTTGGGCGACCTACCCACTTTCGGCCACCCTCCCCTAGTTACCGTCATTAATTTATTTCACTTGGGATCCAAATCACACTTATGTTTTACGCGCAACACAGCCCTTGGTGATCCGTCCTTAGCAATTTTCCACCAGTCTATATACCAGTGTCGTCGAAGCTGCCATCTATGTTTTTCCTCGCGCTAATTTTAGCGTTTTAAGGGGTCACAGTACCTTTCAAACATTTTTTTTTAAATTCAAGTAAATTTTCTATTCCTTTGAAATTATAACAT
Organism: Uloborus diversus; assembly: GCF_026930045.1. NCBI lineage: Eukaryota > Metazoa > Arthropoda > Arachnida > Araneae > Uloboridae > Uloborus > Uloborus diversus. The sequence goes on from NC_072740.1 coordinate 60,569,743, forward strand.
GCATACTTCTTTCGTAATCAATAATTTATTTTGAAAATTAAAAAAATATTGCCTACTTTTTTAAAAAAATTCAAAAAATTGAGGAAAATTTCAATTTTTTAAAATCCTTAAGGCTTTTTTATTTTTGCACTAATTTAATTTTTTTTTTTGATAAACGATCACTATAATCATCTCTAAAAATCTGTGCATTCATTTGCTTATGACTTTATTTGAAAATTTTCTGTGATTAATTACGTAAAAAATCAATTTTTTTTTTAAGTTGGTTTTTAAAGGTTTAACATGCTATAAACATTTGAGTAACTTAGAAAATGCTTATCTAATGCACAGTTTTGTCAAATATATTATCCCAATTGCAAAAAGTATTACTTTAAAGCTGTATCTTTAATAGAAAAAGAATTCTTAGGGATTCTAATGACATGAAAACACACACACACAAAAAAAAAAAAAAAAAAACCATCATTGAGAAAACGCAATTTAAAGTTTTTCTTTTGCATAAGAACACATAGCGAGCATGGCCTAAAACCACTCATACTTTTTAAACATTTGAACTAAAGCAATGAAACTTTTCCCCTGTGTTCAAAATAGTTTTTAGTTTTGAAATAAGCAATAAAAAATTTTTTGATCGTTATATCATTTTTAAGGTATTGTAACCCCTTAACACTATGTAAAAATTTAAAAACCTATAAATATTAAACAAAAACGTCAACGTCATATGTAGAAGTACGAAACACAAAGTTTATAAAGCACAATTCAACAGTTATTTTATTATACTGGTCAACTGCTAATTTGTGCTTTGTGAACGTTGTATTCAATGTTGTTACTTTGCTGAACAAACGTAGTTATTCATTTCGCAGCGCGGTATGTTTTATAAGATTCCAATGTCTCGGAATAACATATAGGGTAACGACACCAGTCACAGACATGCTTAAGACATCGTTTTTAGAATAGCTCAATTTTCTGAGCCTTTTAGTGTAATTCGACTTTTTAAATTATTTTTCTCACATGCAAACACATCTCATCTAAGGTTTGGCTGCTTCTGGATCCTCTAAATTAGTTAATTCTATTTTTATATGCCCAACTCCGAAAAAAATTCAGACCCTCAGTACCAGACACCGAAAAACCAGATGGAGATTAGATACCGACATGACGGTAAACAAAAACAGACAGGATGAGGAAAGGATAAGTAATAGACGAAATTCCTTTTTTCTCTTCAAAATATACAAAGGTTCTTTTTATTTATTTATTTTTTTGGAACTAATTCCTGAATATATTCAAATGAACATTAAACACCAGCTGACCTCGTGGCGGCTGTTCATTATCTTCCAGCACTGCCTTGTAAATACCAACTGGATTGTAAAATTACTCTGATAACACTAGATAGTTGAACCCTATTCATAAGGCACATCAACATCAGTTTTACCCGCCTAAAAGGCTTATTATTTAAATCCAAAATTTTCACTATCTGTTACTGGACCCTTGTCTGTTACTGGTGACCTTACCCTACTATTTCTAACGTCATATTTTAACAAAAATCAGCTATTATTTTTTGTAAAACTGCTATTTTTGCATCATTTATCAGCTTCTTAGGAAATAGTATATTATGACACGTACACATTACATTAAGCACATTGAACGTTTTTGTATGAAAACCATTAGTTACCTAACTTATCACTTTATGACATTGAAGCAGACATGTGTAAGCTTTTTGCAACAAATACAGCACTAGTTGCAAGTCGAAACGTATTAAGTTATTACTTTTCAATTTGAGCTATTGCATGAAGTATACTAATCAAAAATAATTGCAACACGTAATTGGCTTTGATTTGAAATAAACAAGCTAAATAAATTATTGAAAACCATTAGTTAACTAACTTATCACTTTATGACATTGAAGCAGACATGCTTAATTTTTTTGCAACAATTACAGCACTAGTTGCAAGTTGAAACTTAGTAAGTTATTACTTTTCAATTTGAGCTTTTGCATTAAGTATACTAATCTAAAATAATTGCAACACGTAATTGGCTTTGATTTGAAATAAACAATCCAAATAAATTATTGGCGCACATAACCTCATTAATTTATTCCATTGCACGAATTGTTTTCGCTCCATAAGAGAGTTTAAATTCACATGTCAACAATAAAGAATGAATGTTTCCCACTTTAAAGTTTCTCTGTTGTTTTCAAGTAATTAATAGGTTAACTGTTTTCCATGATAGTCATTGATTTTAAATGCTCTCTGTTTATTTTCGGTTAAACAACCAGATGAACTCTTTGTCATAAATCAATTGTATTATTCAGCAGTATCTAAATCACCGACTCGAATTTAGTTCACTTTAAAGTTAATATTTATTACAGAGGGAATTCCTCAGTAGTTTCGATGTTGAATGCTGATGACTGTGAGTTATTAAAATGTATTAAAATTTTATTTTAACCAAGAAAGTATGAAAAAATATTGCTTAAGTGCATGCTATCATTAAAAAAAAACAAATAAATATTTTAAGAGTGTATAATTTTGTGCACATTAAGCCAACATTATTCCTTGTTTTGCTTTGCACAAAATGAAAAATTCTGTAGAAACTTATGTGTTTGAATCAATGTGTAAGACTATGAGTAAATAATTTTGTAGCTGTAATGTGGTAGAGATACTGAACTATGTATAAAAACACAATTTAAAATAATTCAATGTTTTGAAAAATAGTTTTGATAGTATAATTTCATTTGCAGTTGATCATTTAGAACATCATGTTAATAGTTCGTACATTTCTTCATTAAGTTACTCTGCCATAAGTTAGTTTTGTCATTCAGTGATACTATTAACGTATTTTAAAAAACCAAATTGTATTGCTGATCTGCCATTTCTTTAAGCCCTTGCATCGAAAAGCACGTTAAATTCATTAATCGTTTATTCAAAATCTAAATCTAGGTACCAAATCAGGCATTATTTGTTTAAGCATTTTACGCACAATAATGTTCCGTTTCTTAGCTTACTGTATAATTGCTTGCTTAATTAGATTCTTCAGATTTTTAGCGTAATTTAAAAATTATAAAACTGAAAAGAAATTTTGTTTAAAAAAATGGGGTGGTTTGAGTTTTTCAATTTTTTGACTATGCAGGAATTCAATTAATCGTAAGAAAAAGAACGGTGCACACATACAATATGAAAACCTTTTAAACCTTTCATCCCTAAGAAAATAAACATTACTAGTAATACGTATGAGAATATTATAATATCACAGATAATACTCAATGAACATTTAGCTTCTGGCTTTTGACAGTGTTATCGACTCTAAACTGATAATTGCTGATATTTCTACGAGTATATTGTGGAAAGTGCTACATGTTATGCATCACGCAAATCGTATTGGCTTTTAAGTATAATTGAAAACATATACTAAAAACATATAGCAGGAAACACCTGTATGTGTAGTCTTATAAAAAAGAACGTAGGAAGCAATTTTAAGTTTTATTTATACGTCCATTAATCTCGTGGTATAGATTTAAGACTTGGTGTTTGAATATACAATTTAAGTGTTATATGACGAGGAAAACTCATTTTTTCCTTTTATCGCGGCGAAAAGAACGGTTATGTTTTGAACAAAAGATTGTGTGATCATTTTTTACTTTTACATTTTAGATTTGAATTTTTATCAAACAAAAAAAAAAAAATAAGTAATTTGAAAACACCTTTAGTACTTGCGCGCTTATTCACTTTACGTCTAAGATTCATAAGTTAATGGGTAAAACCATTGTTCGCGTACGCTTAATTTTTTTAAAAAGAATCTTTCCTTTCAAACAACCGATTGCAACTTTTTTTTTCTCTCATAATAATGAATATATCTTTCTTGAAGCATATAGATACAAATCTTTTGATAACAGAATCTTCTACTGAACTTAAGGTCCGCCATAAATCAAAAGCATTTCTCACTTTTTAAAAAAAGAAGAGCGATTGCTGCGCAGGGAAAATGGTCTGGTCTTTTGTTTCCTTCCCAAAAGACAGCTATTAATGAACTTTGTTCGCAAAAAAGCCGAAATTGGAATGGATTTTCGACTAAGAGTTTTTTTCTTTTTTTGAAAAACAAATCAAAAAGCATTTTAAGGTCAGCTTCTTGGTTATAACGTATTGATACAAAATTATATTCTATTTGGCGACAAGAAATTCTACAGTTCTTATATGTTAAGACATTATGCCATAACCAAAATAAATCACCATTGTTCATTGTTAAGTTAAGCGGAAGAATACGGAAATGTGCTACATTGGTGTGCAAAAATTAAGGACGAGACGGTTTTTTCAATATAACTTTGTACAAAAGCTTTCCAAATCAACACATTTAATACCGTAAGATCCCCAATACGTAAGGACATGTGTAATGTAAGCAACACTTACTAAAAGAGATATCAGAGGGATAAAAAGAAGCTTTATTGAAAAAGTAGCATCTAGCGCAATGCGACTGAAGGCCGAAACGTCTCTGTGATGGGTGTCCAGCAAGAAACATCCGGTCTTTAGTAGGGGATATGATCTCCCCCGACTGCTAGGCAGGTTTCACAGCGTCTGCCCATGCTGAGAATGAGGGTGTCAATGAGTTGTTGAGGCATTGCTGCCCATTCGTCTTGCAGCGCCAATCGAAGCTCCCGAATCGTTACTGGTGGTAAGGTACGAGCTGCCAAGCGTCTGCCTAGAAAATCCCATAAATGCTCGATGGGATTGAGATACGGAGATCGTACCGGCCAATCCATACGTTCATTATCTTCACTATCTAAGAGCTGTTCGGCAGCTACTGTGCGATGACATGGTGCATTGTCGTTAATGAAAAGGAACTGCGGACCCATAGCGCCTCTAAAAAGACGCACATATGGAAGAAGAATCTCGTTACAATAACGGGTCCCGTTGACTGAACCTGCGTCGAAGATGTGAAGGTCTGTACGACAACCAGACAGACAACTCAGTACAACTCTGCAGCCACACTTGTCACACTGCGGCCTTCCTCCAACTTCCCAATGATTCGACCTCGGGTAAAAGCATCCAGATGTCGTCTAACAGATTGATTATTCGCCATTTCTCGCTGAGGCAGCAACTCGGTGTGATTTTAACTGCTATACGGCGTGCAATCTGTTTGCCAGAAATACTGATCTTACACCGACAACATGGTTTATACTACTCAGACACTCCCCCATTACGTCTGCTTGCATATCTGCGCATGTGCTACCGTACATCACCTTACTTAATCTCCTGATTGGTTTTTCTGTCCGCTCTGCCTCTTCGTTCAGCTGATATGCTAATTTTTCGACTTCGTTCTTAATTTTTGCACACCAGTGTATATCTACTTAGTGCTCTTTGGAACTTGCAAATAAATATAAAGTAATTATTTTAACCATTAAATATGTGATTAATACACCCATATTTTTGCTTATATACACATATTTTTGTTTAGTTTTGCTTTAATTTCAGCATGCATTTTATTGAAGTGAATTATGAAATGTTACCTTCAATGTGTAAAACAACTAAACTTATACATTAAGCATTAATGTTCAATATATTTAGTCAACAAAAATAAACATTTAAATTATGAGGTAAACAATAATGTGCGCGTTCGTCGCATATGCGTTTTGTTCTCTGCATAATTAACTGAATACTTTTGTATTAAATCGGTAGCTGCAGTTTTAAACAACAGGTGGAAAATGATTTGATCATATATTGAAATTAATATGTTTCTATATTTTTAGTACACTGAAAAAATAATGTGTAACCTTACTGTAGTGGTAGTATTTAGCACCTTGTGTAGCCTTACTCCGACGGTTAGCTTCCTCCATAGAAATGGAGTAACTTAACTGATAAAACTAGTGTAACGTTATGAGTGTATACCAGTTTTATCAGTTAAGTTACTCCATTGCTATGGAGGCAGCTAAGCTGCCACCGCTTTTACAGAGTAAGGTCAGACATTTTTTTTTTTTTTTTACGCTGTAAAAAAAAGATTTAATGTTGGTAACTGCTTTTTAAAGCAACGTCATGAGGGTTTTTTTTTTTTTTTCTTTTTCTCGGGCAAAGTGTAAGTCTTGCTGTTATATTAACTCAGTACTGTAACTTCAACGTCGGCTGTCGGAAGTAGCGAAAAATCAAAAACCGTTTCATACAATGTACTTTAAAACTTTTTAGGACTAATACGATGTATCAGCGTACCAAACCCCATTCAAGAATACATTTTTTAAATATTTTACTTACAGAAAAATAAAAGATAAATTTCCACGCCTTTGTTAAAGTAGATGTAGATGCAGTGTAAAACTGATCAATACTAAAATAATATGAACTAAATTCTTTACTATTAAAAAACGAAATTTTAGCTTTGAGGCGTATTGCTCTAACTTTCAGGCAATACGCTCAACTCTGTCAGGTTATAGGTCCCACTTGAAATAACATCACACTATATGTTATAACCCGTAAAAGTGATGCGAAAACTAATGCTACTAATCACATGAGTGAAGCAATAGAAATAAGACTTAACTTTAAATGAAGAAAGTGAAATTAGAGAAGAAAATTTTTTACATAAGGTTATCGCATAGTTATGAATTTTAAATCTTTCTCAGTTCTTAATCGTTCTACAGTTATTCCATATCTGATTGTAAATCGTAAATGTTTCATGCAATCCAAGTAACAGTTTTCATTTCATTGTTTCATTCTGGACGGTCCAAATACTTTTTTTCATCACATTCTCATTTTTACTCAAATGCGCGCGCGCGACGCAGAGGAGGGTAATATGTTTATGAGTATATGTATGTTTGTCCCTATGTGGCGTTGTACAGGCTAAACGCCTTAGCCAACGATTATTCCTACGTCAATCAATTTGTGTTAACCTTGGAAGTATTACTAAACACATGACAGTTATCAAAACGACACATGCAGGTAAAGTTTTCACTGCCTGAATTTTTTGTTTACAAAGTCTACTAATTCGATTTTCAATTCTAACATGTTGCATTTGTTTTTGTCATGATTCAGGGGACTGAGTTACGCAACGTGTGCTTTCTTGACGGGCTTTTTTAGCCTTGCGAGAAAGATTTGACTGACGAAGTTTCCGAGCTCGCGACATCATTAGTTATACAGGCTGTTTAAGTAGCTGTGGTTGACGTTAGTTCGCTCATTTTTTCTGAAGTTCAAGCATATGTAGCTTTAAGCCAAGTTAGGTCCCTAGAGGGACTAATAAATCAGTAGTTTAGAAAACCGCAAGTTACTTAATAATCCTTACGATATTCCTCTTACTACTCTACTACTTACTCTCGTTCCTACGAGATTACGATTCCTCTCTCAATGAAATAGTAAGATTGCATAGTAACTAAGTCAATCAAAATTTACTAAAAAGTCTAAAATAAAAGTAATTGTAAAATAAAAACGAAAAACCCGACTGCGTAAAAACAAAAACAAAAATAAATAAATAAATAAATAAAAAGAAAAGAAATATAAGCCCAGTAGTTTAAAACGTTATTAAGTACTGCGAATAACTACCCCATTGAATTTGGTTTGGTTGAATGGTGTTTACGCAGTCGGGGTTTTTGTTTTTATTTAATAGTTTTGTTTTTCATAAATATGATATATAAATTTAAACAGACAAAGAAGAAAGTATAGACGTTCAATGTAGGACGATATCTTTATTTACTTAATTAGATTTTCCTTAGTATTCGCAACAACCCTAAAGTAAATAAAATACTTTAAGACACAAAATTAAACTTCAAATTTCTAATAATATTATTCACTAAGTTATAATAACATTACTTAATGTTTTTCAATGATGTTACTTACCGGCAAATTAACGCTATATTCCAGAAACGTACATTTTTTTTCCTCCTCATTAAGGCAAAGCAATATGAATCCAGTTTAAAGTTTGCATGATAGAATGAAACGAAGAAAACCATTCAAAGTGCTGTAACCTTTTTTCCCACTTAATCCTCTAATTAGATCTTCATGGAGTTACCGCCGATCTTCAGCTCGGGTTAATTATCTTTAAAGCTTCTTTCCTACAGATTTAGCGAAAATAAACTAGTTTTAAATTGGGAAAAAAATCGGGTTTCGAGTATGTGCCTGTTGTACTTACAAATTGATAATAGAAAATGTTTTACATTAACACATTGTTTTGAAGTAATTGGTCCGAACAATAGGAATAGAAAGTGAAACATGCATATTTAAAGATTTAATTACGTTTTATTGAATTAGCACCGAAAATATGAAGCATGTATTGAGAACCATGCAAGAGTAGAATAACTATGCATGGTGATATGAAATAATTTCGAACTGATGTGAGATTTCCAAAAATGAAGCAATAATAATTTACTTACACTTTGCTTATTTACAGAGAACACAGGCCTGCGAAATTCAGGTCATGAAAAGTGATTGCACAGTAATGAATGATTTTGATACTATTTGCTACGTTGATTTTAATGATGACATTCATTTTAATTAATCGCATAAATATTTTTCACGAAATGGGTTAAATATGGGCAAAGAGCCAATTTTAGCATGGTTTTAGTCTTATTTTGCCATTGTAGGAGAAAGAAGATGTTTTTAAAACATGTGTAAGTATCACCTCTCCTCCCCGCGTAAAAATGCGCAAAGCTCAAGCTAATTTTCAGGCAACTTTTTTCCTGCATGTGATTAAGGGGGGTCCGGGACACATTTTAAAAAACACTTTGCTAAACATTTTGCTAAACAGTATAGAGTTTTGAATGTTTTTGCACTGATTCACTATCTATTTAATAAGAAAAATCATGACAAAAATATTTTTAAAAAGTTTTTTTTAGTTTAAATTTAATTTGTTTTTTTGAAAAAAAATAAGGTTGCTTTAAATCGCTAAAACTCAAAATATTCTTGGTCAATTTTTGTTTTTTTTTTAAACCTATGAACAAATATTAAAGCTTTAAACTTTATTCGGCGATTAAAAAAGTATTAAGGCAATAAAAAATGAAAAATACTTGAAGGAAAATTTTGAAAAATTCTAAGATAGCTTTTTTCTCGAAAAATCGCATCTTTTGAAGTAAGCATTTTTTTTCAAATTTGCCGAAAACAAATTCAAGTAAACTATTTGAATAACATATGCTCCAAATTTCATCGCTTTATCTTTATCAGTTCTTGACTTATAAGAGTTCGAATGCAAAGAGTAAGGAAAAATTGCATCACGGAGAAAAACGTGTTTAAAATTTGAAGTTAAGATCAATATTACTTAAATGCAAGAGCAACAAAAATAATTATATACTTTGTTCTAATTAAGATAGAAACAAGATTCAAACGACATTTAAGCAGAAAAAAAATGGAATTTGTTTTTAAATGATAAAAAAAGGCAAAATTTGACGATTTTTGTGTCCCGGACCCACTTAACAAATGTTAGCGAATATACAATAAATGACAAACATAGCTTCTGAACACGGTCTATATAAAACGTGTTTGAGACACTTTGCAAGATTCGGAGGCTCTCTCCAAAGACTTTTCAACATTGAAACCGTTGATCAGACAAACGCAATTACAGGCTTGGTGAGGGAAGTTGGAGGGGGCTTCAAAAACATTCCTCCAGAGAAAAATCTAATTAAAGTGCACGTTAACACAATATTAAAAATGCACTAAAAAGGCTAAAAGGAATATCTGAGTTCCAGGAAATTTCTCAGACTTTTTTTTATCTTTAACTTCTAATATTTCAATTTGCGGTTACACTTTGTTAAAATAATGGAGGAGGTAAGTACTCTGTCTCTGGACACGTTTTCGAAATTGAACATCTGTAATTGCACTTCTATACTTTATTTGGAGACATTACGGGTAAATGGGGTGGATTCGGCTGCTCTCCCCGGAAATGTTTGGAATTTAAAAAGTTCTAAAAATGCATTTTTAAACTCTTTTGGGTGATTTTAGGGGAAGAGGTAGTAGATTGGGTTCGATGAAGGAAAAGGGGGAGGCTCTCAACGACACATTGTTTGAAATAGATGTGCGGAAAACACCCTTTTTGGTTTGGTGAGGGAAGGGTGGGTAAATGTCTATCCTTCGGAAATTTCTTTAAATTCACGTCCTACAAATAGTTGTAAGTCATTTTTTGCATTATTAAGGAGATTCGTGCAGATCGGAGGCACTCGCTCGAAAATGTTTCGGAATTAAAGGCTAAAATATAATTTTAGGCTCGCTTTGATCTGTTCTAACGGATCACGCCCCCCTTTGGTATTAGTGTAACACTTCAATTTGCCACTCATTCAGCTGTTGCCACCTGGGGAGCTGCCACCAGCTTCTCCCCGCTAGATCTGGCATTCACCAAAGCATTTTTGAGGTTTTCGAAAGCCGCACCACTCTTCAGAGTCGCTGCCCTGATCGAACTAAACATGATGACTAAACAACAGACTAAAAAGTCTTTAAAAAACTAATAACGATACATATGAGGCTATTGACCCACAGTTTTAACACTAGAGTTACAGCGGTCTTCGTATACCTAGAAATACGGCGGGAGTCATTTTGACCCTCTGAGAAGAAATCTGCATAGTTTTCTACATAATATTGTATATTTGTAAAAATTAGCTGAAAATAAGCATATTTTTAAGTAATACAAGCTATTTAAAGGCCATAGAGATTTTATCTATACATAATGAACTATTTAAAAATATTTTAAAATACCTTTAACATAAGCAGCGCTGTTTCAGTTGCGTTGCAGAAACTTGTTCCAAATGTTCCCTTTTATGTACAAAAACATTATAAATGGTTCAAATTCTTGCAATGATATTCTCTATGAGGTATACCCGAGTTTCTGCTGTTTTAGTACAAGTAAATGTATTTGCATCGCTTTTTTTTCTCAAAGAGGCCAAAATAACATTTGCCCATGCTGACAGATAAAACTTTTAGTTCGAATTTTAAACAAATGAAAATTTCCTGAAAACTGTGTATTATTTCACAACACGATTATTAAGGAAAAGTGAAGGAAATATTAACATTTCTTTGAAAATACAGAGAAATAGTTATCAATAAAAGTGTGTTTGGGATCAAAATGACCCCACCAACAAATAGTTGAAGTGCTAAAAAGTCGTTCTAAAGTTTTTTACAAAGCCAGCAATTATTTAACTTAGCACAAATTCTAAATTTTTAATCAAATATCGTAAACTTCTTCAATGCAGTTACTATCCTATGTAGCATGAAGTTATCACCAGTGTAATGCTAAGAATATAATCCTATACGAGATTTTCAGTAATAGAAGACCACATGAGCATAAATAGAATTTTTAAAAAGAAATCAAAGTATAATAATATTGAGTCAAAATTGTAAACTATTGTTGAAAAAAAAAAGATTTACGAAGTGACTAAAGAATGAAAAAGTGTAGGTAAGAGAACATATTTCAAAAAAATAAAAAGATTACCAATTATCATTTTTTTTTCACATATAGATATAGAGGCATCACGAAATAATCATTTCAAACTAATCTTACACTAAGCTGAGTTTAAAATCAAACACATCCAAACCTTTTTTTATGCGGTGGATAAGGACCGCATAAAAAAAAATAAATAAATAAAAAAAAAAAAGTTCCAAACTTCACGAGTAGCTTTAAAAAGTTGTTTTTGCAACACAGTTTAAAAATATTTTTTTTATGCGGTGTTTGGGGACCGTATAAAAAAAGTCTCACATAGAAAATAACCCAAAAACGTACGAAATTGTAATAATAAAACTAAATCAAAATAAACCAAGTGATAATTTTTGCCAAGTAGTTGGACAAAATTTCCCGAATAAGGAAATTTTTGGGAGTTCACAGTGACTTCCCATCGGGGTGCCTATGTCGTCACTTGAAAGATACTACCTCGCACTCCTTTTAAAAAGAATTTCGTCAGTTAAATCCCAATTTGATTGAAATTTAAATATACCGCACAAAAAAAAAAAAAAAAAAAAAAAAAAAAAAAAATCGCACAAAAAAAAAAAAAAAAAAAAAAAAAGACCGCATGAAACTAGGTTTGGGAGTATTTGCTACAAAATAAATTCATTAAATTTATCACCTCAAATAAAGAAAAATATGTTGCACCACACATACATTCTGGTTAATGTCGGGAAAAGCCCCAGAAAAATTTCCCAAACGAGTCCAATTAAAATCCAAAGAAAGACAATGGAACTATTTATATGGCTTTTAAATCAGATTGGCAACGTGTCGCACATTCGAATCGGGATCTTCAAAATAATCATGTGCATGATAACCCATCGCAGCATTGACAAATATCAAAAGAAAAAATGTTTTTTCGTTCATCCATCAGGATGAACTCTTGTGTTTTACAAAAAAAAAAAAAAAAAACATCTATACATATTTTTTTTAAAGTTCGTTCAAAGTTTTTATACCATGTCGATAGAGCAGATTTTTGGTCATTTATTTTGCCCCAAAGGATTGTTCGCCTTGATGCCCTTTTGTGTGTTGTATGAGTTCCAATTGAAAGTTTTCACTTCAGCTGCATAGAATTATAGTTAAGTGTTTTCCAATCTTTACGTTCTGTCTCTGTTACTACCAAATGAAAGAATATATCAGTATCACAAGTTGAAACGAAAAATAAATTAATTTTTTATCATGCAAATTGCCATGATAACAATCACGCGGTTTTTTTTTCTAATATTTAACTAGCAATGTTCAGCTTTTACATTGCGAGAAGTTCGTCATGTCTAAAACATTTAAATCCGTAACATTGAAGAAGAAACCGTTTGTTACCGAAATGGTGTGTTTGTTACCGATGTATTTCCAGAAATTTTTCTTCGTGTAATGAAGTTCTTTTTTTGAGTTGATTTCTATGGTACTAAGATCAGTTTAAATGCATCGCTTTTTCTGTCAGACTATCTCAAGTTTTAAATGTCCCTAAATTTCTTAAAATGTGCTTCAAAAACATTATGTTCTCCTCAACTGTCCAGAAATGCACATCCCTCTAATGGGGTAAATGTTCACCGTAATTTTTTTACTAACGTTTTAAAACATCTGATACTAATTTGTAGTTAGAAAAGCCTATTAATTTTACTTCGTAAATATCTTTAAAAAATGAAAATGTCCATTGTCAAATTGGCACTTTTCCTTATATTTACCCATATATAGACATTCATATACGCGCCTCACAATTCTGAACGTTCCAAAAGGAATAAAAATAAATAAAAAAAAACAAATCAAGTAGTGGTATAACGTTAGTTTCAGGCAGACGAGACAGACTTTTTGGTTTCAGCATTCGAAAGTTTACCGTATTTCATCTAAACAGATAACAATGAATTTCCCAAAAGGTAATAAATGAAAGTAATTTTGAGAGCTGTATCATGAAGAACTGTCTAGAAAAAATAAATATGTTACGTCTGATGGGTTGAATATAATTTGAAATACTGGTAAATAGTTTCAGAAACTATGTGGTTATGCTTGTTACTAACCCTAAAACCCATTTAAGTAACACCCGGTGCACCCACTAGCAAAAACAATAAAATAGTTGCGCAAGGTCAATGAAGGTGCCATTGTTGGCTTGTAGCAGCATTATACATGCTATGGAGCTGTACATAAACGATGTTATACTTCTTTCAACAAATGTGACCCTCAGCCCCGTTTGCAGTAAAGTGTCACCCACTTCACCTTGTACCCTCTCTCTCTGTATCACGTGTCACGTTGTTTTTCTTAAGCATATTGTTATTAAAATGTATAATATCACACGAATTGTTATTACCTCCAAAATACCACAATTTCACGTACCCCTCCCCCCACAAAACGTGACATCATCTGTAGATGACCCTTTTATGAAACTTCAAACAATGTAAAAGACAACAATCTTTAGCATCTTTTCACCATTTAACAAAATGCATGAGGTGAATTCCAGGAAAAAGGGGACATGACACTTGAATTTTAAAAATTAATTTTCTGGCACTTGACATATACTTCTCTTCAGAAATAAATGAGTTTCTTGAATCTTAACTTGCTTTTCCCAAATAGTTTGATGAGTTTTAGAAAATCAAGTTTTCTCTTTGTGTTTCTACGGAGCAAAAAATCTCTTTTTTGTTACATACTGTAACTTCAACAGAATTGTTATCTCAGCATATAATATTTAGGTTAACTTTTATCTTTTAAATGCCTAGTTAAGCCTTTTGGTAAGTAATTTATTTTTTTTCAACCATGAAATAGGTCCATTACTAAGGGGACAATTCGATGTCCTTCCATTACCAAAATACTACATAGTTCACCAAGAACCTATTAGGTATAGAAACGAATGTTTTTTTTTTATGCAAAGCAGAATCATGTCCCTTGTCAGGAGGGCATAGTTGGAACTTTAATATAGATTTTATTTATATGGTTTTTAATGGTAACGGAAGGACAAAATAATACTGTAACGGAAGGACATTTAACTATAAGCTGGTAAAGGCTAAAATTTTAGAATGCTAGTACAAAACTAACTATTATATAAAGTTAGTGGTCACATTTAAAACATATATAAGTTATATATGTACGAAAATTATGTGTGCTTTTATTTAAAAATTTAACATTTATTTAAATTTATTAAAAGTTGTTTCGTGGTTTTATTTCTTCTATTGTATGTGATGGAAATCATGAAAAACTACACTTAAAAATTCCGAAGCCTGTGTGAAAATAATTTTGGTATGACATGATTGTGATATGACAAGCAAATTCAAGCAGAAACATTTGCTTAAAAACTTGAAATTTATATTGGAACAATACAATATTTTCAAACTGCTTTCAGATTTGTTGCCACAAGTCACAGGAAAGGACAGTTGAGAACATTAATTTAACCGTTAAACGTACGGCGAAGAGATCAGTAAATTCATAGATCAACTTTCAAAAAGATGGAGAAAAAAACATCCAAAAATATTCATTCTCATCTTGACACACAAAATATGCGCTATTTGAATCCTGTAACAAGTTATACTACTGAATATAGTAAGTACTTCAGCAAATTGAAGGAGATTTCACTTCAAAGTCAACAGACTGACTTTGAAAGTCAAAAAATAATGTTGAAAATGAAGATCCAGCTGAATCAAAAGCACCAAATCATAAGAAAATTCATAAGGATTCATTAAGTTTGGGCAAGTTTTGCTAGTTGAATGGAGGGGAAAGAAATTAACGAAGAGCAATGTTGCACAGGTGATTCATATAGAAGATGAAGAAATATAAGTATCTTGTTTGAAAATGCGTAATAATGTGGGAATAATCTTCGTGTTTGCTGAGAAAGAAGATAAATGTTGTATTGATCATGATAAAATTATTGAGTATTTAAAGAATTCAGAGTTGGTAACAGTTGGCTCAGGCATTAGATATCATTGTTTCTGACTGCTGTATTAGCTGAATAAATGTTTATAAGTTGAAATTTACTAAGTTTAATTGTTTTGAACTCTTTGTCCTTCCGTTACCCTTAACAAATACATAATTCATGTGCTTAAAATAATTGTTTTTTAAAACTAAAGGTGAAATTGTAATGATAGAACACTTTCGTATGTGCCCTAGTTTTTTTAGAATTTTTCCTTTTATAGTTTTGCTGAACTTTTGGGGAGAACATGACAGCGTGAAAATCATGTCGCAAAAACTTCCTTCCGTTACCGTTTTTTAAATTTGATTTAAAATAAAAAGTTACTAACAAAACATTCTTGGCTTTGGCATTTTTAACAACTTACCGTGATGTGTATAAAAGTCTATGCATCAGTTTTTGGAAAAGTATGTATTTTGATACGCTCACAGACAGAAATGCATCGATTATTTTTTTTGTAAAACTCTCCTTCCATTACCGCTGGAATTCACCATATATACCTATCTTTAAGCACATTTTAAATAAACTGTTACATACAAAAATTAACATTTCACGTATTTATTTATTATTGACAGCACAAAATAATAATTATTATCAAAAAATCATTAGAAAAAATAATAAGAACATAAGAATAAGACGAATGCTATGCCAAAGCTCAAATTTTATTTATTACAAAACAGGGGCTCATCGTAAAGCCATAAAACATGCAGGCGCAAATGACTAGTTATGGGCATGGTTAAGGTTTTTTTTTTTTTTTAAATTGGATTGTATTTCAACTATCATGTTGCTGTTCTAGTTAATGGGAAAACGAACTTTCACGGTGTTTAAACTAAAAATTATACTTTTATACTTGTGAAACTTTCATTAATTTACAACTATGATTTCTAAACATTTTTTGAAATAAATTGGAATGCATTGGTTTGACTAGTTTTGGCCAGACTCATTTAGCTATAGGCAAACTAAACGCTAGTAAAGGTCATGCTAGATGAGTTTAATTATTTTCTAGAAATACACAAAAAAAAGTATGCAACAATATTAAACCAGTTATTTGCCTTACAATACGATCTAATTTCTTGACTTATCAATTCGAGCAACATCAGAATTTAAAGAATGAATAACTGATAAATCGCTTTTGGAAGGCTTGTCCGAACAACAATAAAAATATATAAATTAATAAAACAAATAGAACTATTCTACTGCTGCTTTTTTATTTATAGTTTGCCAAATTTAGCTTAAGCTTTATAATCAATTATAAACAATAATTTTGAGTAAGAATGGCTAAAAAATTAATCACGGTCATGTAAACTAAATACATACTTTTACTTGACTAGTTATGGGTACATTAGCTTGAAAGGATCTTAAGTATCTTAAGTAATGGGAAAAAAATATATGTATATGATAAGAACAAAGCTAAAGAATGAGTACGTACAATAGAACTACAAACTGATAAAAAACTGCAATGCCAGGTCCTTAAGAAAGAAACCCTTCAAAACCTACAGGCAAAGAAAGTTCACTATTGGTGACTGCGAAGTAAAAACATTATAAATCACACTGTAGATAACAGCGTATGTTTGGAAAAATGTAGTGTTCTTGGAAGGTGCTATCTGAGAATCTACAAATTGTGTTCTTGGAGATTAAACTTGATATTAAAAAATACAAAACAAAGCTGTCCGTTACTAATTGGGTGTCCTTACCTAGTCCTTTACGCAATGTATTATTTTTCTACGCTCTGTGTCTTAGTTTACTACTCGTCAACCCGTCTATAACATATGTTTGCGTTATTTTCGCGATTAACAAAGCATATATTTTAGTAATATTTATCAACTCAATCAATTACATATAAAATTATAGACGTTTTAATAAACCTTAAATAAAAAACATGTGCCCAATTCATGCTAATGCAAGTGTAGTTTAATTTTACATGCGAATTATTGCGTTACTGCCATAAGAACAAAGTTTCGTTATCAATAAGAAATTCAAAATGAGGTATTTTCCAGTCTAGTTTACTGAAGATTGAGCTCAATAAACCAAGCAAATAATCAAAGTGCAATTTCTTCCGAAGAAAACTTTCTTCTAAGAAAAGAAGGCTTTGAAGATAATTAGCTGAAGCTAAAGATTCTCAAAAGCTCTAGAAGATCTAATTAGAAGATCAAGAAAAAAGTAATATCTGTTTTAAATGGTTAATTTCACCTTAGATTAGCTTTTATCTTATTCCAACAAACAAAATTAGACTTCTTCATTCGAATTTAGAGCACAATTTTAGGTCAAATGTTCCTTGCACGGAATATATCTCAAGGTCTAAAAAGCGGAACAAAACGATATTTTAAAAAGAAGATTCGTGTTTATTCATTGCAAATGGGGCATTGTTCAGCAAAAGTTTTTTTTTTTTTTTCAAGCATTTTATGTATAAGAAATAAAACCGTTATAGTGCTCTTGAATACATTTATACGAAGTGTACACTTGCTCTCCTTGGATACTACATTTGAAAATTTAAATTCAAAGCTATCTGTAATGTCAAAAAATATGTAGTCTGGCCACCCCACATGGTAAGTTACGGAATATGATTATTTAATATATATTGGCGGCATTTAGATTGCTGCATTTCAAAATCACTCTAAAAACTACTATACTTAAAAGCATAAAAAAAAAATTTCAAGCTGTTTCAAAGCTACAAAATTCACTACGTTATACGATTTCAGACTCGACAAAAGTGAATTTTCATCACGCAACAAAAGTTCCGGCCGAAAGTGACAACATCAATTTCAGCTGCTGATAGCTTTTTTTATCCATCTAGAACAAAACACATGATATAGTCAGATCTAACTTTAAAAAGCTTTTTTCCTCAAAAAATTTGGACTTAGCACGCACTGAGAAAAATGCAGTTTTCAAAAATGAGTACATTCATGCTTTCAAAATTTTTTTTGAAAGCTTTTGTTTAAATATGAGTACCCATGTTTTCAAATAATTTGCTGAATTATTTCATAGTCAAAAACGAGTATTTAATTCGGTTAATAACCAATTTTAAATTTATTATATATATTCTAAATTGAACACAAATACCTCAAAAATGAGCACACATTGATTCGAGTATTTGATGAGTATTTGAATGTTTCAAATTTGAATACCACATAGTCGGAGCCATTTTGACTCAGCAATATGTTTAAATTTAAGTACTTTTTCGTCATTTTTGAAATAGTTGTTTTTAGAGTGCTCTAACTCAAATACGGTATCGTGGGCATTTCATTATACGTGGTTAGTCTTTGTTTTTTAACATACATTGCAATATAATACATATAAAGTATTACATTTACAATACTAAAGTAAAATCCAAATACTTAAAAAAGTTTCATTTCAACGTTGATATTATGTTATTTAGAATCCAAAGACTAACTTTAAGGTGTCGGACGTTGTTTGAAGCACTTAGGCAGCATTCTGAAATTACGCTGACATTTGAACTCAAATTTCACTTAAATATAATAGCTGAGAATCAGGTATCACAATATGAATTAATGCACATTTAAGGCATCTAACTCGAGCACATTAGTTCTTTTTCGCATGATAAAAAAACGCACATTAGCTCTTTTTTGCATGATAAAAAAAGAGCACATTAGCTATGTTTTGCATGATAAAAATGCTTCTCAGTTGTTCTGTATTATTAACGAAATGAATTGTTTTGTACTAGATTTGTTTCTAACATGCTTTGTTAGCTTGATTATGTAAGTAAAAACGCGCAACTCCTTTCTGTCCAGAAATCTTCTGATAATTACTTGTTTGACCATGAGACAGATTATTTTCAGAGTTGGAATATTCCGGAGAAATTCTTTCTGTCCGGTGTTTTGCTCTAGAAATTTTGGTCCCGTTGATACTAATCATAACAGAATCAAAATCCATCCTTGTGTATGTACCTGTCAGTCTTTCTAGAAACTAGTGACCTTTATGGGTTAAAAGTCAGAGTTGGCACCTAATTTGGCTATATTTTGCTAAGCTGTTGTAAAATGACTGCAGCAGAAATTTATCGACAGATTTGCGAAGTGTACGGTGATACTGTTTTGAGTGAAAGCAAAGTGCGTCTATCAATAAGAGAATGCAAAGATGGCCGTAACAACGTCCGTGATGAGGAGCGCTCCTTTCGCACTTCTTTGATTACAGACGATTTGATGGCTTCAGTGGAAGCGAAATCTTTGCAAATATGTCGATGAATTTCTACAGCAGACAGGTTTCTTGCTGACAAAAAGCGTAACAGTAAGCGAATCTCAAATGCGGCGGGCAAGTTGGTAGTCTTAAACATTATGAAAGCGTAGAGCAGAACCGTACAGGTTAGCTACAGAGCTGAAAATGAGCACAGTTGTTCCCAAGGCATGCCCGTGCACGACGCACGTGTTCGTTTTGGTATGCGCGAGAGCTACTGGTGTCTAAAACAAAACGGATCTAACTTAAAAAACACGCTTCGTAATTGAAAATTTAGCAACAGAAAAAAACATCTAGACATTGAAACACATTGAAACATCTAGCTTGAATCTTTATAATTTTTATTTTGCTTACGGTATGAAAATATATGATTTTTCCCGACGTGCTCCATGTCCCTTTCTCCTCTTTAAGAACATATAGTATCTTCCTAAAGAGCAACATTAGTCATTATTAAATTCGGTTGCTCAAAGCTTAATTCTCGAGATGTATTTTAAAAAGTAATGGTAGTAACTGAATTCCTTATATTTATTATATGTAACTCAATTAATTACCAAAGAGTTCGGTTGCTGCATATACCAAATAATAAACTCCGTTGAAGCATACCGCTTTTTATAAACAAACGTAACCTGATCAGACGCAAGAAAATAATTAGGAAATGCTAATGACAAAAAGTCCGTTTGTTTCTCATTAATAATGTCTCATTAGTAACAAAAATAAACCACGTTTTTAAATGTTTTAAATTTTCATTTGTGTGAATAATCCACTTACATAAAAAATAACATTTTTGCCCTAGAAAGGAGTCGTCGTTCTTTTTCAGTGTTGCAGCTCAAACATTGAAAGTTCTTTAAAACCTTAAAAAATAACATTTAAAGAGAACCAATCTGTTTCTCTGTACTATAGTAATGGTTCTTTTGAGTTTCTTAGCACGCATAGCGTTCTCCTTAACAGTGCAAGTGCACGCGATATCTTGGTTTCATGCTGTTATCTGTTCAAAAAGTTTGCTTTATTAAAAGTGTTATATGAAAATACATCATGTGTTAGAGATAAAATCTTGAAAAAAAGAACTTCAGCAAAGCACCTATAGATGATATTATAAAAAGTATGGTAAACTAATGCTGAAAATTGTTACAAAAAAAAAAAAGCCTAGCAATAGCATTTGAATAACATTTTCTATTTGCTAACCTTAAAACAAATACATTGTCCCTTTAAAAAACATAGCATAACTATAAATATCTGCATTAATAAGGAACATTTCTTTTAAAAAATATATTTCATATCCCTGTTTGGTCAATTACAAGGGCGAACCCTGAGAGGGGTTATGGGGTTGCAGCCCTTCCCTCTGGACCAGAACCCTCCTCACTCCATTAGCGTCCTTTAAAATTATCTGAAATTTCAGTTTAGGGATTTCAAATTCTAAAAAAAAATCGGCTACAGAGTTCACGAATTTACCTGTCCCTAACATTATCTAAAATTTCGTGTTTCGAACTTCAATTTCGAAAACTTTCTAGCAGAGAGTGTCCATTCTCCAGCCCTTCTCTTAACTTCATCAAAGACAACCTACTATTGCGCTTTTAGGACTTTTTAAAAATATGTGTGGGAAGATTCCCGAACCACCATCCATTCTCCTAACTACAATGAAATAAGCTAAGAATTGAGATTTCTTTACAACATTTTCGAAAAATTAGTTAGCACCCTCAATCCTCCTCTCTCCACCTATCATTAAACATCTTCGAAAACTTCGTTTTAGGATTTGAAGTCCCAGGAATATCCGACGAAGAGTCTCCGAGCTCGAAGCTTTACCTGAACCTACACTCTTCTAAAAACACCATTGATTGTGCAGACCGCATGAAAATCGCATTCAAAAAATCGTTCGTTTTATAAATAATTTCGTTCGTTTTATAAAGAATTTCGTCAATTAAGTCCCAATCTGATTGAAATTGTCGCCAAAAAAAAAAAATAAATAAATAAATAAAAAGAAAAAAATAAATAAAACGAACAAAAAAAAAAGGGGGGGGGGGTCTAATTTTCGACGCAACCTAACCAATTTTAAGATATAAGAGATTGAAATATTCAAATACAGCACACAATTGTATATTTCAATGCCATAAATCTCAACAGGAAACCATACGATAGTGTAAGAATGGAAAAAAAAATCTAAAAAAGTAGAAATCGAAAGATATTGTAAAACATGTTTTTGGACAGATAAATAGTTTTTCCTCGTATCCCCGTTATCAAAATATGAGGTTTTAAAGTCTGCTAAAATGTTAAGAAAATTCACCAGACTTAGCCAGTTTTGATAAGAAATGGAAGATACATTTCATACGCTTTGAAGATAGATGTTCTGCTACATGCAGACGGTGAAGTCTATGTATCTCCAAGTCTTTGAATTTGGACACTTTTCTTCCTCTTTTTGTAGACTTTAAAACCCTATACTTCGATAACAAGCGAACAAGACAAATAATTTATGCGTCAAAAAACTCTCAGTATAGTCTTTCGATTGTTACCTAGCTATTTTTTTTCACTATTACTGTATTTGTGTGGTTCAATAAAACAAAGCTTGGTTCGTTCACTAATCAAGAAGATGGAAGAAGAATGAAATTATTAAAAAAAGTTGATACATTCGCCAATAGTTGACTGGCTTTGTTGTCTCCAACAACAGGTGATGAGTAAAATCAAGAGCAAAATCAAGAAGCACTTATTTCTGGTCTGTTCTTACTCTCAAATGTCATTCTTGGTTCTCATTTTTTAAAGGGGTTATGGAAGACATGAACCTGTAACATCTTCTGTTATTGCACAACGCAACACTATACATGAGTACATGTTGCAAAAATTCGTATAGTTCCTATAGATTTTTTATGCGAGATGGAGTCCCATCTTATACTAGAGGAGCAGTACAAGAGTTGCAATGGCGGCATCTTACTTATGATGGGGTAATAAGCAAGTACTCTCATATGGCATGACCTCCTCTGTCCCATGATCTAACGCTATGTGGTTTTGGCCTTGGTGGTACTTAAATCTACTGTGTAGTGTAAAGATATCGCTAATATCAATGACCTAAATGATCAAGGAAAATAACATGAGCATAACATCACTTCTGATGCATTACATTTTGCAGTTGAACACACCGCGCATTGCCTGGATTGTGTCTTCCAGCTCAATACTGCCGTGAGCAGGTAAAGGGCAGCAACTGCAAATTTTTCATTTCTTTGCATTTTTGTCATCTATTATACGTTATCTTTATTGTACAAGCTCGCTTATTTGTTTTCCGCTAAAACAAATAGGCGCGAAAAAAAAACGTCTAATTCTAACATTTTCCTATTGTTAGTATTGAATACACCACACGTGTCTTCAAATATCTCGAAAACTAATTTCTGCAGATTCTTCTTCTTCTACTGTCGTTTACCTGCACACGACTGAATGGACATGTGGAACTGGAGCTTCATTTGCATCACCATGCTCAAGTGTAATCTGTCTTTAACATTTTTCAATGAATTAAGTATGCCATGCATTTTATTTTGTAACTATTTGTTTCTGTATAACTCATTATACATTCAAAAGCCCCATCTGTTAATTTTTTAATGCTTCCATTTTTTTCGCTCTTCCTGAATAGTAAGTGTTCCATTTTCTGTTTTATTCGGATCATTCCTTCATGCTACATGCAGCTTCATATACATATACGTATTTGATAATGACCCAGTAAATTACTGATACCGCAATTTCATAACACCAAAGGGAAACATACTAAAATTTTTCTTTTAGATTTTTCTGAAATAATGATCACAAAGTGTTATGAAGCCTAAAATCAGACGGATCGAATTTCATGATCAGTTTTTTCGGTTTTTAGACTATTTATAGATATTTCTATTGACTCCAAGACATAAAGTCTCAGCAGTCTGCATTAGTTTGAATATGTTCTTAACAATAGTATGTTTTTACAATAAAAACAGTTTTGTCTCAACAACATAGAGAAAAATAAACTCATCCTTCTTGTTATTGTTGTTGTGCATTTTTAAACTATTTTTCACTGAATAGGTTTCAAATGTTCATCCTTAACATCGACAAACATATTCATGCTTCAAGCTCATAACAGTATGAAATATTTCTTACATAATGAATGTTCAAGTCGATTAACTTGTTGAAACCCTTTAAAGACAAGATAAATTCATTCATTCTGAATGAAAAAAAGGAAGAAAAAAAAACCTCAACCATCTTCTATTGAGGATCTGCACCCCATGGCTTTGGTCCAAGTTTGATGTAAATGTATTGGGAATGCATTTCCATTTATAAAAATCGAGGCATCTCTATGGTAACTAGTATTTATCTTCCGACAATAACAACAGCAGGGAAAAAATAGCCACTGAAATCCTTGCAGTTTCCCTGCTTGACTAGACGCAAACTCAATTAAACATATTTTTGAAGTAATGGAGAACTGTTTTTTTTAAGAAAACAGCTTTGAGAAGAAATGCAATTAGAGATAGAGGGAAACGGATTTTAGTTAAGATATAGGAAACCGAAATTTCTGATTTTGCAAAAAAAAAAAAAATGTTCTACTTACAAAAGAGTTGGCTTACATCCATATGAATATTGCAGGCACAAATTTTTAGAAACGGAAAGTAAATGAAGTACACAACCTACTTTTATAATCGAAAAAAATTTTTTTTTACTTACAGTAATAACGTAATTAACGCATTTTCAACCCAGTTTTTGTGAATATGCATTTCAAACGTAAAAATCTGTGTTAAATTCAATGTGTACAAATTTTACCCAAATCATGCATTTTCACTAAGATAGGAAATACTTAAGCAATAATTTAAAAAAAAAAATTAAAGCCAATTGTTACAATTGGCTAGACGTAAACTGAATTAACTATTCCAAAGTGTGTTTATAATTTTTGTTAGATTTTTCCTTAAAGTATATAATATTACTTCATTAAAGCAGTTTTGTATACGTTTAAATTTTGAATGTACCTCGATAAAGAAAATTAGTTGACCCTTACTTGGAATTTTCGTGATTTTTTCCGGTTTAGCTAAATTGGTAAACTAAACATTTTACACTGAGAAACGAATCAATTCGGTTATTTTTATGTTAGTAAAAACCGCATACGACATTAGAGAAAAATATTAAAACATGTCATTAAAAACATGAAATCAACAAAGTAAAAACACTGATTTCTGAAACAAAATGTAAAATGTTTTTCAAAAATCTGCACTTTTATGTGTTAAATGCTTAATTATTCATTTATAGTTACTGTATAGTTATTTCTATTTGATAAATATAGATAATTCTCTTATGCTTTCTGTTTCAGCAAATTTTATTATATTTATGGCGAAATAGTGAACCGATTAAGTGAACATTAAAAGAAAAAAAAAAGAAAGAAAATGAAGTGTGAAAAAGTGATGCATCCTCTTGAGTTTTCAAATGCAAAATAAATTATTTATGTGTGGTATTCTGAAATCTTGTTAAATTTACAGACGGGCAGTACCTCTTGAAATTTTACTTTACTGCTGTCTAGAAAGCTTTCAGAAGCAGATGTATTTGAATAGCAGTGTGCATTTCCATTGATATATTTGCATTGATTTCCAGTGCAGGAAATATAGGTGTGTGAACATAGCTCAGCTTGGACACAAAAAGAGCAGGATGTAGGCTTATTAAGTATTAAGAAAAAAAATCCTTAACTCTTAATGTAAAAAAAAAAAAAAAAAAAAAAACCTCCAAAATGTTTACTAATGTTCCGGAAAGATTGCAACTCCAAGAATATGGCAAAAGTTTGAGATTATCAGTTGTTTTTCTAGCAGAATAAGTGCTTTGCATATGCGTTAAAGTTTGTGCGACTATAATGACAGAATCTGAGAGACTGGGCTAACTTTCCTAAAGTTGAGGTCTATATTCCACGAAATTTCTGTTGGACGAATTAGGCAGACTCTTATTGTGCCTGGAGCCGCATCAGATACGACAATATGTCCGATTGTATATTCACGCCCTTTTAGTAAATACATTAGAGTATTTACGCATTAATTAATGATTTTAGTAATGAATTATATTAATAATAATAGAAAAGAAATAAAGTTAATTAATGTGCACATGCAAACAATAAGAGTAAACAAATGTGGGCACAGTTTATCGATATCAATTATTTATTTATTTTTTAAGCGAAGTATTATGAGCATGCATACATTTTTGACACGTAAAATATGTTTTTTTTTTTTCTGAAATGAAAATGGTTGCTTAAATTTATTTTCTAACGTAGAACATTTGATTTATTTGTTTTTTATGATTTCACTTATGGGCCATTTCAGCATTCCGTGTGTGACTTTTTGACACCATTTCGTTGCAAATAACAATAAAAACCAATATGATACTTTAAAAATATTTCTTAGCAGTTTCTACTGGATAATCAGAAAATATGTAATAAGTTTTAGATGGCAGTTTTACTTCCGTAGGGCAATTCTAGCTCTTTTTAAATAAAATTTTAAATGAAGCGTTACGTGTGTGACTCTAAAAATCTGAAAATTTGCTATACCTCATACTATTTTGTAATTTCCTGTGAAGTTTTAAAAGGTAAATGAATAGTATTTTTATGCATGTGTCTAAGTATACTGAGTAAGTATTCCACAATTTTTTCCCCTAAAGTTCGTTCAATAGCAACAAAAAATATTTTATTAGCGTTACGCGTGTGACATTAGGGCGTTGTTACGTGTGTGACCGCGTGCAAGAGTTGAAGAGGAGTTCCTAATAAAAATCCAGTTTACGTCGGATCTTTGCCAAATTGAGGACAGGGGTTCTTTGGTTATCAGGAGCTCACATGGAGATTTTTTCCTCCTGGGCTTTGACCCCCCCCCCCGACGAGGGTTTTCAATATTCAAGTTCAGATTGCATCGGATCTTTGCCAAATTTGGCACAGAGGTCCGTCTTTTGATGCTCAAGAATTCTAATAGGGGTACTTTTGCCACCTATGGGGATGGTCGACCACTTAAAAGGGTTTTTCCAGAAAATCCGTAAAACGGGGATAGTGAGGCCTATCAGTAACAATGATAACATTTTTTTTTAATTTAAAAAAAAAAGCCAAAGACTTCTTTATAGTTAAATTTTGAGGAATAAAATTGCTCATTCCTACACATTGACGGGAAACCTAAAGTTATTTTTTCTTTTATTTAAGCCTTATTGTTGAAAACACGCCACTTGACGCAAATATTACTTTCGAGGTAGACCGTGCAACGCCGGGCAACGTAGCTAGTAAATACTTAAAATGAAAGGATAATTTCACAAAACAAAGAATGATGATGACATTAATTTTTATTTGTATACGAATTAAATATCAAATGTCAAGCTTAAAAACTGAATCAAACTTCTAACCTATGCATATGTGGTTTAAAAAATTTGGAATGTTTTTAATCGTCCGTACAATTTATTCACTTTTTCTCAGAAACCATTTTCTCAGAACTCATAGTCCATTGTACTTTTGATCTTAAAGTATGCAGATAGCAAATGCTTAAGTTTAAATTGATCTTCCTGTATGAAAAACAATTCTTAATGCATTCTTTTTGTTTATTCATTATTTTTTATTATTATCATTATTTTTTAACCCTCATTGAGTCTTGGATTTAGGCCACAACATTTTTAGTTGAATTATGTAAAGTACTTTTTTTCCATTATATTCAAATAAATGAAAACCATTCAGGAGCGTTACGTGCGTGAGATCTTTGAAAAGTCTCGTTAAAATTTTCTGCCGAATGTTTGAAGATGAAAGTCTGGTTACAGGTATTATGTATCAAGTTAATTTATGATATGAGATATTTTTCTTCTAATCCCACAACGTGACCTTGGAGGAAAACTTTTTTTTTCTTTTGCGTTACGTGTGTGACCAACAAAAAGTGACCTGCATATTTTGGGGGGTAAAAAACTTCTTAAAAGTATTTATTGAAAAAATTACACAAAATTCTAGTGAAGTATTTGTGTTCATGATATTTGCTAAGTTTTTTTCAAAAAACAACTGATGATTAAGTAGAACAATGGCCCTTACATTTATTTCACTAACAATGCATTTTTGTTTACGTCTTCTAAATTTTACCAAATGAGGTTAAAATCTGATTTAAAAATATTTTAAACCCAAAATTGATGCTAGAATCGAAGAACAGATATTTTTTGTCAAAAAATAAGGTTTGTTTATATATTATTGAAAAAGAATTTTTGGTGTGTCAGGACCACTTTTCGTAGAATTGCCTTTATGCATGATTTTACATCTTTTCAAACTTATTTCCTGGAATGCAGACGAGGACACAGAATTTCTAATTTTTAGTTAAGAAACATTGAAAAAGTGTCGGTACTGCGCATCTTATATTTAGGCTGCGTTCTGTAACACATTTCTGAAGAACATTACGAACAACAAATTACGTTCTAATATTTGTTGTTGACTTGTGCGTTGTTATTAAACACTGCGGAAAAATTGGGTGCAATTACCACGAGAGATTAGACTTCTTTGTTTATTTACTGATAAAGCAACACAAGACACAAAGGAAATATCACCCAAGACACCGTAGTTAATCAAACCCACGACCTCCGACATAGGAAGCGAAACTTCTACCTGAGTCCCTTTGTTCTAAGATTTAAAAAGAAAAAAAAAACCAGACAGTTCAGCTGCAATTGCTGTGGAAACTTGAATACAGCTAGATGTGCAATGCGCATTATCCCAAAAGCCGTTTTCTTTACTGCGGAATAAGTCCCTGTGTAAAAAAAGCAAATTTACAGGCTCAGAAGTACAGGGTGAGGAGAGGGAACTTCCTTTTTTAAAAAATGAAATAATAGTAGCACATAATGAAACAATGCTTTTCACTGTTTTGAAAATAATATCTTGTAAGTGTTGATTTAAAAGGACTTTTAAACCGATATGACGTACAGTAACAAATCTTACAATGCCTGCCAATGATTCAAAGGGTTCTTTGAGCAAAACAAAACTATGAGACATGCAAAAACTATCGAAATTTTGCAGTCACTTTGTAAGCACTCTATTTCGCAAGATTGTGTGTGAAATAAATTTTGTACACTAAATCCTTTGTAAAAAACCTCAAACATCATATTTTATATTATTTAATTCATATTTTATCGTTTTAAATGACAATTTGGTCGAGCCCAATAGAAAGTTTTCCCCTCCTTTACGTGAGTCTTGCAAAAAACTGTGTTTATGTAAGTGTGGAGTTTTGTTATTGACTTTAACAATTGTGAGTATTTTCTTTAAAATATGTCTGTTGAAGTAATTCACGAGAAAAAATCATATTGAAGAAAAAAACGAAAGATCAGACAAGGAAATCTTATTTTAAACATTTTTATCGCAAGAACATTTGATGGAAATGCCTACTCAAACGTACCAAACATGAAGAACGAATGCCCCCCCCCCCCCATCCCATTCATAACACAGCAAAACTTCCATCCACTTCTAATCTCAGGAAGACTTCCGCCTCCAGACACCCCGATGGAATTTTCGGATTCCTTGCCTCCCAAACCCTGAGCTTCATTTGTTTGAGGTGCGCGCGCCTTTCGAACTGTGTTTTCATTGGCCGAAAGCTCGCGGTTCACCCCCGTCCGTACCACCGGAAGAGAATGGAAAGTGGGGAGCAAGGTCTCAGTCAGTTCACAGGAGTCTTCTGAACTAGACGCGCCATCGAACCCATCGAACTCCATGGAAAATACACGTTGCTTCAAGCCATGGCTCTTAATCACTGTCCTCTGCCACTGCTACGTTCTTATCCCACGTAAGTGGCTTTCCATTGATTGATGTTTTGTTTTGTGGAACTTTAATATTTTACTACGGACAAAACTACCTCTTCTTTCTAATCAAGAATTCGGAAGCATTTAGGGAAGTTTTATTAATACCTGTTAAATTTTAACTTTCGCTTTATTATCCCCAAGATGAATATCCACTAAACAAAATATATATGTATATATAAGTGGTCATATTATGAAATCTTATGCGTTTTGTACATTTAAGAAAACAAATACCAAAACTAAAAATGCTGATTTACTGCAAAGAGAGAGAAAAAAGCGGAAGAACATGAAAAAACACCTTACGATATATATATATATATATATATATATATATATATATATATATATATATTAAATGGTATATATAACTTGCGGAAGGGGTGTTGTACGCTGCTGTTTATACAGGGTAATACATATTACGCAGATACATATTACGTTTGGAAATGATTAAAACGGAGTTTTGATCAAGCTCCTGAAGTTGATGGGCAATTTTCGGAAGTTAGTAAAATACAACTTTGTTAGGTGATTTATCTGTGAACATAATTAATAAGTAGTGGTTTTCATTCATTCCTCTTAAAACACGTGTTTGAATGGTAGTATATCCAGTTATTAAGTACGTTACTTTTTTTTTATGAACGTATTGCTTTTGTTTTACATTGTATTTTGGATTCTTCACAGAAGGGCTTCTTAATCCTCGACCTCCAAGTAAAAATAAATTTCCATCAATCTCACGCAGATTTGGGATAGTCCGTGGAACTGTTTTCGTAACGGGTGTAGTAGCAAAGGGTATATAAGGGGTATGGAGATAACATGCGCGTTATAGAGATGAGCTAATTTTGGTTTGTTTATTTCAACTTTTTACTGAAACAGTCAAGGATTAAACAAATTACTTCCTGAATGGAAATCACTCTTTAGAATTGTAATTTTAGCATCCGTGATTCACATCTACCTTAGAAAATTGGTGAAATCTTTTTTTTTTTTTTTTTTGTCATTTCTATATGCGACACATATTCACTAAAACTGTATTTGTTAAGCAAAACAATGTCACTACCGGATTTATTTTTTTAAAACTTGCGTTGATGAAGTATTGTTTTTCATAGGATCAGGATTATAAAAGCACTTTTGTTGTGAATTGCAAAAGTTTTTAAAAGCGTGATAAAAGTATAATGAACATATATCTTTTTAGTATTTGAGGTAATTAATCAATTATCAGTTCGATATTTCTACATATAGCAGTTTCACAAAAGTTCTTATAAATATTTAAATCAAATTGAAATGCCGCAAAAAATGAGACCAAGAACCGAAATGTAAGTTACTGCTGTTTGTTGAAAAAATATAAATATAAAATCAGCAGACAATGAGTTTCATGACTATCAGAAAGCTCTATTGAATGAAATTTACATAATTTAATGCGTGGTGAAAATAATTTTAATTTTCGGAGAAAATGGAATTTTCTCCACGAGCGGATTATCAATGATATCTTTTCGCTATACGAAAAGACATATATTATTCGTGAGAATTCATCATCAACTAGATAAATATTTATAAATGCATTTATGTTTTTAAAAAATAAAAAACAAAAATGTAAAGCTTAATTCTTTGATTTTTTGATACATAGCAGAAATTTTTAAAAATAAATAAATAAATGAATGTGAAAAGCAAAACTTCCCCTTTGTTGTTATTGTACACGTTAATGGACTTAAAACTAGCTCGCACAAACACAGAAATTTGCTAAAATTCAGTTGGATTTTTAATGTTTACCCAAATCACTTTTGCTCAAAACATATATTAAACATAATCGTATACTTCGTTAAAAATCTTTAAAATAAAAATTGATAGTTTTCTGTTTGAATGAAAAACACACAATTACCTCAGAAAGAAAATTTATGGGAAATGCTGCATGAAAGTTTCACTTTTAATGCCAAACATTGTTAGAAAAGTATTTCACTCATAAAACATAAGTTGTTGAAGTCACTTCAGATTGATATAAATAAAGTGGTTAGGAGCATTATAGTATCCTTTAGGTAACATGTGCAATGATATCAGCAAATTATGTAGTAAAAATTAGCGAAACATTTCATTGCACTCTGACAAAGACAACATTCTATGTTACATTATTTCGAATTTAATATTTGACGACAGTTCACTAGCTCTGTCGACTGATACCTTTATTTTATACAGCTACGAAATCAGATGATCGTTTTAACCACGTGTTGCTTATGTTCATAATTATGCCTAAAAATGCAGAAGATAAAAACCAGTTTCTAGTATACCTATATTTAAAATAACTAAAAACTATTCATTAATAGAAATTACATTTTGCGAATCGCCGTGGAAAGTTAAGTGTAAGGATGTTATTATTTTCGTAAAATGCATATTTCCCAACAAGGGCAAAAACTTAAAATATGAAATAGTTTTTACGCTGACTTCAATAGTACTTCACAGTGTTTTATAAATTTTGTATGTAATTGTGTTATTACAAAATTTTGAAATATGAATCCTGCCAAGCAAATACATAAACGAAAATACGAAATTTTTTGTCACATTGGTTTTCATGGAAATACAGAAATACCTAGGTAAATAATACATAATGGAAACAATATTGTCGTGGGAAGATAAAGGGCAGTATCTGAAGAGATGAGTTTTTGATATATTTGAAGAACTCCGTTTTGGATTCCATACAAACAGCAGGGAAATGTTGGAATTCGATGCTTTTTTGCGTGATTCATTTTTTGCGGAAATCAAGTAATCAAGTTTGATCAACAAAGCTTAAGTACTGTCCGTTTACCAGGAGAAGGCCCTTGGCTCCGCCTTCGTCGCGTGGCATCAAACGATTATATTTCGATGTTTTCGGAAGAAAACTTATAATCATAGCATTTCGCTATAAAAGCAGTGGTTTTTAACGTTTAAGAATAACAAGAGTAGCAGCTGAAAGGTGAAGCGCAGAGGACAAGAAAAAAGGTATTTTTGCACATTTAATTGTCCTTCAAAGTAAAATCTGTTTTATGTACAAAACGGGAATGAGTTCACCAATCATCCGCGCTAAACATAACTCGTTCAAGTGCATTCGAGAAGACGGAGCGTAGGGTCATTTTGTCGTGAACGCAAAATCTAATAGATGACCAAAATGCGA
This sequence comes from Uloborus diversus, assembly GCF_026930045.1. Lineage (NCBI taxonomy): Eukaryota > Metazoa > Arthropoda > Arachnida > Araneae > Uloboridae > Uloborus > Uloborus diversus. The sequence goes on from NC_072740.1 coordinate 60,602,076, forward strand.
AAATAAATAAAGTAATCAATTAATTAATTAGTAAAAAATTTAAAAAAAATAAGTATTTTCAGATACTACTCTTTACTTTCTCAAAGTAGAATGGCACAGATACATAATTATTAGTTAAAAGAAAGAAATATGCTATCGTGCTAACAGCTATAAATTAGTTTTGTAATTTTAAAGCTTATCTCATTACATTATCAGAAAGAAAGAAAAACAAAACGTGGTATCAAGTGAAATTGGTACGAGAATAAAATATCTAGTATTGTGCATCTTATTACTTCTAATTAAAAATATAATTATAATTGAGGTAGTGTGAAGCAAAGGGATTTAAGTGGATACTTTCAAGTTTTGAGTAAAACGCGTCAAATTAAGTAGGCTTTCATTGAATTTTTTTTCTAAATCATGCTGTATAGCAGCAACTACCAGGGCTACTAGTACCATCTCTTGCCCCAAGACAGAGGAGAGGTTCCCTTACCATGTGTACTGGTTATTTCCAAATTTTTAATTTTGCCACTTACATCCCTTTGCTTCTGACTGCCTCAATTGATCTTTATTTAACCTATTACGAAACTGAATTCATTAGTGAGCTCATTGCTAGTTTTTTCTTTATCACTGGATGCAAAACAGAAATGAATAATCTGCTTTTAATTAAGTTATTCGTGCAAAAACATCACGAATTATAATAAAAATTATTAAAATTGTTTCCCTTTGTTAATTTTACCGTTGGAAATTTGAAACAATTTTCAATTTTTCTCTTAATGAATAGTAATAATCATTTTGTCCTTCATAAATTGTACAGCAGGTAATATATATATATATATATATATATATATATATATATATATATATATATATATATATATATATATATATATATATATATATTACCTGCTGTAGAATTTATGAAAGACAAAATGATTATTACTATTTATTAAGAGAAAAATTGAAAATTGTTTCAAATTCGTCCAATTCAAAAATAAAAATAATTCAAAAATATAAAATTTAACTTCATATACGGGCCCCTGGTCCCCTAATTTATATTTAGGGAAATAATCTCCTTTGAAAGATATTACTAACACAAAAAACTTGACATTTATGTGACCAAAACTCAGGGAAATATTTCAGTTTAAAGTTTTAAGGGACCATGCAAAAAGATAAGATTGGAACTTACCGCCCTTTCAAAAGAATGACAGGTCGTCACAGTAAGAAAAACAAATAATTCATATTTTTCATTGCTATTCAAAAACAAATGCAAATGCTATGCCGTGAAACGTAAAACCACACGACAAAATCTCGAACAAAATTTTAAAAACCACACTCTATGCACACGTATAATTTATGTGTTACCACATGTTCACTGCTAAATTTTCCTACAAAAAGTGTTATTGACGGTGAGTGAAAAGTGGTGTAAGTCACAAAACGCTGCGATTTATATTTCGGTAAATATTGAACGTACGAATTTCAAACTTTTTGTTGTTGTTTGTTCAAACTTTTGGAATTGTACTTCAATGGAGACTATTTCCCTAAATATAAGTTAGGGGACATGAGACCCGTATCAAAAGTTAAATTCTGATGCAATTCCCCCTCGCCCCCGTTTTATATTAAAATACTGTCTAATCTTACTACAAGTTTTTGTATGATAATATAATTTGCATATAGATCAAAAAACGTTTAACAATACTTTTTGCAAGAAAGCTTAAACCAATAACCTTAGTGAAGAATTTATTTTCCTTCTTCATGAAACAAACAAGCATAACATCAACCACAAAACTATGTTTCTGCTGACTGTGTGAATCAAATGTACAGGGTGCAGCAAAAAAAAAAAAAAAAAAAAAACCCCGGGCAAGCAATTTTCCATGCAACGTTATTAAAAATGAATAAATTAACAAAATACAAAAAATAATACGAGTAGATCTTTAGCAATCAATAAATTTAATTGGTTTCAAACTAGCAGCCTTTTGCAGCAATACAGGGATGCAACAACTGCTTATTGAATTTTTCATTCAAGGGCCACAAGTCCTTTAATCAATCATATTCCCTATAAAGCAATTGGTTTAGAGAGTTCTAACTTACGTGTAGTTTAGGATAGACATTCGACTCCTAAATAGGCCATACAGAGTAATAAATGGGATTGAGGTTTAGCGAGTAGAGCGTTCACTCAAAAGATAATATCATGTCAAAAAAATGCGCCTTGCAAACCAAAAGCAAACCAAGTGCTTTTGCCCATATGAATCGGCGTGGAGTCAAGCGTCCAGTTCACATTGCTGAAGTGCTCTTAGGCCTACAGCTTATAAAATGTCATTCTGGTTCACATTTGGATTCTTTTTACAACCCTTATCCACAAAAAGCTAGAGATTTTTTTTGCTTGTGCTGATTCCATCAAAGACCAAGGCTGAGTTCGGATTTTGGCGATATTTAACATTTTTTAAGGTGCTTAGCTACAGACCAATTCTTATTGTTCTGGGGGGTATGAGCTGGTTGAATCTTTCAGCGTGGCGTTGCGGCCCATCTCAAACGTTTTTGGCATCTTTGGAGAACAATTGCCTGAACTTTTTGGAACTCGTAAAACTTCTGTTTGAGCTTTTTTTTTCCCTTAGTCGCACTTATCGGTCACAAATTCTCATCTTATGAACGACTGCTCTCGTGGAAGCCCAAGGATTTCATTGAACTCATTTTTGGATTACCTGACGATTAACTCAAATGTTCATTGTTCATTTAGTCAACTTTCCGGACATCGACGATCATTTCCAAGCCACTCGAAACGACATACCATTTCAAATACTGTTTCCCGGGGCACAACAAGCAAACGAACTGTAGTTCTACTTGGTTAAACAACTTAAAATAGCAAGTATTTTATTTAAAATTGTAAGAAAACCGAAAAAAAACATTAACTATGAAATATATTGTAAACCATTTCCTAGTAAAGTGAGAGACAAAAATAAATTGGGCACTTATTAAAATGAAATTACCTTTCTTCCATTCGATGATACAATTTTCGTCCGATATTCTTTTTTTTTTTGACGCACCCTGTATACCGCCGTGCTAAGCAAAAAAGTGGAATTTGAAGTTGGGCTCAAGCTGAGATATTGTGTTTTAGAGTTTGGCTCTTCCATATATTTGATTCAGATTTTTTTTTCTGTTTCTTTTTTCAAGTTCTTGATCAAATGACCCTTAAACATTTTATTTAAAATGTAAAATACGAAACAGAGAACAACTTGGTTCTAATAACTCAGTTTTGTTCAAAAGTTCTGGTATGACTACTTTTACTACTGTGCTTAGCACGGCCATATGAATAAACTAATAAACTGAAACTCTAGTTTAAGTTTTGGTTCTTCTTAAGAAAAACCAATTTAGTTTTGATTTGGACTTAGACTGGGTTGGAAAAAATCAAAACTCAATAGCTTTTATTTTCAGACAGTAACATTGTATCATTTTTCTTTCAAAAAAAAAAAATCATGTTTGAAAGTCGAAAATTTCAATTAATATTTGAAGTTTCAAAGGCAATCTAAAATATAAAATGTAATTTTTATGATTAGACACACATAACCCAATATTAATGGTTGAATGACAACTGGACTTATTTCTGGTGTTTAACCTTGAAAGCTCTCAGTTATAAAACAAAAAGGTTTTTTTTCCAATTAATCTTACCTTTATGTGTATTTCTGTCAAGCAGAAAAAGAAGATGTGTGGATAGCATATATTTTTTAATGCTTAACCCTTTATATGTTCCAAGAAACACAGAGCTATTAAGAAACCCTAATTTTATTCATAAAGAAATCAAAATTTCCAATTTTTCCAAATTTTCCCGAAAAAAAACCGGTAAAAAACCGTTTTTTTTTTCCACTACTTCAAAATTTCCGGAAATTTTACATCTCCACAGCAGCTAAACACCGGTTGTATGTAAAAACGGAACTCACGTTGCTTATGGCCGTGGCCATACTAATCCATTCTCCTAAGGCATATTTAAAACGGGATTTATGATGTTCAATGTATACATCGACTATTTGCTGCACGCATTAAACGCAGGGGCGGATTAGCCCATTACCCTCCCGCAGCTGCGCTTTTTTTTTTTTGTGGGTGTGTGTCCTCAAATCTGAGCGTCTTCGTTTTTTTTTCTTTCTTGTGCGCACAGACCTGTGCGCCTTCTGCTTTTACTTTTTGCGCTCCTTCGAACCTTTTTTACTTCTGTGTAATGAAACCTGTGTCCTTTTTTTTTCTTTCTTTTTTCTTCATTTTTTTAAAAATCAGTAATCATTTGGAACTATTTGTACTGAAATTCTACAACTTTTCAATTATCTATAGCTAAATATACATGTAAGAAATGCTTCAAAAAATGTTTAATTGCATTACATGTTCATTTTATTATTTCAAATCTTCGATCATTTTCTACACTCCAGAAAAACTGACAGCAATGCAACTTTTAAGATATTTTACATTTAATCATCATATTTTTTTTATTTGCAAGTTCATATATCTGACTAGATTTTACCTTACCATTTGAATCATCTTACCTGTTTGGAACTAATTATTTCTTCGATAACAATTTTTTTTTCGCTTTTTCTGCATGCTTCACTATTAGCTTTGAGTGCTTCTTAAAAATATAACGGAAACATTTTCACCGCTAATTAGGCATTGCATTCTGGAAAAGAAGAGCAAATGCAACTGTGCCACTACGGAGTCGTTAAATTTCCAAACACAAAAGAAAAAAAAATATTTTTTTTAGCTTGGATGTTATTTTTCTCCACAGTAAAGATGTTATTTCTTAATGTAAAATGAAGGGAAACCGGTCGGTGTACAAGTTTTTTTTATTTTTAAATTTTATTTTTTATTTATTTAAAAGTGTCCACGGAAACTTTTACCTAGTAATTTGAAATTTCGAAATCATGCTCTTTTTTGATGATATTGAATAGGTTAATTTAGTTTCATGCATTGTGAAGAAGAAAACGAGATTTAAAATGTAAATTAGTTGGAAATTTAATTATTTTCGTTGATTCAATTGCATTAATGTTCAAAAAAAACTTTAATTAAAAGCGTGTTAACTTCCAAATTAATTTTGTGCTTTTTTTTACCATCAAGTCTCCTAGAGCTTTACGTAAAACTATGGGGTTGCTGCAGGGAAAAGGCTGTTTGTATGACATATATATAGGTGTTTCAAAATGATATGGAAAAAAATATATTTTTATTCACATTGCTTGGTGATTGAGCAGTCGAACGGGAGTTGGTGAGCGGAGTGAGTAACGGGGCGGGGGGGGGGCGCTTAGTATACATTAGGTAAATGCACCTAATAAGACCCACTTAATGTTCAGGCCCTAGTATAGTTCTTATTCATCATTCAATTGGCTCCAATTTGTGTACATTCATCAAATGACTCAACAAAAAGAAAAAAAGTTATTTTATGGGAAAATTGTCTGTAAGAATACTTATTATTCTGGTGAAACCGTACGTAGAAATTAGTGAGACGTTACGCTATAGTTACATTACCATGGTGTAACCTTCCACAAGTGATGTGTAACTTTACACCAGTTATATCAGTTTACATACTCCAGAGTAGTGGAGACAGCTATGCTGCCACCGATTTTATGGAGTAAGGTTACACACAATTAGTGTAATGTCAGTATGTAATGCCAAACGTTTTGTGTTAGAAATGTTTTCTCATGCTTTTGAATTTAATAGTTCAAGTCTCGCAGAAATACTATTAAATAATTACATGTACGTAATTCTGCGCCACTTTACATTTCTGATATCGATGGGTCTAAACTTTTAGTAGTATAATGTATGCTGTAGTGACTCAAATACCAAATGTGCTCAGCATCTGGTAAGTTAACGCCAAACAAGTGAATGGGTTCAAAAAAAGATTTTAAGATTTAATGACCAAGTAAATGTTAAGAATCTTAGCACAAGACAAAAACGAGTTGATGTGTGCATCGGATGACTTTATTTTACTAATTTAATATCATTTCTCCATTACTGGCAATTTTAATGTGATTCAATAGTTTACTCTCTTAATATCACCAACAATGACCAAATTGAAATCAAATTTTAAAAAAAATCGCCAAGTTTGTCGCCAGTTCGGCGACAAAACTTGGCAACCAAAAGACCGCCAAATAATAACACCACTTGAGCTTACATGGAAATTAACAATGATTCCCCCCCCCCCAAAAGGGGCCAAAGACCCCTTTAGAAACACCCGAATGCAACCAAAAGGGGAGGTGCACAACATGACTCCACTAGAAATCTACGTACAAAATTTCAACTTTCTTAGACATACCGTTTTTGAGTTCTGCGACATACATACGCACATCCGCACTTGCATACATACGTACATACAGACGTCACGAGAAAATTCATTGTAATTAACTCGGGAATCGTCATTATGGATATTTCGTGTATCTATACTTTCTTAGGCACTTATCCACGTAAGGTCGAGTCGAAAAAAAACAAGAACTCAACATTCATTCGGGAGTGAGTAAAATGGAAATTAAGGTCGATTTTTAAGTGAAAAATACTTCCTTTATTGTAAAAGGCAGTAAAAAATAGCGAATCGTGACGTGCTTGAGTCTTGCTGCTTATACATGATGACAATGCATATACTCTTACTAATGTAAAAATCATAATTTGTTACACAAACACATCGTTTTAAATAGATCTGAAAAATTACGTCAAAATTACATCTCCTTATGTCAAAGAAGTAAACAGACTGATGCTTAGTGCACTCTCTCCCCTTATAAAAAAATCTATTTTGTCTCCCATGAAGGCTTACAAAAGCGCGTTTTGTAGAGAAGGTTTAAATTTTGCTTCATTGCACTAGTTTAACCCATAACAACCAGTTGCAGCTAATTCGTCATTCAAAATTTTAAATAATATTATATTCAAATAAAATTTGCAATGAAAATGAAATAATAAGGACACAATTTTTAAATTAATTTTATTACGCATATTACTCTTTTATTCTTAAGAGAGATGATCATTTTCTATATTAAACATTCACAAAATTTTTGAATATTTAAGATTCTACCGTAAAAGAGAAGAAATTTATTATAATGACGCGCTAATTGAAAATCAATAATCTAGTTGGAAAGTGATAAACAATAGAACATCTGTTATACGTTTTTAGAAATTGCATAACAGGTGGAAAAATGCATACCTGAAAGGCAGTTTCGGGTTGAACTACTAGGAACAAGTTGCATAAAAAGGATTAGAAAAAAATCAAGCTATGTGAGTCTGGAACCAGTTTAATCTTTTAATTTTGAAAGCCTCTTTGAAATGTACTAAAGCTAAGTTTCCCTCAATGATTCGACGCATTCATATCTTTGAAGTTTGGCATTACTAAATTATTGACGAACAGAAACACTGTGACGTGTCTGCAGTGTGTACTAAAGAGAAAAACTGAACTGATGTAATAGTTCGTACATAATCAACCCTAAACAGTAGAATTTTGATGTTTTGTGAATGATGAATTTTGTTTTTCGTTTAAGATGTCTAAAGACGTTTAATCTTCAAAATGTTCGACTTTCTGGAAAAAATAAATGTTATGCATAATTTAATTCTGAACAATTATACCTTACTTATTAATATACGCAAAAAAAAAAAAAAAAAAAAAAAAAAAAAAACTTTTGAAGTTATCGTAAAAATGCGTAAACATTCCACATAGAGATTTATATTAACAGCAGCTATTTAAACCTCTTTTTCTCAGATGCCGGTTTCTCATTTTTCTAGTTTTACGTGCGTGATATCTCACAAAGTTTCTTATATAGTTCCGTAAAACTTTTCATGCATGTTTGCGTGGTTTATTTTTATGATCGGAACCTAAGTTTATTAATTTTTAAAAATTATTTGTTTATTTTTTAAAATTTTATAAGATAATATCAAAATGTGTTAAAATTTTAGGCGAATATATATTTTTTAAATATTAACTTTCATTTTTACTTGAAATTTAGTTTTAGATCTTAAAAACAAACCAGACCAACATGAATGAAAAGTTTCACGAAAATTTATAAGAAACTTTTTGAAATATCACTTACGTAAAACAAGAAACCATCACCTGAGAAATAGAGGCTAAACTAGCTGCTGTTAACATAATTTTCTATGGGGAAAGTTCTCGCATTTTTACGATAACTGGAAAAGATTTTTGCATATGGTACTAAATAAGGTATCAAATTGTTTAGAATAAGTAATGCGTAACATATATTTTTTTCCAGAAAGTCAAAAATTTTGAAGGTTAAAAGTCCTTCGACCCCTTAAGATAAGGCTTCACGGATCCACAAAACAAACTTTAAAAATTGCCTAAGTTGGTATTTGATATAAAATGCATTTTTAATACTGTGTTTAATTGGTTAAAAATCAAAAAGAATTAATACAGCAACTCAATTAATAATTCTGAAGTGGGGAAATATTCTGCTTGGTTAAAGCACCTGCGTCTTACTTTCAAACCGTGTTTTAGTTTTAAGTCGTTCTGAGAGAAAGCAAAATAATATTAGTGTTTAAAGGAGAAAAAAAAAAATGTACATCACCATTAAATTTTTGCTTTAAAAATTAAACCGGTTTAGAAACATTCAACAACACCATGTAAAGGAGCCTAAAAAATGTTGATACTATATCCGTACAACGCTTCAACTCTTAATTTTTTTTCCAACTAGTGTAGAAAGAGAGAGAACAATTAAGGCAGTGAGAAGCAAAGGGATGTAAGTGGACCTTTTCAAGTTTTGAATAAAACGCGTTTAAAGATAACGTCCTTGGTAGACTTTCATTCAAAAGTTTTTCTAAGTCATGCTGTATAACATTATCCAAGAGCTAAATAGTACTATGTCTTGTCCCAAGACAGGGGAGAGGTTCACCTACCACTTGTACTGGTTATCTCCATTTTTTTTTTTTAATTTTGAAACTTACATTCCTTTGCTTCTCACTACCTCATACGTTCTTGCGAAAATTAAAGCATTCATGTTTTCTGAATTAAACCGCTTAATTAATCTTTTTCGTCAGTTATAATTCTATGGATAATTTAAACTGTATATTATTTTTTTATATATATATATATATATATATATATATATATATATATATATATATATATATATATATATATATATATATATATATATATATATATATATATATATATATATATAGATATAGATATTTATTTAAATTATTATTTTTTATTTATATACATTCTTCTAATGTCAAATTATGAACTGTTACAGCAGAACACAAGTTAAAGAACACGAACACAACACAAAAATAAAGGGTCTATTAATTCAACATATGTCTTGCCTACCAGTTTCACTCGGTGAGAAAAAGTATTGCGCGGAGCAGGACAGTGGGGTAGATGTGCCAGTCCATCATCTATCTGAAGATGCACAGAGCTAATATTGGAGAAGGAACAATTTTCAATGTACTAAGATGATAACGTAGACAGTCATGTCTGGTGGCAAGGCGGAATTCAGCGATTGCTCTAAGCCTTGAGCCATTACACAAATTTGGAATAGCATTCTTCCAAAACTTATGAGAAACACGGCTATCGAGTTGTTCTTGAGCACATACTTGGAGATATTTTTGAATAAGGCTTTTAATAAAACAGGAAGGGTATTGGATAAGAAATATTCTGCGTTGTTAAAGTACCTGTTTTAGCCTGCATGTGGGCTTTCTCATTACCTGGAAACCAACAGTGATCAGGAAACCTTTAGAGGACTAGTTTTCTCAAGTGATAATAGGTTCTTAGATATTGGTGACAATCCAATGCGTTTCGTGTATGGAATTTTTATCCGAAACGGAATTTTTATCCAACAGAGCAGCAGCTTGGGAATCACTGATGATAACAGCTCTTTTGAATTTTTTTAAGTGGCTTGGCAGATGGGACAGAACGTTGCGAAAGGCAACAATCTTACTTTTAAACGTAGTCGACCCGCAGAAATGTAGAAAGAGAAACTTTTTGAAAAAAGCTCCGGTACTTGCTTTTGGGCTATCAGGCAGGATGGATCCATCGGTAATGATTCGAAGAGACTGTAGTTTGGAGGGGAAAATGCTCAATGTTTTGAGAACGTATCTCGCGAAGAAAAAGGCTCCTTATTGGTTTAAGTTACTTTTGACCCAGGTTAAGATTGTTTCAGAAAGATTTCAAATTTATTGAATTTTGTAGTGGAACAAGTAATTATGGTTCATGCACAAACCTAGTGAATTTTTAAGCTGAAAAACTCCCCGTAGAAAGCCATCTGGGTCTTTAGGATTCCAATCAGGTCTTGATTGATTTAATTCCAGAGGGAAAGACATCTAGGTAATTTAATGATCTTTTCCTAGACCATTAAGGTCTTATCATGAATTAAGGTTCTTAAGGGCTTATATCAGTCAGTATAAGCATTGTGTCGATCGAGGTCGTCTTTACTACTCCAATAACACTACTTAAGGACTGATTTTGGACTTTTTTTCTAGAGTAGAGTATATTTTTCGGGCACGACAAGTGTTCCACAGCCGAAAGTCAGAAAGGGGAGAATGAACAGATGTAAAAATAGTGAATCATTTGTTACTTGTCCTATTTTTGTTTCAAAAAAAAAATATTGTGTTGCGTTGTTTTGTTCGTGTTTTACTTCAAAATTTCTTTCTGATAATCCGCTTACTAAGATTTGTATAAGTTTAAAATTTGACCAAACATAATCAATAAGTAAATAAATACATAAATTAAGTGGTCCGGTGAAGACCTCTCAAACCAAAAGCAAAAAAAAAAAAAATGTAAAAACGGTGATTTCCCTATAGATTTTAAGAGGTAGCAGAAATATTGCCATTCATTTGCATCTTGATGTCATTAATTTAGTTTAAAGCTTTGAATTGAAATCATTGAATTCAATGACTTACTAATTAGATCATTCATGTACTTATTTTGAATTTATGGTAGTTTTTACCAATTATAAAGATTTCTTCACGATTCTTTCTATATAAGTTTTTTGTATTACATACTTAAAGCTTAAGCTAAAAATATCGTTTAAACTTTAGTGATTAATTTTGACATTGGCCTAAAAGTAGAAAAATATCGTTAAATATTAATGAACATGCACCGCTCATGTACTTATGTATCAATGGAAATCGACTATTTGCATCATATGCTATTTAAATATTAGAAAAAGCATCTAGTCTTAATTTGAGTAAAAAATAGTGAATAAGTTCTATTTTTAAGATATTTTAGTAAAATGTCATGGTTTATGATAGAAATCGAAAATGATTAGAGTTACGTTTTACGCCATTGAAACCAATATGGAATTGAAAAGGCTGTACCAATGCGCAATTCAATTCCAAACGCTGAAAAAAAAAAAAAAAAAAGAAAAAAAAAACTTACATTTTAAGCGAAAGTCATCAAGGAATTGATTTTAAATAACAGTTTGAAAATTGAAGTGTTAGATAATGGTGAACAGGATTTTCACTTTCACTTCATGTAAATGAGTTTCAGTTTCTAAAAGAAACAGGGTTCAATTTTTCACGTTTACGACACCGAGTTCTGTTTTCTACTTGGCAAGACATTTTACTTTTGAAAGTTTTGATTGATTAAAAAGAAAAACTTTTATCACGCAAGTTTGATTTATTAGCATATTGGATGAAGGGCAAATTGATTACATGATTTGAGTGTGAAGGAATGACAGAAACAAATTAGAGTTTAAAATAATGTAGAGATGTTCGTGTTTCAAATAGTACGAATATATTTTAGGATTTTCGCATGTAAAAAAATCTTAAATGTTTACAAAATCAGTTGTTATATTGCAATTTTTTCAACTTTTAAAAAAAAAATTTCTTATACCAGCTTTCTTTTATTTTTTTCAAATATTATATTTTCTCCTTTGGGAAATTTAAAGATTTCTAATTTTCTTTGTTAAGATCAAATGTACGTTATTTAATTACCGCGGAAATTACGTTATAGTTACTGATATAGGACCATTTTCATGTTACCTCAAATGACGCATCAACAATATTTCTCTGCTAGGGTAATTCAAATTAAAAGTTTATAATTATGTCAAATCGAAAAATTAAGATTAAAAAAATCTCTTTTCTGAAATATGTTACGACTTACGTTTTAAAATGTCAAATATGTATAATAGGGCAACAAATCGGTTAATGTGATTGATTATTATCACTTCTTGTCAATTCTGTCCATTAAATTAATTTTATACTTAACAGTCACTCAATTTTTAAGAATTATTATAACAAATATTGGTGGGGGAAGTTGGGACAAAGTAAAGTAGTTATGATGGCTTACTTTTTTTCAAAACAAACATATTGCATTTTTTTTTACTTTACGGTAAGTACCAGAAGAATAACGCATTTTATAAAGTAATTTGCATCGAAGTGAATTTTTTTGGTTTTTAAAAATAATGATTCAAATTAATTTTAAGTAAATTTGTAAATAAAAAAAAAGATATTCACGTTTTTCTTTTTTGTGGGGACAGTGAAAAAAAAGAAAACTTCTAATAAAATAGTTTCTAATTGATCATTAAAAATAGTTCTAATCGAATGAATGAGCAAATATAATAATGAATGATGAAATGTTATAAATGAATAAAACAAACACTAAATGAGAAACATAAACGAATGAGTACTCACTCAATTATTTAAAAAATACTAAAGGAATAGGAAAATAAGTAAATGAATCTATAAATACGTTTTTTTATTCAATGAGGATGCATAAATAAATGAATAAATAAATGAATAGGTAAGTGATTTAACAACTATTTCACTTAGCTCCTTCTAATTTGCCTCGCATGCACTGAGTAACTGTATTAAACATTAAAAATAAGAAAGCTAAATATTGAATAAATAAATACTGCACAAAATATTAGTCGGTCTCAACAAATATTTCAAGCGATAATAACAAGAACTTCATAATTTTATAGTAACAATTTTTTTCTTTTGACTTACCACAAAATATTACAATATTAGTATACATTTTTCAAAATTGCTTGTACCTATTATTAATTGCATTCATCTTCGTAGGGTACTTTTCCAGATTGTAGTTGACTACACATGGTACTACATGGTTAAAATATTACCAGATACGTGATGCTAAAATCAGAGTAAAAATTTCCCCACTTCATTTTGCCCCACATTCTCGTACATCTTTACTAATAATAAAGCTGAAAGTCTCTCTGTCCGGAGGATGTCTGGATGTCTGGATGTCTGTAGGATGTCTGTGACACGCATAGCGCCTAAACCGTTTCTGCCGATTTTCATGAAATTTGGCACAAAGTTAGTATGTAGCATGGGGGTGTGCACCTCGAAGCGATTTTTCAAAAATTCAATGTGGTTCTTTTTCTATTCCAATTTTAAGAAAAAAAATATCATAAGATGGACGAGTAAATTACGAAATTATCATAACGTGGAACCGTAACATGGGCACAAGCCAATTGGCGAGATACGAAATTATCATAACGTGGAACCGTAAGATGGGTACAAGCCAACTGGCGAGAAAATTCGCCATACATTATTTGTAAATATACAGGCGAACCAAAAGACCTTTTGATTTTTCTATTACGGGCAAAGCCGTGCTCGTATCACTAGTACCCAATAAAACTAACTAAATGTATTAACGTGGTCTTGCTGGTTCGTCAAATATTTTAAAATCTGCATTTTACCTCTATCACTTTTGAACAAGTTTATACGTTTGACCAAGTCGGAAATAATAAGCGTCGTGTTCACGCTTTTTTAACTAATATTTTAACCACCCCATTTATTTTTTTTATTTTAGGAGAAAATTGTGAAATTAAAAATGACTTACCGCAACAGAGTATGAGCAAATTTACTTCATAAATAAAATACATCTGCTCATAGTATCGCATTACATTACAATAATTCCTCCATAAAAATGAAACAAAAACAAATTTGTGACAATTTCTTGTACCTTTTACGGCAAAAAGCATTTTACCATTTGCTTAAACGATTTAATATTATGTTTTGAAGATAAAGTTTAACAGGGGTTTTACACATTATTAAAGCAAAACGAATGATTTTTTTAACGAGCATTTAGTTAAATGTTCGGAAGAAAAAACATTGCAAATACATCTCACTACTCTGGTACAGTGTCTTTACAAGAGTTAAAAGCCAATTATCAAAGATAACAGATAAAAATATGTTATTAAAGTGATTACGTATTCTAAAAACCCTTCCATTGCAATGCTCAGCAATATTTTTGTTTCCGAGATTACTGCAATACAAGACTCTCACGAATAGTTCCTCCTGTTTTCTTTTGATCACTTAGTTAAGCGTTCAAAAGAAAAAACATTGCCAAATACATCTCACTATTCTATTACAATGCCTTTATTAGGGCTAAAAGCGACTTATCAAATCGAACAGATTAAAAAAAAATATGTAAATGAAGTTATTACGTTTTCGAAAACTCCTTGCATTGCAATCTCAGCAATGTTTTTGTTTCCAAAATTATTGCAATACAAGACTCTTACGAATATTTCCTCCTGTTTCCTCTGATAAAGTAGTAGAAAAAAAACATTATCTCGTTGAATATCTACAGACGACTGCTGTTATTCATTGGGTGATACCTTGTGCTTTTGCTAGTGTAAGCCTTCAAGAAAGAATGCGAAGAAATAGAAGTCACGTCTGTCAAGGGACGGTCGTAGGAAAAAAAAGGAGGGAATAAGTGTCGCCAGAGAATGACATTTTGCCTTTCTATTGAAATAACCGTCAATTTATTGGTAGCCACCAAAAACAATAAAAAGTTTGTGATCGAAGCGCCGTAGTGACGGCTGTAGCAAAGATCATTTCCAAAGTTTCGGGGGTTAAGATGAGCGAAAGTTCGTCTTCCTCGTGCTGTCGAAGGATCAAGTTTTCGTGAGGTGAATTTTCCGACAGCCTTTTTAGCGGCTTTGACCAACTTTATTCCTTATTCAATCGATAAAAAAGCGCGCGAGTTTGACGTTAGTATCTTCAAATCTGGGAGAAATAGCGCCAACGTGAGTGCACTTCGAATGTAGCTGCTGCGTTCATAGCTGTCAGAAAGGCTGCATTCCTCGTTGCTGCAATTCTCCATAACGTTCATTAGCCAGATTGGTTGCCGGAATGAGGGTCGCTAAACAATGCCTGTTAAATTCCTTTTTTCTGTTATTATTTTTATTAGCCAATCTCGTTTTGTTTTAAACCCTTTTTATTATCCATGAAAATGGGCATTTGGAAAGAACGTGCTAAAGTAAAATCCATGCTTTCATTCGCTGCTTAAATCTTTTAACACTGCGTGGTTGGAATATTCTTTTGCTGCAAGGGAGGTTTTGAATGCGCTATGTTCGTTAGAGCGTTCATTTGATAAGCTGTTGGGTTTTATTACTTCTCATGTCTAAAGCATTATGATCGCTCATTTTATGTATTTCTCAACCGTGTTTAACGGCTAATTTTCCAATCGAAACAAGAAATTTGTCATACCCCAATTACACGAAACGTTGTAAAATTAAGCATTGTAATCAGACTTATGAAACTTTCTTTATGCAGTATCACATAAAAAGCAATCTCTTAAAAAACATTTTTTTATTGATTTGCATGTATTTCTCGCTAAAATATAACTTCATAAATAAATGAAATAACTAGAATATTACTTATGTAAATTTAACTATTGTCGGAAAATGCTATTTTTTTTCTTTAATTTACATAAATAAATATATAATTATTAAAATTAAATAAATAATTTTTCCTTCATTTTGAGTTCACAAAAAAAAGTCTTAGCTGAGACACTTGGATAAGCCAAGTGCTAAACTAGATTGTTTTGATATACAGTAGTCCTTCATTTTATCATGGTTTATTTTACTCGGATTTGATTACACATGATTTAAGGCTAGTCGTATTTATTTTGTTTTACGAGGATGAGTTTTACTTTAACGCTAAAGTTGCATCGCAAACAGAGCAAGTGATCGCCTCCTTCATAATCCAATCCCCTGAGATTGCTGTTAAAATGCAGTTAACAATAATTTAGCTTACTAATAAACAAGCTTAGGTCACTGAACCCACTTTTCTTTTATTATTTCGAAAAATAAAAAACTCTGGATTTAATGATGTTACACTCATGCAAGTCAGGTCGGCAAAATTAAAAATTTGGAGATAACCAGCACAAATGGTCGGTGAACCCTTCCTCAGTTTTGGGGCAAGAGATGGCAATATTAGTCCTGGTAGGTGCTGCTGTATAACATGATTTAGAAAAAAATCAATGAAATCCTACCCAGAACGTTATCTTTATATTTGTTTTACTCAAAACTTGAAAATGTCCACTTACACCCCCTTGCTTCTTACTGCCTCAAATGATCTTTTTGATTTGTTAATGAAGGAAGGTCGCATTATGAAAGTGACATAAGAAATCAAGAATGCGTTAACACCCTACAATTAATGACTGCGAACAGACTCACAACCAGTTATTTTTATAAATAGTAAGTTTATTCATTTTTTTAAGTGCCGAACGGGAAGCATACAAACCGTCTTTGCTCAGGGGACCCTAAAGTAGTCCTGGGACTCCTGATGGGCTAACCGACGTAAATAAGTCGGCATGTGTTTTTCCCCATCCAACGCATGGAAAAAATTCGTTCCTCAGAAATTCCGAATTCACGAATTGAATGTTTTTACCCTCTACCCTCTTCAAATAATGTCTAGAAAAGAAATTTTCCGAAATGAAACAATAAGTTTATGTCAAACCAGCTTTAAAAAGATGAATGACGTTTTTAACGTGGCAGCCAATCAGCAGTCTCCAAATTTCTTACATGGTCTCCAGCAAAGTAAAGGTTGTTTAAATGCTGACGGGCATATGCATCGAAATAATTACTCAATTTAATTATACATTTAACTAACACTTGAAAGAAGTATTTGTTTTAATGACTGGAACCAAACCTATGTTTTTTAACAGTAAGATTAGATCTTAATTTAACGATTTTGATTTAGGTGCCATTTTCATTGAACGCAACCCCGCGTAAAACGTGGCTCTACTGTATTTAGAATGTGTCAAAATGTTTGGAAATGGAATGCAATGACTATTTGACACTATTGTACTAATTACTTTATGCAAATAACGTAAGTTGCAAATGAGAGGTAAAAGAACCTGTGACTTGGTGTTTCGGATTAATGGTCAATGTATGTCAAGATAAAGAAAAAAATCAGTTTACCTGTGGAATGAACAATAGTTTGAAAAATTTGTGGATCAGAACGAGTGTTTCAACTCTTGGAGGTTTTTTTTTTTTTTTATTTTTTTTTTAAAGCACAAAACGGCATTTAGTCACAAGTGATAAAAGCAGTTGTAAAATCCCACTGAGAAAATATATATTATGGCTTTAGGGGGGGGGGGGGCTAGGGGTTTTTTTTTTCGGGTGTTTGGGAACATGAGGTTTGGACGTTCTCATAGCTATTTGGTACTTCAAAAGACAATTTCAGCATAAATTCCCATATTGGTTGTGCCAAAAGTTTGTAAACACTTGCTTAAAATTTAATTTTTAGCATTGTGGAAAAAGTTTTCTTCTTGTTTTACTTCTATGCGAGCAGAATTTTAAATTTTTACAAGTGTGTACAAACTTTTGATACACCCCTAGTAATTAATCGAAAAAACTGTTGATAACTGCGCCATACATTCGGAGAACTCTACTCGAATGCCATACTTAAAGACAGATAAAACAAAAATGATGACAATATTTAAAGATCTAGTGTAACACATATTAAAAAATATATATTATTTGACTGACGATATTAACAATCGAAATCATTTAAACTAACGATGCCACATTTCATTGTTTATGTGAGCTCATTAAAAAAAAACTGTCATAAATTAAAATTACGTACTTTTACATTTATGCAAACAGAAAATCTAAACATGTTTTTTTATTTTTTTGAATTCTTATGCATAAGAAATGAAATGTTATAAAGGATAGATAACGTACGATTTTTTTTTCATTTCATTTAAATATCAAATTTAAAATTTTTTGAAATCGAAAGAAGCATAAATTTAACAACAAATTTAATACGACTTGTAGTATTAGTAATATGCAGAAAACTAACGTTAGTAAAATTTCGAATCTAAAAGCGCTTAAAGTCCATTCATTATTTTTCTCAAACTAAAACCGAATGTAAATTCAAATTGATGTGACACATCTGATGAATTATCACAGGAATTTTAAAAGAAATCTGAAACTACGATAAACAGCATCTAAGAAATCGTAATTTTCCTATTGCTAAATTTTATTTTTGAATCATAAATAGAAAAAAATACACTGCAGAAGAAATGAACACATAATGAATTATTAATTTTATTAAAATAAAGCTTCTGAAATTTTAATGCTTTTTACTACATAATTTTATGAAGACACAATCAAATTTTCTCATGAAATGAAAATAGCTTGCCCATTTGTTTTTTTGTATCATCTATATGTTCTAGCATCAGAGTTTAAAATTTTCTGGAAAACAGTTTTTGTAATTCACTACGCATAATGAATTATACGCATTTATTTATACGCATAATGAAGTTATTTAGTTGCTCAGGATTCTGAAAAACTTTTCTTTGTAAACACATTTTTAAAATTATATTGCAATTATGTCTACACATTGGTATTTTTGCGTAAAAATATTTTTATTTTTTTTAAATGCAGAATGGATTTTTACATCACCCAGGATTTAAATCAATTTATCCTCAATGTTCAGTAGCTGATATTATTCGGGACACAATGTCAATCCAAAACTAACTATTCTGGCCTTGAGGCTGAACAACAAATAATAGTGGAAAATTATTTTCCTAGATGATTCTCGAAATTGTGCTTGTCCTTCAAGTGCTTATATATATATATACTAGCTGACCCAGCCACGCGTTGCTGTGGCAAAAAAGTTGGATTAAAATAAACTTTTACTCATTATTTTGATAGAATCAAATAAATATTTTTAATAGAGCTTAAAATAGTATAGCCGATTTTAAAACATATGAGATTGATAATGGGCGTGATTCAATGTAAAAACGATTTCTAAATGTTCCTGGAAAATTATGGGCAGCTGATGTGGCCAATTTCTGCCAGTAACATGTCCTGCCAAAACCCGGAAAGTTTTCCGATAAAAGTTAATAACCTTCCTGAAATCATCTCGGAAGCCTCTTGAAAAATTCGAAGATCTTTCCATTTGAAGTTAGTCGTGTTTCTGGAACTTTAGTGTAAACTTAGGAAGGGATACAAAAAAAAAGCTTATCACCTTTCTGATTTATAAAGGAACTTCTATAAGCAGTAATGCAAACATAGATAAAGCTTAGCCAGAACTGCAAGCAAGTATCGAAAATTTTTACTCATTAACGTTTCGGATTTTTTTTTTTTTTTTTTTTACAGTGCAGGCTGAAGAGAGTACTTACTAAATTTTCTATGGAAAAAGCACTATACTTACGCTTAGTAAATTTTGTAAGTATGACTTCCGCAAAAAAAACAAACAAAAATAACTTGAAAGTGATAGTAAATATCGAATCTGATTGTAAAATAACCGAATGTAGAAACTAAGCGTAAACCACCATACACTTTTAGATTCTACACTACATTTTATTCACCTCAGCTTTCTCTATAGTTTGTAATCAATAACTTCTTTACGAAATACACTAATAGGTATGATAACTTTCCCACTCGTGAGTAGGCGATAGATAGTTTTCCCAAGAGATAAATATGTATATTTCAAGTACAAACCGCAAATAGACATTGTTTTGTCTTAAGATATTTATAGGGTGATTGAAAAAGCTAAACGCTTTGAAAGCTGAAGTCTTCTAAATATGCTTCAAAGTTATGACGCTATTAATGGATTACGTGGCAACACAAACATTTCTCCTTTAAACTTTCCCGACAAAATTGTTGACTTTTGATGTAGAAACGTGTACCGTTGCGTAATTTAGGTGGGTTTAAATCGCGAAAAAGAATAAATTGTTGAGCCAATTTTCAACCGGAAATCGTGTAGTCGCATTCCTGGTGTATCCGGGGAATTTAAAAATTCATTTGGAATGTTTACTGCTTTGTTTTCATCGACAACTGTATAGGCTTGTTCAGCATTAATGGGGAGCTTTTTTTTAAGCCGTCAGTAATGGCTCATTATTCGCAATAATTGTAGCTAAGACAGCGTCATTGCTCTGTTGTTATACGTTGCAAATCAATGTTAACTAAGTCGGTGGCCCAACTATCAAGTGACGGCATATCATAATAACTAAGTGGCAAATTTGAAATTGAAACGCAAAAACCTTCAGTTAAAACTAAAGCTTCATATTCATCTCTTGTGTAAAATCTGGATTTGGACATTTGTGTGTTTGTTAAACTTTATGAAATACGTCTTCAAACGTGAAAGTTATACAGTTTCTCCTTAAAAAAAATGATTGTATCGGATAGTATGTCGTCAAAATTGTTTTAAACAGTTGACGAATACTGTTTCTCCGTATGTCAAACCTGCATCAGAAAGTGTCAACTCCCAATGACTTTGTGCGACCAATAAATACAATTTGCGACATGCATCATATGTATTTGACAGTCGACAATTGACGATCTAAATATTTCTGTCTGTTCGGGAATGTTTACCGAAAACAAAACTGCAACAAAACCAGCGCGATTACTGTGGCAATTATGAGTTTTAAAAAATTAAATTTATCTGGGAATAGACTCTCAATTAGATCACTTTTCGTCTCAACGGCAGTGTAGAAATTGTCTGGCTATTTCTTGTACTGTATATTTTGATACAGATCAATTTCACCGTTTCCAATACTCAGCAATTGCTTAGAAAATACTTATGCGATTAGATTATTTT
This sequence comes from Uloborus diversus, assembly GCF_026930045.1. NCBI lineage: Eukaryota > Metazoa > Arthropoda > Arachnida > Araneae > Uloboridae > Uloborus > Uloborus diversus. The sequence continues at coordinate 60,622,821 of NC_072740.1, forward strand.
ACATTTATACTCGCATGTTCATGGCCAATCGCATTATCTCGACATTACGCTATAAAAACGATTGTTTTAAAAATGCGTTGATTTCATCGGAATAACTGGTAATGTCTGCCGGAAGTCCCCAGACAGTATTCAGACGATTTCGCCTAAAAGTTTATCGTTGCCCTTCAAATCTTGCACAATCCTAGGATGTGCTTCGAATGAACCCTTTTACTCATGAGCCATAGTACACTTATCCCAAATTATAAATTCACTCTCTTGCAACACTACAGCCATACCACGTTTTTTTTTTTCTTTAATGTTACACATTGCGTTTTGTTTGTTATGAATATCTAATAGGCAACTTTAAAGCTGAATGTGCTGTTCGTCTACCATCTAAAAAAAGTAGCAGCAATGCATGACGATGCAATTGTCACTGCAATTGTCTGTTGCAAACGTATGTTTGCAAGAATTAATGATATTAAAAATCTCTTGGGGAACAAAATAAAGAAAATAATTGTTTTCCGCTTAAATTCATTAACCTTCCTGAAATTAACCTGGAATATTTTTGAAGAATTCAGTAGACTTCTTGGTTAAAGGCAGTTATGATTCTGGCTTCTTCAGAGAAGCCTAACGCAGGTTTAATATAATAACCTGGAACCTTCCTGCTTTTCTAAGAAAGCTCTCAAAGCATTAATACACCCATTGCCAACGCGAAGACGGACTCTCAAGTAAGTAGCTCGAATGTAACTCCTCTGCAACTCTTACAAAACTTCGTGATCCAGTTAACTTTTCGCACTCATTGGGTGTTGAGTCAATCTGGACGAACCGTAATCGCTCCGAAACCGATACACCTACTAAATACGTTTAGTTAATCTTGATACTGGTGGAGAAAAATACTTTTCACAACGGTGTGAAATCTGCAATTTGTAGCAATTCAAGGAAACGTTTTGAAAAATATAGTTGATTTTCTCAGGAAGTAAATAATAACCTGTAATATCCCGAAACGTTATATGGAAATTCTAAGCAGCATTTCTGAGTTTTTTTATCATGCTTTATTTAGCAGTAAGTCATACCATGTTAGAGTTGTATCGATTAATTAACTTACATCGCCATCTATTAAGAATTTTTAGAACTAAACAATTAATTCACACTATTATTGCATAATTAATATGAAATTTGCAATAAAAAATTATAAAAACTATCCTATCTTTTAAGTTGAACTAAATTACAGATAGGTATGAAATTTGATAAAAATCGGTTCAGTAGTTTCGTAGTTTACCCCGAACAAACATCGTGACAACGAGATTTTTATATATATATATATATATATATATATATATATATATATATATATATATATATATATATATATATATATATATATATATATATATATATATATATATATATATATATATATATATATATATATATATATATATGTGTGTGTGTGTGTGTGTGTGTGTGTGTGTACATAAATCTGTGCACATAAATACATCCGCTTCTTTTAAGAAGCGGATTTTATTCCCTCCCCCCTCAAAAAAAAAAAAAAAAAAAAATGCATTTTTTTTTTTTTTTTTTTTGTAGTGTTTTTCGAAAATAATTTTTTCAACCTTATTTCGGCAGAATAAATATTTCCCACCAAAATAACAAATGAAAAAAATTCGGGATAAAATATTTTTATTTAACTAGATGCAACACGTTTTCAGAGAATAGGAAATAAAATGGGATACATTGGTATTATTTTCCAAAACTGTCATGAAAAGTAGCAACAGGGAAACCTTCGACAAAGACTAACTCGCGAATTGAGCCAAACAACATTTGTTTATCTGCGGTTTTTGCTCAATTGACACGTTTTTTTGTTAGTAATAAGTATTAGCTTATGTGTATGCAAACGAAACCAAAATATTACTACCGGCGGCTAGTTTTCTATTTCACTTTCAAACTGGATACAAATATTTCCTTAAGTATACTTAGTTTAAAAAAACTTTTAAAAAAATCATGAAATTCTACGGTAAAAGTTACTGGCATCCATGTTGCCAGCAACTTTTACCGTAAAATCCTATTTTAGTGTAAAATTTTACGATACAATAAACGAGAGTTAAAAAACGCAACATGCGAGCAGCAGGTTCGAACTCGGGACCTTCGTATTCGCAGGCAGCTTTGCCGACCGCCATACAGTTGGGACACACCAGTGGAGGAAGAACAGTGTTATCTACTTCGATCTGTATTTCCGTGGTCAATAAGTTGGCGCAATTGTTCATTTTTTTCGGTACAATTCACTGTAAATTTTTTCTGTACTGTAAACACTGCATTTCACAGTAATATTAACTATAAAAGTTTCCTGAATTTTAGCAGTGTATAAGAAACTTCCGTAATTTCTCTTCGTTTTTAACATTCTAAATCAGCTTTTAATTCTCGGGGGTGTCTGGAAGAGTCATCTTGGCTCTCACTTAAATAGAAAAAATTACAAACCGGTTTTTTTCCCTTTCCTCGCTTTGTTAATTCATCGAAAAATTTAATGAGATATCTAATGAACTAAATTGGCATAAACAGCGTATTATAAAGTGGCATATAGCCCAATGTTAAGAATGAAGAAGATTAAAACATGTTTAAACAAAGATGGTTAAAACACATTTTTATGCTTCTAATATTTTATATAAATAATAAGTGTTTCTTTTTTGAATAAAAAAAGGAAAGACTAATGCTTCTAGTAACATGAAAATAAAACCCAAAAAATATAAAATGTTGTTTTATTTTTTTTTATAGCTTTTACATATGTGTTTTGATGACAAAACAATATTGAAAAGTTGCAGCTCAACACTTGTGAACTCAAACAGTTGGCTATCTACCAAAATCAAAATGCTACAAAAATATTTTCATAGTTATTAATGTCCTCCATCTTAAGCTCTTTCTTTCTGCATATTAAAAAAAAGAAACAAAGCCGAGAATAACATTTTATTTATGATTTCATTTAACAAAGAACTTCTTTTTTAACCTAATTTTTAATCCTTTGAGAATTGTTCAACTTTTTAGAGCTTTCCAAAAGAATACTGCTTTTCGTGCTAATTCTTTACATAAAATGCAGACAAAACCAGTCGCGGTTATACACAATGGCTATGTTACCCATTTATAATGTGGAAGGTGACGCGACAGAAACTTTTGTGCAGATCGTTTTAAAAAACAATTGTCTTTTCAGCAAGGATAGAAAACTGAGAAGTAAGCTAATTACCATGCACTTAGTGCTACATTAACGCATCCTAACACGTTGCTTAGTTTTATGATGAACAATTTGATCAAAAAGGTTTTTCTCTCATTAAATCTATTCTTGATTGAGAACTTACCTGGATATCGTAGGATGAGTTCTACAACTAGGTGACTAAAAACTTGGATAACAAAGATTATTCTAATTTGGTTGAAACTTTTTATTCCAAAGACATACATAATTTGAAATGGTAGTGGAATGACGTTAAAATCCAGTCTCCAAAAATTTTGAAAAAAATATTAATTTATTAATTTTTTCTCGAAGCAGTATGAAAAAAACTGAATTGTAGTTACCTATTTGTAATATTCACCTTACGATATATATGAGCGATTTCATTACTTATATAATAGTAATTTTCATACACTTTCAACGGATACTACCACGGATTTAGTTTAAGTTTTGACAGTATAGGAGTTTACAGTGATAGTTCATCATTCATTAACTAACAAATAGCATTTAATGAATCCATTTAAAAAAGAAAACTCCTCTTATTTGCTATTACAACATTTTTATGTTTAATTTTGGAATTTTCAAACCACATAAACGAAAAAAAGTTTTCAGGCAGCTAAAAAAGTATTTTAAACAGTACATGCGGATGTGTGTGCATTTTTCTACGTTCAGTTAATCATTGCTGTTTTTTTTTTTTTTTTGAAAGTATAAAAGACTACGGATAAGCTGCCCAAGAATAACTGGGAGTCTATTATACGTGACAATTTGCAGATAAACTACCAAATTCTTCGTCAAGGATAATGATCAGAATGATAAAAATAATGATCAGTAGTTTCAAAACAGGTTAGTAATTCCTGTGTTCAGGTTAGTAAAGGTGATAATTTACAGTAATCTCGCGATTGTCAGCGAATTAGAGTGGCAGGGTAACCGCGAATAAACGAGTTTTGCGCATAATCCGCAAACAGGTAAAAATCGATACTAGTTGTATGCGATAGCTTTAAAAATCAGTAACACTTGCATATACGTTTAAACTATAACTGGAAACGATAACAGCGTATGTAAAACTAAAACAAGGACAGCTCATTGTTGCAGCCGGATTACACACATATGCGAGCAAATATATCAACTGAAACACATCAAGTTAGGTTATTCCTTAAAATGAGAGGGATTTTGTTCGAAAAAACTGGTGTGACGACTCGCTTCGTGCGTAAGTGACGTAGATCTGATAATCAGTAAGTAGTGTAGATCTAAAGCAGTAAGTCGTGTAGACCTAAGGCAGTTAGTGTAGATTTTAGGCAGTAAGTAGAGTAGATCTAAGATAGCAAGTAGTGTAAATCTAAGATAGCAAGTAGTGTAGATCTAAGATAGCAAGTAGTGTAGATCTAAGGAAATAAATAGTGCAGATCTAAGGCAGTAATTAGTGCAGATCTAAGGCAGTAAGTAGTGCAGATCTAAGGCAGTAAGTAGGGTAGATCTAAAACAATAAGTAGTGTTGATCTAAAACAGTAAGTAGTGTAGTTCTAAAGCAGTAAAAAGTGCAGATCTAAATCAGTAAGTACAGTATATCTAAATCAGTAAGTACAGTATATCTAAATCAGTAAGTAGTGTATATCTAAATCAGTAAGTAGTGTAGATCTAAAGCAGTAAGTAGTGTAGATCTAAAGCAGTAAGTATTGTAGATCTAAAGCAGTAAGTAGTGTAGATCTAAAGCTGTAAGTAGTGTAGTTATAAAAATCAGGTTTCAACTAGTAGTATAGATCAAAAATTGTGTTTGTAATAAAAATCTAAAATTCATTTTGTTGTGTAGATATCTAAAACTGTAAGTTGTGTGGATCTAAAAATCAGTTTGCAGTGTAGATCTAAAACTGTAAGTTTTGTGGATCTAAAAATCAGTTTATAGTGTAGATCTAAAACAATAAGCTGTGTAGATCTAAAAGCTTTGATATCACTTGTAGGGAGAGAGGAAAATAAATAAGAATGTCTAGAAATAGATTTTTCACTCGTAAAGTTAAAAAAGGTGCATTTGTCTACTTTGAGTTAATCATGCCCGAAAAAAAAGTGTCAAACACCGCGGATAATAGAGAGTTTACTATATATTGTGAAAATTATTTTAAACGTTGTTCAATGTAATCTTCGTTTACCCCCTTCTTTAGTGAAGAACAATATATGCAATATATTCTGGTTCCATTTATTAGAATGGAATAAACCAATGAAAATCAGTATATCGTAGAAATAAAGATTTTACGTCAAAAAATACACAATTTTCCCTCTTCAGTTAAAATAAAAAATATCGCACGTGCATTACAAAGAAATCGAAAGAAAGTAAAGAAGAAGTCTTCCAGCCACTCTATTGAAACTGGCAAGACAGTTTTAGTCAAACAGAACAGCAAGAGAAAGTAGCATTGAATCAGTTTCATTTGAAATAGCGAATGAAATGCTCGTTTGCTTAATGAGCAGTTACTTGAAAGTGTATCGTTGAAAGAAACTCTTGTGAGAATCAACAAAAATAATCCACCCTGAAAAAATATGATGCATTGAATTAGAGCCCAATAAATAGCGTAATTATGTTGCCAAGCTTTCACAAACGCTGCAGATGAAGTGCAATACTAAGCGATTTCAAGTTTTTTGAACATATTAAAATAAATGAATAAAAATTGTGAAGTTTTGTAAAAAATCTAACAACACATACTGGGATGATCAAAAATTGATGATTTTTTTAAAACTTTTCCGCACCATGTTTCGTTTTTTGTTAAGAACTTGAGAAAAAAATGTTTTCTATTTTGTACTCTTAGTCACGTTTGTTAAGATCTTTCACGCTCAAAAAAGGTCCTTTTTTATTTCGAGCAATTTGTCGAGTGTCAAAAGTAAAGGTTGATTTGTTTCTAAGTTTTGTTTAAAAGGAAAGGAAAAAATCAAACATTCGTTTGACTTGCCCAAAGCAAAACAAAAAGGCAAAACTCGAATGTGAAGAAGTTATTTTTTTTTCTAAGATAATCCTTGATGGACTAAAGAGCCTTCAGAGGAGCATCAATATTTTTAACTTTTTCTTTCTTTTTTTATTTTTAATTCTTAAAATTTCGTATTGATATAAAAGTAAAATCTACTTGACGATTCTGCAAAATAACATTATAACACTGTTAAGCAAAAAATTTTCCCACCAATGCAAAGACACAATTTTAAACAACGTAAATTAGTTTGAAGAAAAAGAAGGCTAAAAGATCTATATTACCTTTGACAATTGAAAAAACTAATAAACTAATATAAATATAGTTAAAGGACAGTGTGTGATGCGTAACAAGGTTAGAATATATTGATAATTTTTCACTGCATCGAACTAATTTTGCTCAAGTTTCGCGAAAATTGGTGGACTGGTCTTGACCATCATATGCTTTGAAAAAACAATCATGCACATTTTATGGTTTAATATTAGTATAGATAACAAACAAACAAAGGTTTCTACAGTAGTTTATGCAGGGTTTATACAATAAAACTCCTACTTAAAGCAATAATTATGGAAATGTATTTTACTTTTATTGTTGACAAAAGTGCTGCATTATATTTTTTATATATCACTAAACGTTAACGTTTATTGTTAACAGCACGAAACTCATTACATTCTGAAAACTGATATAGCGTTCTCTGATGATGTTAAATAATATTAATTCGGACAAAGCATTTGTTTTCTCACAAACATTCAATTTATGAAATAAATACAAACTTTATGTACATATCGCAATGCAGGAATTATGCAAATGTGAACCGCACAAATATTCCAGATATTTCCATGCTTTTCCAAAATTTTATAAGTTTCTAAACATTTTGTTTTCATAAACCTATTCCATAATTTTATTTCTTTCCATTTCTCTAAGAGACCTGCTATGTCCACACAGAATCCAATAAACTCGGAAATCAGAAAAATTCTTATTCATTTGAGACTGCGCTAACAGCTTTTTTAGGAAACAAACCATCTTCCTTTGAGTTCATAGCCGGCTAAAACATTTCAAGATTCCCTTTGGTAAACATTAACTCGCATTTATCGATTCCACAACAAAAAGCATTAAAGTTTTATCAAGTTACATAAAACTCAAAAACTTATGGTAGCATTTGTTTTAACATTTTATGACGTAGTAAAATCTAGCGTACCATTACAAAACTAGAACGAGCTTAAAAATATGATCCCTTGGAGACGATTTTTTAGTACACCTTTTTTTCCCCGACGCTCATTGTCCGAGAGCTTGGCGGTAAAAATTTTGTTGCATCAAAGCTGTGTTTTTGTTTTTTAACCAATGGCATTCAAACCACCAAAAATCCAGACAGCACGACATCTCAAGGATGGTGATAAAAAGACAGTTTAATTATCGCGAAAAAATTTACGATCTTTTACAATAATGCATAAATTGGCTTCGCTGCTTCTAGAAAATGATTTCTGAGGGCAAGTATAGTTAATAGCTAAACAAAGATGTTATTTTATATTTTTGTTATTTGGAAAATATATTTAACCCTTAACTGATAAGGCAATATTTGAGTGACGTAAGTGGAAAGGTGGATATTTTGTAACTACATCATTATTTTGTTTGTGCACTCCACAAAATAATAGAAAATTAAAGTAAGGCAATTTACAAAGTTTTGTGTGCTATTTATTTAAACAAACACAACTAAAACAATACAAGTAAGCCACATACATATGCATATCAATCCGTAGGTGTAATCGCTGCATAGTCTAATTATTCTTGCGAGCTGTGCTCCCAGTTGAGAGCTAAACAAAATTTTCTTGATATATTTACTTCATATTGATATTGTTGATTACTTATTAATATGGTAAATGTTTGAACCTTTAAACAAATGTAAAGCAAAGTAAGATGCATTAGTAGAAGTAGCAGATTCTTTCATGCAGCTTTTTTCTATAGTCCTCGCAAAAAAAAAGTACCCAACGGTTTTTATTTTGCTCAGAATCTTTTATAGCGCTAATAAGCTTTTAACGATAATTGAATAAAAAGGAAATGATCCCAAGATGTAATTTATTATTCCGATTATGTTATTAAAAATACAATTAAGCATAAATTAACGGCCAATGCTTCGGAATCTTATTTATTTCGCAACATTGTCAAAATTCGTTTGTGATTCAATTTCTACTCTTTTCTCTGAAATAAACGTAAAGCAAAAACAAAGAAAACAGAATACAACAATCACATAGATAGTTTAACAGCCAAGAAATGGTTAGGCTTCAAGTGGTCAATGTTGGCATTCAGCAGTTCCAGACTAGAACATTGTCGCTGACAAATGGCATTACATTAAGATATTAACTTATAGCTCCGCGTTATCTGTAGTTCATATAAATATAAGTTGATTTTTCGTTCAAATATAGGTGCCCACGTAATTCAAATGATTAATGATAAGTAAATATCTTTACTTGTGACAGTTTTACTCTACTTTTCTATACTGGTAGGTAAAGCGCAGTATCTGCAAAAAAATCGTTTTTTTTTTTTTTTTTTTTTTCATTCTTGTCATCTATTGCACTTTAGCTTTTGTGTAAGCTTGTTTATTTGGCTTACACTGAAAAAAAAGCATGAAAAAAAAATCAAGTTAAAACATTTCCCCACTGTTTGTGTGAAATGGAAAACGCGTTTCTTGAACTATCTTAAAAACCCATTTCTGCAAATACTACGCTTTACCTTTCCACGGCATGATATATATTAAATTCATCTCCATTTAAAGTATTGACTTATTTTATCGTTAAGAGCTTCAATGCAATAAATACAAGTATTGTACATAGTTTATATCCCCACCTTTTTTTTTTTTTTTTCGAGCATGATATTTATGTTAAATTTTATTTTTGCAAATATCATTTTTTTTTAATACTGACGGGCTCATATATTCACTACAATTTTTTTTATTCATAAATAAAAACTACAGCAACAAAGTAAATCTTTAATATATTGGTTACTTAACTAGCAAAAATGCCCATAGTAAATTATTTAATGTATTTTTCAAAAATGTATCCAGTGTCGCAAAAACAATATAAAAGTTTTAGAAAAACACAAAAAAATAATGTAAGCGTGAAAGCTACGTAACTTTTTCGATGATACTAAAATAGAATGCTGTCAAATGACAGAGAATGATTGATGGGAGAAATGTTCTAAAATCGAACATGCGCATATTTTTATGCGTGTGCACAATAAACATATAAAGGGGGAGAGAAAAGAAAGAGCTAAAATAACAATAAATTGATTTCGATGTTCCGCTAATATTAGTGCGAAGTGTAAGAATTTGCTATTTACCTCCAAAATTAAATTCAATATATCGATAGAAAATAGGTATTAGAACTTCTCATACGACGCCACCAGTGGCAATAGCTCTCAAGAAACTAGTAAAAGCTTGTTTTAGACAAATTGCTTTTAAATGTATTTCTGGAAAAAGTCACCTTAATTTATAATTCAAACAAAGTAGGGGAATGCAGGGCAAATTGACATTCTTAAGATAATTTATTTTTTTTAAATTAACAATTTGAAAATTAGTTCTGAAAATTGCGATACATAAAGAAAGACAAATATATTTTCTAATATAACTTGCATTGAAACATTTTATTTTTGATAGTAAATTTGTACCTTCAAAAAAAGGTGAACATTTTTCACTTTTTTTTCATGGGGCAAAGTGAAAAATAAATTATTTGTCGAATGGGATATTTTCTAGTCGTCTATGTCGAATGGGATTAGTAAATATATTTACAAAATATTATATAAAACAAATGAGTAAATAAAAGAATGAATGAATAAAGTAAAATAAAATAAAACAATAAACGAATAGCTAAATAAGTAAATAAGTAAGTAAAATGAATCAGTTAATTGAAAAAGTAAATGATATGAATCATTTCCCTTTGCCCTTCATGCACTTAACTCTACAAAGCATTTAAAATACAAATAGCTAAATATTAACTAAATAAATACTACACCGCATATTAGTAGATCTCAATTAATGTTTAAATACTAATAACAAGAATTTTACAATTAAATAATAGCGAATATAATTTTTGACTTACCACAAAACATTACAGTACGAATATCAGTTTTTGAAAAATGGCTTATATTGCCATAGTATTTGATTTTCAGAAGCAATTTTTTCTGGACTTGAATTGACTGCATGGGTTTTTTTACACGGTTAAAATATTGCTAGATAGATGGCGCTAAAAACAGAGAAAATGATTCACCATTTCACATTGCCCCGCATTCCCCTACATAAATTTAAATATTTCATAACTGAGTACCGCTAAATGTTAAGAAAGAAATTAGACAAAACCAGCCACTTGAATCTGATTAGTAATACAAAAACAGAGTGGCCTCACTCATAGTTTGTTGTTCAATGAATCAAAAAATAACGACCTGAACAAAATATAACTTTATGATTTATTAATGATTATTTTTATCTTTATTTTATATTAATCTGATCATTTTTGACTGCTTTTTTAAATCATTTAGGCGTTAGCCTCACAGCAGTGTAAATATTTAAACTTATACCTCAAAAGACGGAAGTGGACACAGTAGCCATTTTGCAATAAATTCAGAAAAATTTTCAATTTCTTTTAACTTCTGTAACATGACTAGTTCCTATTCACTTTAGTATCACCTTGGTTTTCCTATTTTTGCTTACGGATAGAATTCCATATGCGAAATACAGCCGGCTGCCTATACGAGCCAAATTGCAGCTATCATCAAACAAAGTGAGACTAACACTTCACATTTTTGCGTGTAGAGATAGTATCACCTTTTTATGTAGTATAAAGTACTTTTTTAGTCAGCAGAGAAGATGTGTGAATACTTAGGCCTCCTTCACACAAGGTAACTTAGTTAAATCAACTTTCAAACGGGCGGTTATCAGGATGTGTAACCAGATACACTGTTACAAAAGAACCTGAAATTTTACGGTAAAAAGTACTGGCATCTATGTTGCCAGTACTTATTATCGTAAGTTTCTATTTTACTGTAAAACTTTGCAGTAAAAAAAAGTAAAAATGCTTCGGCTAGTTGTGCTGAACAAAAAACCAAAAATTAGAGTACCGGAGTTTGAACCTAGATCTTTTCTGTTGTATAAAAACTGTCTTAACCACTACATTGATTGGACCCGCGGAGAGAACGGGAAAAACAAAGAAAGTGCTTTGCGTCGTAAATTACGTGGTACACCAATTAGCTCTGCAATCGTTTCCTTTTTCCGGTACTTTTTGCTGTAAAATTTTCTCTGTACTGTAAACTCCTTGTTTTACAGAACGATTTACCTTTATCTGTTCCTGAATTTTTAACAGTGTAGAAATGTGAAGAAATCACCCCGCATCCGACATGACAGTCAACTTATCAGACACACCAGCTACACGTGCCGCTAGAATTATCATCCCAATGAATTAAATCAGCTTTTTAATTGATTCAACACATCTGGAATTACCAAGCGTTCGCTCTACACGCAAGTAAACTAGTTGAGTCAACTCGGCTCAGTTTTAATAACCTTGTGGAGCAGCTGCGCGTATAAATTCAGTGTATGAGAAAAAATGTTAATACAACTAAGTTGCATCGAGAGAACACATCGGTCATGGGAACACAAGGGCACAGAATTCATGAGCAAATTTTCACCACATTCCACTATATATATTCAAAATGTTATCAAATGTGAAGTGACTTACAAGTTTCGACGAACGTTATTGCTATGTTTCAGCATCGGTAAGCTCCAGGATTTAGATTCATTCTGTCAACCAAGATTTTGTTGCTGTTATTGGTAAAGGGATTGCTCGTCTTCTGGTCTTTATCAAAAAATCAGAGCTGTCTACATTACCCCAATTAACCGGTTAAACCACAAATAGTGGTAGGTACGGGGGACCTGGAGTGTAAAGTGTGCGAGAAAGGAGGTTATTCGACTTGATCCAAACTGCCATGAGGTGTCATGTGAAGATGTGACAGAGTAACGGATTAGTAACGCTGTTAACTCTTAATAGAAATTTCTAAAATTTGAGGAATCGAAAATTAAAACCATGTGTACCTTATTTCTACAATTACTACTTATTTTTAATATTAATTGCTTCTTTTAATTTTGTGACATACGATCAAAAAAGGTTATCTTACTTTGTGGTACCTGCCACGAGGCGTCTTTTTGGCCACCACATGACTGCAAACGATTTGCAAAGTGATCAGTTCTGCACCTTTTGTATTAACAAACACAGTCTAATTGAACAAATACAGGCTAAGAAATGAGATAAATACAGTGCTACTTCAATAACGCGTTGGACCACTTTTTGCTGCAAAATATGCCGCAATACGGTCCGACATTGAGCTAATTAAACTTCTGATGTTGTCCTGAGGCAGATGGACCCCCTAAATTTTTTACAGCCAGTTCTAAATCTTGCACAGAGTAGTACAGCGAAATCTGGCGTTTCAGCTGATCCCATACATGCTCTTTTGGGGACAAGTTGGGGGAGCGGGCTGGCCATGGAAGAGTCAAAAGGACGTTAGAAGTCTTGAGCAACTCTAGCTGTATGCGGGCGAGCATCATCTTGTTGGAAAATTGCTCCTGGGCCATTTAGGAACTGTCCTTTATGTGGTTGCAGAATGCCATTAACATAAAGCTGGGCCGTTAAGGTTCCACTTAACACAACTGGAGTGGTCCAGTTATCATAGGCTATAGCCTCCCAGACCACTTTTCCCGTTGTGCGGGCAGTGTGTCGTGCGATAGAATTGGTGGAGTGGTGCCTTTCTCCAGGGCGTCTCCACATCCGAGTGTGGATGCTATCTAACTCCAAAACGAATCGGGATTCATCATTGAGCACCACCTTTTGCCAATCAGTGACATCCCAAATCGCTCTGGCTTCGCATCATTGCAGACGGAGTTACCATGTTTTGGTGTTAAAGAGAGAACTCTAAAAGGGCGCTTGGACTGCATACTTCCGCAAGACGTTTAGAAATGCTTCGGGGAACAACTGCTACCTTTACGTCTGCTGGTATGGTGAAACGAGTCACTGTGGGAACCACGAGAGCTTGCCGCACGATCCTTCCATCCTCTCTCAGCGTGGTCTTCCCAGTCGCTCCAAACCCTGTTTTTTGCACGTGGGTACCATCTCGTGTCCACTGCCTCCAACAGTTTCTAACGGAGCACTCTGAACGGTTCACCTAGGCAGTAACACGACTCGTCGACCAGCCTTTAATTTTCATGCCGATTATCAAACCTCCCTCAAACTCGCTTAACTGTGAGAAACGCGTTCTAACTCGTCTACCTGGCATCCTTCACTCATTAAGGTACTCCAAAAATCCGAATGTAATCGTAAAATTTAAAAATCTTAAATTATGCACTGGTTTTTACAGCACTTTTTTTCCCGATTTCACCGATACTATAGGGTAAACCGTCATGCGCATTGACACCAAACTTGGTCATTTGCATATCAGATATCAATCTTCTTATATGCAAAATTTCGCAATTGTACCTTTTTTCTTTCTTGGGGCGCTATTTTGATTGTTCCTGCGTGTATTTGTCACATAACTGCCTTTTTCTTTCTGCTATGAGATATCTTTTGGTAGTCCAGTCAAGGCTGTAAATTAACACGCGGAAAACTCTGAATCGCATTCGACAGACAATATATTCCTAGCTACAAGTAAAACAATATCTTATTCTGAGCTTATATTAATCAAGTACTAACCTTAACTAAGTAATATGGTTTCTAGTCGATGAATATCCGTCAAAGTCGGCTGTAGCTTCAGATAAAAAACTAAAATAATGCTTATTTAAAGTAACGGGATTACGAATTAATTAAATAATTTTTTTTTAATACAATATAAAAGTTCTCATTCAAGAGCGGAAGACAGGAACATAGTTGTGCGATAATCAAACTGGTTTTTGAATAATCTGAAACACACAATTTTGTTTTATTCCCAGGTGAAAGGCATTACACCGAGCTCACGAGATGTTAGTTTCAGTTGCTTTCTCTGAGCTGTAAAGTGAAGCCCTCAAGCCGTTGTTTAAGCAATCACAGAAAAATAATTTCGACCTGAAAACAATTTCTATTTTCACAGTTGAAATGAAAGGCTGAGATTATTAATTTGCAGCTAGATATACGTTGGGAGGAATTTGCCCTATCACAAGAGCAGTCGCTAAAGCCTCTAATTAGCTTTGAATATTAGAAACACATAAAGTATTTACCACGCACCAATTTCAGAATTCGATAACAGCAAGTATTTGAGTTGAAAAGGGACATTGTGGGTTTTAGAAATGCTCGACATAGGTATTACAAGAAGGAAGTAAATATATTGTGTAGATACCGTAAATTTTATCTTTCATTGATAAAGTAGTAAGACATGAATAAAAATTAGAAATAAAAAAAAATAAAATTATACTTTAATGCTGAGCAAATCCATAATGTTTTAAAACTTAAGAAAAAAAAATCCTGCAATGAAAATTGCTTTTTTTCGTAGCTCTTTTTACATGCACTAAGAAAGAAAAATTAAAATATTGTACAGCTGTAAAAAAGGTAATAAAAAAGAAAGAAAAAGTCACTTGTTGTACTTTCTTTAATTTCCCCTCATTTCCTTTACATAATTTCGCATCATTGAACCATCTCGATGTAGTTCGTCAACAATGTCTTTATTTTCAATTGCGCGTAATAACATTTTGTATGTATAAATTTTAATTTTACGTAGTAAAGGGGGGAAAAACCTCAGCATTCAACTAATGCAACGAATCACATTGATCAATATTGAAACGGTGCCATTTTATCACCAATAGAGTTGTCATGCTTCAATAAGTTTCATACTCAACATATTTTCTGCGGCAAATAAATTTTCCGTATAATGTTTTCGAAAAAGAGAAATCGTTTTCCAATATGCCACATAACTTAAGGCACTTGAAAATGTTCTTCGATTTGTACGAAATGCAGGTTTTACTCGGATTTTTGCAATAGAGTTTTGAACAATTCTTATGCATTCAAAAAAAAAGGGGGGGGAGGGGATTGAGAACACAGGTTTTGAATTCAAAGGAAATTAAATCAGTCAGTAGGCTGATTAAACAAGCTTTCTATTGATTTTTAAGCAAAATAATAATAGCTTTAAAGAACAATTAAAGCAATGCGGTAAAAATGCAAAGTGAACCAGAAGTGAGGAATAATTTTTAAAAAACTAACAAATAAAAGGACGGTTTGCATGCGGTGAAAGGGAAAACGCAGGATATTTTTGTAAAGTAAAGAGCAAAATAAACTGAATTTTCTCTTTCACTAACAGAGGGCATAAAAATTAAAGTTATTGTTACATTCAAGTCAGCTTACAATTATTCAAAATACGCTTTCTGCCTCTTAGCAGTAGGGGAAGCTGCTGTACCCACGGACGGTTGTATCTACGGACGTTGGTCGGGAAATTCCGGGTACCGTCGAAAGAGATCCTGATTGGGGTTCAACGTGTGTCACAGCCCTCTCCAGTACCCCAGGAAATTTCAAGACCATCAAACGAACATTTAAGGTTCTAACACATTTTTTAGGTTTTAATAGGATCTAAGTAAAAAAAAAAAAAACATGAGCAATTCCTTTTTTTTTCGTCCATCATGGATTGTATTATTCATTTTTGTTGTAGGTATCATGACTGGCTTGCAAAACCAAAATGGCGTACCTTTGTACCCAAGGACACATAGCTATATGTACCCAAGGACGGCAATTTTCAGTTTCCTTGGGTCACACGTGAGTCTTCTTACAATGTGAAATACTTCAAGATGGTGCCTTGTCACCAACGTCCGAAATTTGCTTTCAACAATTATGATGAATTTGAAGTAGGGTTTGAAGACATAGTGTTAAAGTAACACCCACCTGTTGCAGGATCTACAGACCGTCAATCTCACCTGTTTTCATTTGAAGTCGACTTTTCTAGAATTTTGTTGATTTAATTTAAACTGAGTTTTTTTGTAATGGATTAATTTTCTAAGTTAAAGGCTTCAATTTTCATATAAATTGAGGTTATCATGTAGATACACAGAGAACCATAATATCATGAATCTAATTATTTTTTTTTTGTTCAAAAAGTATTAATTATTAATAACATCATTAAATCTCTTAAGAGTAATAACTTTTTAAAAGAGTTCACTAATGTTAAATATTAAGAAAAATTTTAAAAAAAAACGGGAAAAAACCCTTGATTAATTTTCTAAGTTTAATTTCTGTTGGATTTTTATTTGATGTTATTTTCAATGAATGTTTGAAGTATTTCAATATAAAATGGCTTATGAAAATGTGTTGAGTATAACTGAGTTCCTCAGAACTATTTATACATTATTTTTTTGTATGTCCATCGGTACAAAGGCACCTG
This sequence comes from Uloborus diversus, assembly GCF_026930045.1. Taxonomy (NCBI): domain Eukaryota; kingdom Metazoa; phylum Arthropoda; class Arachnida; order Araneae; family Uloboridae; genus Uloborus; species Uloborus diversus. The sequence continues at coordinate 60,639,324 of NC_072740.1, forward strand.
TCTGCGGGTCGAAAGGGGTGTTGTACCCACGGACAAAAAAGATGGTTTTTAAGAAAAACTTTTTGAAGAAGAAGGCTTTGAGACTTTTACCTTACAAAAATTGCCAAATTTGATGATAAGTAGTAGATTCTGCCAGATTTTTTTTCCGATCGATTATCCACTCCCAGAGACCAGCAAAAATTGAAAAGTAAATTTTGTCCGTGGGTACAGTAGCTCTCCTATGTAGCTCGTAGAAGCATTTCCCGATCTGCCCAAAACTATTCATTCTTGTAATACTTCGAAATAAAAGCGTTTCTTCTATTACATAAATAATTTTAAACTGCGTAAATTAATTTGCTTTCATCGTCCACCTGAGTCTGATGTCGTAAAAAAACCGCAACAGAAATGCTGATTTCCAAAAGGTAACAAAGATCAAAAAGAAAACACTGACTTATAAAAGTTTGGGATAATGTTACCAGTCTGATATTTTAATAGCATTTTGTTTTGGTAGGTTGCTGCAATAATAGTGTATTAATAAAAATTATTTTAAAACCGTTATACCATTACTCGATGCAGTCAAAATTATGAAACACTTAAGCAAAAATGTTTATATTTGGTACGCAGTGTACTATGGTAAAGAATAACTTTTGGTCAAAGTTTAAAATTTGTCGACGAAAAAATTAAAACAGTTATAACACGTCCAATACTTCGGACTTCTTTTAAAATTAATATTTCAGGAACAAAAACGATGAAATATCAAACAAACTTTATTTTAAAATGTCCTCCAGACAATAAACATATAAGCATTTGAATTGAATAATAAAATATCATATACTTTTTAAAAAGTCAAGAAAAAAATCTTGTTTTGCGACGAGAACCTATGGTTGGAAAAATGAGCCATAAAAGTTCTGCCACCACAAACTGGTTTAAAAATTGAAATTCTTTTTTTTTTTTTTTTTGCATTCAATATGGAGTCTTCGACATTCCCCCTGCTCCATCACTGCATGCAAGCGCATGTGCAGTTGTAACACTGGATCATGTTGCTTTTTATTTATTTATAGCTGTAACGCTGAGCATTTTATCACCAATTGTAAGCTGAAAAAGGTTTTTTTTTTCAGAAAGTATAATGATCTTGAATGCTGTCCTCATTAACAAGAGTAGTTATCTTTTAATGTGTGTTGATTCGTAAACTTGAAATAAAAATTTACCAGCTATTTGTGATTTATGAACCAACGCTTTTTTTTTTTAATTTCACCCGTCATATTATTAATTTGATGCCTCATAACATTGTCTTTAATTTGCATTTTATCCGCCTCATTCATTGCATCGGAACTATTGTTCCCTGTATGATTTCGTTACACGCTGGTAAGAATAAATGTTTCACTCACCGTTGGCATGCAGTTTTCAAAGCAATTTGGCAATTAATTAAACTAGCAAGATTATATCTAAACTTTTGCGCAGGTAAAATACATTTCTATGCAGTAAGTTACCGCTCCTAAGCCAGAGATAAGGTAGAACTACATGATGAGATGACATCTGCCTCCAGCTTGGTTATTGCCTATTCCAGACTGTTGAGTTCATAACAAGACGAAACTGCGGTCTTTGGATAGATAACCGGACTGTCAATATATTGCATGTAAAAAAATCTCTGTTCATCTATTTTTTATCCAAAAATACCAGGGCACACCAAGGACCTTGCCTCGGCACACCGGTTGAGAAACACTGCCTTAGTTTATTGTTACACTGAACTCATCAAATTAGATTGCTTCTGCTTGTCACAGATATGATAATGCTAATCCAGCATGTCTTAAACTTCGTAGTGGTTTACAATATTGATTCTCACGAATATGTTTCTTATTTGTAGAACTCGTTTTTTTTCTAATTTTGATTTATTCTTCTGGCAAGAAGTTAACTAATTTGGTCGTTTTTCGTAAACTTTTGTGAATCTGACAATGATACTGGAATCATAGTTTTGACGAAATCAACTAAGATATGCCATAGATCCTGTTTCGCTAAAAGTTTACTAGACAAGCCTTTTTGAGGAAAAAAAAATATGGTGAAATGCAAATAATGACCCATCTAAACCTTAAGATACGACGGATATCGACGTAAAAAATTGTCCTTCTCTCAAACTGTTTCAGCGACCGTGTAAAGAATCACAATGCAAAACAGCTGCGATGAAATAAACTACGTCAAAATGGGGTCGAGAAGTTCTATTCTACGTCTATTTTAAGAATTCTGATGTTGTAGGAAGTAGGCAAATTGCCAAAACGCCTACGTTTCCAATAAGTAAATAGATAATAGTAACCTTGGGTTTAGTGCGACGACCTTAATAAAAAGATGTAAGGAGTACAAAAAACATATTGCAAATACATTAGATTTGCTATTCTGAAAGATAGAGTTCTTTTTAAGAAGGTTTTTATTTTCTCATTAATTCCTTTGTTTCAGTCATATTTTGTGTGTGAGAGAAAGACCCCCGTTAATAAATCTGATACATTTTTTAAAGTTACTGTTGATGAAATTCTGACTAATTTTATATTTACATAATAGAGTTAATCTTTAAAATTTTTATGACTTTTGAAAAAACAATTGTTATTTGACACAATTTTTCTGCTAAGTAGGGGAATGTGGGGATAGTGAATCGGTTAAGTTGGCAGATTTTTTTTCAAAAGGAACGAATCGGAAATTTGTTTTTAAAATTACACTACATAAAGGAAGAACATTGTAATTTATAATAAAACTTGCATTGAAACAGTATTTTTTATTTTCTTGGCAATAAATTTGAGTCTTCAAAAAAAAAAAGTGTAAATGTTTCACTTTTTTTTTATGGGACAAAGTGAAAAATTAATATAATTTTCTAATGAATCATTTTCAATTCGATTATAAAACATATTTTTTATCCAAAGAATCAGTAAATAAAAGGTTGAATGCATAAAGGAAAAGATAATGAAACACGAATGAATGAATAAGAAAATAAGTGAATGAATGAATAAATAAGTGAAATACTAAATGAAGGAATGTAAATACATTAAAAAATAAAAACACAAGTGATTTATAATAAATGATTGAGTGAGTAAGTGAAACTATTTCCCTTTGCCCCATCCACTTTGCACCGTATATACTTGAGTAAATGTACAATTTATTTAAAATACAAATAAACTTAATATTAACTAAATTAATACTGCATTGAATATTAAAGGTCTCAATTAATATTTAAAATGTAAAAAAATAAGAACTTTATCATTTTATAATTTTAAAAATAATTTTTGAATGACAACAAAATATTACAATATGAGTATCAAGTTTTTAAAATTGCCTTTATTACCGAATGCTTTAATCTTCGGGGGTATTTTTTTCCAGACTGAAATACATTACATATGGTACTATATAGTTAAAATAATACCAAATAAGTGGAGCTAAAATCAGAGTAAATATTTCACCATTTCACTTTGTCCCGCTAGTTCACTTTGCCCCATGTTCCCCAACATTATATTTTAAAAGAACGTTTTAATGAGTTTTCTTTTTTTTTTTTTTTTCCTTTGAAATTGGTATGGCATTTTTAATCATACAATTCTTATTTTGAGCAAGACGTTGTTAAATTACTATAATTTTTTCCGTTTCTTTATTTACTAGTCTAAGTTTCCTTCTCAGCTAAGAATGATTTAAAATATAATAGAAAACGAAATATTTAGTGTTCTAAACGATTCAGTATAGGGGAGTATCTTGTACCTTGGGACACTTCTAACTTCTAAGAATCTATTTTTAGCAGCCATGTTTTTGTAATCTCTAATAGCGACATTCACCAGTAAATAGTACCATAGCAACAATCAGCATCAAAATAGTTAAATTGATGATTTTGTTAGAGAAAGAAAATTTCACGACTCCAAAGTAAATATTATTCAATCTTATTTCATTTCCTGTCTTTATATTTGTAACACTAATCAACTGAATTTTATTTTGTTATAAAAGAGAAGTACTTAAAACATTTTTGTTATGAGAAAGAAAGATAGTGCATCGAGATTGACGACCATTTTGGTTTTTCTTAAACCGCGTGGTGATTGTACCTTGGGACAGCTAACCTTAGGACACGCCCAAGGTGCATCATATGCATGGTTCTTAATAATTAAGATCTGTTTAGGAACATAAAAAAATATTCTAATCTGATTTAGCATTTCAAACATATTTAATGTTAGCGAATTCATTGATTCATTAGTTATAATTTAATTTATTACCATGAAAAACATATTTTTTTTTTGTTTATTGGTGCTATGTTGGTTCAAGTATGGCTGTTTCCTGAATCATGAAGAGTTTCCCATGGTACTACAGGATGTGTCCCAAGGTACAATAGGATGTTGTACCTTACGACCGATTGGAACTTTTACTTTAAATGGCAGGCAATATTTTATTTTCAAACTGTCTGAATCTTAAAAAATATATTGCAGAGAAATATGTTGGAGTATTTCAATGTGACTTTTAGATTTTAATCTTGATTTAGGTAATTGACGTTAAAAACAAAAATATAAAATGAGTCCCTAGGTAGAAAACTCTCCCCTACTTTCCAAATTCGAAATGTTTGCATTTACTCTTTATTTATCAAATGCAGTTTTAGGAAAACGAACGAAAGGAGTTCTCACTAAAGTCAAAAGCTGTATTATTTCAGATATCTCCGTTCTCGGATCCATCAGCATAACAAATACTTTATTTACCGTTCATCATCTTTTCAACGAAGCGTTAAATTACCACTCAAAAACAAGACAGCGTAAATTAAGCTAGGCCCAGCGTATTCAAAAGCACGTATACCAATCGAATCAGAAACCCACTTGAATTTAATAAACTGCCAGAGCACCTCCTTTCAGCAATTAACCAGCCTGAGTGAATTTTAAATAGATAAGGCAGAAAATTTTTCAGCACAATTCTTAATTCCAAACGCTGTATTTGTTCAATCGTAAACTCCAAAGGATTACACCGTGACGGAATACATGCTGCAGATGAGGAATACAGGGAAAATAACCTGCGGCATAGAGCGAGAATTTTCCCACCCCAACTTAATGTTAATGCTATAGGACCTCAGACTTCACCACTCTAGTAAAATGGAAAAAGGACATCGCACAGAAAACGCGCCAAGTCAAGCGTTCACTTTTCTTATTACATACGTTCAGGATAGTATGGATGACATGCGAATAAGATTTTCTATCCTTAATCTTCACGTGGAGAGGCTTTTTGTTTTGGGATGAAACTCTATAAAGCTGTGTGAGGGCCTTTCTTATGCTGATAAAATTTATCTGTGAATACGAAAATATTCCTAAGATATACTATGGGTGAATATTTTGTATTCAATTTTGTTTTTTGTGTTAAGTCACAATAAGTCGATACTTCTTCCAATTTATTAAAATATCAGCAGTGAGCATCAAAGGGACGTAAGAGGAATCTTTGTTTCGAGCGAAACGCATTTAAAGTTTAGATCTTAGGTACGTTTTTATTGATTTTTTTTTAACATGCAGTATAGTAGCACCCACTAGAGCTACAGGAACCCTTTATTGCTCTAAAACAGAGATGAAGTATTCCTACCTTTTGTATTTATTACCTGTGCATTTTCAATTTTGCGCTCATCTCTTTGCTGCTCACTGCCTCTCTTATTTAAGATGTTGAAAATTTCTCAATATATGAATTAATTATTGTAAAAAATCCGTGCTTTCCTAAGCGAGATTTATAAAAAAAAATATTTTATCATTCGTTTTATATTGCATCAGCACTTTCCTTTCAATAGAGGTAACTATTTGCCTCCTTATTAAATGTAAACTGTGTATGTCTGCATTTTCTACCACGGTATTTCCACAGGGTAATAATATAAAACATTGGTATTATCCAGAAACTTTAAGATAGAGATTTTATATCAATGCTATTTGAAAGAATGCGTGCACTAATTTTTTCTCACCTTTCTTTATTACGCAAAATAATGTCAAAATTATCAAGAACCCATCCAATTAAATTTAGAACATATTTTAATTGGATTTATCTTTAAAGTGAATTATGTTAACTTTCCAGTAAATTAGTGTTAAATTATAATTGTTACTTAAATAACTAACTCAGTTAGATATGTATTTGAAAAAAGAAAGTAATTGATTATTATTTCTTTAAAGTTAGTTTTTTTTTTTTTTTTTTTTAATTTCAAATATTGATTTCACACTTTGATTAGATTTCTTCTGTAAAACACTTAAACTGACAAAATAAAAATTTGTCTATAAAAAACTGCCATAAAGCCGTATTAAGAGAGATTTCGAATTTCAAGCTTCGTAAACGTCCATAATATGAATTTCTTGGCACTTTCTTACTTGCCTTTTTAAAACAGATTTTATGAATTAAATATTTTTTTAAAAACATTCATTTCTGAATACGCAGTTTTTTTTCCTATAACTTAAAGTTGATGTGTTTTATTTCACGTATAAATTTATGACCTTATAATTAATATTGTAATTTTTTCTTTTCCTTTTTTTAAATGCAATTTATTTTGGGAATCAGCTAATGCAGTTAAAAGTTCCAATTACTTATTTCTACCGAGTAAGTTACTTATTTATATTTTATTAGTATGAAATATCTTTTAATAAGTCAAAGCATACAAATTGATATCGTTTTAAATAAACGATGGATTTTGCCAGAAGTAGGCTTGAGAAAACATATAAATAAATGTTCTTATACGTAAGAGAGTTTAACTGCTTATAGAAATATGGACATGAAATTTTAAACTTGTTACTGATAAGAGTATTTTCTTACTAGAAAGAAAACTGAAATATTCAAAGAGGATTTATTCAATTAATGTAGTTGTGAACGTATAAACTAAAAGTAAGAGTGACACAAAAGTGTTATTTTCTCTTATCTTACTTTATAAGAAACATAACTTAATGTCAAAAAAAGTCAACATGGGGGAACCATAGAGAACTGAGTAACAGCTGTAATTGAGTATAACTGTTAAGGTATCCACTTAAAGGAGGCAACGCATAAAACCATATTAGTCTCCCTCCTCCCATTTTTACTTAAATGAGCATACTTGATGGTGAGTCAAAAAAAAAAAAAAAGGAGAAGACACATGAAAATGAGTATTATACATGTAATTAGAGACCATTTCGAAACAACAAGCAAAATTTAGCTGTTGATCCAATAATTTAAGCTTTGGTGGGATGAGTTAAAGTACTTAAGTAAAATAAATAAAAGTGTAGATAGATAAAATTGCAGAAGTGAAGATAGAAAAGCGAGTTTTTACGAAGCATCATGATATTTTGCTGTTGTGTATGCATACAACATTTTTAATTCATGGGTATCATATTTAGAAAGCTCTATGAATATAAAATGAACGAAGAATAATTGCAGTATAAAAACTAACTGCTAGCAGGCATTTTTTTTAAGTTTTAAAGACTTCCCCTTTTATATACGTAAAACGGCGAAAAAATGGCTTGAAGCTGTCGCCTTGCCTAAACCTTTAAAACATTGTTTCAAAATTCGCGAAAAAGCCCCCCTGTTTTTCACTCCACAGTCAAGAGAATTGAAAAGAAGAAGTGTTCAAGCAAAAATCGATTTTATTCTATTTCCCGGTCGGCTGGCGGTTCTGTTACGGCTGTTAACCAGCTTTGGGCTCCATCTCCGTAGTCTCCTCCTAACCCCCTTTTCGAACTTTCCTCCCATCCTCTCGTTCCCCCCTTCTCGAAGTGTTCGCGGTTTACTTCCCGAACCCCCTCCACCCCTTTACACACCACCAGCTCCGAATAAATGCACTTATCTTTCCCCGAAAAGGACTGTAATCCAGTTCCTCATCTCGATAGGAACTGAAAAGAACCGTTCAAAAACACGTATACCCACGGCGACCGAGAGAGGAGTTTTCAAGGAAAACTTTTATGCTACGGTTTGCTTCTCAAATTGATAGGCTCTTTAAGCTGAAACCCTGAAGGAGGTTTCCTTAATGAATACATCTTCAATGCCTCTTAAAAGCTTGCTATCTTACTTCGAAACATCAGTTTTTCTTTTTCATTTTAAATTGCAAGTCTTTTTTTATGTGGCTTACTGGGCATAGTCAAACCAAAAAAGTATGATCATCATATCAAAATAACAATCGCTCTTTTATAGTTAGACGATCATCATATTAAAATAATAATCGCGTTTCTATAGTTAGGCGATCATCATATCAAAATAATAATCGCGATTTTATAGTTAGACGATCATCATATCAAAATAATAATCGCGCTTTTATAGTTACTATACGCTAAACGCTAGCATATAAAAATTTTATAATTGTTGGTCCGTTTAAGAGAAAGCCAAGAGTTCAAGGAAAACTTTTGTATGCTACGGTTTGCTTCTCAAATTGATAGGATCTTAAAACTGAAACCCTGAAGGAGGTTTCCTTACTGAATATATCTCCAATGCCTCCTAAAAGCGTGCTATCTTACTTCGACACATCAGTTTTTCGTTTTCCCTTTTAGATTGCAAGTTTTTTTCAGCAATCACGATTGCTTATTGTTCTCATTTGACTGTTTTGAATTAGTATCATTTTATTTTCCCACCAGCACCCTCTGCCAGCACCACCGTCGCGTCGACCGGCCTCACGATGCTGCTCCTCTTGCGAAAACCGTCTCCAGGTTGCATCCATACCCTACACACACACGCATACACACACGCCCACACACATACACACACTCATGCCCGCGCACAGACACAAACACTTATGCCTACATACACACACACGAACGCCTACACACAAACGCGCGTACACACACAGCACTGCATACACTACACGCACACACATGCATACATACATACACACACACACACACACATGCGCCTACACAAACACACACGCGCATTCATACACACACACGCTCGTGATTGCGAAAAACATAATTTGAATTCAAGATGCCAAAAATTCAAATTTAGATTTTTTTTTTTTTTTTTACGTGGCTTACTGGGCATAGTCAAACCAAAGAAGTATGATCATCATATCAAAACAATAATCGCACTTGTTTGGTTAGACGATCATGATATTAAAACACTAATCGCGCATTTATAGTAAGACGATCATCATATCAAAATAATAATCGCACTTTCATATTTAGAAGGTAAATGCATGCATATCAAAATTTCCTAATTGTTGATCCGTTTAACAGAAAGTCAAGAGTTCAAGGAAAACTTGTATGCTACGATTTGCTTCTAAAATTGATAGGCTATTTAAATTGAAACCCTGATGGAGGTTTCCTTAATAAATACATCTTTAGTGCCTTTTGAAAGCTTGCTATCTTGCATCGAGAGATCAGTTTTTCTTTTTTCATTGTTCGTCGCAAGTTTTTTTCGTGCCTTACTGGGCAAAGGCAACTCAAAGAAGTATGTATGATCATCATATCAGAATAATAATCGCGCATGTATAGTTAGAAGCTACATGCATGCATATCATAATTTTATAAATGTTTGTCCGTTTAAGAGATCATTCAGAAGTTGAAGTCAAATCTAGCGTATCATCCTGCTGTATATGTTAATACGTTAATACGCGAGTCAATTCATTGAAAATTCATTGAAAAAAGATGTTGCTTTTGTTTACCTTTGCTGTCTATCCAGTCTGACTTTTCGGCTTGATTAAAAATATTTTTTATTTATTTAAAAAAATAATTTGACGTACATTACTTGGCATAGTCAAACCAAAGAAATATTCTCATCTTATTCGAATAATAATGACAATCTTATAGGCACAAAGAATATTCATCTCAGCATTTTATAAATATTGGTATGTTAAAGAGAAAAGTCAAGAAGTTTACTTAAAATCAGGCGTAATTGTAAACAACATTTAAACTTTAATATCTTGATACACAAATTAATTCACTGAAAATCAAAAGCTATTGTCTCTGTTTACCTTTGTTACAAGAGCTGATCTGATTTGTGTTGCTTTTGTTTTTGTTAGTCTAGTTGTTTTATTATTTTTTATACATTCATTGATCCATTGATTGTAGACATCAATTGTCGTTAAAATGTATGCACTAATTTGATTCATCTATATATTGTGCAAAAACTTTTGAGAAGATGTAGGCAAATCATCAAAAAATGAGCAATTTTAAATACCTTGTATAGCTCGAATTATAGTGAGGCTCCTTATAATTCTAGCAAAACTTCAACCCAAAAGGCAATTTCAATACATTTCGGAACGAAAATGCATCAAAAAGTATACCTATTTTGAAATACTGCATACAAAACATAATTATTTTGATTGACTTTTGGTGGAAGTATGTATTTCATTCTGTGTTTACATAAAGTGAAAATATTTTTCATTTTGCGTATTCCGTGAATGCTTGGGGAAACTAAATTTGATCTCTACATTTAGTGTTTGAATGTTGGATTGGATTTACTTACTATATACACATGGGAACTGCCAATAATTTAGATCAAGCCTCACATTAGAAATGTTTATAATTTTTAAATTAAAAAGAACATTTACTGTCAGTAATTTAGAAATAAAAAATTCAGCTTACCATGATTTATATAGTTTTGCAAGGTGAACCTAGGAACTATAGTCTTAATGCACTTTGTTTCACTTCTTTTAAAATAAAATTTAAATATTTTGAAGCAACATACTTGCCAAAAAAAAAAAAAAAAAGAATTGACGATGAGAGAAACGTAATATGTACCATAGGGGCAAAATAAATTTTTTTTTTTTTTTTTGGAGTGTTAAAAATAAATAACAAAAAATAAATGTGCCCTGACATCCTTTAGTTAGTCTACATTTTTGCAAATATAATTTTTACTAGTTAATGATGCATCATTAAACTAACTTCACTTAGAACCTTCAATCATGTGTAACCACGCAATTCACTTGAGTTTTAAGTACATGAAAAAAATTAAGTAGCAACTAAGTGTACATACATATATTACATGACATATATTATACATATATATTTCATGAGTGCTAAAAATACGTTATTTAGGTGAACATGTGGTGAATCAATTATATTTTTTCATCTTTCACCACTCGGCTACAAAAGATCTCTCCTTCATCAAAATTGAATAAAAAAGAAACAATTTACAAGCTCGAATAAAAAAATCCATCACCTTTTTTAGCCACCATTGGATGTCGAAAGGAAATCCACGAGCAGACATTCTTTTCTTTTGAACAAAACCGCAGGGTCCGGTAGATATCCGGAAGATTTACTCCCGGACTCCCATACTTCGCTTTTTGAATCGGAACCCCAGCCGAGAGAAATTCATTTCAAGTTAGATTTTTTTTTCACAGTATCCATTTTGAGCCTCCCTTTCTTGAAAAGTTGTCTATTGTGTTTTTGACGGTGTAGTGAAGTTGGTTTTTCCATTAATACAGATAAATGCAAGCATCGATAGAACTTCATGAGAATACTTAATTAAAATCGGTATTTTCTTCCGCAATCTTCTTTTGTTTTCCCGAGAGTATTTGGTTTTAGGATACAGTTTCATCAATCAATGATGCATTTCAAATGATTCATTTAAAACTTTTGCTCTGACTCGTGGTTGGCTTAATTTATCACTCAGTGGTAATTGATTGGAGGGAAGTAATTAATTTCACTAGATTAATATGATAAATGCTTATGATTATTTCTATAGCTGGACTCACAAAGCGATAGACAAAATACTGTTTAACATCATCAATTATATATAAGTGCTTTTTTTTTTCACCACTTATTTGAAATAATGTATTTATAATGAAAAAATCTGAGTTTTCCCTGGGAAAAAAAAATTTCTCGAGAACAAAATAATGAGATAAAAAATTTTTTTTTTCGATCTGGGGTTTTGATTTTCGAAAAATTCACTACTATTTTAACTAATATCCTACAAGTCGGTATGAAACAGTAGTGTAGCAACTAGAAGTAATTCTTCTGAAATTCGATTCTTTTTTTATCTCCTCCCCCCCCCCCTTTTGTTTTTACATTCATTCTGACAAAATTTAGTTTATACAGATACGAATAGATTATTCCACCTTTTGCTTTTCAAACCATTCAAAACACTAAATATTGATACAATTTGATAGTAATATGATGCTCAATTAAATGTCCCGTAAAAAGAATGTTCAGCATTTTAAATGTAAAATCCAATCTTCAATTAGATTTAGCAAACAATTAGAAAAAAAAATCATCTAATAACAAATAAGAACAAAAGACTAAGTTATGAATAAAACTTTTTTCATGTAAAATACTTCATTTGGATACTTTGCTATGCATTAAGAGTTAAAATATTCCCTTGATTCTCTAGAAACAGACTGAAAAAGCAACAAATAAAATAAAAATATCTTCCTTTTTTTAAGTATATATTGCTTATCATTCACTAAATTTGGGCACCTAAGTGTACAATAAACAACATGACATGATACAATCCATTGTTTTCGTAATAAATTGTAGCTTAAGAACTCTCAAATCAAATTGGTTTAATGAGTAAAAATGAAACTGAGCTTCTTAGCACACCTTTTAGACTTTCAGAAAATATTAAAATATATATAACCATTTGTACAGCTGATGAGATATGAAAACTAATAATGCGACGTCAATGTCTGAAACTAAACAAACTCTAAGAAATCTCAAGAATCACGTACATGTAACGTTTAGGATAAGATGAAAGCCGTTCCTTTAACATGAACCTTAATTCCTGTGACAAACAGCTTTCTGTCATTAAGCCAGTAAGAAGAATAGTAGTCAAAAACCTCAAAATGGCATAATCTATAAAACAAGCAACAACATTCTTTAATGACGAAAGCTAAAGAACGCAGAAGCTTGATGAGCTGCATCATTAATCAGCACTACCCCCTCTAACAAGGAGAGATTTTCATTTTCATTCTTTCCCCCCCCCCCTTTTTTTTTTTGTTTATTTTAAAATGCGGAGAAGCATTGATTACATATTTTCTTACTTTTTGTACCAAAATATAATAGAGTAGAATGAATTATTTGATCTTTTTGAAGCTTTCCGTTGCTCAAGATTACCTTTAATGTGATTTTTGGATTATTAATCACCCATTACTTGCACTGGGTTTCTTAGATCAATTTTTATGAAAATGGTGGCACACCGTACAAAAATATTGTGGCACAAACATTTCATCTTTTATGCACCTTTTGGTGCAAATATGATTTATGCATTTATTTGGAAAGATTACACGTCAAAATCGAAATAAAGTCATTATCTCAAAGTGAATTTTGACTCATAGTCCACACACTGCATTCATAAATTCTTCCTTAAAAATTATTTATTTTTTGATATGTTAGTGCTAGAAATGAACAATAAGTTAGTTTACTAAAGAAGAAAGCTATTTTTTTTTATTATTAACTGAGTTGATTATATTAATAACTGCGTTGTTTATATTTCTGCTGCATTAAAACATGAACCACGCTTTGATTGATACGTAATAAAAAGGGGTAAAGTTATGGTTGCACAAGTAAAAACTAATTATAGTTTAGAACGAGTAAAATCTCGTTATAAAATCCTTTTGTGCTACAGTCGTACTTGTTTATAACGAGCTATGATTTATCGAGAATCCGAGTTTAACGAGGAAATCAGAATTATTTGGTGGGCACAATGTTAATTCTGCGGGAGCATAACTCGCTTTTAACGAGCAAACCCCGGTTAAAGCGAGCAATATTTTGTGATTCATAAAATTTCTATTCACTTCCAGCTCAGTTTTTTTTTTGGAAAAATTTCCGAAATCAACCGAAAGTTAGTGGTGAGTCAGAAATCCTGAGAACAGAACTTTTTTTTTTTAATTTGGGGAATAGAGGAGTATTTGAAAAATATTTGTTCATTAGGTGCTGCCAAAGTTGTCACTTCTGAGATATTACTGAGGTTGTTGTAGCTCTAATTCAAACTAAAGCAGATGAATATAATCACGAAAGCGACAGCAATAACGACAAAGAATCCAAGCTGTAGCGAGCTGTGGTTCTGATGTTTACACAGGTGCTGGGGCTGAGCCCACTTTACCTGATATCTATGGGGGGGGGGTCGAACACAGTCAAGTGCATTATATATACAGAAAAGCTTGAAACTATTTTGGAAGTTAGGGATGCAAATGACTATGTTTTTCGAGCAATGAGCATTTTTTGATTAACAGTAAAGCAAGATAGAGACAATAAGACAGTTCAAAGCATATTAACTAAGTTTTTTGGCACAGTACAGAAATAAAGTAAACACAAAGCATGTGTGTTTGAATGTTTATGATTTTTTTCACGAACCCGTTTTATTACGAGCACTCGGTTATAGGGAACAAATATCGAGGTCCCTTCGCTCTCGTTATAAGCAAGTTCGACTGTACTTATGAATCAGTTAAATGCTTAGTCGTGTATAATACGTTACACGTACGCCATGCAGAAAATCTTCATGAGGTGAAATAATATTTTAACGGAAAGCGATTGTAAGAAGAAACAAGAGAACAATACGTTGATACAAAGCCCTGTTAAGTCTTTATTTACTTACGAGAGTTAAACACGCGGATCGGTAATTACACAACTCAATGTACCTTTTCATAGCTACTTCTCTGTCAGTGGCAGAGATAAAGACTTGGGGGCCCGTCGCAATGCATTTTTTGAGATCTTCTGCATGATGAAAGGGGTACAACAGCAAAAGCAAAAGGAAATGGGTGAGAATGGATCCCTGTATGAAAAAAGTGGGAAAAAACTACTTTTTAGACGTAAAGTTGAAAAATCTTCAAAAGGTGATGCAGCAAAAATGTGGGAGCCATTGGGTCCTCTTTGTCTTTCACTCTAACAATAAGAGCTGGAGAAACAGGTCCTTTTCGCAGCCCCTATGTTACCAATTCTGAATGGTTTCCTGAAATTAACATTTTTTTTCAGTGCTAATTTTTTGCTAGTAATTATTAAAGACTATGAATTTCATTTAGCTAAATTCATGGGTCATACCAGCATCTTTAATTGTCTGGTAGCTTTAAAAGTTATCGTCGACATTAGTTACAGGGTTTTATGGGTGATTTTTATTTTTGTTGGGTTTGGTGTTTTACTCACATTTTCCCCAAGACAAAATTTCAACCTAATTCGAACCGATTCTTCTATATACGAACAAAGTATTTTTATTTAGAACGAATCAAGCTGTATTTGATATTTTATCTCGCATGTGTCTGTTTGCGGTTTTTAGTACGATCAAA
Source organism: Uloborus diversus (assembly GCF_026930045.1). NCBI lineage: Eukaryota > Metazoa > Arthropoda > Arachnida > Araneae > Uloboridae > Uloborus > Uloborus diversus. The sequence continues at coordinate 60,654,436 of NC_072740.1, forward strand.
ACTTTAAAAATTAAATAAATTCAATAAAATTCAAAACATAACAGTTTTTTTAACGTTTAGAGTACATTAAGGCCAATGACAAGTAGCAAATAACAAATGAAACATCAACAGACAATTTGAATTGGAATACTTATTTATTTATAATATATATCCGACACACATATTCCTCATTCATAATGCGAAAAAGAAATCGAACGAACAACTGTCATTCTATTTTTAGTGATGGGAAAATTTGTGTCGCTTTCTTTCTTTATTTTTATCGTGCAAAACATGACTATCACTATGAGAAATGTGAAAGAAAAATGCAGGTGTTACGCCATCTGGTTTTAGCGCATACGCAACATTTGATTCTAATTTGTAAATAAAGCTTGGAAGCCTTTAGTATTTTTATTTGAATCTTCAGTGATATAACATTTTGTTTTGAACTATGTAGTTTTTTTTTCTTTCGAAGCGCCATGAAAACATTGAATCATAAACATTTTCGAAAGAAAAACCAATTGTTTGCTGTGACTACCTGTCAGGCCTTTGGTATAAATTGGAAAATTAAAATAACAATTTTTTTCAATGACATTTCCTTATTCAATAGTTGTTGGTTGTGTTGAAAATTTGCAGCATGCATTTTCATGAAAAATATACTATTACAATACAAAAAAAAAAAAGAAAAAAATCTCAAAGTTTTAAAGGATTAACAGGGTTACTTAAATACTATTTAGATTAAGGAAGCACCCTTAACTACAAGTACGCAACGAGTGATATACAAAAAGATTTATATTTCAATCAATAAATAAATAAACAAATAAAAAAAGCAAATAAATAAAACAGGTAATAATTCAGCGCATATATTTTTAAAAAATCGGGAGAAATAGTCACTAATTTTTATTTAGAAATATCTTTATCAAATAAACAAATAGTAGTCACAAACGTTGTCTTCTATTAGGAAGATTCCAATTTTTTTTTGTTCTCACATGCAAATGTATATTTCATATCCATATCTCACACTAAAAATACTTGGTAAATCCTAGTCCTACAATAATTAGGCGTAATGATTAAAATTGTAAGAAAATTGCATGAAGAAAATTTCCTCAGACAAAAAGTATAGACAGCGTAACTATGGTGCATAAGTCCTAAATTCATTGTAAAAATCTCCAAATTCATCCACACACCTATGTCGATTATTTTAATGCTTTCTTCACATAATAAAATGAAATTGTCTTTCAGTTTTTTTTTTTTTTTTTTTTTTTTGCTTAAATAAATTGTTTTACTAAATATGATAGTTCATTTACCCAATGCGATACACCGTGCTCTTTTACAAACAACTCAAATTCTACTGCATTCAGAATTTAAAGGAAGTAACTTAGCAGCTAAGCCCTTCAAAAAGAAAAACAGACATAAGCGTTTTAGGACAAGATACGACACAGAAATCGTGTTATAAATTATATTATTTGCTAAAAACAGCCCACTACTCCCCCATCTCGTCATGTCATCACATTCCAATAAATCATCTGATCATTTACTGTAACCTATCTTTCATAAAATGCACATACATCTAACATTTATAATATATAGCGAATAAAGAAATTCACGTGGTCTTCAAGAAACAATCAAAGACTTTCTAATTCTTTGTCTTTCCGATCAAAAACAAACTTTTTTTCGAACATTCTACAAAATGTTGTGCTTTTTCCTTTTCTATTATTTTAAAATTTACAAGGGATTATTTTTTGACTGGCATCAAATACATGCTAAATAGTTTAGTCAAGATTTTTGAATATAGGTGGCGCTGAAAACTCAGCGGAATATTTTGGCATTTCACTTTGCTCCGCTGTTTCACACTACCCTACATTATCCTACACTCAAACTTGAAAATGGCTTGTACTATTATAAAATTTGATTTTAAAGGTAACTATATTCGGATTTTAATTATATTTTACTATTTTACTTTGCCTTAAATTCTGGTACATTACGAAACAAAAAAAAAGTAAGAAAACAAAAAGGCATACAGATATATGTTAAATTACTAAACTCCAAAAGGGAAATCTCAATTCAAAAAAAAAAAAGAAATACTTTTTAACAAAATAAAAGATCCTGAAATCAAAAACATTTTTTTAAGAAGCAAAGCTATATGTTTTTTTCAATGTATCTTAAATATTTTACCTGGATTTGTAAGTGATTACTTTTTTTTGTATTAAGTAAAAACAACTCGACAAGCAAAACTACCATTGGCATCAACATCATAAGGGGAACATTTTCCTCAAAGCAGTTTTGTTACAGACCTCCTCGTATTACTGATTTAAGGTGAATTTTTATAGTGCGTAGAATTTAATTCATATTGGTCAGAATTAATTTTTTTCCAACTTTGAAATTATGATGCATTTAATTATACGCTTAATCGTAACAATAAAAATCCAGGCCAATTAGCGTGCCGATGTTATGCGTCACGCTATAGGAAAAAGGGCTAAAGAAAATAAACTACCCCTTCCAGCTTAAATGCATGAAATATCAAAACTATAACTTTTAAAGCAAAACTGCATCAGCTATTAAAGTGTTTCAGAAAAAGTAATCTTCTTGATTATTTGACAATATTAGATTTATAAAAATAGGTGCAAACAATGAAGAAACCATTTCTGTTGTCAACCCCTAAAAGTTTGTTTGAAAAATGGCACCTATGACATACATAAAAATAACAAAAATAGTGGATGATGTAGAAAATGGATTTATTAATAAATGCATTCAAGAAATAGTCCCGGGGAAATATTAGTTGCACACTTCTTTCGGTTTGAGAAAGTGACTTGCATTGAAAAATTTTAACCTGCCATCAGGATTTTAAAAGTAATCAAATTTTTAGTTCAGTATTTGTTGACATGCAGCTGTCATTTAATTTGTTTCCACAAGGATGAAAAGTCCAAACAATACAACTCACAAGTTGATGCAAGAAAAAAGACAAACAATGCACACAAAATTTTGAAAAATCAGATGAATTGAAAAAATATTTTTTTGCGAAACAAAAATGATCAGTTACATAGTCCAAACAATTTAAAACAGTCACCCGAAGGAAAACGAAAAAGGTACGAATAGCAAAAGAAAGAGATTTACTGTTCTAAACAATGGTTCCCTACAAATCATGCTTACACATATGAATCACCCGCTAGAAAATCTTTAGTTCTGCAGCAGAGTAAATGGCTGAGGAACTGGACTTCTACCTCGTGAGTGCTATTCAATGTGTGAGAAATGGCGGAAATAAATGTTTTTTGTCCCGTATTGTCAGAGATTGATAATCTCTTGATGCCCAAAGATACGCTTGCGCGAGAAAAAGTCATCGGAAATATATAGAGGACCTCCTCTATCTTTCTAAATCTAGTGCGGGAATATGGGACGGCTTTTTGACGATTTTTAAGCCGCCATATATCTTTCGATTTCTGGCACATTGTTTTGATTTCTGGGTAGATTACATTTTTTTTGCTCCCTTTTCCCTTACGAGTTTCTTTGGTGAAATGTCAATGATGGCCTTTCTAGCTACCAATGATAAATAATGATATATTTTATCATTTTTCAGGATAAGTATTTATATTTTTCCTCTAGAGGCACATTTACTGATGTGTTTGTATATTTTCTGAGTCAATTATTATTACATTTTTTTATTATTCAGAATGAATAGAAAATTTTGGAAAACATTTGGTATCTTCAACTACATTACTGCTCAGTAAATTCTACATTCAGGTGTTAATCTAATTTTATTGTACCCTAAAGAATAGTCTCTTATATTTCATCAGCCCAACTCTGAGATGGCTCTTTTTCTTTGAAATAAATTTCGTTTCTTGATGTCTCGATATTTTATTAGATTAACTTTATTTAATTTTTTACGTAAGCAAATAGTATTTTCGAAGAAATTCAATTGTTTTTGTTGATGCCCTCAAAATCTAATGAAAGCGTACTTTAACAAAAAATGGTAGGCTATGTTCCAGTTGAATATTTAATGTTACGCAATTGTTATTTCGTTTATTTTCTTAAATTTTCTCCATTGTATCTATCTGACTGAAATTGCCGACTCTCCTAAATGTACTATCCGTGACCCCGGTCAGGATACGACCGTGGAACATTTAGACGCGTGCGCTGCACTTATGGTTTTAGTTATGGTTAGGTATGATGGTTGAAAAATATTGTAGAGCACGTGCACTAATGGCATAGGTGCTATTTTTAGTGTGTGACATTAAAAAAATAAAACAAATTTATCCGGCTGATTACCACTATCACCATTATTTTGATTTAAAAAATAATTTCTTTAGGGTTTATATTATTAACAGTTTATGTGTAATATCCTTTCTCTAACTCACCATTTAAAAGGAACGTTTGTAGGTTAAGTCAATATCAGCAAATGAATCTTTACAAGGATTCCAACGCCTAATTGGAACAGTAAAATATAAAACTCTTGGTTTCTGCGCACTACTGGATAATTCACTTGGAATAAATACGCATTTTCTGTTTTTCAACTTTCACTGTGTTATGCTTACATTTAGGTTGTACATGTTTTGGAACAGACTATTAGTTGGTCACTTTTTTCTTTTAAATGCCAAACAAATCCTGTACCAAAACCATTATACGGAAATTAAGTCTTTTCCCCTAGCTACAATAAATTATTTTTCATTCGAAATGACCCTAAATATACTTTTTATTACTTTAAACGATTAATTATATTAAAACTTAACGTATTTTTTTCTTATTTACAATCTCAAGTACTTTTCAAAAGTTTTACCCATTAAAATACCTTTAAAATTTATTTGCTAATTAAACGCTTTCAAGAAACATAAGGGGTTACAGTTTATTATATTTGAATTAGGGCTGTCAATTTAATGCACTTTTCTGAAACATTTAGCGGACCGAACATATAATACTTGATATTAAATAACAAAGGCTCGGAATGGTCATTGCCTGCAAAAGCCATTTGCTCAACATGGGGCCCATAAAAGTTTTAAAGAAAACTGCTAAAAATATACCACAAAGTTTTTAAAAAATCAAGAGCCTTTAAGCGGCCCAGTGGCAATTCGTTGCAAATTTTTATGACCAAATTTATTGTTCCCTTCAAGAGGCTCTTAAATCCAATAAATTTTACAAGATTTCTAACAATTCTGCAGTTAAGCCTACTAGCATGTTTCAGAATGTATACGTGAAGCTTTTAAAAGGGGTAATTTTAAACACTTTGTAACTAAATTGCATTGTTAAAAGTGATTAAAACGATTTAGCTAGTATACATTTCATGAGATTTAGGGTTACCCTTTTTTCACGCAAACCGCAAAAAAATGTTTGAAATTCTATATTATTGGTTTCCAGTAAAATAAAACATCGTTAATCTATAAGCTCTCAAGAGACGATGAAAATGAAACGTACAGATTTTTTTTTTTCAATCTTTTGTTCTTATTTATGACCAGTAATATTTCTGATGGATATGTTTTACTACAAGGTTCTTTTAATAAAATAAAGTACTTTTTAGAGATAAGAGGTTTGAAGAGAGGTTTAAAGATGGTTCTAGACTTTGATGAACCCAATATTGTATGACGTAAAAAAAATTGTAATGCAAACTTTGAAATTGTACTTTACATTTTTGGCGACTTCAGCAATGCATTCAGTAGTTTATAATTTCCATATATTTACACCATAGACAATGTTGACGAAATTTTGACATTCATATTTGCTATTTTCTAGCTCTTTAAGATCTAATTCTGCATAAAATATTTAACGTTAGATAGAATTTAAAAAATGTGAAAATAAAATTGGTTTTTAAAACAGGGAGTTATAAAATTAATTTTATTACTGGTTTTTCAATAACCTTCCTATGCTCTAAAAGTTTCCAGACTGTTTGAAACTTAAACCGTTTCTCATTTTTAGATCATGAGAAAGGTTACATTTTTCAGAAGAAAAATTTTGTTTTTCAATGAATGGCCCATTTTCAAACACGTTTTACTCAAAACTAGAAAACGCCCACTTACATCACTTTGCTTTTTCTTGCGTTATATATTATACATATCTTTCAGTCAAATGTTAAAAGGTGTTTTTTGTAGCATATTTCCAGATGTCACATGCTGTAGGGACCCTAAATCAATGTATTACTTAAAGGAATTTTTGTTTCTTACTTGCGATTTGTTGTTTTATTAACAGAAAATTCGAGATTGTTTAATTATTCAAAATCAGAGAGTCAAAAACTTAGAAAACCTGAAGGTCAAGATATTTTCTCGCATTTGGCCAAAAACAGCATTCAACAGATAAAACGAAAAACCTCAATACCGAATAATATCATTATATAAATTACATTATGAATTTCTATTTCTTTGCAACAGGTATTTAATTTCCCCCAGAACTTCTGTGTACTATATTTTTCGTTTATTTCAAAAAGAGATTTATTTCACGAAAAGTAAACAATCATCACCGCAAAGGGTTAAATAATAATAAAGAGCTTGTAACTCAAAACTTGATTATTGCAAAATACAACCCTAATATTTTACTGAAAGTACTTGAATCTCAACCTCTTCCCCCAATTTATTTTAATTTTCAAAATCGTACCTTTTGCTGAGCTACTGTCCATTACATTTTCTTAGCACGCAGACTTAAGTAAAATGTTGCTGCACCGGGAAACAAACATTTAAACAAATTATTCCTCATTTGAGGGAATACCACTTGCATGAAAATGAACTAGGTACATTCTTAGCTGAAAGTTGCCCTAACTGATACATTTACTTCGTTCACTTCCTTTAATTGAAAATCCAACTTGATTTAACGCCATTATTTAAGTTAGGTAGCTAACTTTTCCTTTAATTTCGCCGTTACAAGAGACTTGATCATTTTTACTACTTATTTCTTCCTTTCCACATGCATTCTTTTTATTCCTCCTTACTACATTCTTTTCAAATTGACATTCATAAACACGCTATCTCACCAAACTCTCGCTTATTTAGTGGATTGTAATTACCATTATATGAATTAAAATTCCTCAGCAATCGCTGAATGTATCAGGTGTTGAAATTTCTGTAAATATCTTAAGAGAAGGGAATTGAAGGTTTGTTATTTGGTTACCCGATTTATTCTATTCGAATAGAAATTGCCACCATCAAAATTGCATTCTTTTAGCAGTTCCTTTGGCTAACTAGTTACACAAATGAGACTTCGTTATATTCGGAAATTGTGGTATGGTAAATTGTTATAGTCTTTAAATAAACTGCGTTTTTTAACCACCAAGACGTTTTATGACCCAATCTGAAAATTAATTCCTTTAAAAAAATGCCGCTATATTTAATCATTCGTAATTTCAACAAAAGGTATCATTGCAGTAAAATGAAGTTTAATTCAGAGTACGGTCAGTTGGGGTAAGTGGGCCACTGGGCTAAGTGGATCCCCCCCCCCTCCCCTTAAAATAAACTGAAAGATGTATACGACTGTTATACTTTTTTTTAAACTGTTCGTCTCGCTTTTAATCAGTGATTGGTTTTGCACACATTTAAGCTTCATGTAGGGGGTTGGATAACAGGACACATTCGAAAGGATGCAATAATTTTGATAACATTAGTATTTTTCAGCTTTAATGATCAACAAACAGATTTCATCCCTATTTTTTCAATGCTGAGTATTTTTCATAAGTTTTCAACTTTGTTTTTCTAAACGGTTTCGTGAGGAGTAAAGTATTAAATTGAACTCCATTCTTTAAGTAAGTTATCTTAGTTCATAATTATTTGCAGGCTTTTTTTTTTTTTTTTTTGTCGTCGTTAAGAAAATATGACAGCACTTTTTCAGACAAAGAACCCAGGTATGTTGGTCGACTTTTAGACAACCCAGAAAAAACGAAAACTTTTGGAAGAATTAGAAAAGCGCAAAATTCTAGTAATAGCAACAGTGAAGTTAATGAAACCCATATTGTGCTGAGTCTTGAGAAAAGGTAGATGATTCTGGCTTCTGGCATATATAGTGTAAAAGTAGAAGTTGACATTCCAGCAGTGTGGAATTATCATTAATAAAACTACAAACTTTTAACATGTCGCGTCGGGTTTTTTTTTTTTTTTTTTTTTTTTTTTCGCGCAACCACGAATTGCTTATTGTTTTCACTTGACCGTTGAATGACGTCTGCGTCCTCTGATTTTATTTTTCTATGCTTATAATGCAGGCGTCCATGTGCCTCGGAACTTGACTTTACACAATTACTTTTGCGCGAAAACAATATACAGCACACAACAACCAGCATCCAGCACATAACATCCAAAATCCAACCCTAGCATTCAATTTGAATTTTGACGTCTTGAATTCAAATTATGGTTGCATAAAAAGTCGTTAGTAGAATCAAGAAACCAAACCAGTACGGTCTTATCGCAATTCGTGATTGCGAATAACATCACTTGAGTTCAGAACATCAAAACTGAAACTTTTTTTTTTTTTTGCATTATAACTTCTTTTGTTGTAGACCTACAGTATAATTTAACACAATATGAACTGAGGATGAATGAATGTGATATCTTTTATAAAACTATTCCTTGCATTAAACTTTAAAGCAATCATTAAACCAACTTCAATTGGATGAAAAAGTAAATATTCCGTTTCACCCTAAATTAATTCTCACAAAAAGGCTCTTCATTTTCGTAACGCCACTAATTATTAAAATTCTAATTAACTGCACTTAAAATTAAAAGATGTTTTTTCTTGTAACATTTATTAACAAACTTAAGCCCAATTAAAAAGGAAACTTTTCCTTTCTTGAAATAAGGTAGAGTTAATTGAATGAAAAAGGTTAAAAAAAATCATTCCTAGAATCCAAGTCTCAAAAAAAAAAAAAAAGAATATTGTTTAAAAAAATCCGGAATATCTCTTTGCTCAACTATGTGGATTATAACGATTTACAGCAAACTCTGCGGCTGCCCATTTATTTCTACAATATTTTGCCTCTTACACAGTTTTTATTTTGCAAGTTTCTTTTAGGATATATTTTACACACAATAGCATGAAAACTATGTACATTTGTGTGGGAAAACACACAGCTGGTAAACAAATGCATATCTGTGCGTGTTTATGTATGGACCATGTATACCGCTCTTGCAAGATTTGTTTGCTTCTTTTTTTAGAGAGAGTTACTGCACAAATTATTTTATAAGTAGATTTTCGCTACTTTGCATTCCCTTACCTATATTTAAAATGAAACCCGTAATGATATAATTTTCGGAATATGCTTAAGAGAATTGAATAAAATGTGTTTCAAAATAAATATTCAATTTTGGATTGCTTAACTGATGATTCAAATGCAAGTTTATAATATTTTTTAAATATATTTTTCGGATGATGCGTTCAAGAGGAAAAAAATAGAAAGCATAAATTTATTGCTAGAAAATTATTGTACACATATCTCATTAATTTCCAGCTATTTTTAATTATCCTGTCTGTACTTTCGAGAAAACTAGACATTATTATAGTTAATATTAACGAAACTGTTATGACAATCTGAGGAAACATTTTGTTGTATGTAGTTAATTCAGTGTATTTGCATCAGGTGTTTACAGTGTCGTTACCTTTAGCAAACACAGAAAGTAAGATTTTTCTATTTATCTAGGCATTCACATTTGTTTGAAAGACATTTTAAAATATAGTAAGGGAATGTGGGGCAGAGTGAAATACATAACAAATCTTACTTTTTTTTCATATTGAAAAAATTGAATATGTGTTCTGAAAAATACAGTGGATAAAGAAAAAACAATATATTTTACAATAAAACTTGCATTGAAACATTATTTTTGTTATTGACCGTAAGTTTGTACCTTCAAAAAAAGGTCAACTTTTTTTTTTAATGGGGCAAAATGAAAATGAAATATTTTTGATTAAATAAATGAGTAAATTAAAGAATAAACAGAATAAAATAATGAGTGAATAAAATGGAAAATGAATCAGAAAATAAGTGAATGATTGAATAAATAAGAGCATTTTTCAATGGAGGAATGCAAATGAATTAATTGATAAATGAATACGTAAGTGATTCAATTAATTACTGAATAAAGTAAAGGAAATGAACTATTTCACTTTGCCCCATCCACTTTGCCCCGCATAGACTTGCTTAATTGCACAAAGCATTAACAGTACAAATAAGCTTAATATTAAACAAATAAATACTACTCTGAATATAGTTAGGTCTCAATTAATACTTCAAATGTTTGTAACATAACTTGATCATTTAATGAGGCCAAAAATAATTTTTGACTTACAACAAACTTTTACATGAGTATATATATATATTTTTTCAAATTCCTTTTACTATCATCTTTCATTTTCAGAGGTAACTTTTTGACTGGAACAGACTACACATGTGTTACTACATAGTTAAAATATTTCTAGTTAGGTGGCGCCAAAAGCAGAGTAATTATTTCAATTTCACTTTGCCCCACATTCCCCTCCATACTAAGTCCGATATAACGGGAGCACCAGGTCGCTTAGGTGACTTAAAAAAATACCTCGGCGACTGGTTTTCAGAACAAGAATCTTTCAGATGTCATATTACATTGCATTTTCGTGTACATTTTGAGAAATCATCTGCCTGATGCTTAATTTTTTGCTTCCTGTAACCTTAGGTTTTACGGATTTTATCAACTGCCCATTCAAATTTGAAAATATATTTGAAATATTTGTTACAGCAAGTTTTAATATCTAAATTTTGTTACTTAGAAGAAGCAAAGAATGAGGCTATTGTTTATCAAGAAAAAACTCTTAACATAAATTCTTAAATTAATGGTCAGATATTTCTTGATATTAAACAATGGCAGACCAGTGACTCCCAGTGAAAGCATTTCAAAATCTCCGTATTACAACGCCTATGATTTCCTTGCACGAATTGATTAACGAATTGAAAAACACAAATGGCGATTAATTTGAGGCAAAAATTACTCGTTCGCCCCTGTCCTTGACTGCAGAAACACTTCTTCCAAGCTACTGTTAAAAAGGTTTTGTCAAATAATGCTTTGCATGTGGTATTTTTTAATTGGTGCTTTTTCTACTGTCTAAACCAGTAAATGAATGATCCTTCTTGGTCAATTTTAGCGTTTTGAGATTTAATATGCAAAATTATGAATTATTATCTCAAAACCCACACAAAGAAAAAAAAACAGTTTTTCGAGTTTTACGTTAAATTTCTAAGAAGGATCTACCGACAAAGGTGGTATAATAAAAAGGAAACAAGTATTGCCGTTTAAGTAAGAATTGCCAATGTAGGCATGTATGTTTTGCCATAGTATTTATGAGAAAATATATTTTAAACTTAAAAACAATGCATGAGATTTTATACATTAAAATTATATTTGTTTACTATATCCAAAATAATTTATCTTAAGAAACATATTGGAACTGAGAATTATCTTACATGTAGCGATGAAAGTGAAAACTTGGAAAAACATTTGCCAAACAGACACGCGATGTCTGTCACCCTTACAGAAAAAGGGGCCCTTAAAGCTTCAGCCACATAAGGCATCACCCTGCAATTTTTCATGACATTGTAAAAGTCCTTTATAAACAATTTGATAAAATGTGGATAAAGTTGAGCATAATTAAGCCTCATCCAAATTTCAAAATTTAGTAATTTGAAATTGGATGACCCTTCGAAGTTTTCTGCCCCTACATTGTGGTTACACAAGTTTCCTTAAGAAACTGTTGTACTGTCTGACCACGGATTGTATGGAAAGACAAACATCCGTTTTACAGTCGGAAAGTCACAAATCTATTACTTTTAGCGATGTCAACTTTTGCAGAAGCAGCGTCTCATTCAAAAGGGTGGAATACACGCATCAAATTTTTACTTTTCCACCTCATTCAGATAGATTCGTCTCATCTGGACGTATGAAAATTCCATGCAATCCGTGGTTGGACAGTAATAGATAGTTACAAATTTGCAGTTCTTTATAGTTTCAATTTTACCTTCTAATTAGGATTATTATTCAATTTTTTTAAACAAAATTTGAGCAGAAATTAACATGTGAAAATACTTTTCAAAATAACGTTGTGCGAGTACTTCGATCAATGTCAATATAACAATTTGACAACATAGAACGATATCGTCTTTCAACTCCTTCAACACACAGCTCTGTACTAAATCTATAAAAGATAAATAATATATTATCCATTAATCTATGTCAAAATGAGCACTCCATCATGTTTGTTTTATATGTCATCTAAATATCAAATAAATCTCATTCTGTCCAACGAAAAACTCTCGGGTCTTATCATTATACTGAGTCATAAAATCCAGGTTTCTCAAAGTATTGAACATCCTACTTAAGGCAGTCATCATCCACTCAAAGTCATTTTCATCAAAATAGTAATTCTAAAGCATACTTGAGCAGAAGAAAACTTATCAAGAGTAAAAATAATAGTGATGCAAAGAACCTGTTAAGGAATATAACCCGTCGTCTTGGAAACGGGGGTGGAAACAGTGTCTGAATAAGCGAAATATCGATTACTGAAAGAGAATAAAGTAAACAATATGATGATGAAAATAAAAGATTCAAAATTCCCTCTTGAGCTGGGATCTTAACCCATCTGGATTGTAATAATATTTATTAAGCGAATTAAAAAGGGCAGTAATTTTATTTGATGATCTTTTGTTTGAACAACAATGCAGTGAATTCTGAGATTCAGATTTAAATAAGGAAAACACGTAAAAAGAAGTCTTTTCTTAGTAACTATTAAGCTTTGCCAATTCAATTACCATCGGGAAGTTTTTGATATGGTGTTGTCCGCTTTCCTCCATACCCCAAGAGTACAAATAAGGATTTTTTAAGTCATCACATGATTTCACATTTTATAGTCCTTCTTTGCACAGCTGTTTATTAAATTTTCTGTCCTACTTTCACTTTTCCTCTGGGGTTTCTTCACTAATAAAAATATTTATAAAATTGTGGTTCTTTTGTTGACTAAATTATGATTAATTAATTTAATAATTTTTCTGGAAAAAATAATTTTAGCAAAACAAGCAATATTTTTTCCCCTATATTTTGTAATCTCTGTTTTAGTATAGGCAGTTATTCAGTGAAGTTAATATTTAATCATTGAAAAAAATCCCCCAGACTGATTAGGCAGGATTAGAAATTACATAAGTAAAGGTCCTACGGAAATAATTGTACTTTCCTACAAGGGGTTTGACTAAAAATTGATTTTAACTTGGAAGTGCCTTACCTGCACATTTAAAGTTTTAATTAAGTTAAAAATTCATTAAATGTACAAATAAATAGTTTTCGATTTTATTTTATTTTATTTTATTTTATATATTATTATTTTTTAAATTTTACGTTAATATTTTTTGTTGATGTAAACGGAACATCAACTTTTAATTAATGACCATAAGTCAAAACAACTTTTGTGATCATGTCATTTAGAGAAAAAAATAAGTGCAGCATATATATTACGTATCAACATTATTTAGGAAAAAAACACAATAAATTGATTGAACTACTAAGAAATTAGGCAAACTTGGTTAGACACTGTTAATTAATAAATGCAGACACAACTTCATTTGAATGCAACTAAAACAAGAAAAAAAATCCATTAGCGTTACTTCAGCTAATTAAAAAGCAATGATGTCGATTCTTCGTGTGAATAACTTGACTTCAGTAAAACTGATGCTTCACTTTCTCATTTTTCAAACCTGGTTTCTAAAATAAATTTGGAGGAAAATGCCTAATTACACAGAACTCTATCCATTATTTCTTATCATTACCTAATGACGAATGCTGAAAAAGATGTTTCAGAAAAAAGTTTACATCATCAGTGAAGTTTTTTTAAAAGAAATTAAGGTATGTTAACTAATTTAATTACATATTATTTGATTTTCTTGAATGCCTCTAAATATGAAAACAATAAACGGATTCGCTGTATAGTTTTGGAAACCGTAATTACTTTAAATTTATATCTTCAAATTGATCGCAAAGTATTAAATACTTCTGGTTTTGCACTTTGAAGGACACAATATATCGTGCTTATATATTTAATATAGGATAAAAACTGGAGTTAAGTCGCCCTTCTAAAGCTGCGTAAAAACTCCCTGGTGATAATGCAACCTAAATTGGGCTGTTTTATTAAATGGTTATAATGCAACATGTTTACTCGACAAAAAAATGACGCATAATTCATTTTTTTTTAATATTTGTTTTTATTCCCTAACACTGCGGCAAAACTCTCGTATGCTTAGTGTACGATGCCACTATTGCCACTATTGTGCGGGAGTTACACAAAAAAAAATCCATAAGTGTTATTTACGAAGTAAAAACGAAATCAATGATTTTGGAGTAGTAAACTTCGTTGTTCGAAAACTTATTATCTTATGATCCTTCGTGAGAATCTCACTTCATTGGAAATAAAATTCTTCATATGTTTTGGTTATTTTTTAAAAATTATTTTTGGAATATTTTCCCTAAATTTGATTTTTTACCATTCCTATTATTAATAGTCGCTTAAAGTCCTGCTGTTTTCTTTACTATGTGCTTTGCTATTACCGAATGAGATATTTCATTCAGGTTCTCAGTAGATGATGACGGTTTCAAGGATCAGCGTGCCGTAAAGTGAGTTAAGATATACTGATTAGTAATTTACTTGATATTTTTTCATCCTCTTGTGGTATGTTTTTGGTACCAGCAATTAACTATCTGCAAATGTCAAAAATTAATGATCTCAATGACCGCTGTTGTTTAGAAAAAGGAGAAAAAATACGTAATATTAATCAAACCCACGAAACTAACTACAGTAATGTAGAAGTCAGTACCACAATGAAATTAGGCATGGTTATATAAAAGTCCAATTTAGTTTTAGCGGTATCCCGTAAACAAAAACTACGTTTGTATACCGGAACGCGGTGCGGCATGCATCCCTTATTGTACGATTCGGAAGTTGAAGACCACAGTTACCTCAATAGAAAACTCCTAATTATCCGCAGAATTGGGTGGCACAAGTGCTGCGGATAAACGACAAAAAGTCTAAAATTAGGGACATATAAGATAAAGATTGTCCTGGCTCAAAAACCTATCCCGTATTGATGCATAATAATTTCATCAAACAGTGAAAATATATACAATAGAGTAAAAATGTTTTTTTTATTTTTAACACACTTTTTATATTGTATTTTTTGTATTTTTTTCACAACAGAACTTAAAAATAATAAAGAACAAGTGCATGTACAATGAAAAAAGCACAATAAAAAATAAGTAAATAATTTTTCGGTAAAAAACCCAACAATTTTATTATTTGCTTTTTACTGCGAAAATACATATTACTGATTATTAAATGACTTGCGGATAACCCACCCCACGGATATTCCGCATGCGGATAGTCGGGAGCTTACTCTACTTGTAAAGGAGAACGTCATATATTCATACACAAAGATTTTATGATCATTTCACAGTTAGTTTGAGCTTTAAAATCATACATGGTTAAGATACTTAGAAGACAAAAACATTTTCAGTGCAAAGTGTTTAAACGTTTCGGTAGTGAAATTATGCAATTAATTTAAGATAACGATTTTACAGCTAATGTATGCTATCTGACTAGTTTGCGAGAAAAGTATAAATATATTTTTTTCGTTTATTTATGTATATATTTTACAAGCTAATAAGTGATTAACTGCTGACATATGCATTATAAGTCAGAAATGAGTTTTTGTTCACAACGGTAATTAAGTTCAATACCAATAAGTTTTGTTCTTATATATAGCATATTTTAACGAAATGTTAAAATTAAATATTGTTAGAAAGACTAACTTTAACGCCAACACTAAAGCTCAGAATAATTAAGCGTTTTCACTTAAAAATATAATCGTTTTAAATAGGTTATATATCATTTAGTTTACAGCCTTCTTTCAAAGTAAGCAAGTTATACAAAATATATGACCTGGAAGTGTATCATAATTAAGTCTCGTTAAAAATTAAAAATGCACAACGTAATTTATAAGTCAGAAATAAGTTTTAGCTCATAACGGTAATCAAGTTCAATACCAATAACTGTTGTTCTTATAGAGAGCATGTTTTTATGAAATGTTAAAATCAAATGTTATTAGAAAGACTAACTTAAACGCCAACGTAAATACTCAAAATAATTTAGGATTTTTACTTCAAAATATAATCGTTTTTAATACTTTATAAATAATTTAGTTTACGGTATTCTTTCAAACCAAGAAAGTTACAAAAAAAATTACGATATCAAAGCGTAACATAATTAAATCTCGTTAATAATTGAAAATACACAAAATAATTCAAACATTTGTAACCATTATATTTACCGGTTCCAAAAAACTATTACTTTGTTTTTACTTTCGAAAGAAAAATTCACTTCTTTGATTGTATATATCTTTCACTTTCAACACAAAGTCCCCAAACTCGACAAGTACAGTATTTTCCAGCTGGAAACCGGAAATGTATAGTTCAGCTATCATCTAAAGCTATACTCTACTTTAGGATATGATACTCATGATGCCAAAGCCGTTTATTTAGATGCGAAAATCTCGTAAGGGATGAATAAAGCTTTCAGGCTTCTGAATTCGGTGATCAAAAAAGCCGAAATACAAAGAAAAGGATATTCTGTTTATTTCTCCCTTGAGCCATACGGCTGTGTTTAACCATGAAAATATTTTAGAAGTCCACAAAGGAATAGAGAGTAGAGCTTCCGTCAGAAGTGTTGAAATTTTGTGTATTTTATTGCTGCAGAAATTTTAACTCTGCTATGCAGTCGATTCCAGTTTTAACGAAACTCAATGGACCACCTTAACCATTAACAAAATTTCACCATACCAATATTACGAATGTTGACATTGTTCCTCCATAACTTGAGCAGAGAATCGCGTTAGTCTTGAGCCTTTCGCTGAATTGTCTTCCCTAAAACGAGATTGCGATTGTATGACTCGTAATGTCTATTAACATCATTTTAAATCCAGAATGCTTTTCGCATTTTTTTACGAAAAAGTAACAATATATGTTACCAACTGATGTCAACAAGAGTGGTCTATTGCTTCTTTTGAAAACTGATTTTAACTCAGCCAGCAGTGACTAATCAACTGTTTTAGTGAAGTCTCTTTAGTGAATGATGGTTAGCGGCGGAAACATAAAACTTTTTCTGTATTGAAAAAAGGTTCCGAGTAAATACAGGGTGTTCCGTTTTAAAATACCTTTATTTTCGCAACCGTTAGTCCTAGATGTGTACTTTCAATTGCAAAAATTTTCAAAATCAGATGCAGAGTTAAAATACTGAAACTTTGAAGTGAAAATAAAAATAACTCAAAAAATACAAGTTTTTATACCGGCCCCCTGTACCCTAACTTATATTAGGGGAATAAATCTCCGTTGAAAAATAGTTTCAACACAAAAAAATTTGAAATTTGTACGACCAATATTCACCGATATATGAAATGCCAATAAGAATATTCAAAACGACGCAGTTTCTAGCATTGGACCACTAGCTGTTTCCACAAATGGACCACCTGACAAAGTGGTTCATTCATGGGAAATCTCAAATATTCTTGTAACTTCAGCTCAATTAACTTTGTAAATAGCTTAATTGTTTTAAAATAAATATGACGATGAGAAAATAATTTCAGTAATTCTTGAAAATTCAAAATTTAAATCATACTTATACAATTTCAAATACTTTTGCTGTTCCAAAAAAAAAAAAAAAAAAATCCAATGTTGGTAAAACACTGCCAGCTGGCAAATAAGAGCATGTAGCGTCTACAGTAGCTTATAGAAATGGTGGCATGGGCCTTAGTGAAGTCTGCTTACAATATAGAAACCTGAAACCAACTTTAAACAGTCGCATGGAAAATAAAACCGGTTTGCTGTTACCTTAGTCACTTATTAAAAATTTAGGAGATAAGCCCTCGGAAACAGGAATATGATTAGTAAATCATATTTTGAAACTAGAGCAGAAGTTTTTGGAATTACTTCCGAAAATTTGGGGAATCGGCCCTTCAAGAGGCTGAGAAAAATAACATATTCCACAGATTTAAGTAAGACAAAAGTCTGTTAGATACTATATTCTCTGGTAGTTGGAGACTTATGCTTCTGGTTTTAGTAATGAAATGGTCAAAAATGTTCTCTGACATTTTAGAGAACAAGTTAAATCTTGCTTCGAACGAAAATTTTCAAAATCGATTTAAAAAAATTCTCAACAGTTCAAAAGAATTGAAAAAGATATTAGCTAAGAACAGTGTTGCGCAGGTAAAAATATCAAGTGGTGAACCAAATGTGACGACAACAGCTTTGTGTTGTGTGAGTGCTGGGGTTTTTTTTTTTATGTTCCTCTTATCCAAAAAGTAAAACATTTTAGAAAATAAATCTATTTTATTATCTTTTAATGTTAATTGTAGTGTTTATTGATCAATCACCTGGCATAAATATTTGTAAGTTACGCATTGATTTTGTTATTTGAGAATGTGGTCCATCGAGGGAGACTCGATGGTCCATCATTAGCAACCAGTAGCCATGAATAGACCACATGCTAAAGTATTTAATTTTCATTCTTTATTGTGTATATTTATTACGAAAGTGAATATTATTTTTAAAAGAGAAATATACCTAGAAATTGTTCCTATAATTAACGTTACATGAGAGTTGGATTTCCTTTCTAAAAAAATCGAAAACTGTTATGTGGGTTATTGACGGCTACCTCCCCTATATATCCCCTATATATCCCCTATTTAATTAGCGAAATGAATTTTAACTTTCATTCACCGTCGAAAAACGTATACACTGTAAAAACGTTTCAGAAAGATTAATGGAAAATAATAGGCAGCCACGAACGTTTTTAGCTAAAAAAACATCCTTGAAACTTTCTGAAGAATTGGGAAATATCACCTATTAAAGCTCTTAATGTCTCGGAAACCTTCTAAAAACATTAAGTAGGATTAATGTATTTGATTAGAACTTTCCTGATTTACTAAGGAAGCAGCTCCAGAAGCAACAGAGTCCACGGCAGAACCTATGCGAGAATTGCAGGAAAGAACCAAACATAACCCTAGACAAACTAATGAGCAATGAATGTCTTCTTAAGCTTTTAAAATAAAAAAAAAACATGCAATTACAACGTTGCTCCATGAAGATTCACTAAAAACTTAATTATAAAAAAAATAGTTATTATTCATAACCGCGGTTAGCATAAGTGTACAATTCAATACAGAGCCATTTTTCCAACAATTATTTTCACGATATCTTTCCCTTTTTTTTTCTCTCTTCAGTCCTAATTGCTGAGGAAAAAAGGAAGTCTTATGCATGTAAAAAGCAATGAAGAATCTCACAGAAAAAGGGTGGGGGAAAAAAAAACGCTGTTTGCATGCTGTCAGATTGTAAGGCGTATAAAAAGTATGAAATTTTATCTGCTAACATATTTCCTTTTTTTCTGTTACGGCTAACTGGTTTAAATTTTATTAAATTGCTATATTAATAACAATGCATTTTTAAGGGAAGAAATAAAATCATTTTTGATTTTAAATGTGTAAAATATGTTTGTAAGGGCGTTAAAAATATTTCTGTTTAAGGCTATAAATAGTTCCGAAACAAGTTATTTTTGTTGTGATGAATTCTTTTTTTTTTTTTTTTGTGTGTGTTTCTTTGAGAATGAAAACTCAAAACTTAAAAATATATTTTGAAATGGAATGCTCTTGAAACTTTTTGCAGAAGTACTGCATTTTTCCTAAGCATTATGTTCAATGCATTTTCTATCGAATTGAATTCGTTGATACTTTTTTGTTTCTCCCCCTATTGAAGCCAAGAACCGTACTCATTATGTTTCGTATAATGTTTTTTTAAAAAAAAATTTAGCATTAGATTTTTTTCACAAACATTTTCTTCAAGCTTTTAATTTTATTTATTTTAATTTCTCAAATACCAAGAAAGATGTTACTTTCCCTGCATATCGTACTTTTGAGAGACCATCTTCGGTTAGCGTTTAGAATTTTTTGCAAAGTTTATCATGCATGAATGAAATTGTCTAATTTGCTAATTGCAGAAAAAATGAGACCAAATGAAAAAAAAAAAAAAACAAACATTCAAAGTTATGCTGAAGAGCATTTGAAGAAAAAAAGGGGAATGCAAGGATTTTAGAAATTTAAACAAAGTGGCCGAAATTACAATAATTTTCCATTCTCCCGCACTCAATAAAAAAAAGGAAATAATGTCTGTAAAAAGATGAGATAAACAATACAACTAGCACTGCAAGATTTTTACATATACTTTTTTTCTAAAACAAACATATACGATTTATTTCTTTCAGAGAGAATTCATTCTCATTATGGGGCTTCCAACCGAAATATTTAAAATATCGTTAGCTACTTTAGGCGTATGCTTATTAAAACGAAGTATTCTTACGTGTGGAATAGCTTTACCGTCATAAATATTATTTAAAGCTTCTCTTAAATACTTCTTTTTTTTTTACAGACCATCTGAAGGCGATACAACCATAAAAGCAAAAAGTAAAACCCACATACCTCATATCTTTTACAAGTGCATTCCGCTATCCGTCAAATTTATGATGTTGGTGTATATTGTGGTTAATCATAAAACCTAATGGCTGTTTTGGTGACATTAAAATTCCAGGAACTTAACTCTTATATTGAAAATGTGATGTACTATTTAAATGTTGTGCAACCTTTAAAACACTTGGAATCGATGCCTCGAAACCGCGCCACTATCGATTGCTCCCGCACAAATAATCGATGCTTTTTTTAAACTTTCCTTCCTGAAGGAAATTTTTCTTACGGTAGTAGATTGAGTTTCAAGCAAAGTGATTTCTGTAATGTTCTTGAAGAGTATGGAGAGAGTGAGAAAAAATGCAGAACTTGAAACTGCCTTTATTTACGAATCTATATTCTGGTTACATTAACGTTCCTTCGGCACCAGAAGGAATCAAAGTGTAAATGTTTTCAGATTTGATTTGCAATTTCGAAGTTCTGGGCTAAATGAAAAAGTCGATACTTCTGAAAAATGAACTGATGAAAAAAAAATCCTTCTGGAGTGAATTAAGAAAATAGAAAATATTGGCTAGTAGCTGAAACTCTATACGAGCAATTTGTCATCAGATGAAAGACTGCGTCAAAAGCTTGTCAAAAGGTATCTTTTAGAAGATTAATTATAAAATAATGTAAAGGGCTCTATCTTTTGTATTAATGTTTTTTATGATAACGATTAGTAAAATGCTCAGTTTGAATATTGTTTGATAAACTTTGATTGTTTTTCAGAGTGTCAACGCGTCTGGAAAAAGGACATAAGAGCAAATTCAAACAATAATGTTCTCAAAACGCAAAATCATAGTAGTTTTAGTTGCTAAACATGATTAGTTTCTTTTATAATTTCACAAAATGTAACGGTTACTCAAAAAGCAGATTTTTTTTAAATTGAAAAACTACTTTAAATGATTTTAAAAGTAGATAATATTGTTTCAGGTTGAAGACCCTGATAATAATTGTATGATATAATCTCTGAGATTTATCGTTACTGCAGAGTACTTTATTAGATCGTCACATGATTATTTGAATAGTTATATTCGTGCTATTTTGCCACCTCAAAAAATAGCGATTAACATAAGTTTTTAAATAATCACAGGAAAACATTTCTAACTGAAAAAAGAAACTACTAAGATAAAATATGTTTTCAATATTAATTTTGCAATTTTATTAATACAACTATTTTTTGCACTACTTGGATTTTCATCTTCAAACAACATTACTCAAAAACTTTAGAACAATTGCTTGTTATCATTTTCATCGATTCTGTAAAGCTCGAATCAACTAGTATAATGTCCACTTACATCCCGTTGTTTCTCACTGCTTCGAATATCGTTGAAATAAGTTCACTTTAATATTTGTTTTGAATTGTAACAGCTCTAAAAATCAAGCAGCTGTTTATGCTACATATTAACATGTTCTGTTAAAGATTTTAAGTTCATATTGCATTATATTTGTGCAAAGTAAAAGACTATTCCATAGTGTCCAGTGTAAGATTTAGACCGTTTACGAAAACACCGGGAAAATATTAACACCAGGAAATTGCGAAAGAAGATAGGAAATTTATCTTCCAATCAAGACCATCTAGAAAGGACAAAGTTATCGCAATCACAGCAGGCGAAAGTCACAAACCCAATTTATAAATAGAATTAAGCGATACGTGATACCAAAAGGCCCTAAGAAACAGCATCGAAGAAATGAGATGGGTTGTACAGACAGATAAAGATCCAAGGTAAAATACGAGGTGATAAGGCTCGGAATGCAGGATATACAGTCAAACGAATGGAACGTGTAAAATGAGAAACACCTTTCATAAGCACTTCACATCAGGAATCGTTACACGCCGGATGTACAAGAGTCCCTTCTACGCAGACATACACATACACACAAATCAGTTCATCAATTCACTTTACTTCCATTTCTTCTCCAAGAACGACGGTGGCAATTTTCACTGAGTAAATTACATTTGCTTCCATGCGTTTCCTGCGCTTTATATGTTTATTGGGAAGAAATAGAGTATAAATGTCTTTCAAAGCAATATATTTGGTACATCGAAGATGGATATTTTCTACCTTGTCTTGCAATTACTTTGAAGAATGCTAACACCAGATTGTTCCAAATAGTACATGTTTTGTTTCTCGGAAATATTTGAGCGATTTACTGATTCAGGAAGATTAAAGGAACAGTGTTTCTCTAAATAACAAGGAGTAAATGCTTTGCAATTTTGCGAAAAATAATGTATTAAAAAATGCATAATAACAAGATTATCGAGACTAAGGTTTACAAACAAAGCACGTGATGAAGAATGAATAATATTCAAACCGAATTGATGCCTTTTTTCCCTTCAGATTATTTAGCTTTTTAGTTTCAATTTTTTACATAACTTCGACTTAATACCTGATTTAACGATTTCCCCAATTTAATGATACATTTCACTGGCCTGGATCTGACTGCATTAAATTTCCATGCTCCTCGACTAAACGATATACTTGGTTTAAAGATAACTTTTTCCAGTCTCTTGATAATCGTACAATCGGGGTTATACTATTTTTTTTTCTTTTTCAGTTTGTTTCAGCGTTTGGCAATGAAGCTAAGTATGCTTAACATTGCTTGCCTGAGATTTTACGAAACTTCGATTTTTTTTTTGGGGGGGGGGGGGTTGGCATGCATTTTTTGAGAATTTTTTACTATTAAAACACATAATATATTATTACTATAATGTAACATAAATATTATTACTATAAATGAAAGTAATACTTTTTCAAATCGGTTTCCTTACGAGTGTGTGAAATATTTACAAAAAAAACGCCCAAAACATTTGAATTCATGATAACAGATATTGTTTTGAATCGAAGAGTTTATACTGTAGTTTAACCACTTGCATACTTACAGATTGATATTTACTACCACCTTAGATTTAATCAATTCTGTGTTTAAGCTCATTCCTACAAAGGGACCTTCAACATGAATTTTTTAACTTCTACTCGTGCGTTTAGTTTTTCGCAAAGAAAAACTCGAGACTATTATAAGTCATGATAATCATATATTTAATAACTATACGTCGATAAAAATTTTCCTTTATACCATTAACGAAAAAGTAAGTTTTTTTCAAAAAAGAAGAAAAAAAATATCGGCGTTTTTTACTTACCTACTCATTTCCTTTATCACTTGACTGAGTTGTTATTTTCGATATTCCTCGAACTTGCTTACGTCACGCAGTTCAACCAAATTAGCTTATAAATCAACGAAAGGTATAAATAATTTCTGGAAATAACCCTGACATTGAAAATATTTAAACATATTGAAAGTGTTTCAAATTTCTTTTAGTGAAACATAGTTTCGTACTTACGTATAAATTGAATATTTTTCAATGATATTGCACTAATTTCGTCCGCTGTTTTCATAAATTAACTGGTAAACAAAAGTATCAGAATTGAAGTGTTGGACAGTATTGTAAATGAATATTCGGACTTGAATACTCGACTGAATCTCAAATACAGAAGGTTTTACTTTATTGAAAGAATAAAATTCAAGGGTTTCCAGGATCACTGTTATCAAGAATAGTTTAGGTATTGTTTCGTGGTACACTTTATTATTTTTTAGGAAAGTGCGCACATTATTTTGTATACTTCCTCAACATAAGAAAAGCACTTAGTAAGCTTCTGCACCTCCGAACATTAGATTTGGTTTTATGTTTAAATCAAAAGAAATTTACAGTATTCCCTGACATTCTTTGATTAAAAAAATACTATCTTATTTTTGTAAGACTAATCTCTGATATAGAAATTGAAAAGCAAAGACGTTTTTTAAGCTAAAATCTTTGAGCAATTTAGTGAGTCGGAAAAATCTTAATATTTTCATTACAATCTCTGCCAAAATCTTTTTCTTCATTCTAATTCCTGAAATATGAGAATAATTAAAATCTTATACCCGCACCACTAAAACAAATTGCATTTTCCGTGTAGAAATCTTTTGTAGAAATCGCTTGCAAGTGACTTGAACATAAAACCTTGTAACAACAGTATTTGTGAAATTCGACTAAGATGTTAATTTAATGAATTGCTAAAAGAAATAAAGTTAGACGCGTGCAGATACAAATTAAAAACACATTAGTTGGAAGTTTTAGCTCATTTTTGTGTTAAAATTTTTCGGAAAAGCATAATAAACAACGTGCAATGTAAATATAACGTTAGAAACAAAGATAAGTAAATGAATACGTAAAAACGAGCACGTAAATAGTATTCAAAAATTTAAATTAGGAAAACGGTTTTTAAGTAGAGAGGGGTACATGTCTGTTGTCAGTCTGTAACTCAGTCTTGCCCACGTAATACCTTTAATTGGATTCAAACAAAACTTTCTCTTATTATCGGTTATGACACCGAATTCCCACATTTCATTTTTTGATGCATTTAACTATCGTAAAATCATGTGTAATTTTCAATTAATATCTGATATTAATTGATTTTCATTTACATATTAATAAAATGTGGCTCCAAAGCTTTTTTCATACATAGTTGAAGCCATATTAAAATCGGTAAAAAACAGTAATCAGAACTGCGCATTTACATTAAGTGAAAAACTTTAATCTTTCCCACATTTTCGGTTATAAAATCATACTCATATTTTTACAAATTTTAAACTAAATTCACAATTTTTTACCAGGAGTATGTCCAAGTGATAAACTGTGAATTGATTTTTAACATCATTATAAAGATTTAAAGTTTTTTCCAAAAAATAAGAATTTGGAATTAAAAAAAAACTCCTTTTAAAATATTCCTTAAATAGTTTGTTATTGTACTCATTTTTATCTAAGAAATTGAAATTAAGAATTTCTGCATTGAAATTAGAATCAAAATTTGACAACATGACTTCCAGTTTCCTTTCCAAGTTTGTAACCATATAATCTCTACGTACTCCATTTTTTCACCAGGTGAAATGTTTTACAAAACACATAAAAACATTTTATTTTATGAATGTAGAATAAAATTAGTAAGAAATACTCCGAAATAATGCCAAAATTTCTTTCAACTTGAAAAAGAAAGATAAACTATCTCAAGTCGTAAGCTCCAAGATTCGTTGCAATAAAGCTAGGTTTACCGAACAAAAAGAATTCAACAACAACTTAAAGCAACTGAAATACAATAAGGCACTTTCATCTTGTCTTTGGGTATCTGTTACTATGAAAAAGAAAATAGATTGAAACAGAAATAAAAAAGTGTCTCTGAACGAAAGAAGAAAAACTGTTTCGAAAGGAGAGAGTTTGATTTTAAAAGCGCGAGCTTAAGTTATGAACCTAGAGTCTGGATCTACCTACCCTGTCAGTCTTTTACTTTCTCGTTTCAATTTCAAACTCCTTTATTCAATGTTAAAAAAGCATTTTTTTCTGATAGTGATGTTTTAACATTGCGAAGCTTGAGACAAAGGCAATCTAGCTTTGAAAAATCGCTATCTAAATTGCTTTAGTTTCTCGTTTTATTTTTTTTTTAACTCTTTGAATTTTACCCTTTAATTTCCTTCTTTGAAGCCGTATTCTGAGAACTTTTTAAGCGGGATATTTGATAATATTTGTGTTTTTGAATCTTATTAAAGAGTCCGAAAATCAAGAAAAATGCATGAATTGATTTATTGAACCAGGAAGACGAAATACTTCTCTTCCACGAAATGTACTCTATTGTATTTGTTATGAATTCTCAGTTGCATTGAAGGACAAAACCGCAGTCTTGAAATAACTCGCTCGATAGATTTTATCTTAACGAGCGAGCATTAAACAAATATATGTATTCATTAAAGTTTTTATGTAGCGCTAAGTTCGAACAGGTACTTGTTACATACAAACGTATGTGTTAGATTTTATAAAGAAATGAAAAGATTTTTTAGTGTCAGAATTATTAGACGTTTTGTTAAATATTTGAAAAATTAGCTCACTTAGATAAGGAAAAATAGTTTCAAAATAAAAACTTGCAATGTAACTGAATATTATAATATATACATTAAATTTTCAATAGAATGAAGAAAATGAGAAATGTAATCTATGGACAAATACACATTTTTTTTTTTTTTTAAGCAGTTCCAAAAAGAAGTTTCCCTACCTAAAAATATTCGTTTATATTAAATTCTGACTTAGTTAATGAAAAGTGTATAATTAAAAAATATAAGTACTAGTGACAATGGCCCCAACTCTTTGTTGAAAAGAAATAATATTTTGCCATGGCGTTAATAAGTAAAACTCTAACTGGAAAATCATGTCATTTTTTTTCTTACCGTCTAATTAGACAATGTTCTTAAATCTAGAACTATTGAAAACTGCAATTTGATATGAATGTAGGAGCAGATAAAGTATGAACCTCTTGCGCAAGATTGACAATAAATATATATATATATTTCAACATAGAAGGTTTTTGCTGAATTTGAAAAGTTTTAAATAAATGATAAAAGTAAAATAAATCTAATAATTCAATATAGTGTTAAATGATGAAATCTTGAAAAAAATAAGGAAAAGTGTCCAGAATTAAGTCCACTAAAGTATAATACTACTGTATTTAACTCAATTTTGAAAAATGTGCCTTTTGATTGAAGAATAAGCTTTGCAAGACTAAGTTTAATATAACGCAGTTTGATGGAAAAGAAGTTTTAGTTCGTGTACAAAAGATTATCATTTTCTTATAAAGTCTGTGGAATGCGTGATTTTTTTTTCTTCATATAAGACAAATCCTTGCATTTAGAACGCGAAATTTTCCCGGAAACAGAGCAATATTAATGAGAATTTCTATCAAAACGTGCTAAACAACCATTCATTGTTTAAAAAAAATTATAATTCTAATTCTAAAAACGCTAAAAACACGTTTTTCTTTTCACATTTTTCTCACTAGAGCGCAATAGTACAGAAATCGATTTTAACACTGTGTAGCCACAAAACGTGGAAAGAAAAACTACCTCATTATTCATCTTAAAAGACAGTAACAAACAAATTTAAGAGCATAAAAAGCATGAAATAAAATTCCAGTTAGGGAAAGCATTAAACGACCGAGTAATTCGAAGAAAAATAAATATATTTAGTACACTCTAAAGTGTTTCCGGTAAAAGACTGGGGTATGTAATTTGCTTGGGAGATGCAAAGCACACTTCGACAAAAATGAATTGGACTTCAGCCAGTTTATTTTTTTGATACAATCTTCCGTTCCTTTAAGCACACCCCTTCGAAAAAAGCAATTGAGAACACCGATTTGGGGACTGTTTTCAATATATTGTCCGATACATTTTTAAAGCCCTTCATTGCATTTTTGTCATACTTTGGAACACGAAAATACTTTTGAAATACATTTAAATGTTTAAGGTGATTATGGATTCATGGCTATAGATTTATGGCAGCATTTTAGCTGCTAAAGGATATTAGCATACAGAAACATATAATTTGAAGTCTAAGAACACATAATGCCTCATTTCATCTTCAAAACCATTCTCGTTTCAAGTGAATATGTAATTTTCTGTGCCAAAAAATTTATCGTACTTTATTTCGGTTGTTTCATTTAAACCAGAAATTTTAAATTTACCATTATCTTTAACAATATTTAATTGGAATAGAATGTCCACAAAATATAAAAAGGCAGTTTTATCGTATGTATAACAAGAAGCGCCGAAAATGGAAATGCTTACTAACTGTTATTTAACATAAGGGCATTTAAATGTGACTTTCATTCACCTTCATGGTTATGCTAACGGTCAGCAAAATGTGACATCAACTTAAAAAAAAGTTAAATTTGGGTTAGTAGTACAGGAAACATGATAGATAAAAATGAGTGATTTTTTTTGTTTAAGTGACTATGTTCAGAATTTCCTAATCCTGTCCAGAAGCAGCAGTTCAACAATATCATTTCTGACAAGGTCACAAAAGATTGTTGCGTGTTCAAAAAAGTGACGTAACCTCATTCATAAACATTCCTAAACATCCGCCCATTGCACTTTGTACAACTGGAAACAATCGCATACGATTATGTCTGGTATATGTAAGGCCGCCGAGTGTAAGCGGGTCCCGTGTCAGTTTCGACTTAGGCGTCCTTCCCCATAAAACTTGTTGAACTTACACGACTGCCTTCCCAAGAACTGGGCCCCTAGTTTCCGATTGGGCTGATATAGCCATGGGTAGATTTCTAGATACCGCGTATTATCAGGGTCGTGCACAGAAAGTTTGGGGCCAGACAAATGACTTTTTCGGGGTTCCCCGTACACATTGTTTAAGCCTATATATTCACTTCTCATTAAGCTAATATTTTTCACACCATTCTTTGAAAAGTCACATGAAGGAAGTTTTAAAAACTTGTTTTCCTGTCCAAAGTAACGAAAGTTTTGAAAACATTTTCACTTCTAGGAAAATAGGTTATAGAATGATACCAAACACATTCAAGTTTTTCATGTCTTCCATCTAGTTTGAGCTTCATTCTTAAGAGGTACACCAAGCTAACAAAAGCATACACATACGCTGTGATACTAACATACAAAACAGTATCTAAAAAGCATATTTTAATTGTATAACATACTGTTATAAATTAGTGAAGTATTAATGTAAATAATGCATTGTGTTATTGCTTAACAATTATATAAAAATGTTGATCGAACCACACTGTAACACAAATATGTAATGTTACCAGTATTAATGGGTCTAACGTTACTGATGATTTCACAACAAGCACAAAGCTGGAGTTTTGGCACATCATTCCTGGACTGTTAATATTTTGCAGGTTGGTGTATTTTTATTTTTTAAATTTGATAAGCTTTTCCGCAGCGACGTTATTTTTACTGTTATTACTACATCCTACTAGTATAAATAAAAACACAGGTCCTTTAACAACTTAATCTGAAAATAGCTATCGCGCACCAAGGGAATTCGTTGAAAATCCATTTTTTAAAGTTTAATTTTCTCCAAAAGAGTTAAAACGCATATTGGTTTTTTAGTTTTCTCAGATAGCGGTAAGAAAAATCTTTTAAGCGGTGCCGTACTTTTGAAATTTAAATATTACGGAAGTTATGGTATAATTTAAAAATATTAAAAAAAAAATAATAATAAAGGATAAAAAAGGAGCTTTTTTTACACAATTTTATTGCACAAAGCATGTTTGAGTTTCGAATTATTGTCTAAAATGTTTGCTGAAAATTTATTAGCTGTAATAGGTATTTGCTTTTTGCTGAGGCTTGGATTGTAAATATAAGATATTTGATTTTAATTGGTCAACTTTTATCTACTCTTAATATGAGACACAAAATAATGAGAAAAAACAAACTTCCAGTGTTTTGATTAGGAACTTGATAATGCTTCCTTTTACTCTATCATTAAAAAAAAACATAGAGGGTAAGTGAGTTATTAGTAGTGGCAGTATGGCAGTATGGTGAGTTATTATTAGTATTTTTTAATGTTCTTAAAGTAAGCGCATCTGAAAGTTACCCAAAGGTACATCGCCTAAACAGGCTATCACACCTTGAACCATTAGGTCAAAAGCTTAACACCCTTTCGACTGAGCTATACCGACTCCCTAAAATCCGATCTAAAATCATCAACAAATGCAATAATTAAACTTTAACCATCAGCAAATTAAGATTGTACAATAAGAACTCTAGGCGACATCAGTCAGTCAAACTCTACCGTCTGGCTCTTGCCGTGTAATTGTATTTCGATAGCAAGGAATTTGCCATAAAAAAAGAAAAGAAAAACAAACAAACATTGCAAGAGTCATGTTTATTTAAAAAATAAGCGTTTGTTATAATTTATATGGCTTCCTTAAATTTTATAAATATTCACAGTGGGTAAAACGCGTAATTTCAATTGCAAG
The DNA here is from genome assembly GCF_026930045.1 of Uloborus diversus. Taxonomy (NCBI): domain Eukaryota; kingdom Metazoa; phylum Arthropoda; class Arachnida; order Araneae; family Uloboridae; genus Uloborus; species Uloborus diversus. The sequence continues at coordinate 60,684,730 of NC_072740.1, forward strand.
ATCAAAACACGTGTTCCAGACGTTACAGTATGGTCAAACCAACAGCAAGTACAAAGCACTACTTTCCCAAGAACATTTTTTTTAAGAAAGTAGACACTTCATACATTATATGGCATATATTGCCGTGCTAAGCGCAAAAGTCATATGTGAATCTGAGTCCAAATTGTGAAATTGCTGTTTGAAGTTTTCTGCCTCCATGTATTTTATACAGATGTAACTTTTTAAGATTAAAAAAAATATTTCTCATTCACAAATAACCATAATACATTGTATTTAGATAAAATACGTGACGAAGAATCACTTAGTGACCGCAACTGAATTTTAATAAAAAGTGCAAATACGACTTTTGTACTTAGCACGGCAGTAAAAATCCTTACATTCCAAAACAAAAAATCCAAAACAAAAAAGTAAAAATATTTGCGTAAAAATGTCTCATTTGTACAAATGAATTAAACAAATTACGAAAACATGGTATTTGTAACAAGAGAAAGAATTTCAAATGCGAGAAATAAAATTTCACCAAATATTTTTGAATTCTAAAAAACATGAACTTACCTCGATGGTCTGTTTGGTACTGAACCCAGCCAACAATAGGGAAATTCTGGAAATTTTTTCGTTTTCATTTTTTTTTTCTGGTTTCTTTCACGCTTTTTTTTTTTCGTTTTTCAACGAAACCAAATAAGCAAACCTATTCAATAAAGCTAGCGTGCAATACATGACAAAAATAAAAAATACAGTTACAACGTTTAAAAAACAATTGATCTTTATAATTATAAATAGGTTGCAATGTAACTAAAAACAACTTTTTGAACCGTTTTAGAACTAAAAATTAATTTAGCTTGATATATATATATATATATATATATATATATATATATATATATATATATATATATATATATATATATATATATATATATATATATATAATACAAAACTAGAAATTGATTCGTCAGAACCGATAATTACGAAAACGGGCGCAGTACTCTTATTTAATGAGTAAAACATTCTCCCAGAATCAAATATTTAGTGCCTATGATTAAAGAAAATATGATTTACGAAATCTTATATTAAAATATGCGTTTTAGAACCACAATTCACGTTTTAAGTTTTTTGTTTTACTTCAATAATCCAGATTTTCCCTTTTCCTATTTCAATTGAATTCCAACAAGTCTTTTTGTGCCCTTTCTCAGTCAAACTCGACACTTTCTTCGACTGAAAAAGAGGAAGAAATATCTTACATGAATGAACATGGGTTGCGTTTACGTTACTTCCAGTTGTAACCTGAAAAGTGGAAATACACGAAGAAATTTCGTTGAAGAATCATATGAATAAATATTTTGTTTTTCTTTTTGGTGCACGCTATTCCAAGCGTACGCATATTCATGATTTACATCGACGAAAAATATGATTTTGGTCTGCATATTGCCTTTCATTTTGGTAGTTTTTTTTAAGACCAAAAACTTCCGCTTTTCAAATAAAATTACTATTACTGTAAACAAAAGAAATGAAGCGTATTATTGTTCATTTTTAGACTGTAAGATAACAGTTTGGTGCTTAATATATTTCGGATTCTATTTTATTGAAAATGCTTGAAATCAAATGATGTTTCAGCAAAAATTTCACTCTTGAAGTTTTTCATTTAAATTTATTTGATTAAACTCTAGCAAAAAATGTATTTTAAAGGCAATATTAGCGTTTTTTGAAACAAATTATTTGATACCAATAGTCTAATCCTTTGTAATTTATATTCAAGCGGGATTTGTTTTGAATAAAACATTTTAATTTAAGGCGGTGAGAAGTAAAGGATGTGGGCATTTTCAAATTTTGAGTAAAACGCTTTAATGCTGCGGTCCTAGGTAAGCTTTCATTGTTTTTTTTCTAAATTATGCTATACAATAGATTCTACCAAGACTACTTGTACTATCTCTTGCCCTAAGACAGAGGAGAGGTTTGCCTTACATTTGCACTGGATATCTCAAAAATATTAATTTTGGCTCTCACATCCCATTGCTTTTCACTTCCTCAAATGTAGCAGGTCAGGACGAGACGAGTCCTGATGCACTTTTGCTTTAAAACTTAATTAGGATGCTCACATTACTGAAAAACTGCTGATGAAGAACAAAAGTATAACTAGGAATCTTTCATACTCAAATTTAAATAAACTCAAATTTTCAGAATAAGGAACTCCAGCGGCTGTTCATGTTTTCAGTCGCAAATTGTGACTTATCTCGTTGCCAATACTAAGTTTCCATGTTTCACTTATATCACTTCAGCGTCCTTTTCAGTTTTGTGAGTGGTTTAGAGTTTTAAAAGAAATCTTACTAACATAACTTATCTTACTTACATAAAGATTTAAACAGGGTCGATATTAATGAACATGTTGAATGTCTTGCAACTTGCTCGGATATATATATATATATATATATATATATATATATATATATATATATATATATATATATATATACATATATATAGCACTTAACAGGGGAGGTGCTGTCTCACAGACCGCTCAAAGAATCATCCGATCACCCGTATTTCATTTTCAGTCCGATTGAATGGTTTTTCCTGATAGCCTTTTTGTTTTGTGATCTTGAACACCCCACTTGCTTTATTAGGCGCTTAATGTTAGAACCGCGGATATAAGTTCATTTATTTAATCAGTGTTATGGGGAAAGAAGCGCAAAATATTTGAAATGAGATTGATATTTGTTTAAAATTTTCTTAAAAGGTACGCAATGAATGTTCTAAGGACAATGAAAGCTGAATTATTTCTGGAAATATGATATGATATACTAATAGTTTAGATGCTGTGGAAAATGTTCCATAACGTCATATAATCACTTTTCTGGTACTAAAATTCTCTGTATAAATTTAATAAATAAAATGAAATCATTAATAGATATTTGATTCATTTTTATTACAAGTAGATAGTTATTTACTGCAGCATATGATTTTTCTCGAAAAATCTTAAGACTCTGACAAAATTTCCTCGGAAAAGGTAAATTTCGATTCGAAATTCAAAAATATTTTTTTCGCACGCTAATAAAAGTTCAAAGAAAATCTAAGGGAAATTACATTAATGTATCTTAATTACACGATTTAAAAAAAATGTAAATAGAGCGATATCTGAGACCTTACGTACCCCTGTTAAATCCTACTTTTCCACTTACATATTACGGAATATATATATATATATATATATATATATATATATATATATATATATATATATACATTCGATCCTTATTTTTATGCTTTGTAAAATATAGAAAAACTTAAAAGGCTAAATGTTGTCTACTATCCGAATAAGAACTGATTTATGTCTACAGTCTTTGCTTTTACAATTATTATAAAGTCTTCTGAAATAAAATACCGTCTTCAGCATTCAAGAATAAATGAGCACTCTAGGCAGCCCAGCCGATATCACCTGACAAAAGAGAAAAATCGTAAATCATGTTTAAGTCTCTCTACTGGGACAAATGGAAATATAAAGAACGCGTTCTAAGAGAACATATGCGATTCATACGTGTTAAATAAAAACCCGTACCATTCGTGGTAATACTTTTATACGCTATATTTTTGCTTTTATAGCTTTGTGGACTATAATAGGTCTCTAGTGAGTTCTTACGAGTGATGATTTTTTGAAAGCTATCGTTACTTCGAACGAAGTGTGAACTTGGAGTTAAAGATATATGAATTTCGATTTATAATGCATCGTGCATTGGGGGTTTTTTTTTCTGATTTCTGAAATACATGATCAAATTAAATTATTTCTTCTATGTTTTCATAATACTTCTTTTATCTTAATCACAAGTATATGAAGTTCAAGATGACAACGAACTGTCATCTTTTAGTCATGTAGGAATATTTTATCTGTACCGACATTTTGTTGCAATTATTTCTTAATTTTTAATGGTTTGAATGTTACACATTTCTTCACCCTTTTGCTATTGACTGAGGATATTGATGTATTTTCTCAAAAGAAGAAAAAATACATAGCGCTAAGTATTTGTTTATAATTATTTCGGATTTTTTTTTTTTAAGTTTTATAAAGATTGAATTTAACCCACTAGAATCGGATAACGAGTTTCTTTCGCATCACGTTAATGCCTAGACATCTAAATCCATTGGGTTAAGGCAAACATTTCAATTTTATTTAAGATAACTTTTTTCAAGCACCCTAAGTCTCTTTTTTGCTAGATATAGACATCCTTTAAAAAAATATCTCTAGATTAAGTAAAAAGTAACATTAAAGCTGATTAGTTTTTTAAAAAAATGTTTGAAAGAAATGGAAATGAGTATTAAAAAAGAGTTTTTTCCTCAACAGTACATGTTATAAAGCTTTACCGCCCTTAGGTCATGGATGAAGGAAAAATACATGCATACTCCCAACAGCTTCTCAGCTTCAATAAAAATACTTCTGCTTCTAAACCAGTTATTAAATATTCCAGACTGATGAAGCTATAACAAGGGCGAAACAGCAGTTTTTGGATGTGATACACGGACTGTTGGCTTGTACTTGAAGTTCTGCAATAGCCCTGCTTAAGGGTGGTAATTTAAAGCTTATTACTTTAAGCTTTTGCGTTCATTTTACTGGTTGAGCAGCACCTTTGCTCGCAGAATCTCGATGGTGGGTTATATTATTTTTCACTAACCATTTAAAGGTAAACGCAGTTTAAACGAAAGGGTATCTGCTGGTTATTGACTCTTCCAAACTGATGAGTAAATAACAGTGACAAACTCTGACTGTGGATGTCACAATCAGGCTGTTGGTATAGACTTGTAAAGCGGGCTTTCGTTAGAGGCAGAGATGAAAATTAAATTTAAAAATATGTCTTTCATATTCATGCAATTTTCCTTACATGAAAGATAGTTTCATGGCATTAATGCATGAATATGATTTCGGGAATGAAGCTACCGCGGCTGTCACGCATATGGCGTAACTAAAGGTCCATTTTTCACACACTTTTCACAGTAAGTATTGCTAGAATGCGGGCAATAATTAACCAAATGTTGCATTATTTTTGGTTTATCATCGTAGACAAAGAATTCCACTCCCGGGAGAAAACAATAAGATGAAGTGCCCTCTTTTACACACTGTGAAAGATTACTAGTATATGTGGGTGTAACGTTACACAAATTCTGCAGCGTGTAGCATCATTGTTTTAAAAACTCAAATTTTTCGAGGAACTTTTCGATTAAAGAAGACCTCAGACAAGAGCAGTTAGAAGCTGCAAAGAAAAAAAAATCAAAAAAAAAAAAAAAAAAGAAAGAAAAAGGGCAGACCAAAACAAAAAGGAGTAATTACTTTAAAAATTACAAGTTTCTGTTGAAGCAGAAATAGAAGACATCAAAGGAAAAAGTATAAAACCAAAACCAGCAACAGGGAGAAAGTTAGTACACTCTGTAAAAAGGAAATTAATGAGTGATTCTGTTTACGAAGTAGAAAATTATGCTTGCATCTATTGTTTAAAAGCACACAACCAATCGAAAAAAGTACATGACAGGGTTCCATGTCTTAGATGTCAAAACGCAGTCCCATGGCAATTATGCTCAAAGAAATACTTTATTTTTGTTAGTAAAATCTTACAGTGATGAAGAATTTCTGTTTTTAATTAGAATTAAGTCCTATGATTTTAGGACTATAAAATGTTCTTTAATTAATTATTTGAGATTTTCGTATTTTTAAAGTGTTTTTTAAGAGAAAAAATATATTTACATTTTTTTAAATATATATATTTCACTTACACCTTATTATCATTTTTTATATGCGTAAATGTGCCCCACTCGATGCGTAAACTCGCCCTGTGTTCGTTAACGCAACGGACTTGGACTCAAAAAACATTTTTTTACGGTTAAAAACACAAGCTGAGCAACAACTGATTATACAAATTTTGATTTCATTAACTGCTTCATAAAACCACAATGTCTAAAATTTCTTAGGTTCAAACATAAAAATTAGAAAATTCATTGAAAAAAAAATCTCGTAAATGTGCTCCGGTCTACCCTATACATATATATGGTAGAATCTTGGTTATCTGTCATAAACAGGCCAGCGGAAAGGTGGATAAGCGATGTTGACGGATAACTGGGAAGCTACTAAATGCTCCTGAATTAGTAACCCATTTATTCTTAAACTGTACCCAAATGTACAAGGCCTTGCTAGTTTTATCATAACAACTTATTTTAGTTTCTCTGTCTTTTATGTCGATTTCGGGAACTCGGAAGGAACATAGTCTTGCAATTATAATTATTGTTTCTTCCTACCTCCAACAGCGCGAGGACTGACGTCACAATCAATAGCAACTTCTGCAATGTTTCCCCTTTATTCAATCTTTTTGATGCGTCAAACTTGTTTTGCACTGGGAAAATGATCTTTATTTTTTTCACTTTCCGTGACAATGATAGTTAGTCAGACTACAATAAAACACACCGTAATAAAAAACTTACTGGCTATCGGCCTGCAAGCTATGCCTACAAACTGTCGATATACTATTTTTCAACTGCTGTTAAATTAATTAATTTAAAAAATTGAAATGCCGCTGCAACGGCGATAAAACGGAATGACGGATAACTGAAAGGTGGCTAACCGAGACTCTACTGTATTACCACTCTCATAAAAATTTGCCTTGTGTAATGCATAGGATATTTTTGGCTCTGAATGTTCACATCATGCTCTCATTTTATACTTTCCTTTCATTCCATTTTTTCTAACATTATATATTCTTTTAGTGTGAAAACAACGAGTTATAAAGAATAAATTATGTGTATTGTGTTACAGCATCCTAGATTAGTTTCAACTGATTAATCAAATCACACTGCAAAAAAAAAAAAAAAAAAAAAAAAAAAATCCGAAACGTTACTGATTATTTCCGTGGAACGTTTAGGGATTTCATCTATTTCCCCGTCAAATCAAGTGACTTTGAAAACAGTTTCCTGAATTGCTTCTAATGGCACGAATGCAGACTTTTGACAGGTATGAAAAATATTTTTAGCTACCAGTTTAAAATTGACTGAGCGTGTTTATTGAGTATATCGGCTTTAGTTCGATTACGGGAGGTCTATATTATTAGAGCTCCCAATAAGAGCGAATAAGTCACTGGATAGCTGCAGCTTTGCAAGGTAGAAATTGCAGGCAACGGAGATGCTTGGTTCTTACCTGCAACTGTGTCTAAACTTTGGTCTTGGTTGCATAAATGCTTCTGGAACTATCTTGGTAAATCAAGAAGGTTTTAATGAATTGCATTAAACCTGTCTAATGTTTCTTGAAGGTTCCGGAGACATGACTGGCTCTAACTGGGGGAGATTTCCAAATTCATTAGTCAGTTTCAAGGATAATTTCAGAAAGGTTACTGACATTTAGCTTAAAACGTTTTTTTTTCCCTTCCAAGATATGTTACAAGCAGAAATTGGGCACATCAGCTGCCCACTATCTTCCAGGAACGTTTCTGAATTAATTTTACAGTGCAAGAAAAAAACCAAGATAAAATTTTATTTCTTACCCAACACAAATTAGCATTGCAAGATGAAAAATAGCTTGCGTACGTATATTTTCATCAGTAAAAAATTCCGCAAATACATTTTTAAACAATAGATTGAAAGTTATTTTTTTGAAAAAACAAAAATATGGACTCCTCATAAAAGGATATTCTAAATGCGAAGATTTTCTTTAGTAACAGGACAAGTAGTGGAAGATATTCACGTAAGAGATATAACATACAAAACAGTATTTTACGTGTCCTTACAGCGTTGTACTTTCTCCTGTCTAAAACTCACGTGGTTATAACGTGACATAATTCAAAGGAAATCTTTTGCAAAAAGAGTACTCGCCAGACATTGATGGATAGAATACATAGATGATACAAGGGAAGATCTGTGTTTATTTCGTTTATAGTTTGTGATTTTCGTTTCTGTTCTTTCTAAAAGACGATTTTATATTTTCTTTTCACTTCAGTTTAAGGCGCCGATAGAATGTTATTTGTGAAACCATTTTGGACGGGTTCCGTATGCGCTTTTTTCGCTTTACGTACCTTTGATATGTTATCGTATTTTTTGGAAAACAAATATGTTTGCTGAGCCGTGTACGACTTGAAAATCCTTTTCCTATTTTGTACTCCTTTTTTCCATCGAAAACAAATTCTTCATTTTACTCCTGTTAAGGTTGGAAGCATTTTCAAAATGTGCGGTGATAAGATAGTGGATCTCGTTTTGAGTTTTAAAGCGAAATGGTTCGCATAAAAAAGTTTAAAAATATGCATAATTTTTCTCTTTCTTTCCTTCCATACTATTTATGTGTACAGTCAAATTCGTTCATAACAAATGCGAAGGGACCACGATATTTGATCGTTATTAATGAGTTTTCGTAAAAATTGGGTTCGTGAAAAAAATCATTCCCAATTTTACATTTCTGTGCAGTGCCAAAGAAGTTAGTAGTTTGCTTTGAACTATTTTATTGTATCTTTTCTGCTGTTTTCGAGGAACGTGTAGCCGGAAAACCATCGTCATTTACGTCCGTGGCTTCAAAATAGTTTGAAGTTTTTGTGCAAGTGTTTTGAAGCCATTGATTACATCGAGGGCTGTTGTACTCTGGATTTATGTATTATTTATAATTTTAATTCAAAATGATCATGACATTTTTCCAAAAATAGGATAATATTTTCTGACGTGGAAATCAGCAGAAATGTTATGTGAAATGCAAAAAAAAAAAAATCTCACTTTAAGCGGAGTTTGCTCGTTAAAAACGAAATATGCTCCCATAGACTTCACATTGTACCAACCAACTATTTGATTTATTCGCAAAATCCGAGTTCTTGATAAATCAGGGCTCTTTATAAGCGAGTTCGACTGTACTTAATCCAGGATTTCCTCAACAACTAAATATGAAAATGTTTCTTGGCGTAATGTTTTACTACAGTGTTTATACTCTCGCATTCCAGTCAAGCTACAAAAATATGTCAGCAATCAATTATTGTTTATAGCATGCACCAAACGAATTAGATAGATAGATAGATATAAGTGATTGTGTTTGTTTGGTAGAGATGTTTTACCACTTAGAATGCAAACATAAATCACTTTTTTACACGTGTTATTAGAATAATTACCGTTCGTCTATCAGCATTAAAGTAATTGAGAAATAAAAACCGCGTAGCTTTTTTTTTTTTTTTTTTGTAAAATGCATGCAATGAGCCACAATAACTCTAATATGGCCACTGCATTTCTCCGAATTTTTTCTATATAACTATAAAAGTTGTAAATATGTTATTAAAGATCATGTAATGGATAATTTTAACTGCATGAAAAATTTATCTCATGATATTTAACAAAGCCTCAGTACAGGTATTGAAAATAATGCGCAAGAATTTAATAAGAAAAAAATAATCAACTTTAAAAGGTAGGCATTATTAAGATCATCCTCCCCCCCCCCCACTAACTCTATTAAATATGAGTCCCTTGAGAGCTCGCCGATTGAGATTTTTTTTCACGCCATCTTTATCCTTTTAAAAATGTTTCATATGCTTTCAGTTCAAAACTATTTACAAAACTATTAAGCACATTTACTATATTTCTACACAAATTTTTATTCACAATAATCGTATTTGATGAAAAAAAAATCGTTTTTTCTCTTGGTCAGAGTATTTTGCACACGGCACGCGTTCTAAATGGTTAAGCAGTAGCGCATATATAATTATATATAGCTTACTCTTTATGTATATATGCATATTCAGAAGCTCTCCGTACTCCAGAACGAAAAAAAGAACTGGGATAAATTAATATTTTTGAAGGAGAAAATGTAACATTTAATAGCCAGATATTGTATTTGGGCTTTAATTTTGCTAAATTTCTGCCAGTAACAAAACTTGCAAAAGACAGAAAAGGTTTACGCTGAAATTCAGTAACCTTTCAAAAATTGTCCTGGACTTTTTCTAAAAAATTCAGAAATATTTTCGGCTAAAGCCAGTCATGTCTCTCAAATGAATCAGAAACTTCAGATAAAACTTAGGTATCTATTAAATAGTAGATTGGCACATTTCTGATTTACCAGTATACAATTTTACTTTTGATTGACCAGGAGTTCCTATATCATTACTCCAACCATGGTCAACTGCAGGTGTGTACTAAGCATCATTTTTGCCTGCATTTCTTTCAAAGCGAAGTAAAGGTAATACATTTAATGAATATGCTCAGCTAATATGTAAACCTGTAGCTAAAATACTTTTCACAACAGTATGCATTCGTGCAACTTGTAGCAATTTAGGGAACTTTTTGAAAAATATGCTTAATTTTTACAGGAAATAGATGAAAACCTGTGAAATTCCGAAATGTTGCCCGAAACTAATGTGTGACGCTTCGGAATTTTTTTGGAGCGTATCAAAATCCAAAACTTCAGCAGATAGTACGAGCAAAATTTAAATATATGCAAAACAAGATTTACTTAAAAAATCAGTGTCCTTTTTTTGGCATCTAAGATTTTGCGTGCTCTTATTTTTTATAATACACATAATGAGTAAAAGTACATTATCACTTTGGTAATGCAAAACAATTTGCAATATTTTCATGTTTTTTAGTATCTTAAACTCACATGTTTTTTTTTGCTGTAGCTTTTATATTTATACATGGATTTTGGAAGAGCGCGCTATATGAATTCAGGGGTTATTATTGAATTCCGTTAAAAACTAATTCGTCTTTTGATAGGTAAATTGATAGTAATAATATGTCAAAGAAGAGATTTTGGGGAAACTAACAATGGTTTATCCCCTTCAAAGTGCGAGTAATTTAAAAGGATAAATTAAAACTTAACTAATGATGCTGTTTATCTTTTGGTAATTTTAATTCAAATTATCTTCTTCTCATTGAAACATAATTAATGCCTCATATTTTTATTGAAACAAGTCGAAAAGTATTTGTCCTTTTAAAGAACCATTTGATATTTGAAACGGAAAAGACCTTTATTTTACTTTCTGTTAAGTATATACGTTCTTCTTTAATACGTCTTCGCAAAAGATATGGATACCCTTTTCCATTAAATATGTCTTTTTCTTTTTCTTTCTTCCTGTTGCTACTCATATTTCATCAAGTCAGACCATATCAGATGTAATTTTAGATGAAAGCCCCATCTATGAAAAGAGAAAATATACGAAAATAAATCACATGAAACCTAAAATAAAACATTTTCTTCGTTCTTTCTTTTTTACGCAACCTTTAGAAAATTTAGGGTTCTTAACACACCGGATACTTTGATTTTCAGTTTGTGGATAAATATATTTTTTTTCTAGTCATCAAGATAGTAGCTGGCACCTAATGATGGATTATGACACGCTTGATACTAGATTAAAAAGGAAATGCCAGCAGGAAGCCTGTAATCAAAGACATAGCTCGTTTCATCAACTGAAGTATTTCTGTTGAGATTATCTATTCTTGAGGCGAAAAGTGAAACAAAACATCTAGTTACTTAAAATATCCCTTAAGCTAATTTAGTAATTGGTTTCTAATTTAAAATGTACAGTTCAAATTAAAAGTATTGGGAGCAAAAGATGCAGTCAAAAAAGGTTAAAAATCTGAATCAAAATTAAGATAGAACATAAAGTTTTAAAATTCGAGTAATTTTTGTAACCAAACTTGTGTTTGAGGCAGAATTACGCAATGAAGAATGTTAAAGTTTTTCCCTAAATGTGTTTTAATAGAATAACAATACTTAAAAATAACATCCGTGTTAAGTTTAAGTGAAAGACACAAAATAATTATATCAACATAAACTAAACTTATGCATTAAACATCGTTAATTACAGAAAATGGAGAATGTCTTAGACATGGTTAAAAAATCTGACTAACCAAATAGTAAAATTAATTTTTTACATCATAAAAATATACGGATTGTACTCGTGCAGTGAAGTTTAGCAAGTGAACTTCAAAGAGTGTGTAAGTTATATTGTTGTTTAAAACCGGAATGCTTTTGATAAAAATATATGTCAAATGGTACCTTTCCTTCGTTTTGACTCATTTTCCCTTATATTTTAAATTACCTCTTCTAAATTATTCCTACTTTTCAAGGATTACCTGCTGATTGAGGTTATTTAATCTTTGCTTACGAGTTTGTTTACCCAGCTAGAATTGTCTTTAACTTCATTATTTCACTAAAATAAGTTTAGTGCCATCACTATTAAAAGATGTATTGCTTGAAACTTTAAAACATTTATGTCAAAAATTCTGTTAAAATAAACTGTGTACTGCAAGATTAATTAATTATTTTTTAAAAGTTGCGCAGAATAACTCACGGTGTGAATCGTTCATCAAGTACAATATTTAATGTCATCGTTGCATAAATTAATTTCTTCCGAGCTAAATGTCAAATTCATTTCTTTTGTTTCACCTCATAAAGACTTGCCATCTTATCGCAAATGACTTTCCTTCAGCTAAACAGGTAAGTTTTACTTATCCTTCGCGACGAGTGCCATCAGCATAATAGACTAATGGCCGTATTAACTGATTAGATGAAAACCCTCTTCATGAAGTAATGGAATAGTTTCGGGAAGAATGGCAGCTTGACAAATGCTCATCACAAGAAAATGTCACTAGCCCTGTATTTGTTTCTATAAAGACGTCTTTCTTTTCTGACGCAAAAGATTGCCATTTTTTGACATGACGTCAGCACAGATGACCCACAGTGATTGGTCTTAATAGTATCATATACTTGAACTGCGCTATCGAAATTTATCGGAAGTCTACATTTCTACTTGTATTCTGAGGAATAAGGAGGATACTTATAATAGAACGGAAGTCGAGAGTCCGGACAGCAACCGCCTGACGGCAAGTGGCGCCGGATAGCTGAGGAAAACATTTAGAGAGGGACCAGAAAGATTTACTACGTCATAACATACTTATTGATTTTATTCTGAACGACCAAAGAACAAAATGTATTGATACTGCGAAAAGAAGAGAAAAAAAGGATGTCGCTCATTAATCATGGGGTAAATTGTCACATCACTCTGAAATTAACTCATCTATATAGAAAGGGGTACTTTTCTCAATTTCATTTTACATCACTCTAGACAGAATAAAGCAATTTATTTCGTTATTCCTCCCTGCGGACAGCATGGCTTAAATGTAATTTTTCGAGGGGAAAAAATTAGAGAGAAAAAAGCTTCTTTATGCTTTTAAAAAATATTTTCAAAGACAGGATGTTTTCATTAAAACTCTTTTGAAAGGTTTTTATTAATTAGTACTTAATTAGGCTACATCTTTATTTTTACTGACTAAGATTATTAAGCACAATTTATTATTGTGCGGATTATACGCATAATAAAAGTTCTTAAACAACAATAAATGTTCTCCCAATGTGTACTTTATATTATTTTCATTAATGACTGCATGATTCTAACCTTATTCCAATTTTAATGTTAATATGTGTTTAGAATGATTTATCCGTACGCAATTAGTATTTTTGAATGTGAAAACGTTTACAAATACCCTTGCTGCGAGTATTACTAGTTTATAGACATCTAACTAGTAGTTAGTAAAAAAAATGAAGCGTTCATTTATTTTACAAAACATTTGAATAGCCTAGATTCTTAATCTGAGTGTTTGCTTTAACTTGGTACATGCATAAATAATTGGGCTTCCAATGATTTAAAGCGAAAGTAACAATTTTTTTAGTTAATTTTCTTTTGAAAGAGAATAGCATTATATCATAATTATACTATCGCTACCAAAATGTTTAACAAATGCAATTTTATACATGAAATAAAAAACGCTGAAAAATGTGTGTACAAAATTTACCCTGCGGTTTATATTTGTGTAAAAGCCTAAAATAATTAAATTGTTCGTTGTTACTTCTTGAAACTGTTAGGAAACTCTTCCTACTACTATAATATACATTTAAGAGAAAAATACTATTGTCGCAGATAAGTATAAAGCAGGGAAAAAACTTTATTCATAGTTCTTTTCAATTATTTTTTTTTTTAATTCGTTGGCAAGTAGTTCAAAAAGAATGTATTGACTTCAACTTCCGTTTCAGAAAAAAGCGTCAATAGATAAAAGCTGAGCATTTCTTTGCACGGCAAAAGAAGGACAAAATGGCAATTTGTCATAGCACCAGTCTTCCATTTGCAGCCACAGACCGTAGAAAAAAAAAGATAGTTTTACTTGGCGCTTCCTTTAGATCTGCTTTCGGTTTCCGTTAGCTGTTACGTCAGTTTATTTACTACATGTGACATGCATATTAATTAATTTCCTGACATGACTAACAATCTGAGCTTCTGAGAAATAAAATCTAAATTTTGTTAGAAGCGTTTCAAAAGCACTTTTATTCAAGGAAATAAGACTTTAGAGAAAATTTATTTCTCTTTTTTCCATATACATTTTTCACGCTGCAAGGGGTTCATTTTAAATTGTTTAATATGTATTTTTTTTAAACTTCAAATTCCTGCTATGATTTTATGCGTTAAGTGTATCACATCATATGTTTTTTTTAATACTTAAAATTTCAAAACACCTTCTTTTTACAAATATTTAAACTGAAAATATATTCAAATATTTCTTTCTATATAGTTTGCGTGATACAGAAATATTTACTATTTCTTTAGTTCATCTCGTTTTATTACAACATGCCTCATTTCGAAGAAATGTTACATTGTTATTTTGTGTAGAGTATCAGATATTCCATGAAGAATCAAGTATGCAAATATTATGCTTACAAAATCATGCATTATATTATGCATCTAGTTTTCAGATATGAAATAAGGATGTCCTTTTACTATTCACTTTCCTTAGTTCTGATTTTTAATCACATGTTTTCTCTTAAGTCTTAGTTTTAAATAATTTAATAAAGATGAGCTAAGGGAAACTACTTTTAACACATATTTAAACACTATTATATGACTTGATTTTATGAGTAATTAAATATGATTTATTATGGAGTTCCTCTTATACGAATAATCATTGATATTTGTTAATTAAGTTATCGGAAAGATCAAAACGTTTAATTTTTATATTTGAGCATTCCGTATTTAAAAACACGAATGAGCGGTTAAATTGGCTATGAGTGGGTTTATTGTTGACTAAAATATTGCTTCTATTACTACTGTTACGATTAATTGTGTCACTTTACAAGGTAAAATTTCATACAAGTACAAAATCTATATTATAATTTTGTCAGGAAGAAAAACACAAAAAAACACAGTCGCATTCAGAATTGACTGCTTTCAGAAAAATTAACTTTTCAGATTTTTCTCAATTGATTTTTTCTCCACACTGTAAAAAAATTCCGAAACGTTACTGGTTATTTCCGTGGAACGTCTCGGGATTTCACACGTTTTCACCTATTTCCCCGTAAAACAAGTATCATCACAAAAAAGTTTCCTGAATCGCTACAAGTTGCACGCGTGCAGACTTTTCACAGTTCTTTAAAATATTTTTAGCAACCAGTTTAAAGATTGAGTGAGCATGTTTATTAAGAGTATCGGCCTAAGGTTGCTTACGGCCTGTCCAGATTGACTAAGCTCCCAATGAGAGCGAAAATGTTAATGGATAGCTACAGATTTGCAAGGCAGGAATTGCAGGCAAGAGATATGCTTGGTTCCGTCTTGCATGGCTTTGGCCGTGGTCACTCTGATTTTTATGGAGCCTTCCTGGTAAGTTAGGAAGGTTCTAATCAATTACACCAAACCTACTTAATTTTTCTAGAAGGTTCTAGAGACATGACTGGCTTTCACAGAGCAGATTTTGCACGTCTTCATAAAGTTTCACGGTTAATTTCAGAAAGGTTACTGACTTTTAGCGGAAAGCGTTCCTGATTTTTCCAAGATATGTTACTGAAAGAAATTGGGCTCATCAGCTGCCCATTATTTTCCAGGAACGTTTCTAAATCGTTTTTACAGTGCATCGTTCATGTGATTTTAAGTAAATATAATACAGTGGACACCGGTTAATTGAATCAGTGGGTATTTGAATCAACCGCCTTAATGAACGAAATTATCAAAAACGGAACAAAATATACCTTTATTGAAGTAGCCGTTTTATTGAATCAGCCACTTTATGGAATCAAAAAATGTTAGAACATACGTGATTCATATAAGCGGCTACTATACAACTTTACTTACAAATAAAATTAATTTTTCTTATTTCATGTTTTTCCAAAAGTTTCAATTACCACATGATCTTGCACAAATTAATTATGATATACAATGCGTTGCAGTTGTATTTATACACAAATTTAAAAACGTTTAAAACTTTGAAAAATGAAAAGACCATCTGTTCACAGTCTTCCCATGCATCGTACGCTGCCAGACTTGTTTCTCTTGTGCCGCACAAGATTCCATTTTATTTTATTTTCTTTAAGTCGTCTCTTGTATCTTTTATTGTTTTTCTTCACATAATCTTTATCTTTAGGACACGTTATTGGACAACAGTGAGCAATCGTTTGCTACAGAAACTTAATAGATAGTAATTTGAGATTGTCGTCCAATCAATGTTTGTTTCTTAAAATTCTTCCTTACCGTGCTATAAGGCACAATTGTAGGATATAGAGCTTTCCCGACAGATTTCTCCTTTGAGGTATTCCCTTTTCGAACCTTCGAACAACATTCCTTTAGGAGCTAAATTTCATCCCTGTCTCTTCTGGAATGCCAATCTGTCCTCAATTCTTTTACTTTCTTTTTCTTAAGCATTTTTCTTTTCGAAAGTGTTTTTGATAAGAAAAATACAGTCATACAATAAACTAATTTGAAACATACTATTTTAACTTGTGAGAATTTCATTAAATCAAATGTAATAATCGACGATAGAAAAATATTTTTTCAAATAAAAAACTTTGATGTGTTTTTTTTTTCTTTTTTTTTTAATGTGATGAATTTTTTTCAGATATACAGCACAAAATATTTTCAATACGTATAATTTTGATGATCTAGTGGTAAATCAAAATATATGATTTTCATGCATAATTGGCAATGACTGTCCATTTATAAAAAATATTGTTATGTTACTAAACACGCTTTGAAAGCTTGTAACCGTGTGGAGGGGTTGGGGGGAGGGCCCTATTTTATTTCAGATATATAACTTGCATGGAAATGAGCTCTCATATAAAGGCATTTTACTTCACTTACAGATCAGAGATAAATGAGATACTGTCGAAACTATGAATATTTTCTTTCGATATTAAGAAAATTCTTAATCTTCTGTATTATTATATAATCAAATTTATTATTTCCTTCGGACATTCCATTAATTTTTGTAATAATTTGGTAAAAATTGCCATGATCTCACAAAAATGAATATCCACGATAAAGCTTTAAAAGATAAACTTGCTCTTCTGAAGTTGTTTAAAAGTGTAATCAAAAATCTTCAGTTGCTGAAAAAACTTAAAATTAGCAATCGGCGGAAACGATTGCATAATCCATTCTATCATAAACACACTGCTAAGTTGCTACTACGCATGAAAATCTGAAACGTAATAACTTAACTATTAAAACTGCTTAAGTTCAGAAAAAAAAATGTATATTTTTCAGTTCGAAATACTGTCATAATTCGAATCAAATTGCACATTTAGAATGAATTTTATATTACTTCCCGTACTTAAATTTGTGAAATACATCAATGTTGGAACATATTATTAGAAAATTTCAAAACCAGGAAACTAAGAAATAAACACTAATTTTGAAGTAGCCTAATACTGGGGGGGGGGGGGCTACATTAATGAGAAGGCAGTCACTGTAATTATTACATTTGACTACAAAATTGAGTAAATTTTAATTACAGTTCTGGCCAAATTATTAGACTAAATAGTTTTTTTTTTGTTTTTTGAACACTATTTGTACTAAAATATTTAATGTTTGCAATTGGCAGCACTCTCTGCTTTGTTTATGTTCTTTGTTTATCTACCTACCAGGGACATAACCTCAGTCAGCTTAAATAGTTCACTAGTTCTTTTTATTAGTGTGTTCTGTTATATTTGAAGCTAGTTTTAGGTAATTAGTGAGTATGTGTATGTGAGTATATATAATAGTGAGTTTAAACAATTTT
Organism: Uloborus diversus; assembly: GCF_026930045.1. NCBI lineage: Eukaryota > Metazoa > Arthropoda > Arachnida > Araneae > Uloboridae > Uloborus > Uloborus diversus. Next base: position 60,702,748 of record NC_072740.1, read on the forward strand.
TTACCTTCTTTTTTTAAACAGTTAAGAAATGGTGTAAACCTTGTGAAAAGTATGCCAAAAAGACTTAAAATGCTCATCAAGAACAAGGGAATGCATACTAAATATTAGATAATTATTTCACTGTTCGTTAATGTGTCTAAAGTTATGTAATCAATAAAGAATTTGCTTTCAAAACAGTTATAGTCTAATAATTTGGCCAGCACTGTAGTTTATTATTTTATTTTGATTCTTCCTTGAAATTTTTCTGCCCCCTAGGGGTTTAAGACCCCTGACATTTCTTAGACCCCCCTTGACTATTAACAAAATTTTGCATTTGATTCTCTAACATTAAAATAAATGCAGAAAAAAGTGGTGAAATATCTGAAGTGTTCTCCGAAATAAGCAACATAGTATAAACACATATCGTGTAACTTAATTAAATCAAGTTTGAGTCTTTACTGAAGTAATTCATGTGCATGAAGATAGTCTGTAGCAGTAGCTGATTAATGGTTTTGTCGCTAATTTACATATCAAGTAAATTTAATCAACTATAATCTGTCGAAAAGAAACTGAACCCTTTCGATGAACACATTTCGAATCTCACTTGAAAATATCAATCAATAATGACAAGTAACTCCGTAAGATAATAAAAGAAGCGTCTAATGACGTCCAATTGGGCCAAAGATAAATGACAGATATTTCTGACATGAATGGGAAGAATTTTAGATAATTCATCGGAAATCAAAAATGAAACGAAGTTTCACAAAATATTTTCATTTATTTTTCTGATATTAAGGAATGATCGATTTATGAGGAGATCGATTCATGAAGTTAGTAATAAGAGAGTATCACTTTTAGTTATGAGAAAAAATTTCATTATCCGGAAACGAAATTGTTTTAGTTGTGAGACGTCACAATAAAAATACTTTAGTTTTTTTAAATCTTTTAAGGGACTATTTCCATTCTATCTAACGTAACTTTTAAAGTTACAATATAGTGTTATATTTATCTAAACAAAATACTTTCTATAGCCGAACATGGGATATTTTTACTCAATAAATGTTTGTTTCAGCTTAATATATTTCAGAATTAAACTTATTCACCCAATTGATTATGTAGTTTATCTTTTTCAATTCATAAACTTTGTGACACCATCATTACAACTATTTGTCATTCGGAAATGTTAAAAATCATGTGAATGAGTTCGAATTTTTTTCTTCAATTTTAATAATCAATACCAATTAGCCTTTGTTTAATTAATTTTCCGTTTCATTGTGTTTTCTAATACAAAGTGTCCTTCATGCTTAAGTACTTTATAAAAGGTTAAAAAAAATTCTTTTGAACAAGAAGGATAACATTCCCGGTTTCAAATCATTTGGAGCTAAAATGTGATTTTTAATAGTGACGAAATGTTATAACAATATAAGTTATGAGTTATATGATACCTTCTACGTAAAAATAAATTTACCATTCAGCTTGATTTTTTTCCTGGGAAAAAATGCTATGGTTGGCATTATATACTTTGTTATACCTACTCCTAAAATAAAATAAACGATTGCGTTGAATTTTAAGAATTAAAATTTTCCGCACTTAGCTGCTTTAAATTCTCCAGACAACAAACAAGACCAGTTTTTTTTATAGTTAGTTAGCATTTTGGGCTGTCAATGTTTCAAATATTTGTATTTGTTAAAAAAAAATAAGTAAAAATAAAAATTTTTAAAAATAACATTTTTACTTTAAATTGCAAAGATAAGTTTTAGAAACATTAGTTTAGTTTATGCTTGATGAGCAGTTGATCTCTTCTATATGAATTGAACAATTTTTAACGGCTTATTCGTCCACTTTGTTTCACAAAATGTAACAAAGTTAGGAGGAGTTGAATATGAGGGGTGGTTGTCCGTGGATGAATTTGGGGGGGGGGGAGGAGAGTTGAGTGATATTTGATGTTATAAATGCAAAGTGAAGTTGAATGTAATTCATGTATTAACTGTTTAAACTTTATTACGCAGAAATAAATGGATAATTAATAAAAACAAATGATTAGTTACTTAAATCAGCAGTGTTAGGCAAGACTTGTACTATTTAAGTGAAAATGACCCTTATTATGCATTTTTTAATCTAAAATTCTGTTCATTAGCATCATTTGAAGCAATATATGCCTCTTTGGTACAGTTTATTGTTTTTTTTTTTTTTTTTTCAAGGGGATCTTCTGTTTTAAGATACATTAGTTCAATACATTTTTAAGAGTAAAAACAGCCATACAAGCATTTTAGGATTTTCAGACGTGACCACATGGTTTGTAACGAAAGCATGTGAAAAGCTGTAAAACTATTTCTAGCGGTCACTATATACATATCATTCATTGGTAAAATCAGTGAGTTATTTTACTGTAACGTTTTTGTAACATTTTCTAAACATACGGCCGGTGCTCAGAACTTTGTCACCGTCCTCTAAATCAAGAAACTTTATATAATACTCTGCCCAACAGTGGAATATTAAATATTTCAGGGGCAGGGGGGATGCATCCACGAATCTACCTACGTATTAATGTTCATGTGTTTGAGATTTTTTCCTCTCTAACCCTTCAGAAGAATATTAATGATTAATATAATGCCTTCTCCCCATCCTACTAAAAATAATAACTATGAAACTCCAAAACAGAAAAAAATGGGAGGGAGGGGAGCAAAATTTCTAAAAATTGTGGATGTAAAAAGGTGGTCATATTTGGAATCAGTGGTCATTTGACATAAGGATCAGCAAGCATAGTGTCAAAAATATTTAGATTTTTTTTTCCGTGCACTCATATTAAAATGCTCCTGATCGGTCTTAGGTCTAAAAAGACAATACGGTTGCAGCTATATGGAATTCACATTGACATAACAATTTGGGTATATATTTCTTTGTTTCACGTTTTCTTAAACGTAGAACTATTTGCCTCTTTAATTTTTAAAACAATGATGAGTGAATAATTTAATAAACCTTACGCTTGATTGAGTGATTGATTGATTAACGTAATTATTAGTCCTACAACTATATTTGTTTTGAAAAAATGCCATCATTGCATGAAACGTACCGTCAAAACCATTATTTGCACATTTTTCCACTTTCTCGTAAAAGATGCAGCTTTTTTTTGTCCACCACTACATATTGAGCTTTCTTTTTAGTTAAAAATTTGAATTAGATAGCAAAACCCTTTCGCAAAAAAATCTAAATTAAGGAGAGGGCAATTATTAAAAAAAAAGAACGTACATGAAAGCCTAAGTTGACATTGTTAACATATCATTAGTTTTGTAAATCATATAACATCATCAAGAAAAAGAATAATGATTACGAAATGACTAATTGAAGTTCATCGCTGAGTATAATTATTTTTTAACTAAACGATGACTCTATTTTACTGTAAAAGTGCAGCCAGAAGATAATTTTGCTTCAATTAACTTCTTACGATAAGCATATACTTGATGAATGGATCTTTAAGAGCTAAACAATCTTTTTGGAAAAAAAATGAAAAAAAAAATGAATTTCGTGATTAGCACATAATAATTCATCTTTGTTTGTATATATTTATAGTTATTTAACCAGGTTGGTGAGGGAAAAGTAAACCGTGTCCAGTTTTAGTTTCAAAATGCTCAGCAGATAGTTTTCCTTTTTTTCCAAGTACAAATTTGGTAATCTGTAACATTTTCTCGCTCATAATTGCTACATTGTATTCGTCTCCGAATTGTTTTTTAAAGGGTTTGATTCCCTTACACTAAGGAAATTAACTAGACTAAATTCGCTTCTCTTCACAGCTAATTTCATTTTTAAAATTGACGTACAGAAAAATATAGAGTTCCAGTACTGAATGGCGATATAAAAAAACTCAAAAAGAGAAATAAACCGTAAAGTATATTTTTATAAGAAAATTATATTTATAAAGAAATATTTCCAACGTTCAACAAAAAAATATTCTAGTAAGCGGTATGTGCTATTTTTTTTATTATAGGAATTAATTATTATTGTTCAGTTCGTTAGGTATTAGGGTACCGATGTTTGATTCAGCTGGCTCGGTTTATGACAAACATTATGCATCGAACAAAAATATATATGCCGTTAAATCAAATAAATTACTTACAAAATACAAAAAAAAAACTTATATGTTTTTCTAGAAAATGAACTTTAATGTACAAATATACTTTCTTTACTAGAATTTTATGACAAAAATATTTTTATTCCAAATTGAACAAAAAAGTGCAAAGTACTTTGTCGTATTAATGTAGTGCTTAGAGTTTTATTTCTCGTATAAGTGCAATGCTTCCTAATTTTGTTGGTGGTCCAGTTTAGTAGCACAAGAACGTTCATAACTTACAAGCGCAAAAAGAGAAACACAAGAACAAGTCCTACAAGTGTTTCGATTTCGATTCCGAGTCACAACTGACTACAACTGTATTTATGTCGAGGACTGCATACTAAGTGCCTTGCCTCCATTAGTTTTTTTTATACCGATAGATGGCAGCACCATCACCGGATCGAACAGTTAATGAGAATTTAGAACTAGACCAGGAGCTAATAGCTACCTGGTGCTAGCACCCCCAGAGGTATCGTTTCACTTGGAGGACATTGAGACCACGAGCATATTTAACGTCGCCCAGTCCCCTTTAATGACGACGGTGGATCTTCGACCATCGAGGTTCGAACTCAGGCCCTCCGGCCCCGAATCCGACACTCTACCGATCGGGCTACCACGACCCTTACAAGTGTTTCTTAACTCCGTGTTAATCTTCGAATTTAGATGTTTATATGCTCGACATTGAAATTGCGACACTAAGGAGGAGTGGCCCAGAAAGAATGAAATTTGGCAAAAAGACAGGGACAGCAAGGAACAATACGTGATCTTCATTTCGAACAGATTATAGAACGGAGAGATATTCAGATTATAGAACGAGAACGGCTTCACCTCAGTAGGATGCAGAACCACCGAGAAGAAACACGTTTAGGTACTGAGTCAATAAGTGCGGATGATGTACTGAGGGATGGCTCTACATTCCATGTCAGTCATTTGCCAAAGATCGTAATCTGAACGAAGCAAGGACAGCGTTTGCAAACGGCGTCCAATCACACCCCGTACGTGCTCGATTGGCGACAGATCAGGAGAGTACGGTGGCCCCTGAAGCATCTATGTACCTTGTAAAACGTTTTGGGCATTATAAGCATTGTGTGGTCGGGCGTTATCCTGACGAAACATTGCATTGGACACCCCATGAAGGTAAGGGTATACTACCAGCGTCTTAAAAAAAATGAAATATAAACAGCAACCATTACAATTAGCTGTCCAATTGCAGAGTAGCAACGACAAACACATGTATCACCGATTATCAGAAACATTATTGTTTTTTAAATCTCAAAAAATGTCCAAAGCATCTATAGAAGTTTGCACTTCAAAAATATTATGTAAGCTTTAAAATGTTTTCTTCTGGAGAAGAAATTCACTGACCCGGGTGAGGATCGAACTCACGCTCATCGGAGGATGAGACTCACGCGCTGCTAACAGCACTACTGAGTTTCGCAGTTCCTAACGAAAGCAACGTAGTAAAGGAACTTTAGAGAAGCCGCAAATGCGCTGCATTCCAACTGTCGGTGAGGTGATGGTATCGGAAATGGATGGCTTTTCTCCAAATTAAAAATGCTCAACGCACATAAGAAGTTTTCACTTAAATATTCTCACACCAAGCATATTTAAATGAATTCGCTTAGAGTTTTTCTTACTTTTTTTGTGTGTGTCTGATTTATAACAAAGGTTTAATTAATATTTTGCGTATTATTTCAATTTTTATTGTATGCCTCTTTGCAACTGAACGCGAATTTCCTACTGAATTGATAATTTATTTATTTATTTATTTATTTTTGGTTATTGTGCCATGTTTTATAACAGTACTCTTAAATTATTGCATTTTTTTGCTGTGTCATTTTGTATGTCATTTGGCAAGATCTAAATTCTTAAACGAACTGTGCATAACTATATAATTTCGACTCAAAGCAACGGTAGGATGTTTTAATGTTGCCTTGAGATGACAACATTTTAGAAACACAGGGTAATCAATCGATTAAAGCACATATGGTTAAAAAATATATATTTTTTAAAAGAAAATGTTTCAAAACCTTGCAGAAATCCTTAACTGCAAAAAAAAATATTTTTGTAAGACACAAATTTATTATTTTTTTTTTTATTTATTTTTTTTTTTAATTTTTAATTTCAGTTTATTAATACCAGAGCAATAAACTCTTTAACTAAAAATAGTATCCAGCTTCACTTCGTGCGATTAGTAAGTCAAATGGAAAAATTAGAAGCTTGTGGAAAGCGACATTTCGCGTCCTGAGGATACAAAATGAAGACACATCGCTTTGTCCTCAAAGACTTGGACACTAATGAGAAAGAGTGAGTCAAGCCAGGATTAATTTGTGACTCCTTCAACTGATCTCATACTGGCACAACGTCCATCTAAGCAACCATTCTTAATACCATCCCTTGCACATTTTTAAGGAAATTTCCCCAAGAAGGCTGTTTTGGAAGACTGAAGTGGAAACCTTTTATAGTTATGTGCTAGTGTTGGACTCTTTTTGAATATTGTACAACAAGCAAGAGTTTTAATCTAGAAGAATGAATATTTTAAATAACTGTTAGTATGTTTGCAAATTAATATAAACTAAAGTTAAGAATGTACAGTAGCTCAATATTTCTAAAATGACTCAATTTTGCTATAAAATGTACTAAATCTAGGATTTGAATAGCTTGTTATTAGTAAATTTATAAAAACTGAGCTAAACGCATTTTTTATATGTAAAAACAAAAGAAAATGATTTTCATATATAGATATAAACAACTTCATACTAATAATTTTTCAAATTACCCAAAACTAAATTGTAATTTAAGTAAGATTTGCTATTGTGAAGAATCAACAGTTCTTCGTAATAACGCGATATGAGTTTTCGTTTACACTTTAGGTGCGACTGAACAATGCTCTGAAATACGTTGCTCTGGACAATGTTCTGAAATTCAGGACGTGCACAATATTAGCTTTACATTCAATAAAAAAATAAAAGGTCAAGTCTTCTCTAATAGTGTTATTAATTACAAATATCAATTAAAAAATTTGAACAATATTTCGTGAAGAATAACTATATCTTGCTGGTTGAAAACTTAAAGAAGGAAAACTGTATTTCTTACATACATGTGCTTCTAATCATGTTAAAAGCCAATGCATTATACTTGTCATACAAAATATTGTAAACTACACTTGTTTTACTTTTTAAAATATTTTATGAATCTAGAAAAAAATATATGAATGGCAAACGAGACAGTAAGAAGCAAAGAATGTAATTGAACCTTTTTTAGTTTAGAGTAAAAAGCGTTTTAAGTTCCGGTAATACGTAGACGTTCATTGGAAAGCTAAATTAAACCCTGCAGTGTAGCTGCATCTACCAGAGCTGCAAGTACTAAATCTTGCCCCAAATCAGCGGAGAGATTCACCTACCATTTGTACTGGTCATTTCCGAACTTTCAGTTTTGGAACTTACATCCATTTACTTCTGACTGCTACATATATATGAATATTTAAAGTTTAAGTCCCACGTTTAAAACAATAGTCAACTACTTTCAATTAAATAAAGCAGTTCTGTACTGATCTTTTCAGCACAAGTTGTTACTGTTAAAATTATTCACGGAAAATTTCTTTCCGTAACAATTAGTTTCTTTTGATCTAGGATTTTAACTTTTTTTTGAAAACTATTCCGGGTGTCTTTAAAAAAGTTAAACTTAAAAAGATATTGTATGTTACACGATAACCTTCGCACATAGTTTATGCACCATAGGGTTAAGAACTTTTAATGCACAATAGCTAAAATCGTAAAAATTCAAAATAGAATAAAACCATTACTATTACTAAAACTAATTACAAACTTCCAGTTATATAAATATTAGCAACATTAGAGGTAAATATACAATTACATTATATAGTTTGATACATGTTTGTTTCATTAATAATGTTATTTTAGATAATATGAGCATTAACAATACTTCTCCACGAGAGAAATCCACTATATTTCAAGAAATGGCAAGTAGCTCATGCTGAGCAAACGTAAGTTGTTATAAACTGCAACGCTCATTTATCAAGGGATCAAATTTATGTAAATTATTTCTGAAACGAAACACTCCCAAATCAGTTTCCCTCACAATTTAAGCAGGGGAAGGAGTATTAAATGCTACATTGAGTTGAGACGTTTAAACGTACATGAGATTAAATTTTATAATTATCATTCAAACTCAAAGGAGGTGGATATTATACCGTCTCACAATGTGTATGTTCAAATAAAGCGCTGGAATGGTTACTTGGAAAAATATAAAGTTATTTCGTCGATTCTAGTTCACTATTTAATTCAAATCATATCCTACTTGAAAATTAGGATTACCAAAAGCGAATTAGGGAGATCATTAAAATTTAGCAAGCTTCGATACTCTCACAGTGATGTTATAATTTTAGTATTGAATACTATCGGTAATAATAATTATCAACTTTAAAAATTATGTCCTCTTACATAAAAATTAATTGTTTTTCGACAATTGTTATTAACTACTGAGTACTGCGCGTTATAAATAAACTTATTATTATTTTTTTTACAAAAACTGCATTTTTTTAATGTAGTATATTTTAAAAAAAACAACTTCAAAGAAGAGTTAGTATTCAAATTCATTATTAACGAAATACATTTTTTAGATTTGCTTTAAGGTTTTTAATGTCACTTTTAAAATTAAAACTAAAAGAGGCATCTTGTATTAGAAAATTTAAATTAAAAACATAAAGGTAAGCTTATTTAGATCCAAACGGAAGTGTTAGTAATGTTTTTGAATTAGTACAGTGAGCGGAAAATCTATAAAATAAAGATCTTCAAAATTAATGTTTCTAAATTGGTCTTTTTTAACTGAACAAAATCGTAAACATCAAAAAACCCCAAGAGAGCAATTAATATATCATACTGCATTGTCGTAAACTTTGAAAAAAGAAATAGCATATGCTATTGCAATAGTATTTAAATCCACGGTATTTCTTTTCAAATTTGAAATAATTTTACCACATTATTTTGCAAAACTTTTCGTCACATACAGTTACGATTGTGATTCTAAATCTACCTAATAATCCTGTGATACAAAAAGAAAATTCCATCAAATATTTACCTTAATATTATAAATTATTGTTTTTTTACGAAATAAGACTTTTCTTTACACTCCTCATCAAGCACTAATTACTTTTATTTTCTAAAGTGTAACACACTTTTGTTATTTAAACTAAGCGTCTGTTTTTTCCACCAGTATTTAAAGATAACTTTAACGTACGATTATTTATTACTTAGTGCCTTTTTATCAAATTTCGGCTTGAAAACTACGAATTAGTTAGTGTACTAAGTCGGCACAAAAGTAGTAATACGAAACTTGACACGTAATTATTTATAAACATAATTATTTGCAGGTACAATTCTTACTAGCTTAAGTAGGTTACATATGCAAGATATTTTATTAACATAATATGTCTAAACCACTATGAAAGTATCAAGCAAAGATGTTAAATGAAATGCTTTACCAGGCTCATTTTGGACCCGAAATTGCTCAAGGCAGATGCTTTAAATGATGGTATATCAACTTGGCTACTTTCCAGTGAATCCATGCATTACCAAACTTTTGCACAGCTGATGAACGCAGATTTCATTAGATGAATGCTGTACAGCACATAATAAAAATATCTGCTATCTGTTTAATATTTAACACAATAACGTGGTGGGAATAAATTTAAAAAGAAAAATAAGCATAGCAGAAAACAGTTTGCAAAATTGGTTTCAAGAGCTGCTACATGCTCTAATGCACTTGAGAGCAGTTCCAGAAGTTAATATTTCAATCCCATACTCATTAAAAAAATCCGGGTTTCGTTTAAAATGTCTGTGCATAAGTTGGACGATTATACAGGAAATTTTAACAACCTTTCTTTTTGTTCAGTGAAATTTGTTCTCAGTCGATATATACAGGTATATAATAGTTTTTCTTTGTTTACTTGCTCATACTGATACACGCCCAAGTATAGCTATAAACATAACTCAAATGCTTTCTTTAAATACTCATAGGCGGATTTAGGACTGAGTTCTTGGGGGGGCAGGATTTTTTTTTTTTTTTGGAGCAACATTTTTAATTGCCCTCCCCCCTCCCATGTTTTTATCTGTTTTCTGTGATGCATAAAGCCATTCTTTACTTCTTTATGTGCCGTTTACATTACTGTGTGTAATCATGCTGTCCTTTTTGAATTGACCTTAAAAGAGAGGGAGCTGGTATTAAGAGAGTGACGCAATAGAAGACGCAATAGAGAATATCTCCAACTTTAGGGGGCCTGGGGGTCTCTGGAGGAAATTATATAAAATGGATATAAAATTCTGCATTTTGAAGTCTTATAAGTGTTAATTGGAAATAATAGGCAAATCATTTTTAAAAAAAAGTTTTACGCTTTAAAAGTGCTTTGTGATGCTAGTTAATACTTTAAAAGAAATGGTGCGGAGGTTTAGAGAATAGGTATAAAGAGAGTAACATACTACCCATTTGAACAATTCTTAATTTATACACTTGATAAGAAATAAAATTGAAGCACACTTTGCTTAGGAGTTTCAAAGACTTGTCTAATTATTTTCAAGGTTTGGTTAGTTAGATTGGGTTTTTGGTTCAAGAGCCCTAATAGGCTATACTGCGCCAATTCTTTTCAGGGATTTTAGAACCAATAATTTGCACTTTCCAGTCTCTAAAATTGAGTAGTAGATTATACAGATGTACGGTATTGTTCAAACTTTGTAAGAAACGCCTATTTTAAGTTTAAAAGAAAAAATAAACTTTAATTTCTCATTACAACTTTTTTTAAATTATAAGTAGTGCAGAAAACGAAAAGGAATAGGGGTAGTGTATCATTTTTTTCCCGGGCTAAACAGATTAACAATATGCAGTAAAAGTAAGATAAAATCAATCAATACAAAAGAATTTCCAATTGAATTTCCAAAATTCTGCATTCGGGATTAAATAAATAGCAAGATATGAAGCATGTCAGTCACAAAAAAAATTATTTCAAGTAATATGATATGTTACAAACGCGAGAACCATGATTTTTACATTTTTGATGCAAGATGTAGCAAGGAGCTTAATTTGACACATTTCGGCATTCCTCCCCCTACAATTTGTTAGAAATTTTAAAATTTAAGGTTTGTAGCCACACGTTTTCAAATATTCAAGGTTTTCAAGTACTTGAAAATGAATTAGTTTTTCAAGCATTTTCCATTTTTTAAAGGAACGAATCGCAATTTTTTGTGAGTTAGGGGTCCACTTCAAAGTAGGGGCGCTAAGCTATACTGCCGTGCTAAGCACAGATGTGGTATCTGCACATTTTGTCAAAATTGAGTTATTGTCACCAGGTGATCGTTAGTAATTTAATTTACCTAAATGTCAAGTTTTTTGGCGATTTGTGAACGCGAAATATTAAAAAAAGCTTTAAGAAAAAAGTCGTAACTGCACAGTTTGTGTAGTTTGCTAAGACAATTTGAACGTAAGTGACAAATACTAAGCCTTTAAAGTGGTATCTGCGCAGTTACCACTTTTTTCCTTAGTATTTTTTGTAGATACGACTTTTGGACCTTAGTAAAGCAGCATATTTAATAATGTAGCAGTTTATTGTAACACAGAATATTAAAATTAGTTTACCGTTGAATAGTTGATACAGGTTGATAATAAAAACTAATACAACTTTGCATAATTGTTAAAGTAAATATTCAGCTTTTTCTATTTAAATGTTTATTTAAAATGAAATTCTAAAAATGAAATGCATGTAAAATATTTATATCTAATTCTTTCATGCAAAAAAAAAAAAAAAAAAAAACGCATTTCATTCTACGGCCAGTAATATTTTTATTTAAGTATCGTCTGCTGCCAAAATTATCTTCATGCTCGGTAAAAATGAATCTAGAAAATAAAACATTATAAAAAAACATTCTTTAAATATAAAAAAGAAGGCAGATTCTGTTAGATTTGTATCAACAAAATAAAGCGAAAAAGCTAAGTCCAAAGAAAGCAGATGTTTTTAGTATTATTTAATAATACTTTGAGCACGTTTTACTAAGCTATTTTTGTCGTATCTGTGCAGATACCCCTAAAAATGCTTAGTAATTGTCACTTACGGTGAAAATAGATTAGTATATGAAAAGGTTTTGAAAAGAAAATTTGTCGTAACTACATTTATTAATTTTAAATTAAGATTTTTACAAAAATACTCTCTCACGGTTTTTAGATAAGTTATTTACGAAACAACTACCGCAAGTTGAGCATTTAATTAAGTCATAAATGAAAGAAACGAGTTGTAAAACTTTAATCGTCAATTTCTCATTTTGAGCTCTACTGCAGATACCACATCTGTGCTTAGCACGGCAGTATAGCTTGTTTATCTTATAGGCAAATCCGGCCCTGCATGTAATTCACTCTTACCTGCAGATTTTTGTTTGATTTTTTGTAATTTTAACGAAAATTCGTCAGTTTTTACAGTTATAGGATTTTTACGATTTTACCAATATGTGTAAGGTTTTTATCGGTTTTTATCAAATTTCAGCAAATTTTTCCAAAACTTTTGATGACTGAGTTACTCAGATTTCAATAATGACAATAACTGTCTCATTTAGACTTAGATGATTATGACTTACCTTAATTTTTAAACGGTATTTAGAAAGTAAGGAAAATGGTATTTTCCTAAGTAAAAAGATTCAATTAATCAGAACGTTCAGATAACTGAAATTTATTCAGTTTGTGATAGTATTTACTTTTCTTTCTCAAAAAAAAAAGACAAGCCGAAAATTTTCCAAGCGCATGAAGTACAGTTCTAACTACTAGTTTCATATATACAAATTTCTTCCTTTAAAAAATAAAGAAAACACCATTAGAAAAACATTTCATCAGGTAATAATGCGATCTTACAAGAATTGTGCAAAGCTTTCGTGCCGGAAATATATCTCCCTCACTTTTTCTTTTATTCAGACGTTTTCCTTACAATGTATGATTCTGGAAAATCAGAAATTTAATTTTGAACTGCTAGGGATTGAGATTCCTATTTTTTCCCCTAAAAAATTAACGCATTGTTTACAGTGATTTAACGTTCTGTTTGTTCAATGGTTGGACAATTTTCCCAGTTTTTTGTTTCATTGTTACATACATTCGTTGAGTATGGTGTTAACTGTTACATTTGATAGTATTTTGCTGTACAAAAACCTTTCAGCTATGTACTTCTTTTGCAATTGCATACATTTCAAATCAGCCACTTTCATTTGAACGTGTGATACCAGAAGGTTCTTCAAAATCTTTCGTTTGTAACAACCCAAAACATCTAGTTTTTGAAATCACGCAAATTGAAAATAAGCATTCTGAAAAGAGAAAACAAATCGTAACGAGTAGATCATTCTATTAGCGCAAATTGGGGAGGGGGAGGGAGGGTCCCAAACGTTAATTATTATAAGTGTTGCAGCTGAATGCATAGCTCGTTTAGCCTATACTTTCATTCATATACTTGCCCAACTGGTTTTCTGTCCAAAATAGTGAATTTAGACCAATTTTCAGTACCCCAGTGACAGCTGTACTATTTGTATTTAACATTTAATGTTCGTTTTTTTTCCTTTTTTTTCTCCCTTCAGAAAAGAACATTTGCTATTCTCTTCATTTTCATTGAACTATTCAAAAACGAAAAAATCATGTTTTTTTTTGTTATAAGATTTTGGAAGACAAGTTGCTACTATATGAACTCCTCTCAAAACTGGGGGCGTTGCCCCCTTTGCCTCCCCCCTATAAATCCACCCATGCTCTTCAGAACTATTCAAAAACAAAAAAATAATGGTTTTTTTTTAATTTTAATTTTTGGAAAATGTGTTGTTACTACATAAAATCCTCCCAAAACTGGGGGGGCATTGCCCCCTCTGCCCCCCCATAAATCCGCCCATGTAAATACTTGAATTTCGCCTGAAAAATTCGAGAAAAACTGATCTTTTTGAAGTTATTTTCATTAAAATGAAAAGTAGCTATGACAGCCGATCACTAAGTAGTAACAGGCAGACCAAAAACCAAGTTTTTTTTTCTTTTTTTGGATAAATAATTTTTTGCAGTTACGCTTCTTGCTAGCAATTAAGCTAATTTTAGTCCGGTACTGATGCGCGTCAATATATAGGTGTAGTATAAACTGCAGCCTTTGATTTTTGTAAATGTTACCTTGCTATAAGCGTAATAGTTTATTCAAAAGAATGAAGGAATGAATAATTGATTGAATGAATGAATAAAACATGTAACAATAAACGAATAAATAAATTAATATGTCAGCATATAAATGAGTAAATAAAATAGTAGGGTCTGGTGGGGTAAAGTGGTCATAAAATCGCTGGTTTTCAACTTAGGTAGATAATAAATAAAAATGATTCTCTAAATACTTCAACTTTTTTTGTTGTTATTTTACATTGCATTATTAAAGAACACGGTACATTGCATTTCAGGGAAAAAAATATTGGTTTAAGAAGTTTTATAACACTTTCATTTCCCTTTGTATTTATGACCACTTTACCCCATGGGATGGGGGAAAGTGGTCATAGCATGGGGTAAAGTGTTCATAGTTTAAAAAAAACTGCAAAACCGTTACAAAAAACCCTAATTTTGGTATATTTTGGTTGTTTTTATATTTACAAGTATATGTACGAGTATATACGGGTATACACGAGTATACTATACGCGTCTTGTAGACATGAGAAAACATGTTCATATATGAATAGATATATGTATACATCAGATGCATGCACGTGCCTACTCAAGTATATACGTGTATACATGAGTATATAAGCATGTATACGTGATTACCTACACGAGTATATATGTGTCACGTGTATAAGCGAGTATATACGCGTATAAACGAACATCATATGCGTGTTTTGCACTTGTATCTCGAGTACATGTGTGCATAAACGCGTATAAACGAACATCATATGCGTGTTTTGCACTTGTATCTTGAGTATATGCGTGCATACATGAGTATATACGTGTACAGTTGACGTATATACGCATATATAAGTGTACATACATACTTATACGGGTATAAACGAGTTAATTCGTTGATATATCCAGTGCGTGTTTGGGGGGGGGGTGCGTGTCTACTCACGGAAATATATATGGAAGCAAGAATATATACGTGTGCTTACGTGTAAAGACGATTATATACCTGTTAGACGTATATACGTGCATTTACGTGTATACACCAGTACATGTATCCACGTATATCCACGAGTATATCCGCTAATATACATGTATGCTTACAGAATGAATCCAAGATCTTTTGCAAATTCTAAGTGGTGTGAAAGGGATAAGAAGCAAAGAATCATAAGGAACTTATGTTTTTTTTTTTGCTTCGTTGACGCGCTACATGCACAAAAAGTCAGAAACTGATGTTAGCAAAACAGGTTACAAGTTTGTTACATAAAGATGATTTTACCCGACATTTTAGTTTTTAAGAAATATTTAGAGCAGTTGTTAAAAGTTACGGCCTGTAGTAGCTCTAATATACGCATCGCAACAAAGGCGCAGCGACTGATGAAAGTTTTTCAAAAGTCTCGTAATTGCAACAGAGTGATTGCGATGCATGTATTACAGCTGCCGGCCGCAAACTTCATCAATAACTTTAAAACTTTCTTAAATCCTAAAATGTGGTGTAAAATCGTCTTTGTGTAATAAATTTGTGACCTGTTTTGCATCCACCAGTTTCTGGCTTTGCGTGCATGTAGTGCGTCAGCCTTGAGTTTATTCCATATGTTTCTTATGATTCCTGCTTCTTATCCTCCCGTTTAACACCTTTTAATAATTTGCCCAAAACTTTAAACTCACCCTGTATACATGTATATCATATGTTTGTATGCAAGTGTCTACTCGAGTACGTACGCGTATATACGTGTCTCCCTGAGTATATAATTGTATACATATATATATACGAGCATAAGTGGGAATATACGTGTATAGTTGAATGTCTATCTGTATAGATAAAAAAATACTTGCAGATATCCAAATACGTGTTTATTGGTGCATTTATGTGAATACGTATATATACGTGCCTACACGAGTATATGCGTAAGCATACGCATATACTCGTATATTTAACCCTGTTTATTGTAAAAACAATACATATTAAGTGAAATTAATATTAAATTTATATCTGCCTTATACTGAATGATTAAGTGACTTTAGAAGAACAATATTCATTAAGCCTAATATTATAACCACTTTACCCCATCTTACTTAAATTGTTCTAAAAAATTATCCAAAATAGATTCAGCTAACTGCTAATTAGTAAGAGTTCTTGAGACATGTAGGAAGCTTCCTGTGCAGTCAATCTGTTCATAATTCTAACAAACAAAATTTCCCAAGGAAGTTAAAAAAGGTGTTTAGATTTTAAAAATTTTCATATTTACACAAAATATTTTTTTTTACCAAATAAAATTTTGCCAGTTGTAAAATTTTGTATTCAAAATGTAGTATCTAAATGCACTACCCTAAAATAAAATTTTCACATTCATTCGAACATTAATTTCCAAGCTATAGTCATTTATTTGAATTATGACCACTTTACCCCATTGACCACTTTCCCCCACCAGACCCTATTGAATAAGAAAAGTAACGAATGAATTAATAAATAAGTGGATGAAGTAAAAAGGAATGTGAATGAACTAGTGAATGTATAGTACAATGATTCATTAAATAAATGAGTAAATTAATGAATTATACTTTTTTCACTTTTTTGAGTGCTCTTGATAAATTATATCAAATATTTAAAATCAAAACATACCTAATATTATATTTTGAAAAAATATTGCACTTAACATCAATAAACTCAATGACTATTTAACATGCTCATTACAAAATAATTTTGTAACAAGGAAAATATTTTTTCCTAACCACAAAATCTTACAAAAACGAATTATCAAGTTTTTAAAATGATTTGTATTTTAACATACTTTGACATTTGAAGGTATCTATTTTTTAGGCGGAATAAATTACCTGTTTAATAATAAAATTTAAATTTCTGCTAAATAAGCGGCGCAAACCACAAAATCTTACAAAACAAATTATCAAGGCATAAAAATGACTTGTATTCTTACATACTTTCATCTTTTTAGGTATCTATTTTTTAGCCGGAATAAATTACCTGTTAATAAATTTAAAATTCTTGCTAAATAAGCGGCGTTGTAAATTATTTATGCTAAATATTTTATCATTTTATTTTGCCCGCTACTTCACTAACCCACAATTTCCCCTTCTGCACTCCTTTGGATAGTTACGATGCAATTTATTAAATGTAAGCCTACAATGACGATAAAATCAGCTTCATGCATACTTTATTATAGATGCACAACATGAACTAAGAAGTGTCTCCGTTCATAACAACATTGATATCAACCAGAAATATTAATGAAACCAATACATAAATAAATCTGAGACGAAAGTATTAATACTAAAAAATTCTCAAAATCCAAGTTTAAGGTCTATCTTAGATTTTGTCATTCAACTAACCTCGCACTTAATGGTATCTGTATGTTCTTTGACTAGACAGGTGACAGTTAGTGTGACACTTTCGTGTCAAGATTGTCTTAGCGATTGGATTATTGGCCACAGATTGTCAGCCAGGGAGGCGAAATATTTTGACATCACGGTCATGGATGCTTAACGCTTGCGCTGCGATCAATAAAAGTAGCTTAGTTCTTTCTTTATAGGACTCAAACGTAAATGCATTTGCAATTTCGTAGAAATAACCCTATTTATATGTGCTATGCTTCTTAAAAGATTCAATCAAAGTTGTGCGTTCTTTTTCAAGGCAGTGGAATAGCCCTTATATATATTTTTTTTCCAAGTAATAATAAACAGAAAAATAAGAAGAAGGAGATGAATAATAAATAGCATTTGCTTCTTATGAAATCCTCTGTGGTTGGAAATCATTTAAAAATACTAAGACATTTTTTAAAACCAAAATCATGTAAAATGAATTTTGAAAAAAAGCGAAAAACCTGTTTTTATATCATGAAAAATCGTCAAACGGTTTGAAAAGTCTAGTTTTTATTTTTAATTCTCATTAAAACATTTTGTAGCAATAATTGAACAAAAAAAATACTACTTTTCAATCGCTTAAAAACAATTAATCTAAAAAATGTCGTAGTTTGCTCAATTTTACCTGCAAAGATTAGACTATGTAATGAAAAAGGCTAAATTTTGCTGTTATCAACGCATAGTTAGTGACTAAAAGGTAATTAATTTAAATATTTACATCTGGTTTTTTCGTTGAAATTGCTTTAAATGCAGTAATATTGAAATAATACTTCTTGTTATTATTATTTATGTTTGTGATCAAATTTATCAGATATAACAACATTTTTATTTAGCTAAAAATTCTTCTAATGTGTTACTTTTTTTGTTATTCTTATAATTTTCTGTTTGGTTTTTATAGATTGAAGCTGGTTTTTTTTTTCTTTTTTTTCGTTTTTCTTTAAATTTTCCACACTACAGAAACTCCAAAATGAGTTGCTTGATTTTTTTCCCCAGTCTTTTTAAAATGCTGCTACGTCGCTATTCGAAGCACCTTGCTGTATATTTTTTATTTTGGAAACATACAAATTTAAAATAAAATTTCTGGTACTTAAAAAAAGGGAAAGCACAATGAACTTCGTCACAACTCTCACAAATTAGTTTTTAGCAACATCAGTTGTTTCCAATAGACGTTAAACACTTTTCAAAATACTACAAGATATTGATTTTTGAAAATTAAAACAGTTAGTAGCTTAGTTCCGACATTAAATTTTTCAAGGTAAACACAAGTCTTTCGTTCCTCGTGCACAGCATAAATCACAACATCCGTCTCCGAGCAAAAGAGAGATCCTCTATCGCCATCCTTCCAAGTCATTTCAAAGAGCTACGCGATGCAATTTACTTCAAATATTCAGATCTCTGTGGAAAAGGTCCTTCAGACTGAAGTAGACAGCCCCAAAACTTAAATCCATTAGTCACTCTGCAAACAGCTAAGTGCCTCATGCGTACAATGTGTTGCGAATTAATAGTACTTGCTCGCAACTAAATTAATCAGCATGGGAATTGTTTTCTTGGTCTTTAGGGTAAATTAATGAAGCTTTTTAGAGCAAATCTCTCTTCCCCATGCAGCTATTAACTATTCCAAAGTTACCCTGGCTCTTCTTCATTTTGCCTGCCATTGCTTTCCCCTATCCCCATGCTTTAGATGTCATTAGATTGGATCCTAGGGAATTAGACGCCATGCCTTGAGTTATATCTCAATTTGGTACCAGAATTTTACTTCATTCGAAGTTATTCGTTTTGTAATTAGTTTAGCAAGATTTTTTTTCTCCGCTTCCCACACCAATTGGAAAGTGTTGCGATTGCTTAGTGGGTAGAGGTGAAGGTGGAGCTAGAGTATAATGATCTGTAGCACCCAAGGTCCTAACTTATTAGGTGGAGGTAAGTCATGAATACAAATAACAGTCTTTAAATTGCCAGACATTGAGTCATTTCAAATTGTGTGTAATTGCATTCGCGTGAAATGTATTGTGAAATAATCAGTACTTAATAGGGAATCAGTGCTAAAATTCCTAAGTATGATAGTTATTTCCACTTGTTGAAATTTCCTGTTTAATAATGTTCAGAATAAAAATTGGCAAAATATGATGTAAAAGAAATAATGATTTATTTCTTTTATGGGATTTCCGTGTGTTTCGTTTTACATTTATTTTTTTTAAATCGAATCAAGCAATGATCTTTCTTATAATGTGTTGCTATTATAATCTTTTTTTTATTTCATAAATAAAATACGATACATATTAGTAAAGTAATCGAAGTTGATACTTACATATTGCGTCGCAACACTACATGAACGAATGTTTTTTTTTCTACAAAATAAGTGAACTTATTATTAAGTAGATTGTAGAGCTGCCCGTTTAATGCTAAATACAAAAACACAAACATATGTGTGTATTCAAAAATGTGCGCTTAAATATACGGCGTGTCCCAGGGGTATAAAAGACGCAATAAATGTACAAAAAAATTTCAACAACTTTTAATTCAAAATATTCTTTATTAGAAGTAATACACAAGTTGACACGATCTTCCAGCACCTCCATGCCTTTTAAAAACTGCTCTTTTGGAATACTGTTTAATTTCACTGTCACAGCTTCTTGTATCTCGTCTATAGACGCAAAACGGTAAACTTTCCAAGTCCATTTTTCATTTTGTAAACAGTAAGTAGTCAGGGGGACTCAAATCAGGTGAGTTTAGTGGGTGCCTGAGTACAGGAACCATTTTTTGGCCAAAAATTGGTTGTTAGTGACCGCGATATGTGCTGGTGCATTATCGTGCAAGAGGAGGAAAAAAGGTCTTTCCACAACTCGGATCTAACAAAAGCAATTCTTTTAGACAAGCAATCGAGCACTTGTTGGTAGAAAGCATCATTCACAGTAGTACCTTGAAGAACAAACTCTTTGTGGATGATACCTTTAGAGTAAAAAAATGATTAATATTGTCTTAACTTTTGATTTTTGAAAGTGCAATTGTTTTGTTCGCGGCGAGTTTTCGCCAACCCATTCAACACTTTGGCGTTATTCACCATAAGCCATTTTTAACATTTCGTTCGTTTCAGTTGCACTTTTACCAACTTCAATGCAACATTTAATTGCAACACGTTGTTCGATATTTTTATTCATCTTAAATAATGACAGTGACCACTTTGATGCTCCCACGCAAATTGCTACTGAACAGCTGTATGTAATCCGATGAACTTGAAACTTTGTATAGAGGTAGAGAAAGGTTGTAGTAACTATTTGCCAAAGTTTCATGAAGATGGCGGAAGTAGTACGAATTTTATAGCCACAATCTTAAAACTTTTGGGACACACAGTATATCCATGAAATATTTAAATTTAAAAGTAGCTTTTGAAAAACATTTCCAACCTGAAAGCCAAACAAGAATATTTTTGACGTTACTAGAGTAGTATTGCTGTATTACCTCACTTTGCTTCACTTTTTGAAATAAAATTAAGTGATTCATTCTTTTCTTTGTTATTCTCAAACTTAATCTTTATAGTTTTACAAAAAGTCTGCACATTCAAAGCATAGCTTGAAAATAAAATCATACTTATAATTGCTTAAAGTATTTACCTTGCGAGACTAAGATTCATTTTTCTTCTGAATAGTTTCTGACTACTGAACTAGTTTCTTCTAACTACTTAACAGCAGTCAGTTCTCTCGCAACTTCTGGTTGTGTTGGTGAGCTTTTTGCACTGATGAAGAGGCTCCATTGTAGCCTTGAAATAGCTATATGCTGTATTTTCTTCAAAATTTGTGCTTTATTTACGTTGTTTTTCACCTTGATCATACTTAACAGCAGTTAAGCTTGGTTAGATTCAGTAGTTTCTCTAAGGGGCTGGTTTCTGCAGAATAAAAAAGGTAACTTTTATATAACATTTAAAGTATAAAACAATAATTCTATTTCCAGCTACATTTAAAAAATGTGTGCATATTAAAAATAAATAATTGCAAATAATCCTGAATAACTGATTTTCATTTAATATCAAAAAACGCTTTAAACATTTTTTCCGTTATTTCTATATACGCGTGTAACAGGTAGTATATTAATAAAATATACTGCCAAAAATATCGGAAACATAATGTTTTTTTTTTTTTTAATCCAGAAATTGTCTTCGGAAATAAAGAGAAAATGAAAATTAAAAAATTAAAAAAAAAATAAATAAATAAAACCATGAGTTTTTATTTAAAAAAAGACGCTAACTGATGTTCTTAAAACGTTCTATCTTTGCAGATTGTCATATGCACATTTAATTACGCAAATCTGAATAATCATCTATTTCTAAAGAAATACTACTTTAATCAAAAAGGGGGAAATGCTCCACATTAAATAGAATAACGTCCTATATTATCTTCTTTCGACACCGCGTTATCCATATTCTTGAAAAAGCTGCCATTATGGAGAGATTTCTTGTCTCATTATTCTTTCGCACTCTAGGCCCCACACTGAACTGTGCCTCCGTGCTTTATCACTTTTTCACCCTAAGCTTGGAAACAAATGGAAACTGGTGGCTGTGAGACTTTATTTGTAGTACCATCAAAACACCGACGAGTGGAATCGTGCTGGACACGAATCCTTGGGCACAGATAACGTTTCTTCTTTGGAAATATTTGAGTTGTCAGGTTTCAAAAGAAAAGCTGAAATGAGATTTTTTTCGGAAGCTCTAAATTGGTCGAGACTTTTTCCGATATTTATTTGAGCTAGCGGCAGTTTAGAGGGAAAAAAGATATTTGCATGAGATTGCGAAAGTATACATTGATTTTGCTTTAGTTGAAGGTTAAGTCATTAAAACCTTTTTTTTTTATTTATGTAATACATTTATTTGTTTACTGTTGACTAAATGAGGAACTCGGAAATGAGAAATATTGCTTTCAAATACATTCAAAAATATCTAATTTACTTTTTTTAAAGTTCTTTTAAAGCAAAGTTTTGATCTTTGTAAGTGTCTAGCTCTTTGAACGTATTTATGATTCTTGCTACCTGTACAGTACATACAGGCTATCTATTACATACGAGATCGTAGAAAAGTAACTTCCGCATCACAGGAAGCCCTAGTGGCTTATCCACCGAACCAATAGCCAATAGAGCCAAAAGTTTTGTTTTGGCGGCATAGTTCAGAACCAAAACTATGGTTTTTCGAAGGCATGTGCTCGAAAATCTAATGATGACAAACGACGCAGTGCGCACGGTTGCGAAAACAATTACCGCATTTTGAAAATTTCGAATGGCGTAAATCGAAAATTGTTTGTTTAAAAATCATTTGAAAAACAAATGAGTTTTTAGGCTAATGACAACATATGAAGCAGTGAGAAGCAAAGGGATGTAAGTGACAAAATTAAAAATTTGGTGACTACTAGTACATATGGTTGGTGAATCTCTCCTCTGTTTTGGGGCAAGAGATGGTACTAGTAGCCCTGGTAGGTTGTTATACAGCATGAATTGGAAAAAACTTTTCAATTAAAGCCTATAAAGGACCTTATCTTTAAACGTGTTTTACTCAAAACGTGAAAATGTCCACTTACCTCCCTTTGCTTCTTACTGCCTCATATGAAAGGAGAATTTTTGATACTAGTAGCTTAGCGCACAAGGTTGGATGATATTTGTAAGTCCCATTCGAAAAATATTCTCGCTCGTGGTTTTTCATTACACTTTCGTTACATCTCGAGAAGGTGTGAACAGGGACAAATTGTTTTTGCGTGAAAAATATGTCTCAAGATGCTCTTTCGTTAGCTAGTCATTTTTATTTACTATTGCAATGATCGCGTGGTTCCCTGGTAAGAATAAACTTGAAGTTGAGAAGAATTTATTTTGTGTTCTGTAAAACTGAGAATTTATTCTATATGAAAAATTTTGTTATCCTTTCGTAGAACCTCAGCATGTCATAGTGACCGCATAATTAAAACTACAACAGAAAAAGAAAACTCAATTGTTTACATAAAATGTTATTCCGTCACAGTAAGAAATTTAATAAATAAATAAAGTATAAAGAGCTTGTGATTGAGAACTGTAAAATGGCATTTGTGCTGCTTGCGGCAGTAGGTAGTTGGTACTGCTGTACAGATTGATTTTGAAAAAAAAATCAGTGAAAGCCTACCTTGGACCTTATTTTTAAACGCGTTTTACTCAAAAATTTAAAATGTCCACTTGCATCACTTTGCTTCTTACTGCCTCATTTGTTGTTTGGTTTTATAATTTCTTATTATTTATCTCACATTTAATGCAGTTTATTATTTCTTTTTACTTCTTTTCATTGTAGGGCACTGAAGGTCATTTCTCCAGTTACGTGTGAAACTTATTCATTAGGTATTAGACCCATTAATGCTAACAACATAAAGAGCGAAAACATATTTTTCAGCAAATGACCACACATGTTTACCTTTTGTGAAGCGTACTGGTATAAATTACGTTACGTTCGAGTACTCAAACAATGAAAGCCATAATGTCGCAATGGTAAAAAGAGATGAAGGTACTCTCCGTGTAAAACTCAGCTGAAGACGTAGGAAAATAACGAGAAATTCAATCCTGTATTTGCATTTTAAACGGAAAGCTTCCGGAAAAATTTTCCTCCTTTATCTAAGAGAGAGCACGTTCGAAGCAAATGCGCTTGTGTGGTCATGTGCTCTTAGTGCTATCCTTGCCGATTTTCGACTACGCAAAAATGATAGAAGACTTACAGAAGCGTATTCAGGAATATAGATGTAAGAAGGGGAAAATGGTTGAATACATCCAGCTTTCTGCATGAATGTTCGCTTAATGTCTGCGATATGCGCCTAGGGGATTTTGAAATTTTATCGCTTGGCAATATTATATTCCGGGTTTTGTTTCCGTACCTGGATCCTGGCATACATATGGTTACATTATTTAAAACGTTTAGGTTAAGTGAGTTATGCCTCAGTATATTCTAGCTTTCTGAGAGTCCTATGCAAACAGGCGTATACAGATACGTATACGGCTCTGTATCAAATATAGGTACAGGATAGACAGTTATAGGGATAGAGTATTTTACGAGGTGATGATTTGTAAAATATACCATGAAAAGTTTCAGTGATAAAGGTTATGCATGTCTGAGCAGAGGTAATTTTAAAAGTTGTGGGTGGCATTGAAGATGGTTGACAGTTGAAAGTTTTTGTTTTTAGATTTTCTGATTGAAAACTTCTTTAGAAACTGTACTTAGTTCTGTAGAGATAATAAAGTCAGAGCAAGTCAGAATATTTTTGATGTGTTCCCATATTCTTGTAAGTTTTAAAATGCTACTTAAAACACTGTAGGGAAGACTGGGGATACTTGATCCCTGGGGATACATGATTCAACAGCCAAAAATGTACCAAAATCATTAAACAGAGATTTGAAACCTGACAATTATATTAAACTTATACTTGTACATAAAAACTGACACTTGTTTTTTTCAGCCATTTTCTTTTAACTCAAGAAATGATTGTCGGATTGTGTCAAGGGAAACTTTTTTTGGGGGGGAAATCATTCTGAAGTTTACATTACCCGTAAAAAAACAACTTAAAAAAATACCAAAGTGTAATGTTAAAGTATAGACAGTCTTTAGTAATTGAAACAAATTTTAGTAAATTGCCTCTGATTGTTAATA
The DNA here is from genome assembly GCF_026930045.1 of Uloborus diversus. NCBI lineage: Eukaryota > Metazoa > Arthropoda > Arachnida > Araneae > Uloboridae > Uloborus > Uloborus diversus. The sequence continues at coordinate 60,728,019 of NC_072740.1, forward strand.
ATCGAACAAGTATGATTTTAAAAATCTCACGTGTAAAAATGCGTTTAGAGGGATACATAATCTCAGGGATCAAATATCCATATGACAATATAAACGAAAGGAAAACAATACAACTTTTTTTTACTTAGTTGACATCAACTTTAAACATTCAAAACCACGTAAGAATGAATTCAGTTGCTAGGAAGTCGCTTCACTGGAAGCTTCGACCACGCTAACACTGAAGATGGCAGCCGCAGATGCGGCCGAAAAGTTTGGAGCAACAGCGCTTTGACAACGGCACAACAGCCCGGACTCTTTCGACATCATTCAAAACCATGTTGGCATAGTAAAATTTATTATAATATGAGTGATAGATTTAAGCAATAACTGCAATAAATTTGCTAAACAATTAAAATATCAGTTTACACATGTAACGTACATAACACCTCAAACATATAAACATAAACTAACTCTACTGATGAATTATGTTCTGATCAGCCAAATGAGCTTGAACAAGTTGAAATAGATGTCAAATCCTTGTTTGAATGAAAAAAAAATAATTTTGCTATAGTTAGATTTAATACAAAAAAGTGAGCTGCCCATTATGTAGACCCATTAGCGGATAGAATGCGAAGTTGAATTTCTAGAGTTTGAAATAAGTTTTCTAAAGCGAAAAGGTGATACGCTTAATCAATCAATTTTTCCTGAAAAATTGACAAACTGTGTTAAGCTGCACTCATCCAGTTGGGTTGAGTGGAACTTTAAGAAATACAACAAACGAATTGTTTACATTTAACTTTTCAGGTTTTTATAACATATGCTAATCTTTCTCATCTTTTTATAAGTACACTGATGCTTACATTTTTCATTCCTCTTTTTAAAACTTTGTTCAATTGATAAAACTCTTAATTTTTTATTATTGCAAGAGAAGAAGCAAATAAGTTGATTTTTGTGCTTTTCATCCTATTTTTTTTATTTGTTGTAATTTTAGCTTCATTATGCTACTTTTTAAAAAAATTGTTAGTTTTATTTGTTAAATGTATTGTTCACAACTGTATTGTTGAATAAGTAATTGATCAAAAGCAAAAAGATAGTGGAATTTAAAACAATTTTATTTTGTGTTCACTTTATTATAATTTAATAAAGAAAATTAGAAATAGTGTTAATTTTTAGAAACATTATGTAGTAAACTAAATCCCATAAATAAATTGCTGATCTGATAAAAAGTCTATGTATTTTCTCAGTGGGATCAAGTATCCCTTGGTGTGGGGATCCATGATACCTTTATGAAATTATTGAAAAAAAAAATATATTTCACCAAAACTATATGTTTAACTTCAACTCCAAAAAAAAAAAAATACTGTCAGATAATGGAAAAAATTACCTTTGATCATGTACTTTTTAAAAAAAACTGATAATTTGCAGCACAGAAAGAAATTGAAAACTAAAGTGGGGCTCAAGTTTCCCCAGTTTATTTATAACATATATCGCAACAATTGATTCGTCTAAGGATCAAGTAATTAGGGAAAAAACAAACACAAATCATGTTGCTATCTTAAATTTTATAAGTATATTATAAAATCACATTTTTTTTTCTGTAAACTGAAAACTGTTTTGTGAACTATTGCAAATGTAAGTTACATAAACGAAAAATATTGCTAATGTTTTTCATTAGCAAATGCAGAAAATGCATGCTTAACGCAAAGTATTATAAACTGAATTTATTTCATATACTTCAGATTTTTTTTAAAATTTGATATAGAAGGAGTTTTTGAAAATATTCAGCAATGATTAAATTGCGTGTAGTTGTAGACGTATGTTAAAAAATTTGCTGACAAAGGATAAATGGTGACTATTTTTATTATCGATAAGTAACTTTATTTTAATTAGAAATAGATAAACTTATCAAAAACTATCCCAACAAGTTAAAAAAAATACTCCTAAAATGAAGTTTTGAGACATTTAAATCTAAATACTACTTTCTAAGAAAAATACAAGAAAGACAACCCAAGATAAAACTTTGCACAAAAGCAGCATACAAATGACAATTCCGAAAGAATCAATTACAAAATTGATGAAATACGGATGTATGCCAACAGAATAAAATCTTTCAGCAGAAAAACGGAAAAGACAATTGCTGGGGAAACGTTTTCGAAGTAGCGGCCAACAAGGTCGTATTTCTCTGTGCCCATTCAAACAAATGTTTCTGGTTTTCTTTTATGTGTCATACTGGGAAAATAATCGTAGCAAAAACATTTTCTCGTAAACGGGGCTAAAGTGTTGTTTAAATGTATTGAAATTCTTTTAATGTATCCGTTTTCTGAAACATCTAATATTTTCGTCTAATATTCCAGTTATATTGCAATTTAACAGCATATATTGTTTTTCTCCGCAGACACTGAATGCGAAAAGATGCATATGTAATCAGTCAAAAGGGTGTAACACACGAAAACACAAAATAATATAAAAGGTAATCAATCATAGTCAATTATAAATTTATATAAAATGATGTATATGTTTTCTTTAAAGCCGTAACTATGAACTAAGAAATTTCTGCAAATTATATACTATTTTCATGAGTTTCGTCCATCTTGTCATCAATGCCGGTATTTGAAAATAAAAACACTCAAGTGTACTATTTAGGAAGCGTGTACAAATGAGCGAGATTCATCTTTTTTACTGACATATGTGTATATATATTTTTTTTTCATATTTAGGGTACTCATTGCAGAAACTGAAGATTTTTCATAAACATGAACGTCAACAAGTACATGAACGTATTACAAACAGTTAATTTTTCATTGCCAAGGTTATTATTATCCACGAAACATGCTTGGTACATAAACTTGTGATTCGTTTTATCTCAAATATGTCTTATCTTTCGTTAAACAAACCGTTATTTATTATTTGACTATCATTCCAATCACGTTTTTAGCTAATTATAGAAAATTATGAAATTAGCGGTCCTTCTGCTACGTGTTATCAAAATATGGTTGTTTGTTCGAAGAAACCTTAACTCTGGTAAAAATGTTGAATCATTACAATAGCACAATAATCAATATACATGCACTCAATTCTTGCACAAAACGTAGAAGGGATTATATTGAAAAATAAATAATGCGTTCTTTTAGCTAGGCCCAATAATAATAATAATAATAATAATAATAATAACACCTTGTCGTGGATAACTTTACCTAAAATAAAAATGAAAATGCTATCACTGTAACCAATGATGGATTTTACTGTATGATTTTCAACAAAGACAAGTCTGTCAATAATGTAAACTTAGAAAACGATGCTTGATTTCTTATATTTCAATTTTTTTATTGAATGAAATGTGTATGAAATTGAATGAAATTGTATTACATCGAAGTTTTAAAAAGTTAGATTTTATCTATCAAGGATAATACAAAAATAATGTGTGATAAAAAAAATGTTTATTTTCAGTTTAAAATACATTTTACAACAATTTATGTTTAAAGTTTTTGTTTTAAATTGGAACCAGAGCATAAAACCTAGCATAATGACTTTTTTGTTAGAACTTTTTAAACGTCAAATGCATTGAAAAAAAAAAAAAAAATAAATTTTATACGTTTAAAGTAGGCACCTGTCAATCTATTTCCACGTTATTCTTGAAAATACTATTTGTACCAGAAGTACCTAATTTTCAAAATTGCTGAAACAACTGATTGCAATTGTATTTACCCGAACTTTTCACTGCTGATCTAATTCGTAATGAATATGCAACTAAACTAAGTATCAAGATGCTTCACGGCATGATTCCGTGTAAATAAAATTTAACGTATATATTAATTCAATAAATCAGCTATCTTTCCAGATACTCTGAAAGTTCTTGATATATTTAACTTGACAGGTTAGTGGTATGCAAATGTGCATAGCAACACTCTAACGTCAGACAGTGTAGCGAGTACCAACCTGTCGTTTTCCTTTAATGTGATGAATGAAGAGCGTAACAACACTGGGAAATAATAGTGAATTTAAACGCATTGTGGTAAGAGAGATTTAAGCCCTACTCATTCACATATTTGTTAGGATTTGGTGCATTTCAAAGCTCTTATGATGAACAATATGAATGCTGTTGCGAAAATGTTGGAACAAACTATCGAATATTCCAGAGCTAATGTACTTATTTATAGGCATGTATCATCAGTTAGATAAATACATACTTGTAAATATTAGAGCTATCGGTTTCATTTATTTATTTATTTATTTATTTTTGCCTCCAATTGAATAGTTTTAATTGATTTGTAGAATATTTCTTTATTTTATTTCATTTCGTTTTATTATTTATTTATTTATTTAGTCGTTTGCTGGTTTAGTTATGCAACTGTACTCTATAATCTGTTTTAGAAGTCGTTAAAAGACGAAATGTTGGAACAAAGTATCGAATACTCCAGAGCTAATGTACTTATTTATCGACACGTTTCTTCAATTAGATAAATAAGTACTTGTAATTATTAGAGCTTTATTTTTTTGCTGTTTTTTTTTTTTTTTGCCTTGAATTTAATAGTTTTAGTTTATTTGTAGCATATTTATTTATATTATTTCATTGTATTTTATTTAATATTTATTTTTTTATTTATTTTGTTATGTAACTGTGCTCTATACTCTGTTTTAAAAGCCGTTAAAGGACAAAATGTTGGAGCAAATTATCGTATATTAAAGATTTAATGTATTTATTTATAGACACGTTTCATCAATTAGATAAATAAGTACTTGTAACTATTAGAGCTATATGTTTTTTTGCTGTTCTTTTTTTTTTTTGCCTTGAATGTAATGGTTTTAGTTGATTTGTAGCATATTTATTTATTTTATTTTATTGTATTTTATTTTTTATTTATTTATTTATTTGTTTTGTTATGCAACTGTGCTCTATAGTCTGTTTCAAAAGTCGTTAAAGGACGAAATGTTGGAACTAATTATCGTATATTAAAGAGTTAGTGTACTTATTTATAGATACGTTTCATCAATTAGATAAATAAGTACTTGCAAATATTAGAGCTATTTTTTTTTTCTTTGTCTTGAATTGAATAGTTGCAGTGGATTTGTGGCATATTTATTTGTTTTATTTTATTTTATTTTTTCTTCCATTCTTCATTTATTTGTTTGTTTAGTAATGCAACTGTGCTCTATAATCTGTTTCCAAATCCGTCAACGTTACCTTCAGAAAAACTGAATAAACATACTTTCCAGTGTATATTTTTGTTGAATATTTTGTAAACTTAATTACATTTTGTTGCATTAATAGTGTTTAAAAACTATTGTTATTGTTCAACGAGACTGTAAAGTGAAACAGGGAAATTACTTCTTAAACATTAGTTGTTCTTTTTTTTTCTTTGCTGCTTCAGCAATGTTAATTTAACTCGTTTTTAGCTGTTATGAATGTAAAGAAATTTACATTTTTAGCAAACTCTCAAATTTAAGTATAAGTTGCAAAATTGGGACACTGAAAGTATAAGCATCATATAGTACTAAAGAAATTATACCGTTTTCTTGAATTCGTCGTCAGAAAAATGTACACAACTCACTTCTTTGAAAATAAAAAAATGCGAGAAATCAACGTAAAATAAACACGAAACTGATATGTCTTTAAAAATGCATACAGAACCTAAATGAAGCACAAACTAGTTGCACATAGAACTTTTAATGCATATACTGAATCCGTCAGTATGCAACTGCTTACCCGTCAATTTGAAAAAAAAAAAAAAAAGCTGTACTTCTTTCATCGTTACCATGTGTGAAAATTTAAAAGAGATAAGGTACGTCTTTAATCAGATAATAACTATAAAAGAAGCGGTATTTTAGTTTTAACTGAATAAATGTTCATATAATCATAAAAATGTTAAACTGGAATCGACAGGGAACAAAAACCGAAATTCTATTTACACCTATATCTGGAAACGCTGCGTTCTTGAAGCAGCTCTGGGACATTGATGGCATTTTTTTCCTGGTATTATCCATTCTGAAGCACATTAATCTAAAATTCCTGCAATAGAAGCTTTTTTTAAGAAGATGTAGCACTCTTTTGTATTTCATACTGTATCTCTTACTTTGAACCTTACTACGCACGTGTCTTCAGTAACGTGACAACACTACAGTTGCATTATATGTCCAAATAAATAACTGTCATTCCCCCCTCCCGTATGTTTCTGTTTTTCCAAGAATCGGACCAACGATTTACATTGAAATCAGACAGAAATACACTTCAAAGTCGTTCTTAGAATATGTAAGTAATCTATATAATAACCTTTATTAATCCTTGAACAATAATCTTTATTAATCCTTAAATATGCAGTGTAGCCACCAAATACGGAAGACATGAGCACACTTAACTAAATTTATTTCTCAGGAGTACCAATGGAGGGTTCAAATTAAAAGTATCAGTATTAACAGAATGTTACAAAGTCTAAAATAAATATATATTGTTATTATCCATAGCATTTATTTAAATTTTAAAATGAAAATAATTTTTTAAATAAATGAGCTGCGCCAAATGCTTAATTTATTTGCTGGAAAATTGATAATTTAATCGTTAAATATTGTATTGCAACAGTTTTAACTATGCATTTTATTTAAAGCAATTCCTAATTTGATTTTCGAGAAGCATGCTGAGATAAAACTGATCATTGCATTATCTTTTTATTTTTATTATTACATTGTCATATTTTTCTTTGTTACGAACACATGTTCTGTATTTTTAGTTCGTTTACTAAATTATCGTCCTATATACTATTTTATCTTCCAAAAAGCGAGTCTTTATGTGCATTTTAGATTGAATATGATATTCATTTTTTCTAAACCAAAAACATTAGTCTAAGGTTAAAAGCTTTCAATAATGGTCTGAAACATAACCTAGGAAATCTTATTAAGTGACAAATTTATTTCGGGAATCCATCAATTTCTTCACAAATTTAGCTAACAGTTAAATTTTCTAGCTGAAGTGATAAATAGATTTTACCTGCTGCATACCAAGAAAAAAAGACGTAGAAACTGGACGCATTTTTTACAGAAGCCGAATGTTTAGTATTAAAATGCACAGATGGAGGAACTTTAAAAGAACCAATAAGCGCGAGGAATTGCCAAAGAGTTTACTAGAAATCTGTCTAACATTCCTCTTTCATGGTTATATTAGCAATATATATTTATCAAAACAAATAGACGCGCAATGTGTGTGTCTGTAATAAAGATAATTTAACTTTTAAGTTACCAATGGTTAACCATCTATAATCTTTAATTTGCACATTTCTTCCGTTAATAACACATTTTAACCTGTGAACAGTTTAACCTTTGAACTGCAATGTGGTAACAACAGCTATGAGTTAAGGGGGTTTGTAAACCTAACAGTATATTTCGCGCAAATTCTGTAAACTCTTGTAAATTTAAGTAGGAAAAATTCTGATAAGTTTGATTTAATTATGTATCGAAATACAAATCCGTATCTCAGAGCCAAACTAACGTAAGTCACATAATCCCTTCTTCACAGGAGAGAGGGGAAACGCTTGTCAGGCGCATAGAAATGATGGGACACGCGCTCTTTTAACACTGATAAATATTTACAAAGAATTTTTATTAAATTACGCTTACATGGCGCGATGCGAAATACGGGTCTACACACAATCCATTAATAAACGGAAAACCGAATCTTTTAGACCTACAGTGCTGGCCAAATTATTAGACTAAAGAGTTTTTCTTTTTTTGTTTTTTGTACACTATTTGGACTAAAATACTATTTATTTTACTGTTAAAGTACAGTACATACTGTATACTGATTATTACGTTATTTTTAGCATAATTAAATGTTTGCAGGTGGCAGCACTGTCTGCTTTGTTTATGTTCTTTGTTTATCTACGTACCAGGAACATAAACTCAATCAGCTGAAACAGTTCACTAGTTATTTTTATTAGTGTGTTCTGTTATATTTAAAGTTCGTTTTAGGTAGTTAGTGAGTATGTGTATGTGAGTATATATAATAGTGAGTCTAAAGCATTTTTTACCTCCTTTTTTTAAACGCTAAGAAATGGTGTAAACCTTGTGAAAAGTATGCCAAAAAGACTTAAAATGCTCATCAAGAACAAGGGAATGCATACTAAATAATAGATAATTATTTCACTGTTCGTTAATGTGTCTATAGTTATGTAATCAATAAAGAATTTGCTTTTAAAACAGTCTTACTCTAATAATTTTGACAGCACTGTAAGCTAGTCTGACTCTGAGGTATATAAATAAAACAGTACCGTAAGTGAAATACATACGCGTTTGAAACCATTATACATGTAACCATTTCAAAATCTTTGAATGCAAAAGTTCAACCCTTCTGAAATGCAAGACAACTCCACCACACCAGTTAAAGGTTAAAATACTGATTTCTCCTATTTCTTTCTTCTCACTTTGGAAACCAGTACTCCAGACTGTGTTGAATCCTTTTGTGTTTTGAATAGAAACCCAGCTGATAGATTTATATCCTAATCGCCATATCCCGTCATGCATGTTGAAAGTTCCTGGTGCATTTAACCAAGCCGGCTACTGACATGTAAATACGTTTACCAAAGCACGCGAGCTTTTGCGACAGATGGTATAGCAAGCCCTCCTCCCCTAACTTTCAGCTTTCCCCTAATGCGATGGATGGCCAGCCCTCACAAAGCGACCGCTTGATGGTGCATTTAAACGCATTGTAGAAGACGAGATTTGAGCTTAACTTATTCATATTCGTTTGTAGGGATTCGGTGCATTTCGTGGCTCTCGCTTCTGACAGGAGGAAACTGAGTGCTCCCAAATGAGACGAAGAATTATTAGATATTCCCAAATGGGAGAAAACGGAAACAAGACTTAGATAAATACATCACCGCGATGTTTGAATTAAATTATAGAAATTCTTTAAAGCTCGTTTTTAGTGTAGATGCACCAATTAGATATGAGGGAATAATGGACTAGAATAAAATAGTAGGAGGGATTGAAAAGAATGTCGATTTTTTTTAATAATTAAGTTTTGAACAAGGTTCTCTTTTTTTTTTTTTTTGTCAATTACGTAATTCTGCCGTGGGCAGGTAAATGGCAGTAACTGAAAAATGTTCATTTTTCCCTTTTTTTATTATTTTTTTATTTTTGCATTTTCGTCATTTATTGCACGTTACAGTACAAGTTTGCTTGTTTGGATTCCGCTGAAAAAAAGCGAAATAAAAAATCCCTTCAGATCCCAACGTTTTGCTATAGTTAGTATGGAATCTAAAGCGCTTTTTTTTTTTTTTTTTTTGATATCCCGAAAATTCATTTCTGCAGAAACTGCGGTTGACCTGCCCTTGTTATCAATAAACTTTTATACTCTGTGTGCGCATTTTCAATTCCGGATAGATAAAAAATTAATTGGTGTTGGAGCAAACTATATCGGAATGGACTTTAAATGCACGTCAAATTTTCAAGTTCTTGACTTTTTAAAAGCGATGTAGCGACCGCAACAAATGAAAATCAGATAGTGCAATTTTAAGTGAATAAATTCCAGCTATTGTTGGCAAAAAAAAGGTGAGGTTTTGAAATTTGGTTATACAAAACCACATTGCTGAAGGCAAAACCTGAAAAAAATTAACAACCTATACTCACCTAATATTGCACAGCATGATTTCTCTATATTAAGATCGTTGTGTCAAATAAAAACCACTGATATCTAAAATGCCCTTTCCAAATATTTTTCTCCAGGCTCATTTAATTTAGCTCTAAATCGAGCCATTGATGGTTCTAGCTCAACGCAATCTTTACGAATACACATCCATATGAACAGGTCTCTTTTGAAGCAGCTGATGCATATGTAAATTGTGAAATAAAACTCTAAAAATAGAACAATTAATTCAAATTATCTCAAGTATGAATATTACGGTGACATAATTTCTGCATGAAAGACACGTTACTGTTTACAACAGCATTTCTAATATTAGAAATCTCTAGCACTGGGAACTGTTAGGTAAACAATATCTCTTACATGTAATTTTAAGAACAACAATACGGTATGTTTAAGGGGAAAAAATCTGTTCTGAAATACTCAAGAAATTCGAGCTTTTTCTTTCAGAGAAAAGTCGGATAAAGTATCCCAAATTTTATCGTATCGCGATTCTGCTTCAAAAAAAGAACAATTTTCCGACAAAGAAGGACAATAGAATTTATTTCAACAAAAGATTTTTCTTCTTGGTAAAAGATAAATGTTTTGTAACCAATGCCTGTTTGGAAAGAAAACAGCTCTTATTTGTAAAGCAATATCTATGTATGGTTTTTACCATTTTATATAAGTTAATGCTCGAAAAAAAAAAGGTTAAGTTTGTTGGTTGTTTAACAATAAATATATTAAGAAACACTTTTTAACCAGTGATAGTTTTCAAAAAGAGATGTATCATTAGTTCATTCCGGTACATTGAGTGCTGATGGATTCCAACTTGCATTTCGCTTTTCCGTACGAGGTTATCAAATGTAGCAGAAACTGAACATTAACTTCCACTAAAAGTAGTAAAAGTGGAATTTAAAGAAACTACTTTGTTTCCTCTAAAAGGTTTCTATTTTCCTATGAAAAAAGAAACAATGGGACAAATAAAAACATGGGTGGAGAAGAAATAAGTATTTAAAAGCATTTATTCGTTGCTAATTCGTACGAAAATCAAAGCACAACATCATTTTTTAGACCAATCACTTCATACTCAGTACTAGGAATTTATGTTGTAATAAACTTAAGATAGTTCCGAGAGGAAAACAAAAACAATAGTTTCTTGTGTACTAGAAATTTATGTTGTAATAAGTTTAAGGTAAGAAATAAATAAATACCTTTGTGCGGAGAAGTAAATAGTATTCAAAATCGTTTTTTGACGCACAAAATTAGCGGATTACTGCTTACACGTGTTTCGAAGTTACAGGGAACCTCTTTCTCAATGCAAATCGTGAGCTGTTGAAAGGAAGACATCCGGTAAACGCAACGAGAATGAGCAGTAGACAGTTAAAATTGCAAAAAATAACAAATTAATAAAACAAACAAGACAAAATGGAAATCAGAGCCGAAATTTATTGCAGGATTTACTTTGAGTCAAAACCTTTAAGATATAAATTTCATCAAAAATCCCACAATAATGAATTTTGCTGACAAAATGAAGCCGCTAATGAAAACATTAGCAATAAACATTAGCAATAAATTTATGTTAAAAAAGAGGACCTCGAAACACGTGTATGCAGCAATCTGCTAGTTTTGTACATCATAACGTTGTTGAATACTATTAAGCTTAAGATACATGTAGTTTCGAGAGAAAAAAAAACAATAATTTCTAGTGCCAGAACATACAAGTACAAAAGGGCTGCTCGAATGACTAGGCTGCAAAGGTTTTTGAATCAAATTATCTAAAACTTAATTAACTTCACAAGTAAAGCTTGTACTCCGGTGTTTTTTTTTTTTTTTTTTGATTACGAGTTTTTTTTTTTTTTTTTTTGACTAATTAAGAATGGGAAATAACGTTGATAAATTTTTAGATATCTTTTAAATTTTTAACAGAACAACAGTATTTAAAATTTGAACTAAATCTAGTAATAAATTTACATTCATGAATCATTAAGTTTCTAAAGCTTCACCCTGTCTTTCAGTAAAAAAGTGAAAATAAATAAGATGTTAATTTGATCAGTATTCGTAATGTATTTATAGTGAAAATCAAAAATTTATATGAAAAAATGTTAAAACGCTTTAAAACGTGTTCCCAAGTCGTTAAAGCAAAGTAAACCACCAAATATTAATATTTTGCAACAGTGGTAGATAATCCTAACTGGGATCAAAAACAATAAATGGTTTTACAGCTTAATTTAAAAGTTTTCCTCTCCACAACAGTGTTATATCCCCCCGATTTCCTCCCTTAAAGACCATTCTGACTTAAAAAAATGAGGATTAAAGTTCCTCCCCCTACCCCCCCTAATAATAATCACTATACAGTCAACTCTCAATAACTCGAAGCCCCAAGGAACCGGCTAAAACGTTCGAGTTACTGGTAGTTTCAACCGCAAAAGTTTTGGACTCAATTAAAAATCCGAGATAAAGGAATATTCGAGTTAAAAGCTTCGAGTTATCGAGATTCGATCGTATTTCAATTCGATTTTTCTTTTCTTGTGTACTGTAATTTTCGAAACAAATTTAATGTTTTATATTGCTGATTGGTTCGTCTTTTGCTGCATCAGTATAACTATGCAGCTTTTCGTGATAATTTGGGCCTACAGTCGAATCCCGACTTACGCGAGGAATGCGTTGCAAGACCCCTCGCGTAAGTCGAAATTTCGCGTTGTGGAACAACGAATGTTCATAATTTTTTATAAGTATACCCAATTATTTTAAACATTTGTAAACACACCCCGAATTGTTTCAAACCATTTCTTAACTATATATTATCGTATCTTTTATAAAGAGCTGGTTTTTTACTGTATTTTAGAAAAAGAGTTATTATTTAACATAAATTATGGTTATGAAGCACAAAATCAATGATCAATAGGAGAGAGAGACATGAAATAAAACAGTAAGGTACTTACATTATGTACATTACAGTACTATAATAGCTCTGAACAGTAGATATAGTAAGCTTAATTATTATTTTAAAAATAAAGACGATGATAGTTTATGCAGTGCGATCAGACTGCATGCACGTTAAGAAACTTGTTAGAAGAGGAAGAAGAAGAAGAAGAAAGAGCGATGGTTCATCTTCGGCATTTTTTGTATCATCCAGGGTCTTTTTCGGTGAATCAGTCACCTTTATCAGAAAGGATGTTATCTTTGGTTGCCTTAGTTTGTCCTTCACTAAAACAAGTAAATTGTTGTAAGGAGCTATAGGCGACGCAAGGTGATTAGCGAAGGAAAGGGAACGCATCATATTCTGATCTATATCTTGCGTCTCCGACAATTTTAGCATTTGTCTTGCGTATGTGCTTATTTGGTTAAGGACTTCAAAATTCAGTTCGGGCAGCTCTCTTTCAGGCTCTTCTTCTTCATCTTTTTCCTCACTTACAGATTTACCAAATTCTGCTAGGTCAGAATCAGACGGAGTTTGGCCATGGAAGTCGATGAGATCATTTATATCCTCTTCCTTCATATCGGAGAAGAAAGCTTCATCGATGCCTCTGCCTTTTGAACTGCTTCACGGTGAATGTCTTCAGAAGCAAAGCGTTCACAATCATGCACGATATGTGGCCAAAGTTTCTTTCAACTTGCATTGGTTATCTGTGTTTTCGTGGCTTCTAATGATGTGCCCATGTTTTGCAGTGCAGAGGCAATTGTGTACTGCTTCCAGTACTTTTTCTGGTTGACATTTTCCACACTGTTCATTGCTTGATAAGGTTTTAGAGACACTCCCTTGTATTGGCCTTAAATTAAAATTTAAAAAATGGCTTAAAAGTAACTCGCCTTAATAACGCTTGCAGGCCATTCTATTTTAACACAACGTTCATAGGTAGAATGAAAACAAAAGTAAAGAATCGGAGCAGTTATGTGCACGAGTACACTAATTTAAAGCAAAGCGTTGTTTAGATTAGTACATTGTGAGAACTTCCGTTTTCAGTGATGCTAAAGGGTTGAAAGTAAATTCACGAACCCAATATTAAGTTTCAACGAAACCCATTCTAAGGCTCCGCGACACCTTTCCAAAAAAAATCATATTGCAGCCGAGCCACATTTGCGTGAGTTATATATATATATATATATTTAAAAAAAATCATTATTCATGGAAAAACTCGCGTTATAGCCATTTTGCTTAAGTCGGATCGCGTTGTAGCGAGATCCGACTGTAATCCTATAAACTCGGGGCCAAAAAAACAAGTTGTATAAGTTCGAGATTGCCCTGGGAGTTTCAAGACGCATGATCATCTCATATTAATATTCATTTTAGAGTTAATTCTACATCAAAATACATCAAAGAGTTCAATTGCAAGCATTTTAAAAATTATGTTAATTTTTAACAAAATTGTCAACGTTTAATGATTTAATCAACTTAACACACTTTAACTTCACCTTTTTATTCTTACGCACTTTATCAATTCATCTGTGAAAGAAACTATCTGAAAACCAGAACATGATGAATGACAGCTTCATTAGGTTTCTACGCCACTGCCAATCGAATGTGGCATTTGTTTCTTAATCTAATAATGATTTTTCCTGCCATATTCTTTACCTTTTTCGTGATGTTCATAGTTGTATCAGAACAGCACCCTCTGCCAGGAAACCAAATTTTCAAGGATAATTTGCTTTTATGGGGAAAAACATATTTGGTAGAATTTGTTGCATTAAAGTGTTTTTTTTTCTTCAAATAGAAATAATTTAATAATAGTTAGTATTAAGTGATGCTGAACAGCTCTTTTCATTCATCAGTACATTTTGGCTATTTGTTTTGTTTAAAACAAAATTGTAATGTTGAATTAGTAAGTTTGCAAATTATGCCATCAAAGTGATGATTAAATACAAAAATGCATTTAAAGCGAGAAACTTTCCTCCACAAAAGTTGCTTATTTCCCCAAGGAAAAAATAATTGCTAATGGTTTGCTCTCTAGCCTAGAAGGTTTATTAGAAGAACATTGTCATGGGTCCCGTAAGGTAAAATACCGCGAGTACGGCTAGAGAAAAAAAATAAGACAGAAATAGTACACTGCATTATTCTGTAAGTGGATAAAAAGTATCAGTATATCGGATTGGATTAGCTATTATGATGCATGCAGACATGAATAAGATTATGTATCAGTGCATAAATGATTTATCTCATCAATTGTCCAACATTCCATTATTGACACCCCATCCCTATATTCAATCCATCTGGAACATATAAAAAATAAAAAACGTAAACTAAGGTAAACACACCAGTAGTGGCCCGTGCTTCAACAGTGGCCACTTCAAGGTTTATATTTATTAAAAATAAGGATTCCAGGTCTCCCAATGGATTCAAAAGTGCATCAAAGGTGCAGGAGGTACGTTTGAATCCAATGAGAAACCTGGAATCCTGTTTTTTTTTTTTTTTTTTTTTTTCAAATTTCATCCTTGAAATGGCCACTACAGAAGCACTATTAAACATTGGCCACTACTGGTGTGTTTACCTTAGTATGCCTCAAAAGAGAGAGGACATTAAGGGCATTGAACTTTTTTTCCCATAACTCCTTAATTTTCAGTGAGAAATATCAGGATTGGTGGAAAGGAACATGCCGTTCTTTTGCAATAAAGATTTCTTTAAAAGCATTCATGAAAAGCCATTTCTGGTCAGGAGTTAAGTAGATCACTTTAAATCTCCAAAATTCACCACTCTTCTAGTGACTGAGCCTACGTTAAAATTACGTGAAAATTAGTTTTCTTCGATTCCCTAGTCTGCGCACTTTACACATTCTGTAATTTTCATAGAAATTTTTGCTGTATTTTTAAAAGCACTGTAGCTGTAACTTTGCCTGAAAGCACATCATGCTAATAAGTCGAATTTGGTTTTTAACAAGTTAGACATGTAACCGGTATGAAAATCTCTAACAAATATCTAGAGTCCAACATCATCGGCAACTCGTACATGAGTAAATGCTGATGGCATGATCATCAATCGAGAATCCTTAGCGATCGGAGTAATAACTTGGTGTGCTTCAGGTAGTGCGTTAGACTTCCACCCACATTCCAAATTAACTTTTCTGTATTTATGCTGCTAATTCTCTGATCTTTACTAATGATTAAACCTGAAAGTCTGTGTCTCTCTATTTGTCTCTTACGCGCATAGTGCCTAGACCGTTCGGCCGATTTTCATGAAATTGGGCACAAAATTAGTTTGTAGCTTAGGGGTGAACTCCTCGAAGAGATTTTTCGAAAATTCGATTTTGTTCTTTTTCTATTCCTATTGGTGGATTTAATTCCTCTGCAGAAATACCGAGCGAATTACCGTAACATGGACTAGTAAATTACGATAACATGGACGAGCAAATTAGCGTAGCATATTAGTGAGAAATTCATCGTCTATTAATTGTAAATATACAGGCGAACCATCTGACCTTTTAATTTTCTATTATGGGCAAAGCAGTACGGGTACAGCTAGTGTTTAAATAAAACTAATATTGTCACAGTAAAAGGAGGACAAACGATAGTATGATTTTAATTTTTGGTTTATGTACAGCAGTGTACTTTAATAGTCACAGCACTGGTCGGAAACAGTATTTTGTGAAACTATCAGTTTGAAACGTAGCTACACACACACACACACACACAGCTAGGATGGCAGCTGTGGAACTTTTGAATATTGTTTTTTTTTTTTTTTTTATTCATTGCAAATTTCCTCATAACTGCGACAACATAGGGAAAGCAGGTCAACTCTATAGAAGGGACAACTATATAGAGCGGGGGGAGGGGGGCGCCAGAGAGCCCGAATGAATTTTATACTAAAATGTAATTTAAAGAAATTTGATTAAAATAGATTAAAAATTTAATGTTGATTGTTATAAACATGGCATAATTATAGTAACTTTAGTCATTTATGAACGTTTTTATAGCTGTATAGCAGTAATATTTTGTTTTTTCTTTACTAAAGTTATAAATATTAAATTTCAGATCTGGCATTATAGGTGCATAAGTTCCCGAAATTTCTATCTTAGGTCCAGCATTTACAGTATATTAAGCTATCGCCTTTGAATAATTAAGATTTCTTCATATAACAAGAACTGGGATTTGTTTAGTCCTTTCGACTCATTTTTAATGTGTTTTTAGTACACTTCGACTAATCAGAATCACAACACAAGAGAAAAGCTTTTTTCTCATATTTTTTAGTTCATGAATGATCAGTGCCTTAAAACTACATCTATGAAATTTTTCATTCAAACAAAAATATCAATTTCAGTACAAATCCTCACGCATCTTTTAAAGTTATTAAAAGCTCGAAGGAACTTCATTTCTCGCTAAATCTTCTATCTCAGAGAGAAGCTCATTAGAGAAGAAGACTTTAACTTCAGAAAAACTGAACTAAACTTTCAGACATCTTAACTAACTTAAACTAAACTTTTTATAAACATGCTCAAATTTAAAAAAAAGCAAAAGAACCTGACGTAAAATAGGTAAAAATAAGTGTGTTAAAACTTTCATATTGTAAATAGATTTATGACCATAAAACATGATTAAATTGCTTATTAAAATAAATAGCTGAAGTATTTGCTTTTCTTCATAGTTGCCTTTTTTGCATAAGTTTAATGATTTAAAAAGATAGTCAGAAACCCTTATTACTTAATATGGAAAAGAAAGATAACAAAAACCTGGTAAATTTACCATTCATGTTTAATGGGGAGTAATAATGTCATCCATACGTATAATTGTTTTTTGCTTAGAAAACTTTTGTTTTCTGAAAAAAAAAACAGCACTCTAAAATAAATCAATTTTTGAAATTGTGAAATTAACTAAAGCAAACACGGCAATACTCACCTTTTCCCATATCTAAAGCCTACTTAAAAAAAATTATGTAATGTTTTTAAAATAATAACTGCTATTTTTTTATGAATTTTAAGGACGTTTTTGCAAGAATTCAATCTTGAAATCTTATTGAATTTTTTACATCATTATTATCAATTTAATTACTTCATTTTGTGTTTTCTTTATTATTGTAAGAAAATAATCTAAGAAAAAGTTTTACTCTCTGAAAGAGTTCCGAATAAAGGAAAAATATATGCTTATTTAAATCAATTGCATTAACACAAATCATCAAAATGCATTAGTAAAATGACTGTTTTAAAAATAGCCATTTAATTTTTCAAAGAAAACATAGTTAATTGAGAGCACGATAGAAATATTGAACCGAGTATAAAAGATAAATGAAAGCTACAATGAAAAACAGAAAGCATGTCATACAAAACTCAGTTCGGAGGATTACTTTAAGCATACTTTTACGCTACTAGGGTCATCACAATTTCTTACCACACTTGCTCTTGTTCACATAGTCGGAATTTAATTTTATACTCTGATTTGATTTTCAGTAATAATAATATTATTATTTTCAATCCTTCACTTTTTTTCGTCATGTTTAATATGATATCGAAATAATCTAAAAAAAGGGTTTTACGATAAAAAAAATTGCAATACAAAAGGGAAAAAATGCGCTTATCTAAATCATTCTACATTGAATAAAAATATCTAAAAACAATGATTAAAAAGTCGCTTGTAATGACCATTTCATTTACAAAGGAAAAATAGTTTAGAGTAGCATAGTAAACTTATTAAAGCAAGTGCTTAAGAAAAATGAAAACGTGAATAAAAAATAAAAAAGCGTGTCATACGAAATGCAGATCAGAAGATTACTTTTAGCATAATGATTCGCTACTCTAGTAGTCACAATTTCTTGGCACACTTGCTCTCGATCTAAATGGAATTGAAGTCACGCGTAACTTTACGTTACGCTTATTGATGTGTGCATATACACCATTATGTCATTGCACTAATGTTCCTCAGTGCGAAATGATATCTGCTAAGTATTCTCACTAAAGCATGGATTCCATAAATGTCATTTGGTTACAAAATGGTTTGTACCATTACCGCATGAATATCTACATTTATCTCTATGCGTAATTACGAGCAAAAACTACTATACACATATATTTATGTATTTATTTATGTGTGTGGGTGTGTGGGACCACCTTTTCAACTAAAATACTAGTAGTATATCCTAATCTTTCTTTAAAAGGTAATAAATATTTAATAAGTCAGAAAGCATAGCATGAATATCCCCATTTAGCTCTATGCGCAGTTTTGAGTAAAAACTGCAATACATATATATTTATGCATTTATTTATGTGTGTGTATGCGTATGAGAACACCTTTTAAGCTAAAATATTTCAAGTATAATATAATCTTGCTTTAAAAGGTAATAAGTATTTAATAAGTCAAAGGGCACCGCGTGAATATCTCCATTTATTTATGTGTGTGCGTGTATGTGAACACCTTGTAAACTAAAACACTACTAGTATATACTAATCTTTTTTTGAAGGTAATAAATATTTAATAATTCAAAATTCACCGCATGAATATCTCCATTTGTCTCTATGCGTAATTGCGAGCAAAAACTACTATACACATATATTTATGTATTTATTTATGCGTGTGCGTGTATGTGACCACCTTTTTCACTAAAACACTAAGAGTATATTCTAATCTTTCTTTAAAAGATAGAACTTAATAAACTTAATAAAAGGTAGAATTGAACATATTTAAGAATTCAAAAGGCAGACATTTAAGATTTTCTTAAGTCCTCATAAAGTGTAATAATCTGCTTAAAAGTTGTTTAATAATAATATAAAACTTAAGCATAAATTTTGGATGCATGTTTCTGATAAAAGTTGCGATGACACATCTTTTTTTGATTTGTAATTTTCGACTTTGTTTAAAACTGAACAATAAATTTTTAATGCTTACAATTCGTAATCGCCTACTTCCTTTTTTAAGTAAGAAGGCAGTAGTAAAATATGAATCAAATTTTATAATCGTCTCAGCGCCAGATAAAATTTTGCGAATAATATTAGTAACTACGCTTGTTATCACTGGTAAATCGTTTTAAAATGATTTGTATCACACCGTTTTGCAATTTTCTATAAAGTTTCTTTGCATTTGGTAGGCTAAATGTCACATGCCAAACTTTTCAGAATTTTCCCAACAAAGAAGATTCACGATTTAGATACGAAAATCAATCGTAGTATCATTTATCACTGAGCATTAAAATGTACTTATACTTTTGAAAAGTTAAAAGTAGAAAGAAACTTTGCTTTTAGTTTGAGACCACTGAAGTAGTATAAACATTGTATGTCTTAGGAAAGTGCTTATTCTTCTCTCAGCCAATGAAAGAAGCACGGGCGTTTTGCATATTAGTATTACATTAAACATATTGCAATTATGTAATGAAACAATAATTTAAACATAATAAGAACGAACAAGAAATAAATATACAGTAACAGTACTTAATGAAAAATTTAGTTAATAAGTTCAATATTATTGAACGATTATAGCCATAATTCCGTTACGACAACACTATTTTGCTGGTGCAGGGCTTTAAACTCATTTTTTGATTGTTTCAAACTACAGGCTAGTTGTAAATAAAAAAAATTTTAAATATTATATCTTCACTTTTAATACAAAAGTACCGTGGGAAGAGTAAGACACGAACAGTGCCTCAATGTTCCCTTATTGCAAAGTATAAACACAGTTAGTGCCATTTTAATACAAAGAAAATTAACAACATCATTCTACTGCTAAAATTAACTTTACATAATAGGTTAATAGAAATGACTTTTTGAGACATTTGAAGAAACACCTTTCGGATTCCATACTAACGATAGGGAAATGTTGGAGTTAGACGTTTATTAAATGATTTTTTTTTTCAGAGGAAACCAAATCAGCAAGCTTGTACAATAAAGTCAAAGTATAATGTATGACAAAAAGGCATAGAAGTGAAAATGCAAAGTATGCAGTTATTCCCTTTACCGTCCCACGGCAGTATAACAATATAAAGATTTAACAATGAATGATCATCTATTTATTCATTCATTTATGTAGCTATGATTTTCGTTCGGAGTTGTTGGTAATATTAGTACTTAACGACTCAGTATTTATACTGCCATTATCACTGTAAAACAATTTATTAAGGGTACATTCTATGAGAAAAAAAATGTGATGATGTAAATAAAAGTCGGATTTTTCTTTTTTGTTGTTGAAGATCTAGTCACTTAAATAGACTTGAATCTATCATTATATTTTTCAGTAATGTAATTCAAAAATTCAAACGGCAATCATTTTTGTTTAATGCATTCTTTTAATGTTTGATAATTCTAATAAATTTTTACTTTGTTTTTATGAAACTTGGTTTCGATATAGCACGATACGTATTGACATGATTTCTTCTAGGCACATGATTAATTAGTGTAAAAAATAAGTTAAAGAGTTATTTTTAAAAAGCTCTCGTACAACACGGTTTAGATACTACACGGAACGAATTAACCATGTTATGCGAGAGACGCATATATATATATATATATATATATATATATATATATATATATATATATATATATATATATATATATATATATAATACACATTTTTTAAATACTTTCAATGATCAGTATAAAAAAAACTAGAAAGAACAAAAAGACAAGGAATAAAGTAATTTATGCTGCAAAGCATCGAAAAACCCAGAATTAGATACCGATGCATTCCATTAAAGGAACGTCTGGAATAGTGTGGGCGGAGAATCTTTTCCAGATTCTGGAAAAGCTTGCGTTTTAGCTGACTCAGGCTAGGGTGTTATCTGTGAAAAGGAGCTATTGGAGCTAGAGGATGAAACGAACTCGCAGGCGCCGTAACTCCGTCTCGCCAGTCAGTCTCCTGAGCAACATGTGCAGGGGACCAATGATGGATTCAGTCTCCGAGATACTGAGCCACTTACATTTGTGAGTGATCTAATCGAGATTGCTCGCTTCTTTTAATGAGCTTAATTGAACGTTTTTAACAGAAAGCCAAACTTAATTGGGATGCTTTGAGATTTTATTTCCGAGTCGTTCTGACAAGGTGTGATCGCGTGTCATTACCATTTTAACACAGTGTAAGAAAGGATTAATGTATTCAGAATGAACGGCATTTGTGGTGGTTTTCCTCTTTGAATACGTCTGAAACATTTTTCTGCTTTTAGAGTGGTAAACTTTTTTTTTTCTATATTTTGAATCGATTTTCTTAAAAATGAAAATGTGCTGTTTTTCGTCGTTTCTTTTATGTTTGGATAAATGACTAGTTATGGGAATTGTTAAGGTTTTTTTCCTAAACATTTCGATACAAATGTTACAATTCTAGTTAATGGGAAAAACTACCGATATTAGAGTTTAAACATTTTACGTTTTCAGCTGCAATATTTTGATTAATGTTCAGTTATCATTTATATACATTTTCAGAAATTAATTGTAACACACTGATTTAGCTAGCCATCGTCCCAGACGTTAGTTATGCGGAATAAAACACTAGTAATGATCATGCTGGTTCAATTATTTCTTGGAAATACACAAAAAGTACTCAACAATATTAATGCAATTTATTTTCCTATGACTATCATTTTATAAGTATACATTTTCATGACAAATTGGTGTTATTAACTAAACTCATTGTCCTATTTTTTAAAATTGTCAGCATCATCATTCAAAATAGACATCGTTTTCAAAATGGAGTTTATCAAAGAATTTAATTCTAAACAAACAAGCTAATAATTATGTTCCCATCAAGTTCTAATGCTTGATTATTCAAACTCAAATTTAGAAAAAGGTATACTTAATTGTAAGAAAATGTTAGCTATTTTTCAAATTTTCACAAAACTCAAGTATCTTAAATTATCTGTTAAAGCAACATTAAAATTCAAAAAATGGTTAACTGACAGATCACTTTTGAAAGGTTCGTCTTCACATCAACAAAGATGAATAGATAAATAAAATTAGCGTGTAAGAGCAAACTGGGAGATAGCGTTTTGTTGTCATAAATGTATTTAGGTTTATATATATATATATATATATATTCTTTCTGCTTTTTATCTTGACCCATATATAGATACAAACTGCTGCCATACTTAATGTACTTAACTCACAATAAATGAAAAAAAACTCTTTTTCTCAAACGCATCTTTTTTAAATTATCCCTTTCGTACAGGGAAAGTGAAAATACATACGTTTCACTTCGTTAATGTGGCTGATCAGGCAAACAATGAAGATGTTAATGAAATCTGATTTGAGGCGTGACCCAGCCGCCCACTAGTCAAGCTACTCTGATGTTATACGAAGCGAGTTCACCTTTAAAAGAATGTAATGTACTAGTACTCATCTTCCAGAACTAGCGACGCTTCGAAGAAAAATAGGCAAATTGTGTAATTTGAAATCAACAAATAATGCATGAATAAAGATGGGGAGCGGCTATCCGCAGACAAATTGCCAGGTGTAGCCGGAGCATTAGCTTCATTGGCCATCTTAATGAACAGGTCATTAGAGCAGACTTGGCAACTATCGATCATTTTGTGGGTGGGGACAATGTGCATACTCAATCCTAAATTCTATTAGACTGTGCGGTAACGCGAAGAGGTTTAAGCTTGAGGATTACACGCTAGCTTCCCAACTACTCTAAAAAGGTTCAGAGGAACTCGGGGTCGATCAGTTAGATCAGTTATTGCTCTTTAATTCTCATACTTCCAGCACTCGTAAAATTTAAATATTTATGTTTTTTTAAGCCATTGGTGCTTTCTTTTATATTTTTTGGAGCTATTCTATGTTAATCTTACATCCCATAAATTTGACGTATATATATATATATATATATAGGGTAAACCTACCCAATTTCGTGATACTAAGGATTCAAACAGTATAATCGATAATTTTTTCTGAATTTATTGACTTGATATTTTTTCCATAGACATAGTAAACTTTATTCTTAATTATTAAACCATCAAACAGAATTAATACATGATAATATAATGTAATTTAATTATTTTCCAAAAAAGTATCACATGTACCTAAATTCGTGATAGTCTACCTTATTCCGTGAGTCAGTGTACCTAACTTCGTGGTAATGACTTAATCACTGTCACTGTCATTTTCTTCATTACGTGCACATACACTACACATGAACACTGTTGGTGGATTTTTTGAGTCAACTGCCTGGCAACTTTCATGATACCAATTTAAACAAAAACAACATTGGATCCATGGGCTCTTGTTATGTCCTTTGTAGTAACTTTCATTACAGTTGGGGCAGAACCATTCATCTTCAGCTTCACCTTTGCTCTTATTGGTGTTCTTTTTGGCTTTAACCAAACTGCTGGTACTGGCACTGACACAGGATTTGGTAGTGTCACTAGTACTGGAACTGGTACTGGCGGTGTATTACCACATGATTTCTCCCCTGGAAGATGAACTGCAGCTGATGGATCACGCCTCTTCCTTGCAGGTTTTGGAGCACGTGCTGTAAAATCAGGTAGTTTTAACACATCATCGATGCCTTCCTTTGTAGCAGGTGCATTGCTGACTGACAGGGAATTTTCATCCATACACCTGTTATCCACGTTTGTTGTCAGGGCTTCATCAGGAAATTTCATCTTGTTTAGTGGGAAAACACCAGCCTTGCGGAATGCAGAAATAATATTTTCTCTGCTGAATGCTTCTAGAAAAGCGGGACTGAACATCCCATGGAAATCGAATCTTCCTGGTCTTCTCAGCGGATTACCTTCTTGAAACTGCCTCAGGTGTTTCTGCCAAGCCAATTTCAAAGGCCGGTATACTACTACATCCAAAGGCTGTAGCAAATGACTTGTGTGGCTTGGAAATGTTACAATTATGATATCATGCTCTGAAGCCATTGCAATGACTTCAGGAGTTATGTGACTCGCATGTGAATCCATTAATAGCACCACAGGCCTTGCTGAGGAAATCCCCTGGACAAATTTTTGAAACCACATCAGAAATAACTCTGAGTTTATCCAGCCACTCTGAGACACTGCAACTGTTACATTTGGAAGCGCCCCAATTTTCAAACCATCAATCATTCTAGCGCCTTTGAAGATCAGTAGAGTAGGTCCAAATTCACCTGCGGCATTGATGCAAGGTAAAACGGTGTGAGTTTCAGCCTTGTCAGCAATTACTCGATTATAGACGAACCTCTTGCCTATTCTTGTAACAACTCGTCCAGACTTCACAACGTAGCACAGCCCCGTTTCGTCGCAGTTCCAAATTTGTTGAGGTTTGATGCCTTCTGGAAACTTTCCATAAACCTCAGAGAGTTTGTCGTAGAAATCATTGAGTAACACCCTATTAGAATTGTTTGCCCGATATTGGGACAAATTTTCGGGTGTTCTTAGGCCTAAATTGTATCTGCGACGAAACTCACGCCACCACTTCCAACTGGCACATTTTTTCTTGTCGCTGAATGGAAACGGTTTGTTGTTTGAAGCACACTCCTTCTCAGCAAGGGAGTATGCTATGTGCCTGATTCGACTGACCGTCAAACCAAACCCAAGCTCCTGCATATTAATGACAAATTTCACTAACGAAGTTTCAGTTGCTAGGCCTAGAGCAAACGGTCTCCCCACTTTTCTCACATCCACACTGTCACTGTCACCTTCACAGCGTGTTATGTAGTCTTTCAATGTGCTCCATGGGATGAAAAAAATTTTTTGCAGACTTGTACACTGACCAATTTTCATCCACTACCTTCCTCACTGCGAGTTGAAGTGTTTCCTTTGAGTATTTCTTCCGTTTGTTCCCACCTTTCTCTTTTTTCCCACCGGCTAACTTGCTGTAAATAGGCGCCATCTGTCTGAAAGTAGCAAAATTTCATAAGAAATAACTGTGTTTTTGTAAGCCTCCGTTACGATTATTACACACAAAAACAAGAAACTAATATAAATACCACATTCATTATAGTATTAATTTAAATATTAGTGTAAGAAATATTAATTTTCTTAAGAGATTACATATAAAAACGTACATTAATTATTGCAAGGAGTCACACCACGTGCACACTGTTCTCTTCTAACTGACAAAATGGCTACACAATAAACCAGTTGCCGGAGACCTCCAAAGCTTTGCATGGGTTTGGACAACACCCTGCCATCTATGAGGAACATGTCAAATTAAGTGTACACAACCTACCTAACTCCGTGGTAAAATAAATGTTTCGTATCACAGAGTAAGGTATGTCACGAAATAAGGCACGAAATATTCACCTTATATATATATATATATATATATATATATATATATATATATATATATATATATATATATATATATATATATATATATATATATATATATATATAATTATTTTTATAAAATTATTTATATTCAGATTCATTAATAGCGAAGTTAAAATATTTACTCCCATTATAACAATGGTTACATACAAAAACTTGACAGTAATGTAATTTATGTAATTTTAAGTTCAATTTTTGTTGTTAATAACTTTATTGCATAATGATTATTAAAAGCAATCTCTCCAAACTATGTTTGGTCCGACTTTATAAGGGCAGATTACGAAAAAACACTCTCTTGGTTTTATTACAACTGCTGGATTTTATAAAGCGTAACAGCAAAAGACAAAACCAACTAAGAGTCTTACAATTATACATGAACAGTTTAGCAAAACATTGATTCCTTGTTAACTATTAGGTTGAAGTGTGCGCAAACTCTCCTATTTTCACCTTATGTGACTCGAACTCGAATATATATTTTTTTTATTTCGAAGTTTTCATAGAGTCACAAACTCTTAAGAAGGCTGTGGAAACTTTCTATAACAACGCGAACATTGATTGTTGCATGTTATAGCAAGTTAATCAATAATTAGTTCTTAGACATGATATCTTGATATGTTCCACATAACGAAAGATTCACCTATCAAACATACGCTAAGCATAACATGTAGAGTTTCTTTGAGAGTGAAGTTGGTGATGCGTTGATCATACATTGACATTTGGTCAGGCATGCCTTCCAAAACACGGAGGGAATTGTGGCTCACGATATATATATTCTCTTCAATGAATTATTTCTGAATTCGACATATGAATAATAGTTGATTTGTTTCAGTAAAACTTTTAATAATGCATTCCGGTTCAGATGTTTCATTTTACTGAAGCATTTATCTTATGCTTAAACCTTTGAGCTGAAACGTATTCTTCGCTTTGTGTACATTTCCTTAAGAAGCAACTCTATTTTTATTGTTATACAGCCCCCGATGGTCTCCCCAAAGAGGAAAACAGACATTTAGCTAGAGGGTCATGCTTTGCTCTACGCTATGGAATGAGGAAATCACAGGCACGAAGGAGACAAATAAGGGCGGTGGTAGGGGTAGCGAAATGCGATTAGCGCCGCGGAATAAAGCCCTGATAGTTCCTAACTAGAAGAACCCTTCACACTAAGCGCTGAAAAAGCGAACAATTGAACGTATCCCGATGTATCAATGAATTGTTCTTTGCGAGTTTTATTGTTATGTTGGAACTTTTAGGTCTTCGTCGGATAAACTAGGTGAACCGTAGAAAAATCTTTATCTATCAATGTGACCGAAAGGCTATCAAATTTGAACTACTGGTTGAAAAAGTTTCTCATTTTGGGAGGAAAATTTTTGGTTTTGAAGACAAAGGGAACAATTTCTGAATACTTAGCAATCTATGAACTTATAAAGTTTTCACTTTTTTCCCTCATTTCGCTCGTTTGCATGTAAATGAAAACAATGGTTAGTTTGCAAAATAATCTCATTTAGGCAGATGGCTTGAACCGGCACGCCCGAAAACTATTAACAAACATCTCTTACAGTTTGATTATTCTTTGCAAAACTAATTGCGGTTTCAAAAAGGACAATGAATTGAAGTGTTGCATTATGCTTAAGGTTTTGAACATTACTGTATAGAAAGAAAATAAAATGTTAGGAAATAGTGATTTTACATAAATATAAAAGTAAAATTAAAGATTACAATGTATGTTGCAATATTAATTGCACTATTGAAATTATATGTAATAGAGCTGTATGTTTAACTGTTCAATACTTTTTTTATCCCTAAAAGTAATTTATGTACTTTTGAAGTAATGTTATAATGAGAACGTATTCGTTTTTCATTTGATTGTCTGTTGCTAATGTTTAGCACCGCATTCCTGTTTGTAAGAAGCAAAGACGGAATGATAAAAACTTGTTCACGGTTTGCATTATTGTATTTAGTATTAGCGATATTTTCAACTCCCCAGGAAACTTATTTAGCTCACTGAAAATTGGAAATACGTCTCAAAACTTTAAGCAAATATTTGTTCACGCTTTTTATTCTAAATGTAACATTGTGGAAAATAGGGTGGAGCAATTGTAATTTCTAACGCAGAAGGGGTGTGTGGGGCAAAGTGAAATAGTTAAGATGACTGAGCTTTTTCAAAATGAACAAATTGGAAACGTGTTTTGAAAATTTCAGTACATAAAGAAAGAACATATAAAGGAACAGTAAAGGAATAACTAAATAAATAAATTAATTAATGTATAAAGAAAAATAAATGAATGAGTAAAAGAGTGAATGCATAAGAAAATAAGCGAATGCATGAATAAATAAATGAATTACTAAATAAAGGAATGTAAATTAATTATTTGATAAATTAATACGTAAGTGATTTAGTAAATGATTGAGTAAATAAACAGAATAAAATACTTCACTTTGCCCCATTTACTTTGTCCCGCATGTACTATTTGTACACAATGTTTAAAATACAAAAAGGCTTAATATTAACTAAATAAATACTGCCCCGAATATTAAAAGGTCACAATTAATATTTTAAGTGTTAATAACAAGAACTTTATCCTTTAAAAATTTGGAAAATAATTAATGACTTACAACAAAATATTATAATTTGTGTATACATTTTTGAAAATTGCATGTATTATCACATGCTTAATCTTCGTGTGTACTTTTTCCCGACTGGAATAGATTACATATGCTACTATACAATTAAAATATTACCAAAAATGTGGCACTAAAAGCAGAATAAATATATCACCATTTCACTTTGTCCCGCTATTTAACTCTGCCTCACATTCATTCCCTTACATTTCAAAATTTTTAAAGGTTTTTACTTTAAAATGTCAAGCATTCTAACCAAAAATAGTACACATCTGTTCATTCATTGTTGTCTTCCAATTCATTCTTCGAAAATCAGGTTCTTTTTGAAATCTATCACTAATAGGGTCTTAACTGCTTTGATACTCCTTCGAAATCAATTTCACTCATCAGAAAATTGTCTAGGAGTATAATATTACTCCTTGAAAAAAAAAATCTAGTTATATCTCTGTTTAGTTCAGATAACATTCACTAAGCATTTCCTTTTGTGATTTTGAGACATACTGCAGCAAAATAAATGTTATTTTTTCAATTAAACAAAATTTTACTTTCCTCTGAGCAAAATAAAGGCCCTGGATCAAAAATGTTCTAAATATTTAGAGTCAAAGCCGATGTTGCATTAAATTTGTTTTAAAACACACAAATAAACACAACTATGACATTAACGCGAACTGTTATTTATATTATGAATATTTTTAATATAAATATAATAGCAATGAGCTTATGAATTTTCTGAAAGCTGAGGATATTTATGAAAGGTAAGTTCAACCGTTTTTTATTTTAAGCAGTTCTTAAATATTTTTAAATACAGAGTGTATCATTACAGCGTTTACAGACTTTCAAGGCATATAGTGTACACCTAGACGATGGGAAACCACATAGCAATTCATGGCCGGAAACGCTTTCTTGGCGCGTTAGTGACGACACAAAGCACCAAAAAGACAAGACACGAATAAGAAAAGAAAACATGTTTATTGTCCTTAGTACAGCAAAAAACTAAGAAAAAAGAACATAAAGAAGCCAACGATCGTCATCAAAGTAGGTGTTCGAAATTACAACCCCGGGCCGTGATGCATGCCTCAGGGCGCTTTGAAGATCAAACGTCAAAGCGAGTACGGCAGCAAAAACCGCGTGTGCGCATGCACCATAAACTGATGCTTCGGTTTAAGTAACAACATCTATCGTAAACACAAAACAAAATCTTATCAGCATTTTTGCTGTATTAAAAATAATAAACATGTTTTCTCCTCTTGTTCGGGTTCTGTTTTTCTTGTGCTTTGTGTCGTCACTATCGCGTCCGGAAAGCGTTTTCGACCATGTATTGCAATGTGATTTCCCATCGTCTAGGTGTACTCTATCTGCCCTGAAAGTCTGTAAACGCTCTATTGATGCACCCTGTATACACTTTTAATTAAATGAAGAAACTTTTCCTTAGTGATATTCTGAGAGTGCTCAAAGAACACTCTAAAAAACAAGTTATCAGAAATTGAGAAAAGGAAGTATTTCACTTTCGCTTCACAACACGAAAGTAAGATTTCCTTAAATGGTTTGGTTTAATATTCATATTTCTCTGCAGTCTTACAAAAACTTCGTAACATTTTATTGCAGACAAACTAAGATTTTTAACCGTTTTTTACCTTGTGTCATTGAATTATTCAAACTGTTGAAGTTGATAAAATCAGCTTCCCCAGTCTTTCATAAACTTAATCACATCGTAAGGTTTATTGAGTAAAGTGATTTTCAATCCATTATTTAAAAAAAGTTGACGAAATCAACAAAAATATTTTATTGCGGTGAGCTTAATATTGCAGTAGTTTTTACTATACACCATTAAATATGATGCAAATGTATAGCAAATGAAGTTTCAAAATGTTTCAAATAAAACTTAAATTTTCCAAAGGAACATACAACAAGTAAATTTCTAGACTGTTTTAGTATAACGCATACAAAAAATGTTGTTTGTGCCTGCGCATGTACCCAAAAATATCAATATTGCTGCTAAAAAAATTGAAGTAAAATTTTAACCTCACTCTTGAACTGAATATTATGAAATACTTCTTAACATCAGTAACTCTTTTTGGTACCCGAATTTTTATGATCAATGCCGAAAATATTTTGTTTTGGACATCGAGCGAAATTAACTTATTACGTTTGTATCAATCTAGTTTCAATTTAAATAACTTTTAGAAACGGAAGAAAATACAAATATTTTTTTTAACATGCAAAATAAATATTGCCCTGACCCATTTCAGAAGCTTTGTTAGGATAAGTAATTTAAGAGCTATGATTTTTCTGCTTTTAAAACTCATTTTTAAAATACATTTATAAGTAATAAAATAAATATAATAGTGAACAGAGTGGAGTTAAAGGTAAGAGAGTTTCTCGTCTATTGTATATATTTATGAACTAATATTCATCTTTCGAGTCTTTAAATAAGTAGTAACACAGTGTCATTGGAAGCAATGGACAAAAACAAGGAATAATCTTTTAGGTAAGTAAATATATTTTTATTGTAAAAATCATTTAACAAATCATTAACATATTTCAGCTATATTGAAAACTAACAAACCTTTTTAACTTATAGGTGGATTTGATTTGTGACACTGGGAACTCCTTCTTGCAGAAAACATACTATGGGGATGAATTTTGCGTACTCAAAGAGATTTGCTTTGTGAATTATGGAAAAGCAAAGTATGTCATTTGCAGCTTCTACAGAAATTAAGAGAAGATAGGAGGTTATATAAATTGAATTTCCTGTTGTCAAAACAGAAGATCTGAAGCAGAAAAAACATGTTTATAGTACATTGAAAGTCATATATCAACAGACTTAAATCAAAAATGTTTTTTTAAACTATAACAGTGTGCTTAATTTATCCTCAAAATGAAATTTAACTATCATTTCAATGTACATGGAAATAAACTTCAGACTTTATGATGATGGTAATATTTTGCTTTTTTATGTAACAGAAAATCTTAACATTTATTTTCTAAAGGTTATTGTAAATGATATTTTATGTCCTCGACCCTATAAATTGCATTTTTAACATAAGTAAATTATGTTACTTTTTACAGTCAAAATGAGAAAATTTTATTCGGTGACGAAAGAAAATTATGAATAAAAAAATTAAAAAATCGCACACTGGGGAGACTGTCTCAACTCCTGAAAGTTCTTGAACATTCGATTTTCTACGTTTTGAGTTGGATCTCTACTTTTTTTTCTGTATGTAAAATGATAATTCTTTCCATTCTAAGATATTTATCTTCAGATACTGTAGTTTCTTTCGCTCGATAGTGATCTAAAATTGTAAAATTTTCAAGTTCTTTTATTAAGTAATTTACAATAACTCGAATATTAATAGTAATTTTTATGTTTTTATTAATAGTAATTTTTATGTTTTTATTAATAGTATTTTTACTACATAATTAAGCTTATTTTTCACTGAAAAAATCCTACTTCTTACCATTACATACGCCTAAATATTTCAACAGAAGTAAAACTAACTTTTACTGACAGAAACTAGATGCCAGATATATCCTTTTTTTTATTTTTATTTATTATTTTTTTTTAATCTTTTTTTGAATAGGTGACGCATTTCTAGTAATCAAGTATTTTCGATATGTTTTCTAATCTCAATTTATCATAAAAACTCAAATTTTTGTTGTATTCAATAAAATTTCAAAGCATTTTCTATAACATTATATAATGTTTTTATGATTTTATGCAAGTACTTTTATTATAATTAAATAGGCATTACTAATAAACAATAACTTGTTTTTTTTAGGATATTTCTTGTTATTCCCCCATTTTAAAGCAACAGATATACTTATAATACCACATAAAACTATGATTTAGTTCCAGACCCAAAGTCGCACAGAAAGCACACACACGCGTAACTGTTTGCTTTCACAAATTTGTATATGTTAAATAAATATTCTATAATACTCGTACGTTTATATTTAATAAACGTTCATATTTAATAAATTATAAATTCGGCAATTGGTGTGGAAAAAATATATTTACCAAAAATAATAACCTAATTTACCAATTTTTAGAAATCCTTCCTTACAGATGTACGACCCCTTCCTTAAAAATATCACAAGTACTATAGCTTCTTAAATTGCATGAGTTTTTAAAGAATTTTTCAAATAGGACTTTCGGAAAGTAATAGGAATTTCAAGAAGAATTGTTCTTATAATTTGTTAAATATAATGACTTTTCGGTCATTATATTTAATAAATTATAAATTCGACCGTTGGTGTGTAAAAAAATATGTATTTACCAAAAATTATAACCTAATCTACTAATTTTCAGAGATCCTTCTTTGCGATGTACGATCCCTTCCTTAAAAAAAATTATAAGTACTATAGCTTCATATATCGCATGCGTTTTTGAAGAATTTTTCAAATAGGACTTTCGGGTTAGATTAGTTAAAATCAATATGCATTATTCTTGATGTATTTTTTTAACCAAATATTTTACTTGCTGGCCTAGATATCTCCACTATTTTTTTTTTAAGTACACACATTTACTAACGGAAATGCAAGAAAAATAACTCTATTTCTTGAGTAAAATATGTCATGTATTAGAAACATGTCTTTGTTTTCTATATATCACAGTCCTACCCCTTCCGTTTGCGAAGAGAAAATATTATTGAAAAAGTATTTCCGAAGGGTATTTTTTCATTTGTTTCCGCGGAAAGATTTTATTTCCGAGATGGTATTTCTTTCAATGGAAGTATATATTTTTACCGCAACAGGGACTACTTTATCGAACTTCCTTTTCTCTAGATTTATAGGTTTCTATTTTTCTTATTAAAATTTATCGATTTCACGTGCAAAGTTTCGGGTGGAACTTTATTTAGAAATGAAATCAATTTAAATAAAGAACATATTTTATTTATTTTCTTTTACAGCTACTGAAGTGTTTGTCGTTTTTAATGATATTATCTAAAACAGTATAATTGTAATAGATCGTAGTTACATTTTTCTTTAAATTTATAATTAAATTATTTAAATATTAATATTTTTATGAACAATTTCATTTCAATAAAAATGTACGCAATGAGCAAAAAATACTTTTTTTTCTCTTGTTTTGAATCAATACACAACTAATTTTTATTTATTTTACTTATCGATTTTTTCAGATACTTGAAGTATAAGATCTTTTACCTAAATTTTCTCATGCTTCTTAGTATCTTCACATTGTATTTTTTGTTTTGTTACTACTTTTAAATTGTATTTCGTTTAAGTCTTTATTAGATATCTTTGAACACATGAGCTATCATTTTTACCATTGTGATGACGTACATAAAATTTGAGTAAAATTTCAGCACTGACAAACTTTTGTAACTACAAAAGTTTGTTATTACTGAAGAACCCATAATTTTAATGTTTCTATATTTTTGGGACATTGTTGAAAGGCTTGGAGGCATTTCCAATAACTTTTTCGATGTAGATAAGTAAATCTTTTCTGGGTGAAACTGAAAAGGTATACGATGATTAAGGGTAGTTTTGGTTTCTCCCTGGCACAAAGTTAGTAATTCTAGTTTCTCCTGGTAGCAATGTTTTTAGTCTTTTGTGGTCTTCAGTTTATAAGTGACGATTTCAAAATTGTTTTCAATACAGATAAGTTATTATTTTCTGGATAAAACTTAAAGGGATAACATGATTTTAGGGTAATTTTGGTTTCTCCCTGGCAAAAAGTCAGAAGTTAAAATTTCTCTTGGTAGCAATATTTTTACTCTTTTGTTGTCTACAGTTTATAGGAAATAATTTCTTAGATTTAAACCCATGCATGTAATAAAAGTATATCTAATTTCATATATCTTCTTCTATCTATACATATAATAAAATAAGATGTTTGTGTGTGTGTGTGTGGCGCGCATCCCGGGAAAACGGTAAGGCTTAGGAAGATGAAATTTGGTATACAGGTGTAGTTTTTGCTGAAGTTGTGCACCTCGGGCTTCGATTTTTGATATTTTAATTAGAAAAAAAGTTATTTAATGTTTTATGTGATTTTTAGCACTTTTTAGTACTTTTAACCTCACAGACCCCGAACCAATCGCGCCAGACAAATATTTTTGGTACTATAGTGTCGGAAATTTAATTTTAAATATGATGAACAAAAAAATTTTGAAGATAGAGCAATTTTTGTATTTTTTATGAATTTTTGAAAAAACCTTTAATTTGAATGTTTTTCTGGGTTTTATTTTTTTCTAATATCATCCTGCGAGAAGTATCAAAGCCTCATTTCTGAAATTTAAGTTGGTAATAGTAAAAACATTTCGCCCTCTTCAGAAGAAAAAAGTTCTTAAAAATACGCAATAGTTTTTTTTTTTTTTACAATTTTTTTTAATGCTGAACACATCATGTCCTTTCACGCATCAGTCGAAAAAAGCGTTCTTCAATCTTTTATGCCTGTGACGTCACTACTTGGGTTTTCGATTCGATATTTACGATGGAATCTTAATCGCAAGCAATGTTAATCTTTTTGTTTTACTATATAGCTTACTTCTACATTTTCTGACGTGATGACCACGTGTTTTTTCGGCAGCGCTTGCTTTTTTTTCTTTCCTTTTTTTTTTGTTTTATTTAGGGATTGCATTTATTTCTTTTTCCATCCCCCCCCCCCAAGCTGGACCTTTCGCTGTATCTATATTACGTTACATTTCATAGTTGTGCGCATTAATTCAATAAAAACAGTGAGATTTTTTTTATCTTTGTCAAACGCTACTTTTTGCACACTACGGGGAATTTGAGCTTTTTTTTTTGTTCTACTTAAATAAAAAAAAGCGGTTTTTTGAGTGTTCTTTGCTTTTATTAGGAAATGGGTGAGGAGGTCAAAATAAATAGAGATGGATAAGAAAATGCAGAGATAGATTGTAAAGGTAGATAGCCGCCGAAGGCGACAATCTTGACGTAAAAATGTGAATGGCACAAAAAAAAGATAGAGATGGATTGATTAATACTGCTGCCAAATTTATTTAAACAACCGCCGAAGGCGGCAAACTTGAAGTAAAAAGGTAAATGACAAGTTAGCCAAACAGCCGCCGTAGGTGGCTGCTTGCACATTGGATTTCAATGCCCCCCTCCCTCCCCCCCATACACCATGACTTTGAAAAAACAATGCTTTCAAATAAAAGTGGAAGTGCATTTTGTTATTTTTCGACCAAATTTGCATGAAGAGTACGTCGTTTGTGTCTTCCCTCCCCCTCCTTTAAAAATATTCCAAACGACGAAACTGGAGACAGATCTAGAAAATATTTTATTCAAATTATTAATGATAAAGATAGATATAGATTGATTGACACCGCCACGAATTTATTTAAGCAGCTGCCGAAGGCGGGACCCCTGGCGTAAAAAGGCGAATGGCGTAAAAAGGCGGACCAGCTGGTCGCCGCAGGCGGCTAGTACATATAATAAAATAAGATGTTTGTGTGTGTGTGGCGCGCATCCCGGGAAAACGGTAAGGCCTAGAAAGATGAAACTTCGGATACAGGTGTCGTTTTTGCTGAAGTTGTGCACCTCGGGCTTCGATTTTTGATATTTTAATTAGAAAAAAAGTTATTTAATGTTTTATGTGATTTTTAGCACTTTTTAGTACTTTTAACCTCACAGACCCCGAACTAATAGCGCCAGACAAATATTTTTTGTACTATAGTGTCGGAAATTTAATTTTAAATATGATGAACAAAAAAATTTTGAAGATAGAGCAATTTTTGTATTTTTTATGAATTTTTGAAAAAACCTTTATTTTGCATTTTTTTCTGGGTTTAATTATTTTCTAAACGCATCCCGTGAAAAATATAATAGCCTCTTTTCTACAATTTTACTATGTAGTAGCCAGAACATTTCGTCCTCTACAGAAAAAAAAAGTTTTCAAAATTATTCAAAAGTTTTTTTTTTACAATTTTTTAAAGGCGGAACGAAGATATGATCTATCGCTTCACCGAAGATCTGCTGTCCGCTGACCGCATCGAATATGACGTAACGCACCCACGTG
The DNA here is from genome assembly GCF_026930045.1 of Uloborus diversus. Taxonomy (NCBI): domain Eukaryota; kingdom Metazoa; phylum Arthropoda; class Arachnida; order Araneae; family Uloboridae; genus Uloborus; species Uloborus diversus. The sequence goes on from NC_072740.1 coordinate 60,764,382, forward strand.
ATCTAACTGAAGTTTTTTCTTTTCTTCCTTTCGAAGGATTCATTCGCTTTTTTTTCTTTCCAGGTATTTCATTTGTTTCTCCCCCCCCCCCCCCCGGATGTTTTGCTAAACATTCGATTTCGGTTAACCAGACGGACCACATCGGATCGTTTTGGTCCCAGTCACTTTTTTTTTTTTTTGAATTTCAATAAAAGCAATGATTTTTATACTTTGGTAAACTCCGGGTACCACAGAGACACCAATTTTTTGAGCTATTTTAATAAATAAGTAAGCGCGCTTTTTTGCATGATTTTCTTTTTGTTAGGGAATTAGATTGGAGGTTAGATCAAAATAAATAGAGATAGATGAGAAAATTTAGAGATAGATCGAATAGGTAGATAGGTATACATTGAGCGTACAAAATATGTTTTTTTTTCGAATTAATACTTTTTTTCTTTGAAAAAAAGATTGTTAATTACTATCAGAGGTAAATTTGCATGGATCTAGAGAAAGATAAATCTACAGGTCGATGTACAGTTAGAGATAGACAGACCCGTTATTTAAAGAACAACAACGGAGGGGGGGGGGGGGCGCTACGATTTGAAAACATAATGCTTTCACATAAATTGACGCGATTTTTGTTATTTTACGACTTCTTGGCGTAAAATGGTGAATGACAAGTAAGCCAAACGGCCGCCTTAGGCGGCTGCTTGTATATACATAAAAAAAAGATTGTTAATTCTGTCAGAGATAGATATGCATAAATCGTATAGATAGATAGATAAATATGGAGGTCAATATAGTAGATGGACAGCAAGAAAGAGACATGCCCGTCGTTTAAGGAACTTCAACGGGGTGTCAATGCCCCCCCCCCCCCACACACACCATGACTTAGAAAAAACAATGCTTTCAAGTAAAAGTGGAAGTGTTTTTTGTTATTTTTCGACAAAATTTGCATGAAGAGCAAGCCGTTTGTGTCTCCAATCCCCCTCCTTTAAAAATATTCCAAACGACGGAACTGGAGATAGATCTAGAAAATATTTTATTTAAATTAATAATGATATAGATATATATTGATTGATACTGCCACGAAACTCATTTAAGCAACCGCTGAAGGCGGCAACATTGGCGTAAAAAGCCAGATGATAATATTGCTATATAGAGAAAAACATTGATTAATTCCGTCGCTAAATTGTCTAAGCAGCCGCCGAAGGCGGCAACTCTAGCGTAAAAAGGCGGACCAGCTGGTCGCCGAAGGCGGCTAGTATATATATATAAGTATCCTTTTTTGTTTTACCTGTTTTCGCAGCCTTTAGAATTTCCTGTTAATCCCGTAATAAAGTAACTCGTTTCAATTTCGTGGCAGACATTTTTATGCCACTAACTTACCTGTAAATAGTCAGCTTTCTGTCAGAAAATATATTTACATAAAAAAATCTATCTAAAAACGAAATCATGAACGAAATGCTCTTTTGATATTGATTTATCAATTTTTCTCGTTAGCTGGTTTCTTTCGCTATTTTTCGTGCTCTTATACTAGAATAACATTCATATTTCTCATAAATCTCAGCCAAAAACTTTCCGATCAGAGCAACCTCGAACTGAATACTTGTAGACTATTTGCAATTTAAATCCTTCAATGGTTTATATTTTGAAAATCTTGAAGTAGTCAAGAAAGTATCAAAGTACCGAATTACATTTTTATGAAGTACCCATCGGCAAATGGCTGATAACGTATGAAAACTTGTAAGAAATCCTCATTAGTCTGAACTAAAACTTACTTCTTTAATACTTTTTTCTTTAATACGAAGTCATTAAAATAATGTGTGTATCATAATAATCATCTTGGCGGGGTTTTCCAAATATCATGTTTATCCAGCCGTGAATTCAGGAAAAAATGATTTTTCTCGTGTTTCTAAAAGAAAAATGCTGAATTTTTCATGATAGTAATCTTGAGCAACACGAGTGAATTAATGCAATTTCGTAACACGTCCATGTTATTATAGCAAAGAAATAAAGGAGTCATTTTCCTACGAAAGCATTTTAGCGTAATTTAGACATTTTCTTTCACATTTTGTTATGTAAAAGAACGCCTGATTCTTAGTTTAGGGAGTGAAAACATATAAAACAATTTATGCAATATTAAGATTTTAAAACTGCTAATCTGTCTTTAATTTAAAACTATGGATACATATTTTGACCAGAAAAATACGTATTTTGCTCTGTGTAAAAACTTCTCTTCTTTAAGATATATGTTTAATTTAATAATACGTTAATATAAACAAAATGTATGGCATATATTATTACCAGAAAAATTATCATCAATATTATACAATAGCTTTAATTAAACTGTAGAAAATATTTAAGTTTTTTTGCCGAAGTTTTGCTAATAAAAAATGGTGCAACATGTTAAACAAATTCTAAGCGACTCTCCACAGAAAGAGTTCAAAAATTGTCTTACTGTTGAATTTTGAAAAACATTTAAAAACAATTATGAAAGTAAATTAACTTAAGCATTTTTCTCTCTTTCGTAATTTGGCGTTCTTTACTATAGACAACTACTAATTTTCCTGGTTTTGGGTTTAGTTTCCGAATCTCAAAACGCTTGCTAGGGCTTTCAAGTAAGAACGCAATAAAAACTTCTTTGCAATACAGTGAAATCTCGTTACAACAAACTTCAAGGGACCGCAAATTTGTTCGTTTTAACGGAAAATTCGTTGTGATAAAAATCAACCAATGTAATAGAAATTAAATCGAAAATGATAATTTATTTTTTTCAAACGAATATTTCGTTGTATTGATTGATATTCGTTGTAACGGAATTTCACTCTATTAATATACATTGGGGAGTAGTGGTTTAGATAAAGATATAAATAAGTATGAGGTTTAAATAAGTTTCTGAGAAAAAAAGAACGTGTAGTAATCAAATGCCTTATCGAGAAATACCTACTAGACGTGAAATACACCACCAGCTCAGTCATTTCCAGCCGAGGACTGCAGTTTCGTGCTTATTAGCACTCATCAGCTGGCGGTGTATTTCATGTAGTTCTGCTTTAGCCCTGGCTATTGGGCGGTAATTTACTGAATATACCATGCCTGCCTTCAATCCTCGAGTTGAACCGAACCATTGCTTCATTCACTCGTCTGGTCTGTGCTAATTCTATTTTAGCTACCAGTTTGTTTGGCACTCTTGGCTTCCTTAAGAGGTTTGAGAGATCTCCAGCTCAGTCACTTTCCTATGCTGGGCTGATGAGTGCTAATAAGCACGAAACTGCAGTCCTCGGCTGGAAATGTCTGAGCTGGTGGTGTATTTCATGTAGTTCTGCTTTAGCCCTGGCTATTGGGCGGTACACTGTAAAAATGGGTATTCAAAAATAATGAAAATTTACTCATTTTTGAATACTTTCATTACTCAATATAGCTCCGAATCAATAAGGTTCAATTTTGAGAAACACATGTACTCATTTCATGACTCGTATTTCTCGTATGTTTGTATTTGATGCCACATTTACTCATTTTTGAATCAATTGTATTCAAAAAAAATGAATACATTCAGAGTTTCATTTTTGAATACATTTTTTTTAACAGTGTAGTTTACTGAACCTACTAGACGGTTCAGAAACAATTTTTGTTGTCAATAATGATTTGTTAGAAAGAGACCTTGCTAAATGCGTTCTTTGAATAAACATTTTAAAATCTTCTCAATATATTTACATTAAAAACGATTCAGAAACGGTCCTGGGAAATAGTGGGCAGCTGATGAGCCCAATTTCTACCATTACAAAAACCAGGAACGTTTTCTGCTAAAAAAACAGTAACATTGCTGAAATTATCCTCAAATCTTTCGAAAGAATTTGGAAATGACCCCGGTTAAAGCCAGTCTGGAACCTTCATGGGAAGTTAGGTACGATTATCGGAATTGATTAAAATCTCCTGATTTACTAAGAAAGCTCAAAAAACATGGCCAAAGCTAAGGCAGAATAGCACATTATGAACCAAGCATCTCCCTCGCCTGCAATTCTTACCTTGCAAAGCATCAGCTATCCAGAAACGTATTCGCTCTTACTGAGAGCTTAGTCAATCTGGATGGGCCGCAATCAAACGAAAGCCGATATAATTTTTAAGCAAGCTCAGTCAATATTTAAACCGGTTGCTGAAACATATTTTTTACAACAGTAAAAAGTCTGAATTCGTGAAAATTGTAGCAATTCAGGAAACTTTTTTACAAAGATACTTGATTTTATGGGGAAATAGGTGAAAACCCGTGAAATCCTGAATTGTTACACGGAAATAATCAGTGACGTTTCGGCGTTTTTATACTGTGTGATAATAAATCACTATTATTACACGCATCAGGCAGGAAATAATTTACAATTTGCGAACAAAATTTCAAGCATTTGTAGAGCGTTTAAAAAAACATATTGATCTGCCGGTAAGACTGTGCATTCACACAAGACAACGATTCAACACCAAAAATAAACATTGTATTTTTATACAATAACATCACTACCATCCAACCTGGGCATTACTATCATTTAAGCTGCGCTCACCGTCTGTAAGCCGCTTATACAATATCATAGCTATTATTCAATTAGAAAGCGATTCCTTTTAATGGTACCAGTCACTTAAAATGATTCGCGCAAAACTCTGAACCAAATCTGAAATGCCATTTAAATCGTGAAGCCAAACTCTACGTCACTTTCGCTACGAGAACGGCGATCCATTAAATTAGCATAGAGTGCAGTTGCTGATAATTGATACCACATGTATGAAGTTTATCTTTCAGTATCCTCCATTGCTTCCCTTTCAATTTGACGTCTTGTCATGTGCATGGTGATACCGACCCACTGATGCTTCAAGAGCGAATGGATGATAAGAGGCCGCTACACTCTTCAATTTACCGTAATGGAAGGAAATGGATTCATTCCCTTTCAGTAACAGATCATCTTTAAAAGAGATATTAACGGAAATTCACCTAGGCAAAGCCTTGGGAAATAATTCTGTAAACGAAACCATTAAAACCTTAACATTTAAATTTACCTTTCTTTTCCCCTTTTTTAATTCTTATAAAGCAATGATATTAATTTTATTAAAATTAAAGGTGGCTATATATTAAATTCTTCATATTTTCTCAGACTGTTTTTTCCGCGAATGGGCATATTTGCTCAAATTATATTCTTGTGCTCTAGTTATATTCTTGTTTTCTTTATAGTGTTTAATTGAATTTACTTTTTTAAAGATTAATGTTATTATTCTTGATGATGCAGATATACTATTTTTACACTTTTAGTGAATTGTATTCGGTTTACAATATAACTGCTGGTTTAAAGCATCTCGCTGTAAATTGAAAATCAGAACTAGTGTTATTACAATAGTGCAATAATTCATAGTGATAGCAATATTCAATCCTAATAGTGCAATAATTTAAGTGCAACATCTTTTTAAAATCATTTAGCACAATTTTTGACTCCAAAGGTGTGCGGCGTTTCGTTTTGAGAGTAAACAGCTCAAAGTTTTGAGTTGCCGTACAGATTTACTGCCAGTGAACAGTAACTGATGATAGAAAACGAGTTCATGTGGTCCAGGGAATTTAACTTGCAAAACTCTTCAGATTTGCCCAAAACCACTGACGGAAAGTAACTTCGACGACCATGAAAGTCATTTCAAGTCCGCATAGAGTAACTCTAAACATATGAATGAAAATAGGGCATGATAGCATGGTGTGTTGGTTAAATAGAATACAGCCGCCCCTTGGGTAAAAAAAAGTACTTGTACAACACGGCTTCTATACTACACGGTACTTTTACAACACGGTTTCGATACTACACAGTACAAAATTTGCGATTATTATAACACGTATTGAATATGACACGGTACAAAAGCATGAGCGTAACATTACACGATTTTGATGTAACGCGAAGTCTCAAAGACATTATTTCTTTTTTGTTCAATAAACAGTTAAAAAAATAAATGATATTATCTCTAAAAAGTGTTTTACTCTGTGTTGATGAAACTGGTATAAAAAACTGTGTCTGTCTTCAGCACAAAGTTTGCTTTGCTCGTGTGACACTACTTTTAACCTTTAAATACTTTATTTTTCCCATCAATGTTTTAAAAAAATATTAAAATTATTTTGCTTCCAATACATTATAAGAAAAAACCATTGGGATTAAACATAAGCTAAATTTGGCAGACGATAAATAAAAACATGTATCCGAAACACAATATAAAACAATACAAATACGATGATTCCATTCATTTTATTATACATATATTTTTTATTGTTTCTCAGACGAACTTTACTGCTGCAGAAAAGCTCAGATTTTCTTTCTGATAGTATGCAATTTTCTTAATAAAGAAAGTTGATAAAAGTTCTTCTTGTTGTGCATAATAGTTTTAATTTGAGGTCTGTAAAAGAATTAAGCTGTAGTGAATTTCTTTTACATTTATAGCGAATCTAATTTTGCAATAGTGAGGCAGGTTTATGCTTGGGGGGGGGGGGGGAATCCGATTTTGTTTCGTATGTTTTATTGCACCAAAATTTCAGCTATTATGATAGTTATACTTCAAAACTTGGTTTCGATATAACACGGTACACCATGCCTAGATTTGTATTATTTTAAAATCTCGCATAGCACGATCGGTACAACACGGTTCATATTGACCTGATTTATGTTATGTACATAATTTATTAGTTTAAAAAATAAGTTTATCAAATGTAAAAAAAAAAGTTTCGTATAGCACGGTTTCGATAGTTACGAAGTAACCGTGTTACACGATGGATACCGAGACTCTTAAAGATACGCTGTTATCATTGATCTTCTACGAAACATTTACAAGGATAGATCTAAAAACTTAGCAAAGGTGTTAGAAAAAAAATTATAAAACTTTGTCAGTCTATACACAGAACTTGTAAAAAAATATTTATTTTATTGATATGTGTTCTTAAAAACCGGTTAAAATTTAAAATGGGAATACTTTTCTTATTCAAGCATTCTCACAATTTTACTTTAATGAGACTTATTGAAATCGAAAACTATCAAATTTAATGATCAGAAAGTACTATGTCAATGCAAAAAAAAAAAAAAAACCATACAGCAAATAAATTAGTGCTTTTAAAACGTAATTATATTGAATCTACCTTTGACAAAATTAAGTCAGAACCTCATTTTTTTTTTCTTTTCATTTCTTAAATTCTAAATGTTAATAGATCTATCTTAGTCTTAGAGAACCCAAATGTAATAAACCGATGAAATTAATTGAAACCGGTAAATTATTTTTAGTCGGTGTTTAAATTTTTGATTATATCGTCAACTAGATACCAAACTCGGTTAGTTTGTAATAAATCTTATCATTAAAAAATTTTAAATGTTATAATAATATTTTAAACAAAATATTTTATGCCTTTCATTAAATGAAACGTTTTAAGGGAAAATATCGCATTACAAAAATCACTTAAAAGAATCTCTGTGAGTTTCTTTCCCCATTTTAACTTCCAAACTCTTCAAATATCACTTAATGTACGGCATGAAATCCAGCGAGATGGATTCTTGAAGAAGAGATTGATTGTTCTGCCATTGTTTTTGCTATTTTCTGTGATAATGAACTGCGGTTTAGACGATTAAATGTTTGGAGCTTCTTAGCCTCTCCTAAAGCGCTACGGATTTCATATGTCGATATCATCTAAAGATTTATAGCTCTGTATTTAACGTTTTATTTTACCTGCCGTTTGGTTAGCATACATTTTTAAAATTAAAGCTTTGGACAGAAAGTTTGCCAATAAATTATTTAAAAAATATTTCGTTTCAGTTATCAGATATAAATTTAAAGATATGTGTGTTGCGTACATTACAACAAAAAAGGTTAAGTCTTGCTTAAGATATAATTTAAAGAGTTACAATTTAGTACTTGTTTTCATAAAACAATGGTTACATATGAAGCAGTGAGAAGCAAAGGGATGCAAATGGTCTATTTTAAGTTTCGAGTAAAACGCGTTTAAAGATCAGCTCCTAGGTAGGCTTTCATTGAAATTTTTTCTAAATCATGCTGTACAGCAGCACCTACCAGGGCTACTAGTACCATCTCTTGCCATAAGACAGAGGAGAGGTTCACCTACCACCGGTACTGGTTATCTCCAAATTTTTAATTTTGCCACTTGCATCCCTTTGCTTACTACCTCATATGTCCTAAGGAAGAAATTTACTAAAACCTCGACAGACAAAACTGAGAATATTTAACGCGCTATGGAAGAGTAAGGCTTCTCTTCTGTCCAAAGGAGGAATCATACGTAATACGAAAATTGAGTTTGACTGGAAAACCTAAACTTGTGTTGGGAAAAGTGGTGCAAACCCGAGTAGGTGGAGCAAACCAACACCTCTTGGTTTTATTCAATATGCGCTACTCTCAGGTGAAATCAGTTTTAAAAGGCTCTATAACCAAAGCATTTGAAGCTATATTTCGTGCCTGTTAGCTCCGGCGCGGTTTAGGAGCTATTTGTTGTTGTTTTTTTTTTTTAATGTTCATAACTTTTTTCTTCTAATAAGTGAGAAAAATCGTAATTTATGTCAGAGAGAGGGCTTATATGAATTAATTATTTATATGAACTTACTGTATTTATAAGTAAACAATGAAATTTTATTACAACTAATACCAGTAGAACCAAATATTCGCTTTAACGAAATAAATTTTCAGCCCCGATTCAATTTCATTACATTGCTTGAATTTTGTTACTACAGAATTCCCGTTACAACGATCAACGCGTTCCTATGAAGTTCGTTGTAACGGGATTTCCCTGTACATTAAATGTAATGGATTAGTATTAGCTTTGTAAAGAAACATCCCATATTCTGCAATTTTTTTTCAAAATAACCAAATTTGTTTAATCGAGCAAAATTGCACTTTACGGAGCATGGAAAAATCGCATTGTGGTTGGTTTTCCCCGATCATTAAAAAAAAAAAAAAAGACTTGGAGCTTGAACTTGCATGATACAAGCATGTAGCTGAACAGTTATTTAAATTTTTGATGATTTCAAAGTTATAAATATCGTATTTGGGTCAACTGAAAAAGTAATAATAGCATTTTAAATTCAAAGCAAATTGTTTAAATTTGCTTTAATAATTTTTAAATTATTTTAAGTTACGTTCTACACATTAATAGAACACAGTGGTATATTAAATTGGTGCGGGGGAATTTAAGTAAAGGAAATGAAATTGGAAAATTATAGAATAAAGAAGGGAAAAAAAAAGAAGGCGACTTTATTTGTAGTAAGTTTTGCTAGAAAATTATAAAAACCTCATTTTTTTGTGTTATTTTTGTGTAGACTGCAGGGTAGACTGGGGCACGTTTACGCAGTGCCCTTTTTTCAAAACGAGTTATAACTGGAGAGTCAACAGTCATATCAGATTGATGCTGCTCCCTAGCCAATATTCTCACAAGTTTTTCAGCATCAGTCGAGCTTCAGTTTAGCATGCGGATAGGAAAATCTGTTCTCAAGTTGAGTAAACTTTGTGTTGAACGTTTTGAAGCTTTTTTTGAGTAAATAATACACAGTTAAGGACAAATAAATATATAAAAAGTAGCAGAATTTTACCATTTTGGAGAATTGTATTTGTATCGACAGAAAGGTTATTAAATTTTCTTGCACTTTAAATATAAATCCAAACTTGCCGACGGGGCACGTTTACACATTTTCATTGGGGCACATTTACACACGTTCTTACTGTGTCTTACTACTCAGTCTTACTTCTAAACGGGCCTCGAACGCTCTTTTCGCTCTGTACTGTTTCAAATATTTAGTATATTTTCAAGTCATATAGTTTTGAAAATCACCATTCATGTTAAATTAAGTAAAAGATTTGTATCTTATAGCTTACATTCATATAGTGTTTTCTTCATGATTGTTCAGCTTTAACTTTATACACTATTCAGCCTGTAATACATTTTCTTTATTTTAAAGATAGTAAGACATTAAGTTCAATATACTAACAGAACCACGTTAGATGTCAAAATAATGAAAAGGTTTATCGATAATCCAAGTACTTTCCCCAATAGACCTTCCACATCGTCACATGTGTACTTCCCCAACTGAGACCATTTGAAAGAGTAGGACCAATGCTTAAGAATTAGGAAAGGAAAAAAAATAAGGATGCTAAAATCCTAACTGATACTCCGATTAAAGAAGCCCTCAGACAAGAGCAATTAAAAGCTACAAAGAAAAAAACAAATTGAGCAGAACAAAACAAAAAGGAGAAATTAGTTTAAAATTTACAAGTTTCCCTATTGAAGCAGAAATAGAACACATCAAAGAAAAAAGTATGAAACCAAAGCCTGCGGCAAAGAAAAGTTAGTACACTCTGTAAAAAGGAAATTAATGAACGATTCTGTTTATGAAGTAGAAAATTGTGCTTGCATCTATTGTTCGAAAGTACACAACCAATCGAAAAAAGGACAAGACAGGGTTCCATGTCTTAGATGTCAAAACGCAGTCCCATGACGACAAGTATGCGAAAAGATGCTTTATTTTTGTTAGTAAAATCTAACAGTGATACGAAGATGACTAAATAGTTTCTATTTTTAATTAGCAATAAATCCTATGATTTTTGCGATTATAAAATGTTCTTTAATTAATTAGTTGAGATTTTCTTACTTTTAAAGTGTTTTAAGAGAAATAAAATATTTAAATTTGGTTAAATATCTATTTCATTTACTCCTTGGTATCATTTTTAATATGCGTAAACGTGCCCCTCTCGATGCGTGAACTTGCCCCGTGTTCGAGGCAAGTTTACGCAATCGACTTGGACACAAAAATATTTTTTTTACGGTTAAAAACACAAATTGAGCAACAACTGAATATACAAATTTGGACTTCATTAACTGCTCCATAAAACCATAATGTCTAAAATTTCCTAGGTTCAAACTTAAAAATTAGAAAATTCATTAAAAAAAAGTCCTCGTAAACGTGCCCCGGTCTATCCTATCATTTTTCTTTCATTTCGTCCTGACTTTTCATCAAGCTCTTTGAACTGGTAGCTTTTGTTCCCATAGAAAGGTATATGCTGTACGTTTTTTCCTCACTTTATTTTAAGATTTTCCCTACCCATGGGACAAATCCGTTATTTTACAAAGGAGGACAAGAAAAAAAAAAATCAATAATGAAACACTAAGTGCAGATACATGCAGCACTTTTTAATTCAGAATATTGCCTCTCAAACGGATAAGGAAGTATACTGAATAATATCTCAAAATGTCTTTTAATTTCATACCCAATCTTAAATCTGCGGTTTCTCCACACTTTTTCCGACCCTTTAAAATTTCTTAACTGGAAAAATTCCTTTCGAATCTGGAAGCAAAGTTGCAATCGTTATCTTTCTCACATACCATTTCCTAAAATAGCTTTCAAAAATGACTTACAGGTGTTCACCATTTTAAATACAGCATACTGTTTTTGGGTTTTTTAATTCATGAAATTTTAGCTATAATTTTTTGGATATTTTGATAGATTTTCGTGCAATGATTTTTATAATCGTTCTTTACAGCGTGTGTAAAGGAATTCTACCAAGACTTTCCATTAGATTTGCTTAAATTTTTATCATTTGGAAGTTTGAAGTATTAGGTATTGTTTACCTACTTATTCGTTTGTCTAAGTAGGAAGTAAAACATGAGTGTAGTTAGCAGGGATGCGGAATGGGAGTCGAAAAGTTGGAGTCGGAATCGAAGGCTCTAAAACTTCCAGTGCCGTAGTTGGACATTTTCCCTCCGACTCCGCAGCCCTGGTATTTTGTATTACGAAACGGCAGTCTAACTTCTGTTGCGTTAATGAATGCTGTTTCATTATGTGGAGGAAACATATCATTTTAAATTCCAGGAAGATCTAATATTATGTTTCAAATAAAATTGTCTGAATTATGAATTGAAGATGCAATTGGAAAGGATAAACTGAGCAACTAGAATTTCCACTTGTTGATGTGTAGTCCACAGGTGTAGGGGACAGTCGGTCAGAGTAGCCATGGCAGGCAAAGGGGCCATAACAGATACGGGAACTATAAAGAGCTGTCATTTGCAGGAGAATGCAAGAACTTTTTCAAATGAAAGTAATCAGTCAATTTGCAATGTCAATCCGGTAAGCAG